>NC_064858.1:97322636-98010136 GCF_024139225.1 Suncus etruscus
CTACCCAGTCCAAATATTTGCTTATATAAAACTTTTTTGGGACCACACCTGCTTGCACCATGGGCTTACTCCTGGCTCTGAACTCAGGGATCACTTTTGTCAATATCTTTTGTCAAGAGGACCATATGGGGGCACTGAGATTAAACTCTATTTAGATACATGCAAATGCTTTATCATTTTATTTACTCATTTATTATTTTGCCATTATTTATTTTGGAATTGTTTTACAATGCAAACTAAAATGCATTATTTATTAATTGTCTATGCATTTCCAAGGGCAAAGGCAGATGGAAACAATATAATTCTGTCGACTGCTAGCTTTGTCCCTTGAAGCCTGAACCCACATCTCCTTGAGCTTTCTCTCCTCTTGTGTTCTCTTTTTCATGTCTCTGGGTATAACACAGGACACTGGGTTATGACATTGCTATTGGATAACTGAATGTATACAGGATATTTTTGAAAAGTAGTCATAAATGAGGCAGGTGAGGCTGGAGAAGGTAAAATGTAAACCAGTATTTATGCTAAACACTGATGTTACAGAGAGATTTGAATTATTTGGTTAATTTGAAAAAACCGACTAGGTGTATTTTAAAGCAATAAATTGGATGCAGAGGGACTAGGGCTCAGAAGGACCTGAGATAGGAGCAAAGAGATATTTTTCTCCCTCATCCCTCCCTCCCACCTTCCCTTCCTTCCACTCTCCCTCCCTCCCATCCTTCCTTCCTTCTTTCCTACCTTCCTTCTTTCCTTCCTTCCGTCCTTCCTTATTCCTTCCCTCCCTTCTTCTCTTCCTTCCTTACTTTTCTTCCTTCCTCTTTTCCTCCATCCCTCCCTTCCTCCTTCCCTCCCTCCCTCGCTCACTCCCTCCCTCCCTTCCTCGCTCACTCCCTCCCTCCCTTCCTTCCTTTCTTATGTCCTTCCTTCCTTCTTTCCTTTCTTCTCTGGATCCTTACTTCCATTCCCTTTCCTTCTTACCTAACTTTTTTCCTTCCATCTTTCTTCCCTTTTTTCCTTCCTTTCATTCTTCTTTTCTTCCCTCCTTCCCTTCTTCCTTTTGTTCTTTCTTTCTTTCTTTTCTTCCATTCTTCCTGCCTTCTTCCTTCTCTCCCTCCTTGCTTTCATTCTTTTCTTTTTACATAATTTTACCCTTCTATCCATTCTTCCTTTTTTACTTCCTTTATTTCATTCTTCTTTTCTTTCCTCTTTATTTTTGTTCTTTCCTTCCATTCTTACTTTCTTCTCTCCCTCTTTACTTCCATCCTCTTTCCTTCTTTTTTCTTAACTTTCTTTTTTTAATATATATTTTTATTTAAACACCTTGATTACATACATGATTGTGCTGTTTGGGTTTTTGTCATGTAAAGAACACCATCCATCACCAGTGCAATATTCCCATCACCAATGTCCCAAATCACCCTCCTCCCCACCCAACCCCCAATTGTACTTTAGACAGGCTTTCTATTTCCTTCATACATTCTCATTATTAGGATAGTTCAAAATGTAGTTATTTCTCTAACTAAACTCATCCCTATTTGTGGTGAGCTTCATGAGGTGAGCTCTAACTTCCAGCCCTTCTCTCTTTTGTGTCTGAAAATTATTATTGCAAGAATGCCTTTCATTTTTCTTAAAACCCATAGATGAGTGAGACCATTCTGCATTTTTCTCTCTCTCTCTGACTAATTTCACTCAGCATAATAAATTCCATGTACATCCATGTATAGGGAAATTTCATGACTTCATCTCTCCTGACAGCTGCATAATATTCAATTGTGTATATGTACCACAGTTTCTTTAGCCATTCATCTGTTGAAGGGTATCTTGGCTGTTTCCAGAGTCTTGCTATGGTAAATATTTTTCCCTTTTTTCTTTATTCCCTCTTTTCTTCCCTCCTTCTCTTTGTTATTTCCTTCTTTTCTCCATTCTTCCTTCTTTTCTTTCTTTACTTCTTTCCATCACCCCCTCCATCCTTTCTTCCTTCTCTCTCCCTCTTTCCTTCCCTCTTACTAACTCTCCCTCCTCTCCTTCCTCTTTCCTCCTTCCCACCTCCCTCTTTATTTTTTCCCTCCTTTCCTTTTTATTCCTTTTCTTCTTCCTTTCAACTTGTGACTCAATATGAAAATTTTTTTTTTCCAGGACAGGAGATAAATAATACTCAATGGAGTAGAATGGTCCAAAGGGATTTCTGAGGGAACTTACATTCCAGAGATTAGATAGAGTCATACAGTTTCAGGAATGGAGTTCTAACATTTAAACACAATGATCCGGGGAAAGTATGTGGGGGGAAAAATCCCGGGGACAACTAATAAAAGATTACTCCAGTCAGAAAAAGAACTAGATCAAAATGCCTGAGGTGATTGTGCTATAATTAAGGTGGCCTTGGGGCTTCTGGTTAAAGACACACAAAGGCAGTTTAGTTTAAAGAAGACTTTAAGTGCTATACCATAGTTTCCTTTTAAAACTATTTTTAATGTAAATCATTGTATTTGCAAAATATTCACAGTTGGGTTTTAGACATGCAATTATTCAGCACCAATCCTACCACTATCTATACTCCCTCCACCAATGTTCCTAGACTTCATCTGATGCCACCACCACCAGCCTTGCCCAGCCTGCCATAATAATAGGCATTTTTCTAAGTTTGCTTGTTAAAGTTTAGGTCTTATGATTTCATTGTTGTTGATTCTGTGCTTTGGATATTTAATTCAAACCTTATATAAATCTGAGTCCCTTTGTTCCTATCCCCCATGATTTTCACATTTGTCTTTCTCCTCCTACATTCAATCTCTTTCTTTCTCCTAACTATACTCTGAGCCAAGAGTGTTCTAGAAAATGCCCATTTAAACCACTGCATTTCTTTATGCAGATAGTCTCAATACCACATATATATGATGAAATCATCCTGTGTTTATTCTTTTTTCTAGATTACTTTGTTCAACATAATATCTTTCAGTTCCATCAATGTTGCAGTGAATTGCATGATTGCTTCATTTTATATAATTTTATAGTATTCCACTGTATATATGTTTCACATCTTCATGATTCACTCATCTGATGTTGGACATCTAGGTTAATTCTAACTCTTAGCTATTATACAAACTTTATGGAAATCAGTATGGAGGATTCTCAGTAAACTCAGAATTGGACGAGACAACATTCCCATCAGCAGTGAATGAGAGTTTCTTTTTTTACCATATACTCCCAATACATATTGTTCTTGATTTTTTTTGGTCACAACTGGAGGTGCTCAGAAATCACCCCTGGCAGGCTCAGGGGACCATATGGGATACTGGGAACTGAACCTCTGCCTCCTGGGTTGCTGTGTACAAGGCAAACACCCTACAACTGTGCTATCTCTTCAGCTTTGTTCCCAGTATTTTTTATGTGTGGCATCCTCACTGATATAAGATATCTCATTATTGTCTTGATTTGGATTCACCTAATGACAATAGGTAGATGATGAGTATTTTTCATGTGCCTATTGGTCATCTGTTGGTATTTCTTAGAGAAGTACCTGTTTATTTCCTCTCCCTATTTTTTATGTTTTATTTTTAATTTTGGAGGATTAAAGGTACTTAGTGATCAAAGATAAGAGAAATAATATCAAATTACTGGGATACCAGAAGATAAGGGAAAAAGGGGAAATTATAAGTAAGTGGAGACATAATAGCAGAGAACTTCTTCACTCTCTAGAAAGAGGCAGCTGTACAAATCTAAGAGGCCAAAGGCGTATCAAACAAAATTTATTCAAACAGAACAACATAAAGTAACCAAAATAACAAAAAGCAAAGAGAGATATAAACTTCTTAAAGTAGTAATAGAGAAGAGAAATCTTATATACAAAGGAAAGAACATAGAACTATACCATATGAAGTGGTCCAAGCAAGAAAAGAGTGGAATGATATATTAAAATTATTGAACAAAAGAATTTTTCAACCTATAGTTCACTACCTAGCAAGCTTCTCATTTATATAGAAGGGATAAAACATTGTCAGACCAAAAAGAACTGGCAGCATTCATAATTACCAATGACTTAAATGAACTTTTGAAAAGGCATGCATATTAATCATATAAACAATTGTAGAAACAACAACCCTACACAATATAATAGAATTACAGCCTTGTCTGTCCATAGTTTTCTTGAATGTCAATGAACTAACCACCTCCCATCAAAAGGCACAGAGTAGAAATCTGGATCAGGAAATAAAACTCATTATTTAGCTTCTTACAGAAAACACATATAAAATCTCAAGTTAGACAGACTCAGAGTAAAAGCATGGACATCAAAGATAGAAGCCATGGAGGACCAAAAAAAAAAAAAAAAGCCCAAACATCCCTACTTATATCAGACCAAATTGCATTCAATCATTTTTTTTAATTTTTTAATTATTTTTTAAATTGCATTTAATCTTAAAAATGTAATTAGAGACAAGGATGAACACTAATTAATGTGGAAAATAGTATACCAAGAAGTACTAAACCTAATAAACATATAATCACCAAATGTTGGGTTGACAAAGTTTGCAGAGCGTTTGCTCATAAACCTAGAGAGACACATGGATGAAAACAGATAGTAATAGGAAATTTCAATTTACCATTCTCACCACTGGATAGAGCCACTAGGCAGAATATCAGTAAGGATGTAAGAGTACTAAATGAGAAACTAGAAAAACTAGATCTAATGGATTCATACAGAGCCTCCCAATTTCAAAAAGCTGAGTACTCATTCTTCTGTAGTAAACACAGAACACTCACTAGGATAAATCGTAATTTAGGACTTACAAAAATTCACAAACATAAGAATTATCATCAAGCATCCTATCAGACCACAATGGCACAGAGGTAAAGATTGATTATAAAAAGAAGATGTGGAGAAATTAATACCTGGAGACTGAACAGAATTCTGCTTCTTAACAGCTGGATCAAAGAGAAAATAAAGAAAGAATAAAAATATTCCTGGAAACTAATGATCGTGAAGAAACAAGTTACTAAAATCTGTGGGACATAGCAAAAGCAGTAATTCGGGTTAAACAGAGTGCTATAGGCCTACATAAAAACAAAAAGATAAAATAAACACCTTAATATCTAGAAACCAACAACAAAGGGATCCAAACATTAGTAGAAGAAAATAAATAATAAAAATTGGAGCAGAGGTCAACAATAACATAATAAAATCAATGAAACTAGGATCTGGTTTTAAAAAAAATAAACAAGATAGACAAACCATTGGCAAGATTCACAGGGTATAAAAGAAAAGTGCTCAAATAAATTAATCAAAAATTAAATGGGAGAAATTAGAACAGAACTCACGGAAATCCAATACATTATGAGATCTTACTATGAACACATTTACTCTGTTAAGCTAGAGAATTTAGAAACAATGGGTAGATTTCTGGAAACATATAATTTCCCAAAACTGAAGAGGTGGAAGTAGATAGCCTAAACAGGACAATCACAATCAAAGAAATTGAAACAGTCATTAAGAATCTCCCCAATACAATCATTGGGAAAAATATATGGGAGGAATTACTTTCCCCAACTTTAAACTGTACTACAAAGCAATAGTTATCAAAACAGCATGGTATTGGAATAAGGACAGACCCTCAGATCAGTGGAATAGGCTTGAATACTCAGAAAATGTTCCCCAGACATACAATCACCTAATTTTTGATAAAGGAGCAGGAAATCCTAAATGGAGCAGGGAAAGCCTCTTCAACAAGTGGTGTTGGCACAATTGGATAGCCACTTGCAAAAAATTGAACTTAGACCCCCAGCTAACATCATGTACGAAGGTAAAATTCAAATGGATTAAAGACCTCGATATCAGCCCCAAAACCATAAGGTATGTAGAACAGCACAAAGGCAAAACACTCCAGGACATTACAGGCATCTTCAAGGAAAACTGCACTCTCCAAGCCAGTGAAAACAGAAATTAACAGATGGCAATATATTAAGCTGAGAAGCTTCTGCACCTCAAAGGAAATAGTGCCCAGAATACAAGAGCCACCCACTGAGTGGGAGAAACTATTCACCCAATACCCATCAGATAAGGGGTAATCTCCAAAATATACAAGGCACTGACAAACTTTACAAGAAAAAACCATCTAATCCCATCAAAAAATGGGGAGAAGAAATGAACAGACACTTTGACAAAGAAGAAATACAAATGGCCAAAAGACACATGAAAAAGTGTTCCACATCACTAATCATCAGGGAGATGCAAATCAAAACAACGATGAGATACCACCTCACATCACAGAGAATGGCACACATCACAAAGAATGAGAATAAACAGTGTTGGCAGGGATGTGGAGAGAAAGGAACTCTTATCCACTGCTGGTGGGAATGCCGTCTATGCTTTCCTTTATGGAAAGCAATATGGAGATTCCTCCAAAAACTGGAAATCGAGCTCCCATACGATCCAGCTATACCACTCCTAGGAATATACCCTAGGAACACTAAAATACAATACAAAAACCCCTTCCTTACACCTATATTCATTGCAGCTCTATTTACCATAGCAAGACTCTGGAAACAACCAAGATGCCCTTCAACAGACGAATGGCTAAAGAAACTGTGGTACATATACACAATGGAATATTATGCAGCTGTCAGGAGAGATGAAGTCATGAAATTTTCCTATACATGGATGTCCACGGAATCTATTATGCTGAGTGAAATAAGTCAGAGAGAGAGAGAGAAAAACGCAGAATGGTCTCACTCATCTATGGGTTTTAAGAAAAATGAAAGACATTCTTGCAATAATAATTTTCAGACACAAAAGAGAAAAGAGCTGGAAGTTCCAGCTCACCTCAGGAAGCTCACCACAAAGAGTGATGAGTTTAGTTAGAGAAATAACTACATTTTGAACTGTCCTAATAATGAGAATGTATGAGGGAAATGGAGAGCCTGTCTAGAGTACAGGCGGGGGTTGGGTGGGGAGGAGGGAGACTTGGGACATTGGTGATGGGAATGTTGCACTGGTGATGGGTGGTGTTCTTTACATGACTGAAACCCAAACACAATCATGTATGTAATCAAGGTGTTTAAATAAAAAAAATATATATATCCTTTATCTTTTTTCACCTGTACATTTTCACTTATGTATTTACATTTCTTCCTGTAAATTTATATTAATAAATATATATGAGCTAGAGGGTTGTAATAAAGACTAATACATTACATCATATAAAACATATTTATAAGAAGCAGTCCAAATCCTGGCTCACTTGTTACTGTCTTTTCCATATTGATGTACATTTTCCATTTAAGAGAATTATTAGAAGTTATTGTTTGGCCTAGGGAGATGTTTGTTTTTGTTCTTGTTTAGGCATGTACCAGTGGATTATTTGGAAGAAAGATCATGGAGGCCACTGTGCAAAAAGAGATGAACTCTTCAATGAGCTTCACCACTAGAAAACATAAGTGGCCCAGAGTTATTGAAAGGACAGAATAGACCAATCTGAAAATTAGAACAGAGGCCATCCCTAAAGATCTCCAGAATTCACAGTAAAGAGGATTGTACAGCAAACAGTTTAGAATTTTATGATTAAATGGATGGGGAATGAAACCTCAGTGATTTAAACCTTATAAGTCAATAGAAAATTATTTTAGCATGCCTCAGAATTAGGGAGATCTACTAAATGCACACAGAGGATACAAAAGCCTCACCTTACTCTAGCTACTCTCTGAGGGAAAGATAACCTTGGGCTTCTGAGGGAAAGGTATACTTTGGTCTGGTAACAGAAGAAATGTACCACAGGGCAATCATCATCTTTCTTAGACTTATGAAAAGAACAAAGGCAGAGAAGTAAGTCAGACCAGAAATAAAATCATGCTCTTTAATTCAGTCATTGGAGATTCTGTCTTCCTCTCTGTTTCCAAACTAAATAAAAGCTTTTGATATTACCCTGGGAACCTCTAGGGCTTTGCATTCTTGGAATGATAAATATATCTAGATTTTATCATACGTAGCAGGGCTGAGGAGCTTGTCTGGTGTTTAAAAACATAATTTTGAACTCATGAAGTATTTTCTAAATTTTGACTGAAAATCTAGACTGCATTCTTTTATTTGACAAATATTCCATGCATATGCATGCTTATTATGCTAATAAATGTGTTATCTTCTCCCCCCACCCTATTAAATACAGTCATTATACTGGCATTTGGCTAAAAAATAGAGGGATCAAGCATACTGGTAAAATAATTGTAAGAACAATTCTTAAAATTTCTGCCATCTGATTCTGAGTCACTCAGAAAACCTGGTGAAAAAAATGCAAACTTTTCTCATAAAACTGAAAACATATCCATGGATGTCCTCTTAGGTATGGCCTATTTTATCACATGGAGATTTCAAACAATATATAGAGTTCAGGTGTTGTAATTCCAGGTCTGAACCTAATTTCTAGGTGAACAATTAGCAAGTGATATGACTTAGGCATCTAACTTAGCTTGTTACTTGCACTGTGATGATCTAGTATTTTTAGGTGTGCTTGGTGGTGTATAGGAACATGCTGAAACTGACAGGTAAAGAGATGTGGGAAGGTACAAATAATTATTTTTGAGAAAAGGATATTGGACTGCATCTACGGGTATCAGGAGCTACCATATCTCTGTGTTCAGGACTGACTCATGGTAGATGTGCTACCAAAATCAAACTGAGCTCAGCTCTCTGCAAGACCTTAACCCTTCACTAACTCTCGAGCCCAGGTAAAAATGTTTATAAAAAGATTTAGATATAAGGCATCCTTTCTCTTTGCTTCATTTTATTCCTTCCTGCATGCTTTCCCTTTAGCATCTAAGAATCTTCTTTTTTTATTAGCAATTCAACACTAGAAGATAAAATCTTCCCCATAAAATATAAAGAAGTTAATCTATTAATTTTAGTAATCTTACCCTCTGACTTTTCTCACTAGATATCTAATGTCTGAAAAGAAGCACTTATTTTTTTATTAATTTAAACTAATTTATCATCAAATTATATTTCAAAGGTTTAACTTAATACATCTAGATGTGTACAGATATAACCACCTTCACCACCAAAGATCTAGTCTCATCCACACACTAAAAATATTCTTCTGCTCATTCTTCCACCTCCCCTTACTTCCACTTCTGGTAACTTCCATAGTTTTCATGGAATCTAACAGTTAGTGTGCTAAGTTTTTTGGTCAGTTCACTGGTTGTTTATTTTATTAATATTCTACTTGAGTAAAATTGCCATTTTTAGTGATTTTATTTTGCTCTATTATGTAGCATAATTCCCTTAAATGTCATCTGTTTTTTCTCAAGAGCATTATTTTAATAATTCTTTATTTGTTTTGTGCACAGTAGGAGGAGTTTACAGCTTACTCCTGGCTCTGAACTCAGTGATTACTCCTGTATGTACTTGGGGGTACATATGAGGTGCTGGAGATTAAATACAACTAGACTCAAAGCAAGGCAAGTGCAGCACATGTTTTACTATATATATTTCTCCAGACTCTCAATTCTATTTGTAACAAGAGCCCTACTTCATTGAGTTTATAATACCCAGAGCTTCATCTAGTCATCTGTGGATGACTATTTAGGTGGACATTATGCTTTGACTATTGCGAATAATGCTACTTTGTACATAGAATGCACATATCTTTTCAAATTGGGATTTTTATATTTTTTAGGAGTGAAGGTCTTGGAGTGATAATGATGAATTCTACAGAATTTCATTTCTCATCCTCCTCCTTTCCCTCCTCCTCCTCCTCCTCTCCCTCCCTCCCCTCCTCCTCCATCTCCTTCTCTTCCTCCTCCTCCTCCTCCTCCTCCTCCTCTTCTTCTTCTTCTTCTTCTTCTTCTTCTCTTCCTCCTCCTCCTCCTCCTCCTCCTCCTTCAATACGGTCTAATAACCTTCTTCCATGTGTAAAATTTAACATATGATTTTGATAAATTCTTTCCCATATTTTCTGACTATTAAAATGTCATTTTAATGGATAATTTTTAACTTTTCTTTGGCAATGCACAATCTATGTTTAATACCCTGTCAAAAATAATTCTTTTACAATTGACAAATAATTCTTATTTTTTATGCAAAACAATTAAAACCACAGAGAAACTATCAGAGACCTACAAACATTAGATAAGCATTAGATGCTGAGGGAAATATTGGTGAATGGCAAATGAAAGTAGCAGAGGACACTATAATGCAGGTCTGAGTCAAGTAAGAAAGAAAAGGAAGGATGGAAGTAAGGAAGGAAGGAAGGAATGAAGGAAGGAAGGAAGGAAGGAAGGAAGGAAGGAAGGAAGGAAGGAAGGAAGGAAGGAAGGAAACAAGGAAGGTAGGAAAGAAGGAAGGAAGGAAGGTAGGAAAGAAGGAAGGAAGGAAGGAAGGAGAGGAGAGGAGGGAAGGAGCAAAGGAAGGAAAGAAGGGAGGAAGGGAGGGAGGGAAGAAAGGAGAGAGGTTATATTATCAGAATCTAAGAGTGTAACATTAATCAAGTTTTGGTAAACTCAAAAGGAGTTCTTGAGTAGAATTTAAGAATAAGATAAATCTTGAGGCCAGAGCAATAGCACAGCAGTAGGGTGCTTGCCTTGCACATGGCTGACCTAGGACTGACCTAAGTCCAATAATCAAGTCCTATATGGTTCCCCAAGCTAGGAATGATTTCTGACTGCATAGCCAGGAGTGTCACTGGTGTGGTTCAGAAAAACAAACAAAAACAAAAACAAAAAAAAATGAGAGTGAAGCCTTGTACAATGAACTTGCTTGTATCCTTATCTTACTTTGTTACAAAGTGGGAACAGTCTATTTCTATGGGAAGGGTATGCTTGGGAATGAATGCTGGAGAACAAGAGTGCAATAGCTAGGGCTTTTCATTAGCTATACTGTTTTTTAACCAGAGAATATATGTATTATTATACATTATATATATAGATTTGCATGACTGCCACAGAGCTGTACCTCAGTATGAGAGAATCAAAGAGAACTGATCAGTCATCCAAGAGATATCCTTTGCTTTAAATGTCTAGACAAAACCCTTCATGATTAAGTAATGCCTCTGCTTAGAGTTCTGTTGATACCCAGTCATGAGTCAGATAGCATCCCATAATTCCTAAATTCCTTCTAGATCCCTTCAGCTTGGCATTATCCCATTTTGTCACATTCTATTTTAAGATCCTATATAAGTGAAATAGAGTTGGAACAAATGTCCTCTACAGTATCCTAGGAAAGTCACCTCTAGGATAATGATAGCCATAGGTTGTTTTGCTTATATAACAGTACCATTTCCCTGTTTTTGTTTTTTTTTTTTGCCACTTTCTTGTTTACCAGAAGTCAGGTCTCTTAAGTTATACTTTGGCTGCTTCTTTGACAGGCTGAGCACAACTTTAGTGGGAGAAATACAATTACCCTGGAGTGGAACAATGAAAGCTGAATTAAGAAAGATCAGGAAAGGGGTCTGTTGATAAGAAGAAAAGGTCAGTTGTGGGTAATATTATTACAAAGAAATCCTCTTCACTGTTATACTGAGTTTAGCTAGTTTTCCGCCCATATATGCTTCAATACTTTCTGAAGTTACAGCTTTAACTTTATTCACTAAAATATCCAAGCAAGCTGTATTTCTGCTGATTAAATAGTTTAAAATACTAAGAATTAGGTAAAAAATAAACTTGTTCAAAAGCATTCTGGGTATGCTTCTGAAAACACACACATTACAGCTAAGATCTAAGCTTGATGCGCATCCTATCTTCTCTATAATAATTAATTTTTATTTGCAACTTCCATAATAATAGGAAGATTTAATAGGAGCTCCTTCATGGAGTAAATTTCCATTAAGATCTAAAAAAACTCTCAGATGTCTGCAGCATTTTGGAAAAAATAACACAAATATAAATATAATACGTATTTGACAACATCTCTCAGGATGAAGGGCATAAGACCATATAGTAAATAATTCAAAATATCAATGACTTAACATGTGGGGATAATGTTTCTAACTCAGCAGCTCAGCAACATTTCTTTAGACACTCAGAAATTAAGTTATTTCCATCTTGTGATTCCTTGGTATTGAAGTTTTAAAGTTGCCTTAGGATAATTTTATAATGGATATGATGGATGCACTAAAACTGTTTGCTTGAACATGGACATTGTATCTTTGGGAAGTAGTTTACCTCCTTTCTCCATACATTTTATTCAGTTAAATTTATCATGCAAACAACCAAACCAAAAGGAGCCTGGGAAATATATTTTGATAAAGAATGATAGTTTTCGGGGCCGGGCGGTGGCGCTGGAGGTAAGGTGCCTGCCTTACCTGCGCTAGCCTAGGAGACGGACCGCGGTTCGATCCCCTGGCGTCCCATATGGTCCCCCAAGCCAGGAGCGACTTCTGAGCGCATATAGCCAGGAGTAACCCCTGAGCGTCACCGGGTGTGGCCCAAAAACCAAAAAAAAAAACAAAAAAAAAAAAAAGAATGATAGTTTTCAATAGATTTATTAAAAGAAACTAGGAAATAATTCGCATTATAAAAGACCCTCCACATATCCTGCTAACAAGTAGTTTATTTTTCCTTATTTCCTTTGTACCCATGCCTCATTTCATTTATAAATGGAACTTTTTTCATTAATTTGTAAGACAATTATTAAACCCCATTGTATGCCAAAAACTCTGCTGGGTGACACAATTATAAAATAAGACAAGATCTATGTCCTTCAAGAGCTTATTGGTAGAAGAAAGTGGAAATGCAAACAGCAACTAAAATGCAAAAGATAAATGGTGCGTTTAGTTTGAACAAGGACAAGAGACTTACATGAGATTCGGGGGCAGGAAGGTGTTTTAAGAAGAGATGCAATAATAATGTGATTCTTTAAGCTCATTAAAGAATAAAGAAATATAAAGGACAGTTTCTATTTTAATTGAGTGGATAAAGGCGGAGAGAAGTTAAACTGCTAGATTGTGCACACTATAATTAACAATATGACAAAGGTGATACTTGTGAGATCCATAAATGTGCAAATATTGATCAAAATATGAATAACCTTTAGGACTGAGCTGTGGACTTCAATGTGCAAGACATCTACTGAAGAATTTTGCCATGAAATTATATAATTAAATTTTCACTTGATGAAAATTTCTCAAGAAAAATTCTAGATTACCACAGGGGTCTTTAGAACGTACATTCTTTTTCTTGAGCTAATCTAATAGAAATATGTAGTGTTACAGTTGTATTACAAGAAGTATGTTCTAAAGATCCCTATTTGCACGGGTTATAGAGATTCATTTATTTAGAAAGTAGTACTAGCAAATTCAACTTCTGAAAAAATCTCTATATGAAAATTGGTACTTGCTGACTAGAGTGTTCAGACAAAGAACCTGGAATTCTTTTTTTGTTTTGTTTTGTTTTTTGGGTCACACCCAGCAGCACTCAGGGGTTACTCCGGTGTCTACACTCAGAAATCTCTCCTACTAGGCCCTGGAATCATATGGGATGCCAGGATTCAAACCACCATCCTTCTGCATGCAAGGCAAATGCCCTACCTCCATGCTATCTCTCCAGCCCCAGAACCTGAGATTCTTTTGGGCCTGGACACCACAAGATTTAATCATAGTTAACTAATGATGTTGGACATAAAAAGAAAATAGAAACTCATAAGCCAATTATTTGTTTATTAGGAATATTTGGGAATATTTAAATATGCTCTCCTTTGATGAAAAACTTAGTTTCAGAGTAACTGGCTCTTTATAGAAGACTTTTTTTTAGGGAAAGATTGGATTAGAATTTCAAAGCCATTGTTTCAATGATTTCGGTCAAGTTCTATAGCTATTTTCATAATACATTTCTTGTTCTCACAAGTATCACCAATATACCCTATAGATATATTCTATGGGTAGTTTCCTTAACTGAGGTCTTGTTTATTTTTTTTAATTTGTACAGATTGGAAATATTGAAGTTTAGCTTCATTTTAAGAAAATTCACCCATTGCTGAGTTTGATGACCTTGGCAATTGATTTCAGTCTTTTTCTTTTTTTGCGTGGAGAGCTATACCCTGCAGTGCTCAGAGTTTATTCCTGGCTTGGTGTTCATGGGTAATTCCTGCCAGTGCTCAGGAGACCATATGAGATGCCAGACATTGAACCCAAGTAAGCCACGTAAAAATTAAATGCCCTACCCACTGTGCTATCACTCCACCCCTGAGTTCAGTTTTGTAGCCAGCATCACAATCAAGAGAAAACATTCTCATCCTCTCAAAATATATTTGTATTTCCCGATGTAATGGGTTTCTTCTCTGAAACACAACCGACTCTCAACCACTGATCTTTTTCATATCACTCCAGTTTTGTATTTATTTTTATTGCTGATATGACTTGAATTAATGTATTATTATTTCATTAAATTAACAATTACATGCTATAAATAAAGGAATCTTAAGAAATCAAGAAAATGTTGAAGAGAAAACTTATATTCTAAATAATTATTTCCTCACGTTTTCTTACCTGTGGTTGCTAGATAGACGTAGGAGTTTCTGGAGAAAATAGAAAAAGAAGGAAAGTAAAATGGTTCATTCAGTGCCACTACTTCCTACCCATTATGTTCATAGAAGTAATAAAATGGTGGTTTTTAACTAACTATTAACCATTGGCTATGCTGAAGTACATTCCATAGCATCACTTTTTCATAAGCTGCTACTTGGGGAGGACTGCAGAGAGAGTTTCATTGACTATCTGAGACCCAGTATGCAATAGTTGCTGTAGGTGGCTTCTGTCCTACAGCTCTAGCAGGATTTCAAAAACTCCTGTTTCAAAGAAAGAGTAAAACACTGACTGGCAGCAAAATAATATAAAAAAATGAGACCACAAAATGAATGTATGGGGAAACACGTTCTGGAAAGCATGTTACAAATTTAATCTCCATGCTAGGAGTATTTAAGGGGAAAATTGACATTCTTAGGTATGGAAGGAATTTCTGCATTGACAAAAGGCAGAAAAACAGCAATATTAGCAGCAGATCTGTTGGATAGAGATAACAATCTAACTAGCTAGGCAGCTCAGGTGAAAAGGATCTATTTGAGAAGTCCTGAGTTAAAAGGAAGAAAGTTAGGCAACATTTATTTCCAGCATGCAATCATAATTCATTATCTATTTGCCGCTCATGTTTGTGTGAAGGAGTGGATGAGCTAATCTTCTAGATTCTGGTATGGCTCAGTTTGTTCTTGTGAGTTCCAGTCTGTCCTTGCTTTTCCCAACTTTATGATCACTTTCCTGACCTCATAGCTTGTTCTGTGGCTACAAGTATTAGGGTGAGAAAACAGCAGACTTACAGAGACCACTGTAGTATAAAGTTAAACACTCCACAAAAGTCCCACTCTCTTCCTGTTCCTCTCCAACACACACACACACACACACACACACACACACACACACACACACACACACACATTGAAGGAAGGAGTTAGAGCTAGAGCTTGTATATTTCTCCAATTCAATCTTATCATTTTTGCACTACTGAAATTGAACTCAGAACTTTCATTTTTAATATTTTATGGCATAATATGAATATTCTACCCTGGTGCTTTTGAAAGTATTATGGTAATACGTTGCTGAGGCATTTGAAGAGCATCATTCCTTCTAACTACAACAATAATAATAGGCAAATGTATCAGATAATCAGATAGTATATAATAAATTCATAATAATAATCTTTGGAAGTGGGTTTTATTAGAACCCCCATTTTATAAAAAAAAAAAACTGAGGCCAGAGGTGTGTCGCTTCCTGAAATCATATATCTAGAACACAACCAAGCAAGGACTCACAGATAGGCTGTTGTTTCCAAAGCCTGTGCTCATCAGCACTGTCCCATGCCACTTTCTGAAGCTTGACTCCTTGTGAAATTCTCCAAGTAGAAGCCAACTAACAACTCCCTGACATGGAACTGAGCTACTGCTTCATTAGGGGCTATGTGGACATGAATGAGTGGCAGTCACCTGAGGCTGGACTGAGGCATTTCATGACTTTCCAGCTTTCTCACTGCAAAGAGGATGCTCTTTGGATGATCCATTGGGGATACGTTGCCTTATTTCCCTTTCCTTATTTTTCTTTGTTCATGGGTGCCCTCCACTCCCAGCTTTATTCTTTTATGAATTTTTTTTTCTTGCCAGCACTCCAGACTGGAAATATTTTAGGAGCAGCTTGCTACGTGATATTTCACTAAAAATATACAAGTCAAGTTATTGGCAAAAGAGTGGGTCTTGGAGGAAAACCAATCGAGCAGAGCCAGTGAAGTGACGTGGGAGCTCTGTCCTGGTTTTGCAAGAGAGAAAAACTTTTGAGACTGTGATTTTGAGATGAGAGTATTTGCACTGATGGAGAGAAATCTTCTATTCATTCGCATTCCAGCTCTGCTAACCTGAAAGTGTGAAACTTGCTGGGTCAACATTTCAAGACAAATAGATCTTATAAATATAAATCAATATATAAATGTAAATGCTTATCAATGTGAGCTACATGGAAGAAATCCTCATACATTGTTTTTCAACATACTTGTCTACTGACCCTTAATAACTGAGATTCTTTAGTACCTTATTATTTCCATTCCTTTTCTTGAGGTCTCATTCCTGTAAAAACATTGGTGACCTGAGTAGTAAAGAATATGTTTGCTGGGGGTTGAAAAATAACAGTTAACAGCCGTCAGGAGAGATGAAGTCATGAAATTTTCCTATATATGAATGGACACAGGAACTATTATACTGAGTGAAGTAAGTCATAAGCCGAGAGATAGACACAGAATAGTATTACTCATCTATGGGTTTTAAGAAAAATAAAAAAAATATTTATTGTAATAATACCCAGAGACAATAGAAATGAGGTCTGGAATGACTGGCTCACGATATGAAGCTCACCACAAAGGGTGGTAAGTACAGTTAGAGAGATAACTACACTAACAACTGTTATGACAATGTTAATGAGTGAGAGAAGTAGAATGACTGTCTTGAATACAGGAAGGGAGTGGGAGAGGAGGGAAATGGGGGGGCATTGGTGGTGGGAATGTTGCACTGGTGAAGGGGGGTTCTTTTTATGACTAAAACACAATTACAAACATGTTTATAATTATGGTGTTTAAATACAGATATTATTTAAAATAAAATAAAGTCCACTTACTTTTTAAACCAGAAAAAAATCATTTTCATCAAACATTAAATAAAATACTTCTCTTTTCACTTCTTGACATTAATTCTGTTACTGACCTTCATCTTCCAGTCAGTTCTTCATTCAGAAGGAAACCCAGAACTTCCATTGAATTCTCCTTCTTGGTATTCTACTTTAATACTTCAGTGATACCCTTGCTTATCTTTATACCACTATTATAACTTAAATATTTTGTTTATAATTCTTTCTTCCCACTATATTTGCATTCCCAAACGAAGGCTGTGTAGTGTTATATTTCTGACACAAATAAAAATTTCAATAAAAAAGGACCAATGAATGAGCATATGTATATCTGTCTTTGTTCATTTATGTTATTACATCTTTGAATATGTCAGTGAGCATAAATAAGAAATACATTAGATATCTTGCCTGTAATAATCAAAACTCATTTTATTTCAAGTAATGAGGGATTGAGGGTAGTGAGTAGGATGAAGAATGAAAATCCGGATTAGTGACAGCATTAAAGCATTGATCTTGGTAATTTCTTGGAGGTGAGGAAACTATGTACATCATAATCACATCAGTCAACACTAATGTAAGCATGTGACCCAAACTATAATAGGAAAATGAAGAATAATTTTGCTAAGAATGCAAGATTGGTGAAGGATACAAGAGTAAGGGAGCCATAGATCATTCATTGATGAATAGATTGCAACTGGTGGTGTATTTGGAGTTGGAATATTAAATTCCATTCATGTGCCAAAATTACCCTGACAGCTCCAATGATCAGGTCTCAATGGAAAGTAAAATAAAAGACTGTTTTAAATTCTTCTAGCCCAGTTTTGCAACTACACTTAATCCCTCTAAAGACACTTATGTTCTAGAAATGCATATCTATGCTTTTTGCATAACTTACAAAGAGTTCTTTTCCTAGCCAAGTTTGTCCCCAAGGTTCTGCCTTTATTCAGATCTATGTCAGAACATGAAAAACAAGACAATCTTTTTGTGACCTTTCATTTCAACTTTGTCCTGCAGTGCCCACAATGAATTACACCTCATTGAAACAGATTATTCTTTTCATTATTCCTTAGTGGCTAATTCACTAAGAAAGCACAATATCCTTACAAAATAAAAAACAAAATTAATTCTTAGTCAAAGAGCACACTTACATTAAGGGTTTTCAGCTTTTTTTTAAAAAACAACTATAGTGAATGAATAGGAAACTATCACATCTTTGTTTTAGTAGAGCAAGATGAAACAGAAGCAAATGTGACTAGTCAATCATCAAATGGAATTTTGTATATTACAATATTAATACCAAATGAAGTGCTGTATAACATGAAATTACATTATATAATATATTATATAAAAGTTCTTGTTGAATAGTAAAATTTACTAATGTTATTTGCAATTTGAAAAGAATTAGAAATAAAAAATGAAGCAAAACTAAATGTAAATGCTTAACTCTAACACATAGTTATTTGTATATTTGATTTACTTTCTGTCTTTAAGCAAAATAGTCACCATTATGTATGTATGTATTTATTATATTTTTATTTGGGACCACATCTGTGAATACTCAGGGCTTACTCCTAGCTCTGTTCGAAGGGGTTATTCCTAGGGGGGGGGGACAAGGGGACCCTATGTGATATCAGAAATCAAATTTGAGTTGACTGCATGTAAAAGCAGCACCCCACAGCTATTGTATCTTGCCCCCAATTCCTGAATTTTAAAATAGTTTTTCAGTCTCTTGATTCACTCATTCAAATAATACATGTATTTTCTTCTTTTTTTCAATGTAGAAATGTAACAATAGGAAATATTTTCTTTTCTTTATAGCTCAGTTGTATCTTTCTACTTTGAATAATCCATACTTTTTCCCCAGAGATTTAAAACTGCATGTAAAACCATTTCTATTTTGGTTGTTAAATTGAACTAAGTTATTGGGAGTAGTACACTATTCAAGACTTAGGAGAATAGAAAGAAGTATTGCTTTCAAGTGTCATTTAAGTTTCCAAAGAGAGTCATGAGAGTTTTTCTCATTTTATTCCTTCCCCATGACAGATTGGATTTCAATTGATCTAAGTCTCTCATGAATCTTCTGATTAATTATGTTTTTGTGGAAGCGAAGCCTCTTTGTGCTAAAGAATTTTGTGAGGAGAACTGAATATGTTGGCAGTGGCATAGCAGCGGAATCTGAGTTCAATCTCCAGCACTGCAAAAATAAAAAATTACATAAAGGTATTACTTAGACTCGCATTTATATTCCTTACGCTAAAATAATTTCTAAAACTTTAAAAGTAGCATTATTAGTATTATAATAACTAAGCATTTTTTGATTGAGGTTCATTTACATGCATGATTGATTTCCCTCTTAGAGTAGACATTACCTAGTTTTGTGCCCAATAATCTAGTCCACCTGAAATGTTAATTGGAAATCTGTCACTTGCCACTCATCTCTTCCATCCTGGTCTTGGAATGAGGTGGAAGCCAAGTGAGTCACACAAAGACTCTTATTCCCCTGTTTACAGAAAAAGTTTGTTTTTCCAAATCAATATCATTGAAATGTTTCTTAGAAATTTTGGAAGAGACTGGTACACTTTGTATGTGTTATATTCAAGCAGAAAATAAGTGTTCTTTCTGGCTCTGTGGCAGTCATCTTTCTATCACAAAAGGGCAACTCACTGTGAGAACAATTGTAATTAAATAGCAGCCTTTTATGACCCAGGAGAAAGTGGTACCTGGGACCTAAAATAAAATGAATGTCTCCCATTCATAAGTTCTGACTGTGAGGGCAAAGTAATTTATTTTATAAAGTGTCTAGAACTTCAAAGATGAACCATATTATGTGAGATCTCAAGAGACTCAAGGAACAATTATGCAGCCAAAATTCATCTTTGGTCATATAATGAGTTACAGTTGGAGAAAAAATAGATGCACGTTTTATCTCAGGTTTATGAATAGTTTCAGGATTTATTGGTCTATTCAACAACGAATCGAATACATTTCTCAAAGTGAATTGAAAAAATCAATACCTAGTTACATTATCATATATGATATGCCAAAGATGAACAGCAGCTAAGTAGAATAGAATAGGGTTTTTATGGATAAAGGAGTTCACAGTAGACTACCACAAAATATATAAATTTATGTAACTGACACACACTCAGGCTTGGTTAATCAGCTCCTTGACTTTAGTTTTGTAGGGTTGTAAGAAAGAAGCTTATAAAGAAAGAATGAAATTTGCTTTAGTATCTATACCTATTCAACTGACTTTATCTTAGTACCTTTATCATTCATCGGACTAAAGAAGCAAATAAAGATTCTTAAATATTTTCTTTTTTCGGGGCCGGAAAGATAGCATGGAGGTAAGGTGAGCGATTTCTGAGCATAGAGCCAGGAGTAACCCCGAGTGCTGCAGGATGTGACCCAAAAAACACCAAAAAGATTTTTTCTTTTTAATTTTTGTTTTAATAATTTCAATAAATTTTAAAACATTTTAAGCTAAACTTTTCAGCTTAAATCTAATTAAGATAAAATTTAAATTTTTAATTAAAATCTTTAAAAAGCTATTAGTTAATATTTATAAGATTAATCTTAAAAAAGAGAATGACCCAATATAGGATAAAGAGCATATCATAAGCAAAGTTTTTGTTTTTTCAGTTTTAATTTAGTTTTAATTTTTTATGCTTACTATTACTATTCCTTCTCTAGGATATATCAAGGTCTTAGGATAAAGAATCTGTTATTTAAGAAAGATCCAACTTATATCTAATAATATAATTCTGTCTCCATTTATAATTTTTCTACTAAATTAATTCTTTAATTTCAAAGCTTGATACCCATTTGATTCTCCTATTGTATCTCCAAATCATTAATGAACAAAAATTGCCTGAAACATTTATAGATAAATTGTTGGACAGTATTGTATTATATTTTGATAGCTAATTTATTTATCTATTATTCATAGGAAGTAGACACAATTAATAAATAATGATGGTGATGCGGATAATTAATATTCATTAGATACAGCCATATTGAAACCATCTATTGAATGAGTAAAAACAATATGCATTGTACTAAATTTTTTGTTTATTCTTGGGCCATGCCTGGTGGTGAACAGGGGTTACTCCTGGCTCTGTGCTCAGGAATCATTTCTGGCAGTGCTTGGAGGACCATATGGAAAGCCGAGGATTGAACTAGAGTTGGCCACATGCAAAGCAAATGTCCTAATCTCTGTGCTATATCATTCCAGCTTTATACTAATTTTTATATGAATTATATTATTCAGTTCTTTCAAAGATCCTTTATGGTAGAAGAAGCCCCAAGCATGCAAGTTGTGTAAATTAAGAAGTTAAACCTCTGAGAAGTTAAAAATGTACACATATTTATTGTTTATTGAAAATTATTGAGATTAACTTATATTTAAACCTAGCCCTGATACTGTGAAAGATATGTAAGCCAATATGGTCAAAATAAAAATAAAAAAATAATAAACCTAGCCCTGTCTGACCAAGAAGCATGATTTCTTTACTATTGCTTCTGTAGTAATATTAATAGTTATATTTCTGTAATTGATAATGAACAATTGTTAGCAATGGCATTAATACTAAGCTAGTAACACTAATTTGAAATCTACTATTTTCTATCTATCAGGCAAATGTTGAGTGGCTTCTATTTATTATCCCACTTACACTGACCATAGTCTTTTTGTTTGGTTTGGTTTTGGTTTTGGGCCACACCCTGTGATGCTCCGGGGTTACTCGGCTGAGTAGATGTACCAATTTCTTGAGCCACTCACCTGTTGTCAGGCCCCTGTATTGTTTCCAAATTATGACTATTGTAAATAGTGCTGCGGTGAGCATAGGAGTGTAGAGTGACCATAGTTGGATGTGGAGGTTATTTTTATCATATGATACCACAGAGAACTTGAATCATGTAGATTATTAGATACCTTAGATAAATTTTTTCATACATCTTTGAAATCTGTATATTGCTACACTTACATGACTGAGAGTCAACCTTTAAAGGAAGTGATAGTTTCATGGTACATGTGGTCTGTCAATTAGCCTGAGGAGGTAGATGTCTATGGTAAAGTATCTTTCACTGATAGATCAAATTTTTAAAATAAATCTATTGCCTACTCTTTAATTAGATCCAGGGAAGAGAAGTTTCTAACCTAGGAATACTTTAAATGCAGTGGCCTTTGCATTGAAAAGCTTTTTCAATAGCTTTTAAAAATAGAAACATTCTCTTTGTTTTAAAAGGACAACATTCTCCTACTCCCTATTTTTATTGAGAGCTGTAATTTCTAATAACATTAATGATACTTTTGCACATATATTTTTCTAATGCCACCAAAGTGCAAGAGGAAACATTCCTTTTTTAAAAGCAATTTTCATTGCAATTGATTTACTTAAGCACCTTGGTTACAAAATTGAGCATTGTTGGGTTTAAGTTATACAACGCACACCTTCCTTCACCAGTGCACCATTCTTGTCACCGTAATATCTCCCTTTTCCCTCCAATACCCCATCTTTGCATTGCTCTAGGACAAGCAAATTGCTTCTCTCTCACTCTCCTTTTTTGGCACTGTGGGTTTTGGCACTGTTGTTAATGGAGCGTTACCTTTCCTGTTAGTTTAAGAGGAAACATTCTTAAGAAAGTAGACCATCTTCTTAAGAACGGAAACATAATAAATATTTATATGATTAAGTTTTAACTTGTATATTCTCTGGGTTCACATTGAAAAGAACTCAAATACAGTCTTGTAATTTTTATGGATTGAAATACAAAGCAATTTCAATTTGACTCAACAGAGTTTTCTGTTCAGCAGGAGGGACCAGATATCCTGGTCCCTGAGAGTCATCATGCATCCAGATTCAGTCCCTGGCACAGAAGATTTTAGTCTATGTTTAAGCACATCCCAGAACAGGAACAGATGATGCCTGTTTCTAGTTACTTTGTAAGTTCTATGGCTACATAACAACTATTTTAAATTTTAAAAGTCTTTGGAGAGAATTTAACCTTCATTTAGTAGAAGGAAATAATGTGAGTTTCCTTTTCCACCTGCTTTAATATACCTCCTCCTCAGTTAGAGTCCCCATGAATGAATTGGATCCTACCTTGCTGGAGTGAAAACAAGATTTGATCTTAAATCAGGTTAAGACTTTGAGATGTATTAAGTGTTTTTAAAAATCTTTGACAAATGAGGCCAAGCACAAGTTGAGTTGTATAACAGGCACATAAGAACAAAGATTTTTAAGTTTATGAAGGATTATTTTACAAATAAAGATTTGGCAGTTGTAATAATTTTTAACTAAGACAACCAACAGTAAATAAAGCATTATATAAGGCAAGCATAGAATTAAAAGATTTATAGAATTATAGACTAGGAATGTGCAACATTAAAGGAAAAAATAGAATATACTTTTTAAAACATTGTTAATTATCTTCATATAGCTGTCTTCGGAGAAATGGAGCATAATTTTGAGGTCTTTCTGTGTCAGTCTGTACAAAGTTCAAAGCCTTTCTATGATATTTTCTTATGGAATGTATTCATAAAAGAGGAAACAGCAGCACCAATATACTAAATTGTCTAAGGTTATGTATCTTATGAGCAGCAAAAGAAGAATTCAAACCCATCTCTGCCTGATCCTAACGTCTGCACTCTTTCCATGATATCATCCTACATCCTTTTATGGACTGATTTAGCTGCCAACTGGGGATAAAATAAATGGCCTTTGGAAATTCTTTCCATTGCCTTGATTCTATTCTCTCTTACTTGATCTCAGTACCGTTTAGTTAATTGTATTTATAGAGAGGATGATTTAGAAAACAGTGCAAATTGATAGATGTAATAAAGTTATTTAAATGTAATTACTCAGTTAATGATATAAAATTTCAGTAGGAAGGGACCTGAGACCTTAGCGTTTATTAACATACAAGCATAGCTTTATCTCTGTCTCTGTCTCTCTCTTTCTTCCAGCAAATATTTATTTGGCTCCACTGGTGGTTGTAGAAAGTAGATAGAGCAGTGAAAAATAGAGTCTGGTTCCCAACATCAACAAAAATTTCCCTTTTCTGCTGCAATTCTCATTTACAGTCTGTGGCTGCTCATCTTAGCAGAGATTTCAAGGAAATCTGGGTTTTCAAGGAAAGAGAAAAGGCCAAATCATTTCAAAGGCCATCTCTTACATAACTTATTAAGAACCCTGCTGTGCACAGTTGACATCTAAAGCAGTAATTGAGTACATGAAAGTCAACCTTAATTCTTTGCCCTTAGTCTGTGTCTTATTAATCAGTTTAAATGCATCTCTCCATGTGGCTTAAAGATTGCTAAAGATCTAGAAATACTTTTAGGATTTTTCCAAGCAGAGAAGACAGATGGACCTAGAAAGGAACCATTGGCAAGAATGCATCATTAGTAGCTCGATTTGAATGAAGGTGGTTCTAAGAAGGAACTTGGCCATTTTAATGGACATCCTTAAAAAAATCTGGAAGAGGAGAAATAATGTGATTCTATAAAAAGTCCTATAAGGTGAAATAACTGTAGGAGAGTGCGAAATCTAGAATAATGGGGTGAAATAATCACCTCCCTAAAATATACATCTGCACAAAAATTCTTTCTTACCTTAACTTCATTTATCTGTCTTACTTGGTCTATGTACTTTTTGTTAAGTACAACCACACCCTTCCAAGAGAGTGAAATTGAATGATACTGAACTGTGTGGCTAGTCGATTTTGACTTTATGTAACATATTATGTGCCTTTTTGTTCTGTCAGTGTTTCAAAGTGATTGGGAATCAAACACTATTTCAATTTGGCAGGGGACCTGTACTTGACAATAGTTTCTGAATAATAACTCAGGCTAGAGGGAGAAAGGCAGACATTTTCTGTTCCCAAGCAAGCTCAGAGGAAAGAAAACAGAGCAATCCAGAGCTGTTTTCATTTTCCCAGAAGTCACACACAGACAGTAAAGGGAATCAAAAGATTAAAAACAAGAGGGCACTTTCCTCTTTTTCACTGCAAGTGAAATTCTAATCTGGGGCTGTGGTAGTTCTTTGTATAGTCTATTTCACTGAGCTAGCTATTCAGAAGTTAAAAATAAGGTCATAGGGCCAGGAGATGGTTCAAGTCATAGAGCACAAGTGCAGAATGCGTAAGATCCTGAATTCCACCCTTGGCATCACATGGTTTCATAAACACTGCCAGATACAGTCCTGGTAATTCTCAAGCACTGCTTGGAGTGGCCACTATAAAAGATGTCATAAAGTGAACAAAAACAATTTATTTCTCTCCCAGTTTATTTTATTAGCACTTCTACTGCTTTTGAATTTCCCCCAAAGTATTCTTGGAAATCAGCAGTTATTTTACTTTTATTCTCCAAGTGGTCATCTTAGTTACCATCTGCCAGGAGACATAGCCTGCATCTTACTCAGCGGTAAAGAGGTTGCCAGGAAGCCAACAAGATACTTCTGATAAGCACACAAAAACATTAACTACCCATACTACTGAGTGCATTCACACTGCGCATGTTAAATTGCAGATACAGGTTTACCTGGATGACTTCTCAGTCTATCATGCTGCTCCATAGGCTAGATTGTCCTAGTGGAAGACAGTACGGCAATGCTGTCAAGAGTGGGCATTTTCAAATCAAAGAGATTTGAGTTGGAATGCTGAAGCTGCCACTTTTTCAGCTGTTCATCCACAGGCCAAGTTATAGATCTTCCTCCAACTCAGTTTTCTTCACAGAAAGATGAAGACAGTAACTATCAGAGTAAAGGATCGTCATGTTGTTTATAATAATATTACTTAAGATAATATAGGTTGACTCTTTAGAGTAAACAAGAGCTCAATAGC
Organism: Suncus etruscus; assembly: GCF_024139225.1. Classification (NCBI taxonomy): domain Eukaryota; kingdom Metazoa; phylum Chordata; class Mammalia; order Eulipotyphla; family Soricidae; genus Suncus; species Suncus etruscus. Next base: position 97,348,604 of record NC_064858.1, read on the forward strand.
TGTTAAGTTTAGCACTACTCTCTATTATTTTGGTTATATATATTGGTTTTTGGGGCCACACCCGTTTGATGCTTAGGGGTTATTCCTGGCTAAGCACTCAAAAATTGCCCCTGGCTTGGGGGGACCATATGGGATGCCAGTGGATCGAATTGCGGTCCTTCCTTGGCTAGTGCTTGCAAGGCAGACACTTTACCTCTAGCACCACCTCACCGGCCCCTATTTTGGTTATATATTTCTTTGTACTTTCAATATCTAAGAGAAGTTTGGATAGAGAAATGCTTGAAGTTTTTAATTCATGGTCCCCCACTACCCAGGGGAACATATGTAAAATGGATAGTCTGAATAATTATTTTTTCCCGAAATTACCATCCCCATTGTCTTAAAACAAACACATTCATCATCAACTGTCTATTCCTTTATAAAGAACAATTTTTTAGGAAAATCTTCAATAGATGGTATCAGTGTAGAGAGCTCTAAATAGTCTATTGCAATGAGATCTAGGTAAAGTCAAACTTTCAGCAATGGCTAGATATTAGTTGAAAATATAAAGCAGATAATGTGAAAAGAAGCAAAAAGGGAAAGAGAGTTAGTCTCCAAGAAAGAGGTCTGGGTATTTGTCATAGGAAATACTTTTTGGAGTCAAAGGTTATATTATAATTTACATTCCTCCTAACATAATTAGTATATATCAGAAAATAGCATTTTATTGCATTCTGAGTAATGTTTATCAAAAGGGTTTGAAAGCACTTGTAGAAAAACTGGAATCTATTATATACCTTGGTTGAAAAATGTACATCATGATTCACCAGGCACAATTCCAATTGATATTATCCCTTCCTTTATGCTATGCAATGAATGAAAAAAATTAATCTGCTCAGTAATAAATGCATAGTCCATTAGAGCTATTGTGTTCTTTTGGGGGGAAAATAACATGGCAGTTTTATTCACTCCATGTGGCAAACCAAATTGTTTCAAGTAAAGTGCAAATAAGAAAAACGCTAAAAATTGAAATTTTCCTTCATCTTGTACCCAGAGGCATATGCTTTGGCTGTAATGCATAAGTTAAAATGGCAATAATAATAATAACAGTGGAAAAACCAAATGGAAATATTAAACTCAGACAACAGATTCTAAGGGGCAGCAATTTTCACGCTCCATCTACTTGGATAAAAATTCTTGTTAATCAGGTCTATAAAAGGGTGTGGTGGTTAGATTCTATTCTTCTAAAGCCATAAAAGTTTCTGAGCAGTGATGTGATACGTATCTGCTGTCTCTAGTTTATTATTTCTTTAATTTTCAAAAAGATCCCCTCACTTAGGATGTTTGTTAACTGAAGCCTTAAAGGAAATCAGTCAAATAAATGCATGTCCCTGGCATTAGAGCAAACAGCAGTAGAAAAATAAATCAGTATCATATATTCAAATTAGAAGTTTTGACTTTTATATTTAGATTAAACTGGAGACTATTGCTTATTAGAGAGGCATAGTGCATACATGCATGGGAATTTTAAAGCAATCAAGCAAGCCAAATTTTAATAATTTGTCATCAATGTTTTTCTTCCCCCTCCTAATTCTATATATGTTTGGGAAATAAAAAATTCTCATGGGACTTTTTTTTCATTGGTCTTATAAACATTTCTACTAAGATCAATTGTATTTTATTGCCGTTGCTTTGTATTAAGAGGCTTAATGGAACATGTGACTTATATTAAAAAGCAATTTGTTGGAAAAGAAAAAGAGTATAGAATTAAGCTTTTCCTTATGTTCTATTAGTATTTGAAAATAGTGGTTGCTTTGAGTTCAGGTAGAAACGCCACTACTTACAATCCAGTTTTGCCATTTGAAAACTGTGATTCTAGGATCATTTACTTAGCCTCTCTCATCCTCAGTGATAACAATCATTCAGATAAAATGGGCATAAGTTTTTTCACAATATTGCTCATATTAAGTCAGGATAGCACATTGGTCATATTAAATATATGCAGATGTATAAAATTGTACAAACAGATCTTTGTTTGCTAAGAACCAAATGGGCTGGAAAGATAATACAGGTACTAAGGAACTTGCCTTGTACTTGACTGACCCTTGTTATATCCCAAGCATTGAATAGTCTCTCCCAAGCACTGCCAAGAGTTCAGAGACATGAGTAAGCCCTGGGCATTGTAAAGAAAGAAGAGAAAGGAAGGAAGGAAGGAAGGAAGGAAGGAAGGAAGGAAGGAAGGAAGGAAGGAAGGAAGGAAGGAAGGAAGGAAGGAAGGAAGGAAGGAAGGAAGGAAGGAAGGAAGGAAGGAAGGAAGGAAGGAAGGAAGGAAGGGAAGGAAGGAAGGGAAGGAAGGAAGGAAAGGAAGGAAGGAAGGGAAAGAAGGAAGAAAGAAAGAAAGAAAGAAAGAAAGAAAGAAAGAAAGAAAGAAAGAAAGAAAGAAAGAAAGAAAGAAAGAAAGAAAGAAAGAAAGAAAGAAAGAAAGAAAGAAAGAAAGAAAGAAAGAAAGAAAGAAAGAAAGAAAGAAAGAGAAAGAAAGAAAGAAAGAAAGAAAGAAAGAAAGAAAGAAAGAAAGAAAGAAAGAAGAAAGAAAAGGAAGGAAGGAAGAAAAGAAAAGAAAAGAAAGGAAGGAAGGAAGGAAGAAAAAGAAAAAAGAAAGAAAGAAAGAAAAAGAAAAGAGGGAGGGAGGCAGCGAGAGAAGAAGGAAGAAAGGAAGAAAGGAAGGAAGGAAAAAGGAAGGAATAAAGAAAGGAAAGAAGATAAAATGGCCTTCAGGGGATAATGAATTGCTCTCTAAGAGGGATTCACATAGTAAGTAACTCAAACCAAAACTAGGGAGAATAAAGAATAATGAGTGTAGTAGCACTGAAGTGGCCCTGATTCCCAGAGCATTGTTTGGGAGGTCTAATATTTAAAAAGCATTAAAACTTTTGAAAAATAATAATTAGTTATTACAGAAGCACAAGCTGCTCTATCTCTGACTCAACCCTTAGCCTATGCCATTGTCAGAGGCTGAAGGAGAAGCCCAGTAGCTGTTGGATGATAGTCGAGAAGCAGTAGATCAGAGCTGGATAAAGTGCACATTAGCTGCAGTGGAATTCCACCTTTCCTATGGATTTCTTCCCTCACCTGGCACAGATTACATTCATTTGTGCAACCCCTCCTCCCCGTTTGTTCAGCTGGAAAGTAGGAATAAAATTCTGCCTGCTTCCTAGGTTGTTATGGTGATTAAGTGGATTAATATGCATGAAGTGGCTTAGAGCAGCATTTCTCAGTCTGGGCCATATGACTCCTGTAGACCCCCAGGATATTTGAAGGAGTCCACAGGTAAAAATCATATAAACTGGGGTCCACAGCACAACTCTAGGGGCTGAACCTGTAGGATAAGGGTCACACAAGAAAAAATTAAGATTGGAAGGTGACTAGGGTCAGAAAGTGCTGAGAAATGTATTGGCTTAGTATGCTTGGCAGCTAATATGAGTTCCAAGAATTTTACTGGAGCTATTCTATAGATTAGCACACACAACTGTGATAGATAAAAATTTTTTTGCATACTTCTTCTTGGTGTCTTTGCATATCTTTGCCTTCTCTGCCTTGGTGTTCTTTTATCTGTTTTATCTCAGGTATGCCAAAGCTGACATGTCGAAAACAATAGTCTTTGAGATTCTCCAGATCAAGAGAGAACATGACATATGACAAAGGAATTTTCTTTTCCTACTCCAAAAGCAATAATACTGGTCCAAGAGCAGAAGTGCTTTAAGGAAGCACTGGATACAGACACTTGTCTCATCAATCAGGGGCCTAACTCTTCCTCAAAGAACAGAATAATCTACTTTGGAGGGTACCTAAGCAGTGCTCAGGAGAGTCCATGATCCTACAAAATATTCTGAGCCAGTTCAGTCAGCAAAATCAATGCAAAGACATGAAGATTCAATGTTTCTTAGGTCTGATGGGGACAGATTATCTTAGACACCCTGGTGGATTGCTTGCGGGGGGGTCTCCATATGTACCTGGAAATGCTCTGAGAATCATATGGTGCCAGGAATTAAAACTAGGTCTGGCAAATGCTAGCATGCACCCTATATTATCTCCTGGATTCAGATCAATTTTCTGTGAAAATATTAAGCAATATTTTGCTGACACCCTCAGAGGGGGGCAGTAGGAGTAGCTAAGTATGGGACTGGGACCAGCCTGGCAACAGTCCTTTGGCTCCAGGCTCATCATGGTCCTGATCTAAACTACCTAGGTCGACAAAGAAGGGTCTAGATATCCCAAGTTCCAGGCTTGGAAGTAGTAGTCTATAGTCACACAGGTGAGATGAGTCATATGAACAGAAGAACCCATAGTTGAGGGCTGTCATGACAGCAATCACATGTGCTTCCACAACCATCTCTCAGGAACCAGGAGATTTAGTGGCATAAAATCAACTGCAGAGTTAAGTCCAGAGCCAAGAGGTCTTCATTTATTTCCACTTCTTCCAACAAGTGAGCAGTTTTCTGGAAGAATAAACAAGACACCGGAATCGACTGAAAGAAGCTATCCATGAACCAAGAATCAAGAAAAAGAAAGCTTTCCTAATAACTGAGAATCACAGGTTTGACTCTCAGCAATCTATACAGTTCCCTGAGCCAGGAGTGATCCTGAATACAGAGCCAAAAGTAAACTTTGAGTACATCAGGGTTTTCCCTCCTCCGACAAAAAATAAAACCAAATCGAAACAATTATAACCAAATGACCCAAACTACAAAAATTATATTTTAAAGAATGAAGAAGGACAATAGGGAGAAGAAAAGAACCTTGGTGAGAAGACACCGGAGCTGGTGGTGAATTTGGACTTGGATTATTAAATGCCCCCAAACTGTACTATTACCAGCTTTGTAAATTATTGTGCCACAATGGTTAAATAGATAAATGTATATATTTAGTATGTATGGCATTGATATTCAAGTCTAGAAAGATTATTGCAATGGACTGTACAACTAAGATTTGCAAGGCAGTCTTATGTAAACAATGATCAATGGCAGTCCCTATGTTGGCCTCAGCATTGGCAGTAACAGATTTCCTCAAATCAAAGGTGCCTGTACTGGAGAGGTAGAATGGATGAATGCCTGTTAGTCAGAGCTAAAGGAACTGACAGTTCACACTGAAAATCTTGAAATACTTGAGAAGAATTTGAAGGTAGCTGGAGTTCTTGTTAAGGGGAGCAAAAGCAGAAGAAAAAATATTTTGCTGTCACCGTTACCTTTTTTGCATGAGGTTTTGATTGGTGTGACTGAAAGTCCAAAACCCGTACAATCAGCACTCTCCTGTTACAAAGAAGGTGCATGAAAGTTGTATAAGATTCCAAAGCCCAGTTCCATTGTAAGTTTTGAGAACTCTGCTTACTGCTGACTCCTAAACCAGAGACCACCATGTGCGAAGAACTCAGTTTCCCAAAACTCCTTCATGTCAGTCTCGGGACTCAAGCCCAGGCTATTAGCTATGCTTCTGACCCATTAGCTACTGGTTGCAGGTTCCCATAACAACTTTCTTGGATTTAATTAATTTTCTAGACCAGCATAGAAAACCATTTTATGCACTAGATTACTGATTTATTAAACGGCCATAAATCAGGGGTAGCCAGATGGAATAGATTCAGACTGCAGAGTGCGGAGTACAAATGTGGCCATCATGATGTCTTCAGGCACACAATTCTCTGTGAATATACGTATTTTTTTTGATCAACTCCAAAACAAGCTCAATAATTTTTTTTGAGTTCTTGCAGGTGGTGGGGTGTGGCTGTTAGTTTGAGTTCATACGATGGGTACTCGGGAACTGTTCCTGGCTCTTTGCTCAGGAATGACCCCTGGTAGTGCTTAAAGGTGCCAGAGATGGAAATTAAGTCGGTCACATACAAGGTAAGAGTCTTAACATCTATCCAGCTTGCCCTCAACTACTATTTTTGGGGGTTGGTTGTTGCCAGTGTCAATGCATAAACATGGCTAATTCAATCATTGGCCACTAAGGATTAATTAGTCTCCATCTTTTTACCCTCCGTAGTAGTTGGGGTGGATGAAATCGGAAGCTCCAACCACTTCCATCACCTGGCAACCAGCCCCCATTTTTAGGTGGCTGCTCAAAAATTACCTCATTGACAAAGCAAGGGACACGGTTTTTTGTTGTTGTTGTTGTTTGTTTGTTTGTTTGTTTTTTGTTTTGTTTTTAACATTCAGTACTTAGGAAATACCAAGGGTTTAGGATGCGGTAAACCAGGAGCTGTGGCTGAAGACCAAATATGCAGGAGACGTACTTAAGTTGATCATCTGAATAATTAATCTTTATATTTACTGTCAGTTGCAATATTGCAGGTGATACTTGGAAAACTTTGCTGCATTGTCTTTTTATATTCACTGTAGTGATTCCCATCTGGGTTGTGTTACTTTGTTCTTCTTAAAATTATTCTCACAGGTTTGAATTTGAGCAGCTCCTGCTATGTCTTAGTATCCTGAGTTTCCATGCTTGGCATACACAAAACATCTAAGTTTGAATCATTAAATCCTTCCTCAGTTATGGGACATTATTCTCATCTAATCCTTGGTAACACATGTACCATTCTTTGGATGTTTTTCCCCACCCTACCTCACCCCAAGACCTTAAATTTTATGCGGAACCCTTAATAATTAGTCTTTTAGGGATTAGTAGTACTTCCTTTGTACTACATAATGGTGCTTACCTTTTATCACACATGATCCCCTAAAACAAAAAGAGGGACCAGGAGTAAAATTAGAGCACAGTCAGTGTGGCCCAAAATTCAGTCCTCCCCCCAAAAGAAAAGAACAAATACCAAAATTCTCCCTCTCTCAGCAAAAGTGAGGACTTTTAGTTTTTCCATCTTGCTAACTAACTTACCTTGTTAACATCCTGGAAGACTCCTTGATTCGAACTTTTCGCATTAAATTTTATTTTTTTAATATTTTAGACGATATGATTACAACCGTAGTTTAGTTTTTTTTTATATAAAGTTACAGCACCCCACTACCATCAAAATGTCCATGACCCTCTACCTCTGACCTCTACCTTACCTTTACCTCTTCAGATCTGATCCTCAGAAACTCCCAACCCTTTCTCTGTTGCTTGCTAACCAGTTTTGTAACCCAGGCCCAAAGACTTGTCATTGTTTATTCTAGTCTGTTTCCAGGCTTTGTTTCTCTATATTTATTCCACGAATAAGTGATCATCCAGTATTTGTCCTTCTCCCTCTTACTTATTTTACCTAGAGACTGGCACAGACTACCAATGGTTCACACTTGGCTGTGGATTAATTAAAATTAGCTGCAGCACTAGGCAATGTTACCATGACACCCTCCAGTTCTATTCTATTCAAGTTATGGCAAATGGTATGGTTTCATCTATTTTTTAATACTGCAAAATATTCCACAGGACATACATAATCATATATATATATAAGTGTATATACTTATAATGTGTATATATAAGTGCATATGTATACACTTATATATAGTCATATATATACTTATATAGTCATTTTTGGTTTGGGGGTCAAACCTGGTCTGTGCTTAGGACAGTCCTGGTGTCCTTGGGGGATACCCTTACCTCAGAATAAAACCCAGGTTTTCTATTTGCAAAGCAAGCACCTTATCCACTGTACTATTTCTTTGAACGAGTATAGAATTATTTTTTTTTTTGGTTTTTGGTTCACACCGGGTGGTGCTCAGAGGTTACTCCTGGCTCTGAAATTGCTCCTGACAGGCTCAGAGGACCATATGGGATAGGAGGAATCGAACCATCATCTGTCCTAGATCGGTTGCATGCAATGCAAATGCCCTACTGCTATGCTATCTATCTCTCCAGCCCCCTATTTTTTAATATAAATTTATTTTGCAAAATTTTGAGGGGTAATTAAATTTTTTTAATGCTGAAAGAGAATTAAAACTTTTTATAATTAGTTTCTAATCTCAGCAAACTCTTTTTGGTGGTTCCTGGCTTCTTCTTTAATGACATGTGTATATACACATTTACTTGTGTGTATTTAATATTAATATAATATTGTCTCAAATCTCTCTGAGAATTCTAATTTGAGTTGGTTGTGATTGTTGTCACCATTTATTCTGCTCCCTGATTGATTTATTTTCCGTTCTTCAAACATCTGCATATTCATTTTTTCTAGAATTTACATGAATGTTTTAATATTAATACATTTATAGGCATTGTGATTTTTTTTTTTTCGGTCACACCTGGCAGTACTCAGGGGCTACTCCTGGCTCTATGCTCAGAAATCGCTCCTGGCAGGCTTGGGGAACCATATGGGATGCCGGGATTCGAACCACCATCCTTCTGTATGCAAGGCAAACACCTTAACCTCCATGCTATCTCTCCGGCCCCAGGCATTGTGATTTTTAATATAGCTAATGATGCTAGTGTTTTATACAATGTACCACCACCACATCATACACCAGGATGTTCACCTCTCTCTTTGTCTCACTTCCTTCCACCTCCCTCCACATACCTTTGTAGTCAAATTTTTTAGGTTTATTTTTTTATTTTGGGGGCACACCTGGCTGTGCTCAGGGGTTACTCCTGGCTCTGAGAATTTACTCCTGTCAGGCTTGGGGGACCTTATGGGATGCCAGGGATAGAACTCAGGTCTGTCCCAGGTCAAGCCAGGTGCATGGCAAATGCCTTGCCACTGTGCTATTGCTCTGGCCCTCGAATTTTCTTTTTAACGATGTTGTAACTCTGTGAGGTGACAGGTGTGTTAAGTAACTTAATTGTAGAAATCGTGCTGCAATATATACATATATCAAATCATTATCCTGTACACCTTAATCATATACCAGGTTGTTTACAAATGTTTCAACTAAAAATGCTTAGTTAATTGGAATACTAAAAATAGAGAATCAGATTAGTTCTGCTTAGCAATCTTTGATTCTCTTTCTCATGTAAGGCAAACAGGTGAGTAGTTAGGTGGAGATAATTTTTTTCTTATTTTAATCAGCTTATTTTCTGATAAGTTTTCCCTGTTCTTTAGTGTGAAAACTGACTAGAAGTTCTATGTAGTCAAGGAGGGAGGTTTCAGAGAGGATTATTTTCGGTTAATATGGCAACAAGCCCACGGTTGGATAATAGTTCCATAAATCCCAGAGTGAGAACGGTGCTATTTGGATCACAATTCCAATATAATAGACTACATATGTTCTCATGTGATTAATTCATGAGTTTTTTTTTACTCAATTCAAGAAAGTAAAGATGAGTAAGGGGATTTTAATAGCTAGTTGTAATAGTTAATATAGTCAGAGCATTATATGCCTATAAGGCATTTTTCCCTTAAAGTGTAGATTGCATAATTGAATATGAGGGTCGCAAAAACGGGCAAAGTAAAATAGATCTGGACATGCAACGATCAGAAATGAATTCAAAATAAAACATGTAATGTAGATGAGGAATTTCCAGTCATGTTGCATTTCTTGAGTGAAAAGGAGGGGTGAGAGGTGTCACAGTGTATAAAGCATAAGAAGTCCTGTCTTAAGGCATTGTTTTAAGAATATCATAAGTTAAAATTTATTTGTAGCACAAAACTCTTTTAAGTTAAGCACTATTGGGGCCGGGCGGTGGCGCTGGAGGTAAGGTGCCTGCCTTGCCTGCGCTAGCCTAGGACGGACTGCGGTTCGATCCCCCGGCGTCCCATATGGTCCCCCAAGAAGCCAGGAGCAACTTCTGAGCACATAGCCAGGGGTAACCCCTGAGCGTCACAGGGTGTGGCCCAAAAACCAAAAAAAAAAAAAAAAAAAAAAGTTAAGCACTATTTTAAGCTCTCTTTCATGCATAAGAAAACAGAGGTGTAGAAAGCTTAAATGACTTCATCAAAGTCACACAGTAGGATGTAGAAGCAAACTTTTGGGACCAGTGCCTTTTTAAAACAATTACTATTTTAATATTTTAATCATTTTGAATAATTACTTAATGATTTTAATAATTTTAAATACTTATTTAATATTTTAATAATTATTTAAGCACAATGGTTACAAAACTGTTCAAGATTGAGTTTCATTCAGACAATGTACACCACCCTTCATCGGTGCACCTTTTCCATCACAAATGTCCCCAGTTTCCCTCCTACCATTTCCCACCCTCACCCTTGCCTTCGAGACAAGCATTTTACTTCTCTCTCTCTCTCTCTCTCTCTCTCTCTCTCTCTCTCTCTCTCTCTCTCTCTCTCTCTCATTATTGCTAATGAAGGGGTATCATGGATATCACTTTATCCCCTTTCAGCACCCAGTTCTTGTCCAGAGACAATTCTAACTCTCATTACCACAGTGAACCATTCACTACCCTAACTGCATTCACCACTCTTTGTGGCAAGCTTTCTACTATGGAGTGGTCCTTCTGATCCTCATCTAAACAATAAAAAATAAAAAATATAAAAAAATAAAATCTCACAAATGAGTAAAATTATTCCATATATATCCATCTCCCTTTGACTCATTTTACTCAGTATAATAATCTCTCTATATATCATTATAAAACAACTTTTATGATGTCATTTTCCTAATAGTTGCATACTATTTCATTGTGTAGATATACTGCAGTTTCTTTAGCCATTCATCTGTTCTTAAGCACTTGGATCATTTCCATATTCTGGCTACTGTAAATAGTGATGAGACTAACACAAGAATGCAGAAGGCTTTTCTGCATGGTGATTTGGTACGTGGGGTACAACCCTAAGAGTGATATTTCTGGATCATATGGAAGATCAATTTTTAGCTTTTGGAGGAATATTCATATTCACTCTGACAATTCTGTGCTTATTAAAATAATTGAACCCTAAAAGTAAGAAACACACAATAAAAAGAAGTTAAAATATATAAAATAGATCCTGTAGATATTCATATTTTGAGCCAAAACTTTTATTTGGGAGGTGTGTTGGGCTACACCTGGAAATACTCAATACTGAAAATGCTGGGGATTGAACTTGGGTTGGCCATGTGCAAAACAAATGCCCTATCCTCTATACTATCTCTCTAGTTCCTTAAAATTCTTTAGGAAAAAATTTTCTAATATGATTTAATGTATCTTTTTATTATCAATCTTTTTAATTAAAAAATAAACAGAAAGACAAAAACAAAGACAATTTTATTTTTATCAAAGACTATTAACATTACCATTCTCATTTTCAAAATGACCAAAATGAGAAATGAAACTACATTACACTGGTGAATTTTCACCTTGAGAGATTGATGGAAGTGAAGCAGAAAATTAAGTATTATTTCAATTTGAGAGTATGGTAGGGGCAATAAAAGAGATGGATAGATTTGGGGTTTTGTTTTATCAAAGGCTTTTTTCAACTTCAACTCTTCTATTGTTCCCCAATTCTGCCAAATTTGAAAGTACACTTTGGAGTTTAGGAAAGGTTAAAACAGACTGACCGAGGCTTGTAGTTTGCAACGTCTGATAACCTCTCTCTGGGAGAAGCTGCCCAGTTGCATCTATTGACTCTGTTTGGGCCAAAGCAGAATGTTAAAAAACACTTTAACACTGAAAAAGTGCAAAGGATTTTCAGCTTTTCAAAATCTGAAAAAAATTCAGACCTCTGGCTGAAGAACCAGCCAGCTAAGACCGCACAGAAAAAAATTTCTCCATCTTTAGTCTCCTTGCTCTTCAACACTAGCAAAAAAGCATATCACTAAGACACCTTTTTTGGTCATTTCTATACATACCACATATATTCATTGTATATTCCTCAATTTTACATGTTTAACATCCTCTAACATGAATATGAATGAGTTTCCTGAAAAACTTCTAGAATATGAACAAATAGTTATGTTACTTTCTCTCTGCTGGGCCTAAAACCAGACTCCTAGTATCTTTCTTTGAAGCTGCTCTCAGACCCGTGCTGGTAGACATCTTTCCCTGCTCCTGAAGCAATAAAGCCACTCTCTTCAATTCGAATGCTTCTGTGCTTTATCTAGGACAGAAGTTTGCTAGGTATTTTTAATAACTACTGTATGAACTTTGATAAAAAGAAATGATAATTAATATTTTACTTTTTTTTAGTGAAACAAGAATTTTTTTTACTGAATCTTACTTAGGAAGATGTAAGGAGGGACCCGAGAGATAGCATAGAGGTAGGGCATTTACCTTGCATGCAGAAGGACGGTGGTTCGATTCCCGGCATCGCATATAGTCCCCCGAGCCTGCCAGGAGCGATTTCTGAGCGTAAAGCCAGGAGTAACCCCTGAGCGCTGCCGGGTGTGACAATCCCCCCCCCCCCCCTAAAAAAAAGAAAGATGTAAGGAGATACAGAAAGGAAATATGTGCTCAAGAAAAAACACAGGCTTCTCTTGAGTGGAAAAGGCAAACAAAAGAAGCATACAGACAAGAAAGTAAGATGTGTTTAAAGGAGACCACAGGCTTAGAGAGCAAGATTCTGGGAAATTGCAGGGCCTTGAATGTATGACCAAAAAAATTACTTTATGAATAGTGAACATATAATTTTTTCACAAATTATGCAGGCTGATTTTTTGATTCCTTTGAATGCAACTTTGTGAAGAGATCAAGTCCTTTATTTTATAATTAGCTAGAATTATAAACGCAAGAACATTACCAATTCAGTTACTAATGATGTCCTGGGTATTCTTTCACGTAAGCTGAAAAGAAAGAGTACAAAGTTGATGAGCTAGTAATAATCTAGTAGAAAAACTAAGAAATAGATACTTATACTTTTACATAACAGCTGAATATAATGTTTTGGATAAATCAAGTATATAATTGGGAGTCAGCTATTTTGTTCACCAGAGACTTTACACCTTTCTAGTAATCAGTTTACATGAATAAAAGTGCATACATTATCAACTTTCTAGGAAAATAGTAAGGGACATTTTGTTTTCCCCTTGGATAAGCTCCTCTCAAGACAAGGAGTATGTAGGATGCTTTTCTCTGAATGACAATCTAGCTGATAGATTATTCCTGGTGACATGTCATGTTCATTTCATTGAATTTTTGTACTGTATTTCTCTATTTTCTTCTGGTTCTTAGAGTCTCATTTAGTAGATCTGTTGTGAATCTTTTTGGGCTTTCTTTCAATGAAATATTTTTTTTTGATCTTGCACCTTTCAATGTTGTCTCTATCTTTAGATTTTCCTCATTCTACATACAATGAGTATGTGTGTGTTCTGGATTTTTGATTGGAAACCTTTGGACATCTTGAATCTGGGTGCCAGCATTCCTCAGTTCTTGGTAATTTTTATCTATGATTTCTTTAACTATTGATTCTTCATCAAATTTATTTTTCTGTTCTTCAGGGACTCCAAGGATTCTTATATGTTCCTCTTGAGATTATCCCTTAATTCTCTGGTGTGCTGTTTATGTTCAAACTCCTCCCACCCCATCTTCTATTGTTTTATAGAGATTGTCTCATGTCATTTTGGAAATCCTCTATATTTTTCTCAGCTGTTGTCATTCTGCTGTTCAGAATGTCTACCAAGAGTTTTATATTATCTAGAGTACTTTTCATGTCTGTCATTTCTGATTGTAGTATTCTCATTTAGGCTCACATACTTTCTTGTGCTTTCAGATTATCTATGTCATAATCTATTAGAGCTTATTAAACATTCCCACCATGAGATCTTTAAAGTAAATATCTAAGGATTGACAGAGCTGGTTGGGATTGGTTGAGCTTTCTATCTTACTGCTCATTGATCTTGTTGGGCTTCTATGTGTCTTAACCATTGGGTTTCCCATGCTCTTGCCATGTTAAGAATAAATATTTATAGTTAGCCACCCTGAAAACAGCTGAAGAATCATACTGCTAATTACTCTTTTGCTTCCCAGCCAGTTTTCACCCAGTAACAGAAAATGTACCTGTGAGCAGTGTGAAATTTTATAAGTAGAACTGCCACAGGGCTGTATATATATTAATATTTTTATTTAAACACCTTGATTACAAATATGATTGTAGTTGGGTTTCAGTCATGGAGAGAAAACCCCCCTTCACCAGTGCAACATTCCCATCACCAATGTCCCAAATCTCCCTCCTCCCACCACACCTCTGCCTGTACTCTAGACAGGCTTTCTACTTCCCTCATTCATTCACATTGTTTTGATAGTTTTCAGTGTAGTTATTTCTCTAACTGCACTCATCACTCTTTGTGGTGAGCTTCATGTTGAGAGCTGGACCTTCCAGCCCTTGTCTCTTTTGTCTCTGAGAATTATTGCAAAAATGTCTTATATTTTTCTTAAAACCCATACATGAGTGAGACTATTCTGCGTCTCTCTCCCTCTGGCTTATTTCACTCAGCATAATAGATGCCATGTACATCCGTGTATAGGACAATTTCATGACTTCATCTCTCCTGAGAGCTGCATAATATTCCATTGTGCATATATACCACAGTTTCTTTAGCCATTCATCTGTTGAAGGGCATCTTGGTTGTTTCCAGAGTCTGGCTATTGTAAATAGTGCTGCAATGAATATAGGTGTGAGGAAGGAATTTTTGTATTGTGTTTTTGTGTTCCTAGGGTATATTCCTAGGAGTGGTATAGCTGGATTGAATGGGAGCTCAATTTCCAGTTTTTGGAGGAATCTCCATATCACTTTCCATAAAGGTTGGACTAAATGGCATTTCCATCAGCAGCGAAGGAGAGTTCCTTTCTCTCCACATTTCGCCAGCACTGCTTATTCTCATTCTTTGTGATGTGTGTAATTTCTGTGGTTTGAGATGGTATCTCATAGTTGTTTTGATTTGCAAATCATCTCCCTGATGATTAGTGATGTCGAGCATTTTATCATGTGCCTTTTGGACATTTGTATTATATTTATCAGGAGATGTAGAGATAAGACTATTGATATGATAGAGGCTGCTACACAAAGCAAGAAGAGAGGAAAACTCACCTTTGATTTTGTAATGGCCTTTAAGATATATGATTGAGTTTTATAATGTCACACAGGTTGGGACATAGAAAACTGAGTATCTAAGGGAATGTAATAATTTTTATGCAATCGACTTTAGTTTCAATAGGTAATCTCTGTTCACAGTGAACACTGGTTTGGAAAAATGCTTGCTTTGAGTGGGGTGGAAGGAAGGGAGTGTCTTTGTTGCACTGCTATCTCCTTTAGGGATAAAACTTCTGATTTATTATCTAGCTTTAAACACTTGTCAGCACACACTATGAAAATCTAGGCCAATTTAGTTTGAAGCAGAGCCCAGAAAAGTTCTTGCACAATATACATTTAAGAGGGTTTCTTTGGGCAAAAATAGCTACATGGTGAATTCTGTTCTCAGAGATATTCTTTTCTTCCAAGGTTATGTGGCGGTGACTTTATTTGGCAGGATTTATTTTCTACTCTGGAAGAAAATCTGAAGCCTTATAAAAGCCCAAAGAAGTAAAATTACCTTCTTAGGGAAATGAAATGAACAAATATTCGTAGGACATCAATTAGAGAGAAACTATATACTCTCAAAAGCCAGAAGTATTTAAATTAATGTTCCACTGACAGTAACTCAGTTTTATTGATACAGCTCTGTTAAAATTATATAATTAAATATATTCAAACAACAGTAAAATAAAACGTGATGTACTAATGATGTTTCACATATCTTTTCTTCTTTTTCTTCTTCTTCTTCTTCCCTTTTTTCTTTTGAGAGGGCTGAGGGTTTGGTCAACATTTGATGGTCTCTTATTTCTGGCTCTATAATCAGGGAAAATTCCTGATAGTAGTTAATTATCAGAGGACCATATGTTCTGTTGAACCCAGGTCAGCCATATGCAAGGCAAATACCTTATCTCTGTACTATTTCTCCAATTCTGTCAAATATTTTCATATGGTTGGATGCATAGATGAGAATACTATTTCTTTTTTCTCCTTCCACAAATATGTCAGTTACCTTTGAAATTCATGTTCCTCGTTTCATTTCAGCTTCCTCTTCCTATTTCCCTTGGGTCCATCTCATTTTTGTGGTATGTAATTTGATGTCCCACAGAACCATGTAAGTGAAAAGTTAATTTTATTATAAAAAAGCATTCAAATTGTTGTATCCATATATCTAAGCACGTGCCTGGTAGAGTTTGCTTTCAGCAAATGACAGTGAGTTGGGTATTTGCTATTATTTTTTGTGGTCTATTACAAATGCTTAATAAATGTTGACTTAACAAGGAGAATTTTTAGGTGGTGTCACATACAGGAACAATGTTCTCTCCCTCAAAAGGGTAACAAGCTACATATAAGGTAATTACAGTTGATATTTTTACAATAGGGAAAAAAAGATGAGAGAATGCTCTGCTTGAAGTAAACACAAATATCCTTTCAAAGAAGACAACCTCACTTTATGTCTTATTGTTTCTACAAATAAAAAGTTAAATACAAGAGAGGAAACATTGATAGAAAAAAATACTGAGTGAGATTCAATAAAAAATGGGAATCCCCCCCTGATTTTATGTAAATATGTACCTAAACTATTATTGTCAACAATATGTAAGCCACTATGATCAAAATAAAAATTATGTTAAAAAATAGCTGCAACAGAATCTCACTTCAGTACTTCAGCTACTCAGAGACTATAAAACAATTTTTAAAGATAAAAAATGGATTTAATGGGAGATAGACGCTATATGTTTTAATAAAATAATAGGCATTCTATAATAAAAATTAAATAAAAATGTAAATTTAGTGGACTGTTTAAAAAGTAAAATAAAGAGCCGAAGAGATAACATCTTAGAAGAAATTATTCAGAGGTAAAGGCAAAATATCTCAAACAGAAATTATAGGCTCGAAAGTAAAATACATAGAATGTCTAGAAGGTTTAATATATAATTTGTGGGGGTGCACACCCAACTGCGCTCAGGGATTACTCCTGGCTCTGTGTAGAAATCGCTCCTGGCAGGCTGGGGGACCATATGGGATGTCGGGAATTGAACCCCGGGACTGTCTCAGGTTGACCACACACAAAGCAAACGCCCTACCGCTGTTGCTGTGCTAACCATATATATATAACCAAATATATATATATTTGGGCCACACCCAGTGACCCTCCAGGGGTTTACTCCTGGCTCTGCAATCAGAAATCACTCATGGCTTGGGGGACCATATGGGATGCCGGGGATTGAATAGAGACCTGTTCTGGGTCAACCACGTGCAAGGTAAATCCCCTACCAATGTGCTATTGCTCTGCTGCCCCCCCCCAGTTTAATATATATTTGAGTGGAAGAGAGAAGATAGAAATAAGAGAGGTAACTTAGAGAAATGACATAGAATTGTCCATAGTTGTTTGAAGAATTAAAGTCATAACACGTCCAATGAACCATAAATAGACATATAAAATATGTATGGTAAAATTGCAGGAAGCTGAGAAACAACCAGGGAAAGATATATTTCCCACAGTTAACTATGTGTTTATTCCAGTATCACTTATAAATATATACATGTATATAAAACAAACAAAATAAGTGAAATATAGACACTTCTAAAACATGGTTGACAAACTTAATCTTTTGAACATTTTAAGAAGACAGACTTAAAAAAAAACAGACAGTAAAAATTCTAAAAATATTGTGTAGCACTTCCTTTTAAGAAAGTATAAAGGGGACATGAAGATCACTTGGTGATCAATAGACCATGACTTGCATTCATAATCCCAGCTTCAATCTATGGTACAGCATATCATCTCCAAATGCTGAATTTAATTCTGATGGCTTTTGAGCATACATTATATATAAAAGCACCAAACAGTACTCAAACACTGAACCATCTGGCCTAGTTATCTGGTATATATGTGTGAATGATCTAGACAGGGGTCCTCAAACTTTTTAAACAGGGGGCCAGTTCACTGTCCTTCAGACTGTTGGAGGGCTAGATTATAGTAAAAACAAAAATTATGAACACATTTCTATGCACACTGCATATATCTTATTTAGAAGTGAAGAAACAAAATGGGAATAAATACAATATGTGGCCCGTGGGCCATAGTTTGAGGACCATTGATAAAACACTGACAAAAGTGAAGACTGAAATTAAAATATAATCATTTTCTGAACCCAATAAAATTATTTCAAAAATTAAATAATAAGAACAATAGCACAGCAGTAGGATGTTTGCCTTGCACCTGGCTGACCTAGGACAGACCTTGGTTCATCCCCGGTGTCCCAAAACCAGGGGCAATTTCTGAGCGCATAGCCAGGAGTAACCCCTGAGTGTCACTGGCTGTGGCCCAAAAAAACAAAGAACAAAACAAACAAACAAACAAACAAAAATAAACTTCAAATATATAGATATTTGAAGCTTAAAATGTGCATGAACCAAGAAATAAATTATAATTAAACTCAGAAAATAATTTGAACAAAATGTTAACAAATATTGCAAATTAAAATTTGTAGGATGCAATTAAAGTAGTAATTCATGAAAATTATATAGCCTAAACTAAACTGCAATTACTTGGTAAAATGAGTTCATAAGAAATGAACTAACCACCCATGTCAAATAGAAAAAATTAACAGTGATATGAATGCAAAGAAAGTTAGACATGAGAAGATTAAATAAACAGAGAAAAGGTAGACTGTAATTGCCAGTAAGGCAAAGATCTGGATATTGTTTGCAAGACTAATAAAAACAAAGTAAAAGCAATTGATACCAAGGTGGTAGGTCAAATCATACTAAAGAAATTGCAGTTGAAAAGTCTATATGGAAATTGTAAACAATAATGCCAAAAAAAATAAAAAATAAATGGAATGGATACATTTACAAAAATCTAGAATTTCCTAAACTGACACAAGAATAATTTAAAAGCCCAAAATAATAGTTTATAACTCTAAACTAACTGAATCTAAACTTTCTCATGAAAATAACTATGTCTATTTAAATTTATTAATTAAAAACAAAGAAATAAACTAAGGAATAGAAATACTATCAAAATCCCATCTACTAGAAATATTAAGGAATGTGAATAGTTTTCTCTTAAAAGATCATAGAGCAATTAAAGACACAAAACTATACAGACTGGAGACTAGTCACCAGTAGTCACATTACGTCTAAGTCTGTTCCTCTGTGGGACTTATGTAGAAGATTTTAAATTTCCTAATGCCATATAAACTCACATAAACTTTCTGAATAAATGTGAACATGAAGGAAAAGAAAGAGAGAGGAAAGAAAGAGAAAAAGGAAGGAGGGAAGAAAGGAAGGAAGGAAAGAAAGGAAAGAAAGAAGAAAGAAAAAGAAAGAGAAAGAAAGAAAAAAAAAGAAAAGAAAGAAGAAAAAAAGAAAAAGACAGGGTGGTGAGGGGGCGATTAGGAGGAAAACTGCTGCTTTGGGCTGGTTTTGTCTGGAAAATACCCTCTCATGATACGAAAATGAAGAGGCCTTGTGTTTGAGAGCAGAACTTAACCAGAGATGGGGTGAACGAGGATGGGGGGTGGGAAGTAGGATAACCTTTTTTGGGATTTAGCAGTTTTATGCTTTTGTGTTCTATCCAAATGAAGTCATACACAGCTGTTGTAAGGTATGTCTGTATATATGTATTTATGCAAGTACATACACAGAAATTTGTGTGTTGAAAGTTCTCATTTTGCTCATTTTGCATACTAAAACTTGTCGGATGCTATTAAAGTAGTCATTCATAAAAAATTACTGAAGTGATAGCACAGCAGATAGGAAGCTTGCCTTGCACATGGCAGACCCAGATTTGATCCCTGGCATCCTATATGGTCCACCAAGCCTTCCAGGAGCAAAAAAAGAAAAGAAAGAAGGTACTCTTTTGTTTAATATCAGCACACACACACACACACACACACACACACATACACACACACACATACACACACACACACACAAAAGTACCTAAATGCTCATATGGGTCCTATTTTAGGATTAGTTCATTTTTCAATTCTTGAAAAAGAAAGAGAAGCAATCATATATGAAAGGTGTGTCACCAGGTAGTTTCTACTTCACTTAGATGAGCCATAAAGTCTAGGTGTCCAAGGCTTGGAAACTCCTGCTTATACCTTAATAATGCAAGATTTTTTATCTTTTCTATCTTGGAGATGGTTTGTCATTCCTCAGCCAGCAAGGAAAGAATCCTGGGAATAATTCTTCTCGCACTGTCATGCCCTCCCACATTCCCTAAAGTGTGCGTTGTGGCTTCAGCTCCCAAGAAACTGACATTCACCCTTACTTGCAGCACTTCCAGAATATTCCCTATGGCCCTATTAATTCCTATGCAGCACAGAAATAATTTCACCAGGGAGCCTGAGCAGACCAGCCTGCTACCCCATCACCCCAGGCAGAATGACTCTACAGCCCACACGTTAGCTTTTAGGTTCAGTTTTCCTGACTCAAAAGAGCTATGTATTTATTTTGGGATTTAGATACATCTGGCCACAGAGCCAAGCAGAAAAGTAATATCAACATTTACTTCCTCAAGTGTCTGTGAAAAGTCCCAATTTCCCAAAGCATTGACAACACAGCTATTACTATGAACAACAATGGCAACCATTATTTGAAGATAGTAATTAATGTATTTTAATTTCCAGACCTTAGGCATCTAGTGATACTGAACCTGTTTCTTTCTATCGAATGTTCTATTGAAAAATATTTTTCTATAATGTTTGGCCTTTTCTCACTAATTTATATTAGTTCTTTATAAAATACAATCCTGTCAATGATTATTACGTATAGATTTTTAAATATTTATTTCTAATTTGGCACACTGTTTATTTCTGTGTATCTTTTCCATACTTCTTTTCGTTTCTTAATTATCTGCCTTTCCCCTAGAGTGTCAGTTCCAAGTGATATTGGAAACCTAAGTTTATCTTAGTCACTTATTACCAAGTACTACTGTGTGGCATGACACAGAGAAGGTTATCAATAAGTCTTTGTTGAATGAATGAAATACATGAATGCCCACTGTAATCCAGGCTCAGTGGTGGTGTATAGAATGCAGAAGTAAAAGTAGAATTCCTAACTCATTATTCTCAAAGTCCCTGGGATGACACTAAACATATTCTTAGAACCAGAAATTACTGCGTTTAGAAGTGTAGGCTCCTCACACAAAAGGAATAGAGACAGAGGGAAGAAGCTTTTAAAATAATCCTCCATGATTTCGGCTATTTATGCATACTTTCCAGTCCCTCTTAAGGGCAAACTAGACCCTATGACTGGATCCTAGAACATAGAAAACAAACAACTTCAAAAAAAATTATGCAGTGCCATTCCAAGATCTGGTGATGGAAAATTATGTTTTCTATACTTACTCCTTCATTCTGTGACTTCCTCAAAGCCTTTATTCTGGTAAGGTTGTTGTCCTCTATTATTGTAAATTTCCCAGTGTAAAGAAGATGACCAGGTAAAAAACAGAGGGAGCAAAGTGAATGAAGACATTAGACTCTCATTCCAATAGCCCTCAGATTGGAAAGCTACTACAATGTATGAGCTTGGAAGCAGGATAGTCCCAGACTTCAGATGAGTCCACAACTTGAATTAATACATAACTGTAAACCTCTCCCAAAATCTGAGTCGAGTCATTCAGTAAAATTTTACTTGAGCTTTGAATCACTAAGACTGCAGAAATAAAAATTTAATTTACCCCCCACAATAAATTTGGGAGCTATTTTTTATCAGTGGTAATTAATATGGATGTCTATAAAATTTATACAGAAATGTCTCAGTTCCAAACCCATTGAATGTAGTGACTGATTAAGCTAATCCAGAGAACTAGGGAGTGTCTACATTCATTTCCCAGGTTCAAACCCACAATAATTATGAGTTATTTTTAGAATTCACAAATGCATGGCATCATTCACAAAGCAGTTGTCTCTCACTGTGTGCAGGTAACAGAAAAAAAAGCAAATAATTAAAAATAAATTAACAAAAATAAAAAGAATTTAAAAAAGACTTAATAATTAATGTTCTTCCCTTTGCCCTCTTTTTAATGTACCTGTCTTTTTCTATAGAAGCTGTAGCCTATTTAAAAACCAACATCAAGGATGTACTTTTGAATGGTGAAGGGAAGAATGATGGGGCTGAAATAGTGTATTTTATTGCTCTTCTTTTTCAGTTTTTGGAGTATAACCTTACCTTCTGGTGCTCAGGAACTATTTCTGGTTCTGTGCTCAGGGAGTACACCTGGTGTTTTTCAGGGGACCAGGCAATGCCAGAGATCACACTTGCTTACAGACCAAACCAGGCACTCCAGCCTGTTGAACTGTCTTCCTATCTTCTAAGTCCTAATTTTTCTTTTTCTAGTTTTGTGTGTGTGTGTGTGTGTGTGTGTGTGTGTGTGTGTGTGTGTGTGTGTGTGGTTTTTGGTTTTTGGGTCACACCCAGCAGCGCTCAGGGGTTACTCCTGGCTCAATGCTCAGAAATCGCTCCTGGCAGGCTCAGAGGACCATATGGGATACCGGGATTCGAACCACGGACCTTTTGCATGCAAGGTAAACTCCCTACCTCCAAGCCATCTCTCCGGCCCTTTTGATTTGTTTTCTTAGACCAGAAACCAAATAGCTGAGCACCTTAGAAATGACTGAGATAGTAATTTGTGCTCACAGAAGCACATGGAAGTACACCTTTGGATCTTCTTTTAGAATTGTCAGGGAAGGGCCGGAGAGATAGCATGGATGTAAGGCGTTTGTCTTGCACGCAGTAGGTCAGTGGTTCGAATCCCGGCTTCCCATATGGTCCCCCGAGCCTGCCAGGAGCTATTTCTGAGCATAGAGCCAGGAGTAACCCCTGAGCGCTGCCAGGTGTGACCCTTCCCCCTGCCAAATAAATAAATAAATAAATAAATAAATAAATAAATAAATAAATAAATAAATAAAAATAATTGTCAGGGAAGGGGCCAGAAAGATAGCACAGCAGTAGGGCATTTGCCTTGCACACAACCGACCCAGGACAGACAATGGGATGGTTCAATTCCCGGCATCCATATGGTCTCCAGAGCCAGTCCGGAGCGATTTCTGAGTGCAGAGTCAGGAGCAAATCTAACTGCAGGCGTGGGTGACCCAAAAACAAAAACAAAAACAAACAAACAAAAAAAGAATTGACAAGGAAGTGTAATGAATAATCTTATATGTAATTGATGATTCTCCATTTGATACACATTCTTAGAAGGGACCAAAACAATGGCACGGACAAAAATGAAATGAGAACAAATAACTCATTAGAAACAGGTAAGAGAATATTAGAAAGAGCACTCAGTAAATCTCAAGTGTCTCACAGGTTTAATGAACAGAGTTATTGTGACTATGGAAGAAAGGGCTGAACAAGATATCAGTCCAGAATGAGACTCTTCTGCATACCAGTGTTTTCAATTGGCAACAACATCCCCAGGTTAGACAAAAAAATGAGGCCAGAATGTGGCTCAGCGGTGGTGCACATGACTTGCTTGTTTGTGACTCAGAATTAAATCCCCAGCACAGGGGAAAAAAACATTATTTACCTTTTAGATTACCTTCTGGACAATGTTGGCTGTGTGACAACATAATGACCAATGAGTTAACAGGTTAATCTATAGCAGGGCTTTTTAGAAAGATAAATATTTAGTGATAAAAGAGGAATAAATTTCATGGCATTTGCCTCTGCTGTTTGTCTTTTTTTTCTTCTTGAAATGTAGATATTATGCCTATAGATATAGCAGCTATCTTGTAAAAACAGAAGAAAACTTTTCCTGTGCAGGATAGAAGAGATGAATAAGAGAAGAAACTATATTTTCTGAGAGAACCCTACACCTTTATACTGACCTTTTTGCTATGAATAAAAATAATCATTTTGAGGAGCCTGGCAAGCTTAGCCTCAAAGGGCTTGGGCAAATAAATGCCTTGAATTCTTGAGGTTCCAAGTTGAATCCCAGAGCACCAAGTCCTGACCACCTGAACTCTCAGATCCCACAAGGGAAGACTCTAATTAATCATTTTGATTAATCCATAAATGTAAAGGTTTTCTGTCTCCCATAGGTGAATGCATTCATAGCTGATTCATTTATCCCTATAGTAATCATGTGTAAAATTAATAACAAGGAAATATATCAATAAGTTACAAGTGTGAATTATCTCATAAGGCTCATCTAGTTTAGGAATTTGCTCTTACCCTAAGTAGCATCATAGATGAAGTTTAAATTTATATTACATCCTGGGCCCAGAGAGATAGCATGGAGGCAGGGCATTTGCCTTACATGCAGAAGGACGGTAGTTCAAATCCTGGCATCCCATATAGTCCCTGAGCCTGCTAGGAGTGATTTTTTAGTGTAGAACCAGGAGTAATCCCTGAGCATGGCTGGGTGTGGCCCAAAAAAAACAAAAACAAAATAATAAATTTATATTATATCAAAAAAGACAAATTTAAATGCACAGATGATTTCTGAAGTGATTTCTTAAATTTTTTGTTTCTATATTTTTCAGATATTTATTCTAACACATTAATTTAATCATATTACTGTTTCAAGCATTTAATAATCAAATATCAATCTCACAACCAGTATCTCCAATCTCCCACCCACTACCATAGCCTGCCTCCATGCGGGCACAAATTTATTTCATGTTGCTTGTTACAACATGAAGGCAAATGGAATTATCAAAAATTAGATCAACACAGATCACTGTACAATGATTGTTATATCGATGGTATTATTTAAAGCCACTGTCTAAACTAAAGACTTATTGGGTTGTGATTGGTGCAGGTTGACTCTTTTATGACTCTTTAGGCTCATTGAGGTTGGTAAATTACTATGTCACTTTCCATAGAAATTCCTGTGATACTATTGGACTGGCCCTAGTGTAAAATATTGAGGTAACTGACCATAATACAATATCTCACAGTCAATTTTTTATGGATCTCAGGTAAATTAGGTGGCTTGGAGATTTAAAGGTAAAGTTATGGAGCTGAGTTTTCTGTCTGGGGATTTAAAGGGTGTTTTTGTATTGCTGTAGCTCATGCAGAAAGGAGAATCTGTCCCCACCCCTCTTCCTGAGACTGCCACGGAGCTATCAGCAAGGATTGGACTACCTGGGAAGTGTCAGTAGCCATTATTTTCTTTTGGAGGTTGGTGGGGAAACCAGAACATTTGTCTGCCAGGAAGATGGTGGCAGTGACTGGGGCATTTTGGTTTTCTGGTGGCAGGGTGGATGGTACAGGGGAGTTCCTTAATGCTAAGAGTCTGGGTTTTACTTGAATCCATGTAGTATGTTCTACAATCCAGAAAATGTGAGAAGAATTTTAAATTTGCTAAAAATTTAAATAAATGGCTTGTAATCTTATTATATATTAAGATCTAGAATATATAGATTGTGCCAACAATTTATCTAGTTTAGGGTAGATCATGTCTTTTCGTAAATTTGGGAGAGTCTTCCATTCATTAGGTTCATAATAAAAAATAATAGGAAAATATCATTTGAAATATCAGTAAAAAAGTAAAAGGGCTGATAAAACTTGCTTGAAACCCTGGACTTTCTTACATATCTCCTAGCCTCTATTGGTTCCTGAAAACTGCAATCTTGGTATGTGGTAGAATTCTGGGAAATATATGTTAGCATTTCTTTCTTCTTTCTTTCTTTTCTTTCTTTCTTTCTTTCTTTCTTTCTTTCTTTCTTTCTTTCTTTCTTTCTTTCTTTCTTTCTTTCTTTCTTTCTTTTCTTTCTTTCTTTCTTTCTTTCTTTCTTCTTCTTCTTTCTTTCTTTCTTCTTTCTTCTTTCTTTCTTTCTCTTCTTTCTTTCTCTCTTCTTTCTCTTCTTTCTTCTCTTTCTTTCTTTCTTCTTTCTTTCTTTCTTTCTTTCTTTCTCTCTTTCTTTTTCTTTCTTTATTTCTTTCTTCTTTCTCGCTTTTTCTTTCTTTCTCTTTCTTTCTTTCTTTCTTTCTTTCTTTCTTTCTTTCTTTCTTTCTGTCTTTCTTTCTTTAAAATTTTGGCAGCTTTATAGTCACTGAGTAATCAGAAAGCAGGTAACAGTGCAGTATGATAGCTTTTGGCTATTTTTTCAATTATTAAAGGTTATTTTTGTTGTTGTTTTGCAATATACCAAAGCTGAGTAGTATTGTTGGCAAAGGAGTATAGTTAAAATTATTCCCTTGACCATACTTTTTTGTTTATTTGTTTTTTGGGCCACACCCTCTGTGACACTCAGAGGTTACTACTGGCTATGCACTCAGAAATCATTCCTGGCTTGGGGGGACCATATTTATGGGACTCCAGGGGATGGAACTGCAGTCTGTCCTAGGTCAGCCATGTGCAAAGCAAGTGCCCTACCACTGCACTACTGCCCCACCCTATTCTCTTGACTATACTTAAGATGTTCGATGTAACTTGATTTTATTTCTATATTTTATAGATACTGAGTTAATATAGTTATCATAGTATTCTAAGTGTTTTGGATACACAAAACTATTATATCTCCACTATTGACAAAAGTGCCAAACAAATATCCTCACTATTGTCCTAATGCTACTTTTAACTTGCCACTTCCTTCACCATCATTCAGTGTCCAGTTCCCTTTCCACCTTGGTGACCTCAGATCTTTCATCAAATATCAAGAGATTGTTCTTGCTATATACTTTTATTCCTCTGCTTTGATTCTATCTATACCACATAGGAGTGAGAAAATCTAGCATTTGATTGTCTCCCTATGACATACTTTAATTAACATTAAAACCTCTAGTTTCATCCAAATTGTAGTAAAAAACAGAATTTCATCTTTTATTATAGTTGTGTGATATTCTATTGCATCTATATACATTGTTTTTATCTCCTCAGATGTATTTGAGTTGTTTTCTAGTCTTTATCAGTATAAACAGTTTTGAAATTTGCATAGGTAATACGTTAATATTTTTGATTTAATATTTTTGTGTTTTGGGGATAGATACTTAGTAAAAAAAATCACTGGGTAAAATGGGAGTTCTATTTTTTATTTATTGAGAGTCTCTGTACTTTTTTTTCTATAGGCTGAACTAGATTTCACCCCCACTAATAGTGAATTAGGGTTACTTTTGCACCACATTCCAGAATACATTCATTGTCTCTGATCTATATAATATAGAGCATGCATACTTATTGTTCTTATAATTTGCATTTCTCTAGTAATTAGGAATGTTAAATCACTTTTTATCTTCAATGTTTATTGGACATCTGTAAGTTTTCTTTGAAAAAGTGTCTATCCAACTCCTATTATTTTTAATGAGTCTTTATTGTTTATTAAAGGCACTGAGAAATCTCATAGAAAAATTTTTCTTTTTATCTTATTTTTTTTGACTCATCCCAACTCATGAAACCCATTTATTGTATAGTGCTTACTTCTATATCATATTTTCCAGCATATAAGATGACCCTCTAATTTTCCAGAATTGGACCATATTTTATGTTACTCCATATTGTTTTGCTGCAGCACAGTTATTGTGTTCCTTGGCAAAGTTTACAATATTCCTGTGCTGCAACTGTATGTACCACAGTGAGCCAATCACAACAAGCAAAGGTTCAAAGGTTCTACTGTAATAGACTTCCTCTCTGACTCTGGCCGATCTGAGCAGGCTTTTGACAGTGTAGATTCGGGTCCAGAACGTTGTCTAATTTGCATGCATCAAAAGCCTGCTTGGATTGGCTGAGTTAGAGAGGCGGTCCGAGCAGCCTGGTGCAAAACATTGTCTAATTTGCATGCATCAAAAGCCTGCTTGGATTGACTGAGTTAGAGAGGTGGTCCTAGCAACCTGGCAGTGATTTGGTGCAGGATCGAGTTGGAAAATTTTGTGGCAATATTCAGACAATTTTCGTTTAGCGGCATATTGAAACATTTTTCGGGATATACTCGGTGTATAAGACGACCCCCGATTTTCGGTTGACTTTTTTTTTGTTTCAAAAGTCGTCTTATATGCTGGGAAATACGGTAATCACATTTGAAATGCTGGCTATTCAAAAAACTAGAATAACAGTTTTCATACTTTGAAATGTCTTCTTTAACATTTTGTCTTTTTTCAGTTTTAATTTGCTTCCTCACTACTGTTGTCTAACAGGGCTAATCTGCTTCATAGCCTCATTCCTAGCAAATAATTTTATTTCCTTATTAACTGAAATTGTAAAACTCGAATCGAGTATTCAGATTCTGTTCCGAGGAGCAGAATTTTATCTATCTGATGATCTTTTTTGTTTGTTTGTTGTTTGTTTTGGGGGCACATCCGTTTGATGCTCAGGGGTTACTCCTGGCTAAACACTCAGAAATCGCCCCTGGCTTGGGGGGAACATATGGGACGCCGGGGGATCAAATCACGGTCCTTCCTTGGCAAGCGCTTGCAAGGCAGACACCTTACCTCTAGCGCCACCTCACTGGCCCTCTTTCTGATGATCTTTCTTAGAGTGCCACCCTTTAATAAATTGTACAAGCACCACGGTTGTCTATCCCAAACGGGCATGCCTAGGAATAATAAGTCACCAGCCATCTCTTCAGAATTATTCTCTCTTCACTTCTAAATCTGATGAAAGCTACTAGAACAGCCTTTAGGACTTTGAAAAATGCTTGAGGATATGAGGCAAGATGAAAGATAGAAACCTGTTTATTCTTAGCTTCCACAGTAAAAAGATCAACCAGAAAGATTACAGATTTCTCTGCATATAATTCAAATAATACTTTTCAGAGATAAACTATGGAGGCAGATGCTAAGGACTGTTCATCTTTCTTTTAATACTTGAAAACTGTTTCATAGAGTGGGCAGTCATGCAGTAATATGTTTTACCAAAATATTGTTGGTTGGCCTTTTCTCAAACCACATTATAGGCATGTTTAATTTATGAACTTGACAAAAATTTTTTGAGCACTACCTTCTTCAAAGCTTCAAGTCAAAAATTCTGATGGTGGGACTACAGAGAAGGTCCAGTGAGTAGGACACTGGTCTTGTACAGATTAAACCCAGGTTCAGTTTCTGGTTTAGCATTTGGTTCCCCAACCCCTTGCAAAAGTGATTCAGGATTAACAGAGCCAGGATTAATTCCTGAACACAATTAGGTATGGACCTCAAAAAAATTTTTTTTGATGTAATAGAGATTGCATTTTCCAAGACAACTACAATATTTCATCCCTTTTCACTTATCCCTATTAAAATGTAATTTTAGCATTCTTACCAATATGGTGTGGTCCATATTTTCATTTTCTTGTTTTTTTTTTTTGTCTTTGTTTTTGTTTTTGTTTTGTTTTTCGGGCCACACCCATTTGATGCTCAGGGGTTATTCCTGGCTAAGCACTCAGAAATTGCCCCTGGCTTGGGGGGCCCATATGGGACTCCGGGGGATCAAACCGTGGTCCTTTCCTTGGCTAGCGCTTGCAAGGCAGACACCTTGCCTCTAGCGCCACCTCGCCGGCCCCATATTTTCATTTTCTTAAAATTAGTGCACTTTTATGCTTCTTGTGACTAATGCAGAATTTGTCGATCATTCAGACTTCAGAAACTAGGTAGTAAGTGGCAAGAAAGTAAAGGCACTGCTTACTGGAATTTCTTTTGGAAATTTCACCTGTCATGGGCCTGAAACTTGGCATTTTAAGGTTTTCCCATTCCCCTCAAAAGGGTCCTGTGAACCAAAGGCTTATTATGCCTTTAATCTAGGCTCAATTACTAAAATTATTTTCCCTAATTCAAATTACCAGGGCCTTCCATGTCTCTTCCTGCAACAGTTTTAAGAGCCTAAATATCATGTGAGAAGATCAAAAGGCATGTTTTAGGAATTCGTGAAGATAAGAGGAAGAATCAAAAGAAATGTTCTAACTAGGAGAGTAAATTGATTCAAGTTTTCACACTGAAGAGAAGACAATTTTATATTTCAGGCCTGCTCTATATGGTTGCTGAAAATCTCAACAAAATTGGAAAAGCATTGTTTTTGAGGAAGGACCATTTTGGGGAACAGGGAGCATCATATCTATTGGTTCTTGGGGGGTGTTCATGACTCTATGTTTGAGGGGAGCTCCTGACAGTGACTATGCAATGCTAGGGATTAAATCTGGGCCTCCTGCATATAAAGCCAGTGATCAGACCTCTGAATTATCTCGTCTGCCTGTTATGGAGCAATGTTTAAATCAAATTTCTAAAATACAGCTGGTCAGAAAATTTCTGAACTAACTAGAAAATTAGAACTAACTAGTATTTATATTATTAGGTTGGCTAAAAGTAAAATAACAACGCATTTTTATGTATTATCTTATTTGATCACCATAAAGTCATGAGTTTATTTTTTTAAATTGAGAGTGTCAGGGACTGGGAGATCATACCGTTGGTTAGGGTGCTATTGGCTTTCTGAGCATCGCAGAATATAGCCCTGGCCTCTGAGGAACACTGGAATGACTGCAGTGGTCCTAAGTATCACAGAATATGAATAGTCCTGCATTTTGGGTTGATATCACTCTTACAAGGAGCACCAGATAAACTAATTAATTTAATTTATTCATTTGGAATCTTATTTTCTGAGTTATCAAATCAAAAATAGTTAATGGGATGGTTGAAAGTCTCTAAGTAATATATTAAAGAGCAGCAAGCCCTAGTAAGGGGCCTTAGGTTACAGGTCTTAAGCTAAAGATTTCCAATCTGGAATGCATACACTGGAGAGAAAATGGTGTAGGGATAAGACCAAGTCATCATACACTTGAAGTGGACAGATAGCACAAGGGCAGGAACATTGGAATCTGGACTAGGAGCAAAGGACAGAATGGGTGACATTACACTGGCAAAAGGAGAGGCATGAATATGTGGTAAGGATCCTCATCTCTCTACTTGCACTGTAAAATAAGTTTCAGCCTCATGAGAATATGAATTGTATATATAAATATTTCATACATTATCCATGAGCTCAGGATAAATCTACTTTTGTAATAACATCACCAGGAATTACCCCTGGAGAATCCCTAACACAGTGCTTAGGAGAATTCCATCAATGATAAGTGCACATTGCTTAGGAGGTCCCCCTTCCAGTTATGAATACATGTTTCAAATTGGTCAGTGAAATATGATTACTTTTGAAATAAAAACAATGTAAATGTTTGTAGTAGCAAATGTAAATGGAATGTAGTAAATATAATGGCAGATAAAAATGGAATACCACCTGTGCCATAGAATAGTTTAAAACATTGTTGGGTTTTCTGAAATTGACTCATAAATGCTCAAATAAAATAGCTAATGACATTAAGACAGTGATTCCAATTCCACAATTTTGGATGCAAATTAAATGAAGCTTTTTTATAGTAATTTTGTGCTTCTAGTAACATTATCCTGAAGTATTTTTTTGGTTCTGATATACTTCTGATCATAAAAATATAAACTTGAGTGATATCTCCCATCTGTACACTCTGGCCTTTTCCATAAAGAAAATAATGAAACAAAGACATATTATGAATTCATTTATCTTGCTAAAAATTTCTAGTTATATTTCTAGAGGACACACCCAAGGTAGCATTTCTAAAATGTATTTCGGAGGCCAGAGTAGTAGTATAGTGGGCAAGCCACTTGCCTTATATGCAGCCAGGTCATGTTCATTTGCTTGCATCCTATATGACTCCCTCAAGCCTTACTAGGAATGATCCCTGTGTGTAGAGCCAGGACTAAGCCCTGAGTACAGCCTGGTATGTAGCCTAAAACAAAACAAATAAAAAAAACTTTATACAAAGCATAGCAATTTACCATAAATTTTCTCACAAATAAAAAAAAAATTGTCTCTTCCACAATCACAACAAATCAAAATCTAAACTCTGTCATCTTAATTAGCAAACTTAGCTAGCTTTTAAAAATAGTTCATTTGCAAGGGAAGAATATTGACAAAAAATATTCTACATCATAGGGTGTTGAAATACTAAGTATATTTTTCTCAAATCCTTGTTCATATACTACATTTATCATAAAATATAATCCTTTTTTTTTCTTTGGATTTTGGGTCACACCCGGCAGTGCTCAAGGATTACTCCTGGCTCTACGCTCAGAAATCACTCCTGGCAGGCTCGGGGGATCATATGGGATGCCAGGATTTGAACCACCATCCTTCTGCATGCAAGGCAAACACCCTACCTCCATGCTGTCTCTCTGACCCCATAAAATATAATCTTAATTAGAGAAACTAGGCCACAATGAAGTAGGACTTGGTCAGCCTTTTCTCCTTGCCAGAGTCTTGTAGCATGGACAGATGCTGGTTATCAAGGACTCAATCTGAAAAAAAGACGCATTTAATAAGGAAATTTTGATAATCTAGGTCCAGATTGTCTGGATTTTATTTTCATTTCTACCATTTAATAGCTTCATAACCTAGGACAAATTATTTATTTCCAGTATCTTATTTCGTCATTGCATATTAGAAACAATAATAACTACATCAAAGGATAATTATGAACCTTAAATAATTAGTACTTTTCATTGTGTCTAGAATAAGACATGCAGCAATAATTAGAGGCTTAAAAATATCGAAGCATGGGACGGGGGATAGTATAGCCATAGTATAGCCAACCCTTGATGCACCAACCTGGACTTGAGTTTTCTGAGAATGGCCTCATGAGAATGGTCTGGTGTAGCTCTTAAACCCCCAAAAGACCACTGTGATGATCTTGGTGGTCCCAGAGATCACCAAGGAATATCACAGGGCCTGAGAAAGATGTTTCATCCTCAAATCCTATTACTGAACACTAGATGACTGACTACTATATCAGAGACTGACCACTGGATTCTCTGAACACTGTTTAGGAAAGCCCCATCTTTATCCCAATTATAGTGGAAAATCTGATCTCACTTTAGATCTAACAGTCAATTTGAGATTTAATTTGAGAATTATCTTGGGGATATACTGTGAATAAAAAAATATGCCTATTTTCCACTTTGCTTTTTGAACTTGACCTAAGGGATGGCTTGGTAAACTACTATGATCTTTCTGAATTACTACAACTTCTCTCTTATATTCTTTCAGGTTCTCAAGCCTGGGAGGTTCAAAAAGTCAGGTTTTTCTTTATTACTCTGACAGACTCTGTTAACCCTAATAGAACAAGGTGATGTCATTTTAATACATAATGATTGGGTTTAATAAGAGGAAATTGTGCAGAGAATGGTTATTACCATGGATATGCAAGCCTACCAAGTTGGTAGGGTACAGAATGGGCACCACAACATTTTCAGAAGGTTGAAATCAGGGCAAAGCTCAGCATGCAGGGTGAACTGGGAGAAAGCTTTTAGCACAGTGGTTATTAATATCTGCTAAAGAACCTGACCTTTGTTGCTGTAAACAAGACCAGATAATTACACGTTCATTCTAAAAGCGACTTTGAGATGAAAATTGAGGCATCTGTCAAAGAGAACATGAGAGTAATTTGTACTAAAATGAAAAAACACAGAGTTTTAGTCTAAGTATCTGACAGCATTGGCCCTTGTCACTTAAGATTTGTTACTTAGGTAATGATTGTAATTAGCTGCTCGTCCATGAAGACTCTTCCACTTATTTTCCAGAGGAGATTTACAGGAATAGGTTATGGACAAATAACTTTGGGAAGAATATATCTTTCCTTCTTTGAGGAATGGGCTTTTACCTTTTAAAAAATGTATTTATTCTGAATTAAATTAATTTTGGGGTCACAGAATCTTGTAAAAAATGAAATATTGTTCCTACAGCACTTTGGTTGCTTTTCTACCATTGATTTATAAGCAGGTGAGCAAACAAAATGCTAAGGAAGCACTAAACCCAATTTACAGTAACATAGGTGCACTATGGCCCATGTGAGTTCCTGGAGCTAATATAGTTTCAGGCAGGCAACTTGACAGAACTACCAGTTTAAAGATCTTCTTTTTTTATTATTATTAATTTTTTATTGAGACCATAAGTCTTTCACAGTTGTATTTCAGATATCTAGTGACAGTGAATTCGGGCCATCCCCACCACCAGTGTTGACCTCCCTCCACCGTAGTTCCCCACATGTATCCCATACCTCCACCCTTAGGCTCTGGATAAAGAGTGTAACTGATTCATATTTTTGTTTAGCTTGTTTTAGTTAGGGTCTTTTGATTCTATTGTCATCGACTTTGCTTGGGTATTTAGATCTGATCATTTTTTCTCCACTCAATGCTCTTGAGATCATTTGGCCCCTGGGCCTCATCCACTTTTATTTTTCTTTTCTCAATTTGTAGGAGGACATAGAAATATGAGGCAGAATAAGTTGATTCAAGTTCTAAGGCTCTATGAAAAAGGTGGGAGCCCCTAGAAAGATATTCTTTTGTTTTGTTTGGATTTGGTTTTGGGCCACACCCATTGACACCCAGGGGTTCCTCCTGGTTCTGCGCTTAGAAATAACTCATACCATATGAGACGCCAGGAGATAGAACAGCGGTCTGTCCTAGGCTAGTGCATGCAAGGTAGACGCCTTACCTCTGGCCCCTAAATATATATATATATATATATTTTTTTTTTTGGTTTTTCGGCCACACCCGTTTGATGACCAGGGGTTACTCCTGGCTAAGCACTTAGAAATTGCCCCTGGCTTGAGGGGACCATATGGGATGCCGGGGATCAAACTGCAGTCCTGATCCTTGGCTAGCACTTGCAAGGCAGACACCTTACTTCTAGCGCCACCTCGCCGGCCCCTAAAGATATTCTTTTCATCCAAAACTTAATTTTTCCCTGTGATTACTTTTGTTGCCTACACTAAGACAAAGAAGCCAGTATGAGAATGGCATGATGTCAATAAATAACTCATTCAAAAGTTACTTATTGCCAAGTAAATTTTCATTTTCAGGGAAAAAAATATGCATGATCAGTAGTGCTCAGGGCTTACTCCTGGCTCTGTATTCAGGATGCTTGGGGGATTATATGGTATGTATGGGATTGAACCAAACAAAGTCGGAAGAGCTCAAGACAATGACCCTATTTACTGTAATCTTCTGTTCTTCATAATTTTGTCCTATAACTTTCTACCTTTCTTTTGATTCACATTCTTTCATGTCAAATTAAAAAAACACTAAATAAGTAAATAAGTAAAATAATTGTTATTTTCATCCACATTAAAGGGTCAGTAAGGTGTTGGTTCTGTTTTAAGCTGCCATTTTATTGTTTTAGTTTTTGGTTTTTGGGGGCCACACCTGGAGGTGCTCAGGAGTTATTTCTGGCTCTGGGCTCAGAAATTGCTCCTGGCAGGCTCAGGGGACCATTTGGGATGCTGGGGATCGAACCTGGGTCTGTCCAAATCTGCCACACATGCAAGGCAAGTGCCCTACTGCTGTGCTATCTCTCCAGCCTCCTGCCTTTGTTACATCTTAGCAGCTTGTGAGATGTTACACTCTGCTTAGGGAAACTGTGACCAAGCTAGAGTCAGTTATCTGGTAGGCTGTATATTTTGAGCTACATGGATGCTATGATCATTATAAAAGGAGACTCCTCTCTAATTGGAATAAAATAAACTTACATAGCATTTTAAGGTTTAAATAGTGCATTAGGCTCTTGACATAGATGTACCCCTAAGAAGAGAATAATGCCTAGGAAGGTCAGGACTGGTAAACTGCACAGATTCCTGCTCTGCACACATCCTACGGTCCTGCAAGGTTCACCAACACAGCTATAGAGCTGCACCTAATTTCCAATTTAATCTTATGGACCTAGGGATTAGTCCTCACTACCAGTATTTCAGGAAGATATAGTTCTCAGACTGGGGTTAGTTTATGCAATTTGCAGGAAAAGAAAAATAAAATTCTACTCCAACCTCTACTTGGGATCTAGGCCCTAGCTTTCACTACAGAAAATAATTTAAGGAAAAGCCATACAGTAAAAACAAAATAAAATAAAATAAGCAAAAAAAACCCAACCACCACCAACAACAAAAAAGCGTTACATTGAGGATTAACTCACTTTATGGGACCTGGGCTTTGCTACATATGGAATTTCCATGAGAAAAGACACCTTTAAAAGAAAAGTTGGCCGCTTGGGTGGATAATCTGAGCATATTGTCCCCCTTTTTAATAACCTTGTTTAGTATTTTTGGAAATGTCATGATATTAGATGTAGGATAGGATGGGTTTTTATTCCATTGCAATTGTAATGTAATGAAATAAGGTCATGATTTGAACCATTCTTTGCCATTTTTAGCCTCCTTGAGTTCCAACTATGTAATTTCAGTGATTTTGTTGTCAGAAGATATGGTCAAAGGATGTTGGCAGAAGATTCAGATTAAAATTTTCTACCTTACTAGCCTGACTCAGTGGCAAAATAGTTCTACGATGACAATAGAAGCGGAAGTAGGCACTGCAGTGTGAATCGTCCAGACAACTAAAGAAGTAAATATTAGGCAAGTGGTCGTTTTCAAGCAGAAAAGGGCAAAAAAAAAAAAAATCAGGGATGGGAAAACATTTAGAGTTAAATAAATAAAGTGAACTTGTTTTGATGGTTTAGTGCCATGATAGTAAGGAGACAATAAAAAAGTTGATGGAGGTGAGCTGACATGTTTTTACATTTCCAACAATGGGAAGCCATTGACAGCTTGTTCCTACTAAATAATGAGGGCAAGATAGTTTGCAATAAAACCTAGTATCAAGACGAAGTAGAAGATTTTCAATTATTCAGTTTAATCTTAGATGGAAAATAGATTGTTCTTAGGCATGGATGCTCAACGCATATTTACTGGGCTTCCTTCCAACTTGGCTGGCATAAAGACGTTTCTGTGCCAGAGGGAAGATTCTGTGGTTTGGGTCACATGGACCCACACCCAACACCCAATTAATTCTTAACTGTTTGATTAAGAGACCTTAATTCCTCTAGACCTTGATTTTCATTTCTTTTGAAATATTTTTGCCCACACACTATGTTGCTCAGAGGCTACTTCAGGCTCTGTGTTTAGGGGACCATATGTAGTGTTAGAGATCAAATTAGGTTGAGGTACATGCAAAGTGAGTGCTTTAAACGTTGTGAAATTTCTTCAGTGGTGCAGCCTTAACTTTCTTATATCTTGAATGGAGATATAATACTATCTTACAGTACTCATAGTAATTAGAAGTGATATATGAGTTTCTGAATCATGCTTTGACATCAGATGAATGGCAGCTATTTGCGAATTTGGGTCCCTCCCAAGTGATCGCAGGAGGTTTCTGGGGTTCCTCTGGTAATTCCAGACAACTGGATTATAGCTTCAATGCAAGGTTCCAGGGACATGATACTGATTGGCTCCTATAATACCCTGGATATTTAGGTATTCTTGGTGGTACTGGGCCACACCCAGTTATACTGGAGGCCTTCTGGGCTGCATAGGACAATATACCAGAGACCATATGATACCAAATCCAGAAGTCAAATCCAGAAGTCTTAATTCTATGGTAGGTATATTCTAGGCATGTTCGCTAACCACTATACTTTCTCTTAGCACCAACTAGTAGATGTTTTATTTTATTGATTTATTTACTTTATGGTGGTGGTACTCTGGAGTCGCATCAAGTGGTGCCAGAGACCAAGCCTATACTCTAATATTTTAATTTTAGTTCTATTATACCCATAATCAGTAATCTAATATATAACTTCTTAAAACTATGGCTAAAAAATGTAATTTGCTAGGCATAGTTTAATGTCAAAATTAGCAATAAAGTTAACTTTGTATTTGAATGCCAACACCATCTAGGTAGGTGAATTTGAAAGTGCTGCATTGCCTTATATTTGAAAGTGCTCCTTTGCCTTTCAAAAACTCAGTGTTTTGACTGATATTCATTTTCTTAGCTTCCTCTCAAGAGGTATGGGAGAGTTTTTATTTCACCTGAATTACTTTAGCTCCGTAAGAGAAGAGTAGATAAGGAGCATGCTCCATGAATCTAATTTCAACCTTTTTTGAAGTCAGGTTTCTTCATGTTGGATCACACAGAATCTAGATCTGAATAGATTAATTCTCCTCCAGGCTTGAAAAGTCAGTTTATTTCTCTAGGTTTTCTTATGGCTAGGTTATAGAGATAGCTGTTTTTCCCAGAACTGGTGATTTAAAATCTCACTCTCACTAGCTCCATCTTTTTATTGAGGGTATAATTCTCTGCAGATCATTCCATTATCATTCCTTTTTTTTTTCCTTCTTTCTTTTTTTTTTTGGGTGCTTTTTTCATGACGTCAGTTAGCTCCAATCTTGAGTTGATTCCTCATAATCTGTTTCCTTTCCGTGATTAGGTTCTCTTTATTGATTAGCCCTTTATTTATTACTTGTCAAGCACAATGTCTCACTTTCTTCAATTATTAGCTGGACTTCTTACCAACGATTTATTTTTTCTTCTTCTGGAAAGCATATATAGTTTTCAATGTAAGCTTAGCAGTTTTCACTTATCTAAGAAATAAGCATAATATTTGTTTTACCTGTATCTCTCAACCTCATTTATCTGTTCTTCATCTCACTTTATTTATATTTTTAGGTCCCTAGTAGTTGCTCCTTATGTGGCTTGCTGAGCATAGAATGCTCCAGGAGATAATAGGAGATTGTTCTATATAACTTTGGTGTTCATATTTATATCATTATAGAAGTTTCAGCATAGCAAGTTAAAAAATATGTCCAAGAAGCGGGAGTGATAGATAGCACAGTAGTAGGGCATTTGCCTTGCATGCAGCTGACCCAGGATGAACCTGGGTTTAATCCCCAGTATCACATATGGTCCCTCAAGCCTGCCAGGAGGAATTTCTGAGTACAGAGCCAGGAGTAACTCCTAAGCACCACTAGGTGTGGCCCCAAAACAAACAAATCCCAGGTCTACTAGTCCACGACCTCTCCTTTCCTCTCTTCGGAATGCTTATGCCACTCTGCTCTCCTTTTTCCTGTACCTTGTCCCAAGGCTGGGTTTAGCTCCTCTTCTTGGGCAAGTACTACCCTGTTTCCACCCATGATCTTACATTGATTTAATGCTAAAATTCTGATTCTACTGGTCATGATTCTGAGAAACCAAGATTTACCTTAAAAAAAATAGTAATAAGTCTCTACCGAATGCTTTCTTGATCTGGAGGCTAGCTCTAGCCGGCATGGGGTCTGGGGAGATCCCCAGGTCGAAGGCCTTCTCCCTAGCTTGAGGGTGCTGGGATCCTTGGTAGGCCCCCAGCCGTCCCCTCTCCTGCGCCCGAACTCCAGGCCTTCCCTGGGTGCCAGCACAGTTGGCCAGCAAAGGTGGGTGTGGGGTGGTCCCTCCTAGAGGGGGCTCCCAAGCTTTCCCCGCCCTTCCCCCAGCCCGAGGGTGGGTAGGGCTCAGGGAGGAGGGCGGGCAGATCCTGGCTTCCGATGCTTTACCGAATCCTTTCTTGATCTGGAGGCTACCTCTAGCCGGCATGGGGTCTGGGGAGACCCCAGGTCAAAGGCCTTCTTCCTAGCTTTGTGGGTGCTGAGAGCCTTGGTAGGCCCCCAGCCGTCCCCTCTCCTGCCCCCATCTTCCCATTATCATTCCTATGGAATTAAATGAGATAATATGTTTGAAGATCCCTTTAAGTAGACTTTCAGTACATGGTAGCAAAGATTAATCTCTTTTTTCTCCCACACCATGCACAACACATCATCTGCTTTCCATCCTTTTTTTATTCTTTATCCCATTCCCGGGCCTCAGCTCCTTAGTCTTTTTGGGGGGAAGACTATGTATGACCTAACTCTTACAGTGGAAATTCATGTTTCCTTCTTTCTTCCTCCTAGCCCTTAGATATAATCTGCTGACAAGATGTTTTTTTTCTTCTGTCAAAAGGTAGACAAACAAACCAAGTGTTATGTCGACTATCTGGTTAAAACCTTCAGGTAAAAATCCAATGTGGACCGAGCAGAATAAAATATTTATAACCTGAGGAAAGGTGAGAATAAATAAGTAACTGAGTCAGTGGGATAAGAAGTTAAGGAAGAAAAACTATCGAGGTTTGGGGGAGAAAGTTAAAAATAAAATGAGATAATGCTTTAAGTAAGTATTTACACATTTATTAATTAAAGAATGTAATTTTCCTCTTTGGGCAACTTCTCTTTAAATGTCACAATAGTGGATGAGGGGATATGACTAAAAGTAATAGAATACATGCTTAACATGTGTAAGGTCCTGAGTTTGATCTCACGGACCAGTAGAAATGACCCATATCTTCCAAAGAAGTGACCATATTATGACTAGCAGGCAAACCATTTTCTTTTATTTAGATATCACTATAGAAAGGAACCTTTGACAACTTTGAGAGAAATATCTTTTGTTCCTCAGAGTCAGCTGCTAAGAAAATAAATCAATGGGCAAACATTTCCTACCTATTATTATTCAAATATGATCCAGTTCTTCTGGCTAATTTAGGGACACGGGTTTATAAGCAGGCATTAAGCAAGTAATACCTTAACTGGTTATTAATATTGGGGCTGCTGCTATTCTTAGAAAATGCTGATGTTTTAATAGTTATATCTGAAGTATTTTGGAATTGGGCCAGAAAGATAGACAGCTTGTTTTACACATGACCAATGCAGATTTGACTATAATATGGCATGTGATCCTGTGAGCCCTGTCAGTAGTAATCTGAGTACAGAGCCAGAAATAAGCCCTCAGCACCAAAAAGCATGCCCCCTATATAACCAACAAATAGTCTGGACTTACTTTATGATTGTGTATTATCACACACAAAATTAGAGACAACTGATGGGCAACATCTTGGACCATGATGTCACTTTCAAAAAATATCAGTTAAATTTGTCATTGCTTTAAAAAGCCATGCTGGAAATTTACCTGGTAACTTGATTTATCTTAAATATTAACAATTCAACCACTAGAAAACTGCCTTGACTATATCTTAGTTGAATATCTCTTCAATCATGTGACTTAGAAGATAATAGAGGTGCTATTGGAAATAAGTTAAATATAATTAAAGTATGAATAATAATATATTTATCAAATTTAGGATGACTTTGGCTATTATTAAAGTGTAAGAAATCTGAAGTCATCAAGATTTGAAATGCAAAATTATTTTTTAATTTTTTTAATGAACTGATTAAATTTCAGTCTGAAAGTTTGATAACCACATAAATTAAGAGTAATATTTCTTATTGATAAAATAAATCTGCATGAGAGTTCTTCTATGCCATTTATAGAAGAATAAAATAGTTACCAGGCATATAACCAATAAATGACAAATCATAAGCGTTACATTTTATAATCTGAGAACTGAGGAAGTCTCCCTCACAGAACAATCTCCCACTTGGAACTGTTAGCAACTAGCTGTAGGCTTGCTGAGTGTTTGCTTGTGTGGAAAAAATTCTAAGCTATGGAAACTAAATTTGTCTCTATGGAATTTCCCTAGTGGTACCTGGCTAGGCTTCTTTTCCTCTGTGGATGCTTTGGGATGCCACCAAGGAAATCTGTGCCAAAGACCCATGGAAGATTTGAGAATCAAAAACAAACACCTTAGGTAGAATCCAGCTACCCTCTCCCAAAAGCACTGGGTCTAAAACAGCAGCTGAGAGCACATCCTCCTTTGTGGGCCCTGTCCTGCACAGAAAGAGGAATCTTCTCTTTCCATTAGCATGGATCCAGAAACAAGAACTTAAATCTTATCAGATGATGCTCAGTATAAAATCAGTGCTAGATAAGACAGAATAATAGAACAAACAAAAACATCTCTTGGTTTTATTGATGAAGATTTAGGAGCTCAATTTCTAGTTTTTTTTGAAAAATATTTATATTGTTTGTCAAAAAGCCTGGGACAGTCTATTTCCACCAGCAGTGATTTTTTTTTTGAGGGAGATGATTTTTGGACTACACCCACAATTCTCAGTTGCCTTGTGTTTAGGGATCACCCTAGTGGAGTTTACAGGACTATATGTAGTACTTGGGGTCAAATCCAAATATTCTACCCTTTGTGATAGTGTTTTTGGCCCCTGCATTTTTTCTTTTCTTTTTCTTTTTGTTTTGGGCCATACTTGGTGAGGTTCAGGAATTAGAAATTAAACATTAAACCCTTGCATACTCAGTATGCATTTTAGTCCTTTGAGCGCTCTCTCTCTCTCTCTCTCTCTCTCTCTCTCTCTCTCTCTCTCTCTCTCTCTCTCTCTCTCTCTCTCTCTCTCCAGCCCCTTTCTTTGCATTATTGCTTAAACCAGATATTTTCTATTTTTTTGGACTGGAGACTGACACTGCCAGTGTGGCATTGAAAACCACAGTTTTAGACATGACCCACTAGTTTTTGCTTTGGCAGCACATATACTAAAATTGGAACAATACAAAGAAAATTAGAATAACCCCTGTGTAAGGATGACATACAAATTAGACTATGAGCCACTGGTACATATATATCTGTTTAATGACTTAATGTTAATGTTAAAAGTTTTAGAAGCATCTCTAATTCTTATTGAACTGTAGGTAGGCAATTATTGAGATAAAAACCACAGTTCTGGACCCGGAGAGATAGCACAGTGGCGTTTGCCTTGCAAGCAGCCGATCCAAGACCAAAGGTGGTTGGTTTGAATCCCGGTGTCCCATATGGTCCCCCGTGCCTGCCAGGAGCTATTTCTGAGCAGACAGCCAGGAGTAACCCCTGAGCACCTCCGGGTGTGGCCCAAAAACCAAAAACAAACAAACAAACAAAAAAAGCAAAAAACCACAGTTCTTAAGTTTCTATTATCTGAACATGGTAGGAAGAAAAGAGTTGTTACATATTTCATGTTTTATGTAATATATACATATAACACATATTTAAAGGCAATTAGTTTATTGTTTGAGGATATAAGGTAATGAGAGGTAATTATTATCTCTTTTATTAATACATCATGTTAAATATGAGGGTTTTAAAAATTTATCCTGAGGTGATCTCAATGATGTAGAGCACAACAAAAGAACTAAGCAGAGAGGCAGTATTTATATACAATATAATATAATATGATATAATATTATATATGATATATTATCTATATATGATAAATTATGGTTCTAACAGAAATATTACATTATTAAAATTTTAATAATACTGAAAATTTTCCATGTGCAACTCTACATTCGCAGATTAGTCTATGAAAATAAAATATTATAAAATATTATAGTCAAATAAACATAGACAGATGCTAGACTTATAGGCTTAAATGCCAGCTAACAAATTACCTGTATCTATATAATCCTCTCAACTCTTTGAACCTCCCTAACCTCAAACCCTTGACTATAAACTGGAGTGATAATCAGGATTTAATGCGGTAACATGGAAAACATTAGAATACCCAACATTTATGAAGCTATAGGTGAGCATTCTCTTGAAAGAAATCATTCTTTTACCCTGTGAGAGGTATTGTGGGGCATGGTTGTTACTTTTATTATTCTGTTATAAGCAGCTGTAAGAAGTTACTACAAGAAATAAAATGGACAAATTAGCCTTCATTAATCCTCTAGTCAATCGTGATTGGCAATAGAGTATTATCAAATCTGAGACAAGGTAATGCGGCCTATTCCATCTAATGTTCATTTATACTAATTTATATTATAAAAAAAAACTTGTTCTTAAACTTTTAAAAGCTACTTCAAACAAAATGAAGCGCATAGATGACAGTTGACAATAATACATGTATTTCTAGAGAAGTGAGCACAAAGTAATTGAAAAAGAATAGAAAAGAAAAAAGAAAAAGGAAGAGCAGAAATAAAATTTATAAAAAAGAAGTACAATGAGAAACACATTTTTGAAAATTATTTTATCTTCCTTTAGGTCAATAAGACAATGGCAGAGGGCTCAGTAAACTCTTGATGCTAGCTGACCATTCTGTTACTTCCTTTTTTCTAAATCTTAAGTGACCTCAGTTATACATTGGCATCTATATTGGTTCATTGCTATGGGGATGACAGTATCAAACCAATTAAATTGCCCAGGAATTAAAATACTATTACTGATACTGCAGCTTTTGTGGGGCATGTTCTTAGCTGCCAG
Source organism: Suncus etruscus (assembly GCF_024139225.1). Classification (NCBI taxonomy): domain Eukaryota; kingdom Metazoa; phylum Chordata; class Mammalia; order Eulipotyphla; family Soricidae; genus Suncus; species Suncus etruscus. The sequence goes on from NC_064858.1 coordinate 97,392,382, forward strand.
GCCTCCCAGAAGCAGGAGAATGTAGGGGTCCAGAAGAAATTCCCACACTAGCTCTAAAAACATCCCTGGTGAAATCAGCCAAAATATCTGCATACCTGAAATGTGGTCAAATCGGTGTCTTTGCAGACAATCTTAGAAGAATAGTGAAGCAGGGCCATAGGCAAAGCGTGATTATAGGTGATGGATTCAGCAGATGTAGCTTCAGCAGGGCGGGGGCTTGGCCATCCCTCTCCTCCCAAGACTGCCAGCCTTCAACTCTGTGGCCGATGTACCTATGATTGTTCACTGCTTGATTTTCATCTCTTTAGAAAAAAGAGTGAGTCTATGGAACTGGCCTGGTGGGAACATGGTGACTGCATTTGTGGGCATGGCTCTTAGCAAACATTTCTATCATAAGAGATAGAATACAATATCTGCTCTCCTACCTTGGCTCCAAGTCTATAAGCCATTGTTTCCATTAACAGGTATACTAAGAACAATTAGTAACTATATTAAGAAGAAAGATTAGGGTATATACATAGCTATGGACATAAAGTGATAAACAATCAATAAACACAATAATATATAGCACCGAAGTCAGAATAATCTATTCATTCTAGCAAGATATATCCTAACTGGGCTCACATTTGCAGCCATTAGTATCTCCACTAAATTAAGTTAAGCTTGTTTTTCACACGTGACTATGCCAACCTTGAGGTTTTTATTAGGGGAATTATTTCCCACACTATTCTAATATTTTACAAAATTTACTCTTAACTTTGTATATATCATCATTACTTATGTCACATCATTTACTCTTTTAGAACTGAAAAATCCAATATATGGGATATGAATGTAGGTGTATTTTCTAAAGATAAGCATTACATATTTTAAAAAAGAGCAATATTTGTAAAATCACATTTGAAAGAAGTTTAATAGGATAAAAAAGTAATGTATTTTTTATTATTTTAACAACTTTATTTAAATACTTTGATTACAGATATGATTGTAGTTGGGTTTCAGTCATATAAAGAACACCCCCCTTCACCAGTGCAACATTCCCATCACCAATGTCCCAAATCTCCCTTCACCCCACCCCACCCCCACCTGTACTCTAGATAGGCTTTCCACTTCCTTCCTTTATTTACATGGCTATGATAGTTCTCAGTGTAGTTATTTCTCTAACTGCACTCACCACTCTTTGTGGTGAGCTTCATGACACTACAAGAATTAATGTATTTTCTAAGTAAAAGCATAAGCATAAAAACATTTAGATATATTTATAAATATCAAACAGATGTGACATTGCATGCTAGAAGCAGACAAGTAGCCTTCTTGTGTTGTTTTGATTTTAGTTTGGGGACCATACCTGGAACTTCTCAGGTGTTATTCCCAACTTTGCCCTCAGGAGTTGTTTCTGGCTGAATTGGAGGATTACATGCAATACCGGGCCTTGAACCTGGACCGGCTGCCTACATGGTCAGTGTCCTACCTACTGTACCATCTCTCTAGGCTTAAAAACAACATTTTTTGAATACAAAAATACTTAAACATTTACAAAATATCTGACAGTGTTGCTTCAAGTTGTTGAGGTAATGAATACAGAGAATTTTTGAAAAAATATCTCAGACTGGAGATCAAAGTTGATGCAATAATTAAATGTAGTGTTCTGGATTGGATGGAACAGATAAAAGCCATTATAAAAGATAAAATAGATGCAATAAGAAAGACCTCGACTTTCATTAATAATGTACAATTGTTAACTTGCTGAAAATGCTAGCATTAAAAAAATGGATGAAGTTTGTGTAGGACCTCCAGGTATATGCATCTATGAATCAATTTTTTTTTAAATGGTTTACTCAAAAAGAATTTTGGGTTCTCTAAAAGGCTGAGTAGTAAAAAACAGCTTGGATCTTAATATTTGAAGGTTAGATTTAAATTTTGCTTTCCCCATCCAAATAACTCAAAGCAAAATTTTAAGCTCAGCATATCTACTCATACAATAAGGAAAAAAATTCCTACTTTAGTTCTTGAAACAAGCACATGAAAACTCATGAATCTATATAAAGGTAGCCAGTGGCATAAATACTTCCAAAACATCTTTGAATTGTAACTTTAGTCTAACATTGAAACAATTTATTGGATGAACACACATATTTTTATTAGTTTGTTTCTTTAAATGTCAATAAATTATCTGTAATACTTTCAATAGAGAGGAATTGAGTCATATAGTGGCCTCATTAGAATTTTTATTTTACTGTGTTTCTCCTTCCCAAGAGCAGCAAGTTTGTTAGATTTCATATGACATCCCGTTGGAAAACTGCTGGTTTATATGTGTCCCTAGGTATGTCTAGACTCAAATAAGAGAGAGCTCAATAGAAATAGATTTTATGTATTATTTTGTGGTTGTCTGATTCTAAATGATAGTAAGTCGAAATCAGGAAGTTTTGTAAAATCCTTGGCAGAGAGAGAGAAGAAAAGAGAGAGAAATTCTGTGAAGAGAGCTCAGATGGAATTCATGTTCATTCTCAGGTGGCAGAGCTAGCAAGTGGTTAGGAGCTTTTGGCTCAGTCTTTTTGGATCGAAAGTCAAGTTCTGACTCATATTTTGGAGCTTGACCAGGTTACAAGAGCACCCTGTTTGAAGCAAAGTAATAAAGACACGAACACACAGGTGTTTTGAAAACTCTCGTAGAAGTTAGAGTGAAGACAAAAAGGGAAGCCGGGACAATGGAACAACCATCAGGAAGAAATAGTGAGAGCCTCAGCTCTGCTAAGAACCAGGAGAGGTGGGATGGTGTTCTGAAATGAGAGATTTGAAGGAAGGCAGTTGGATATAAGGATGAGTGCAGGAATCAGAGATAAAGGAATCTAGGTGGACACATAGATTTCTGGAATATGGAATGTAGTCCATTAACAAAAGAAGAAAATCATTGAAAGTAAGGGAAAGGCATGTTCAGAGTTTGTGTTTGGGGACTTTCATGTGTAAATCCCTAATACAGGAACTTGTGCATTATCTCACATTATACGTCTGTAAACTGAAGGTTGATGACTTAGTGGAGAGTTAGAAAGTTGGAGGTTGAAACAACAACGACCTGCTTACAGGACAGGGCTCTCTGCATTGCCCTTTAATGGTGAGGTGAAACAAGAAAACGCTCCACATCCTGACTTTAATGTAGGATATGCAGATTCCAGGATATTTAATACAGAAACATGATACCAACAACAGAGACTGTGCGAAAAATAAAAGTGTGTTGGCACTACAGAGAATGTCTTGGATTGGACAATCTAGCTTGCCTGGAGCCTAGAATTGGTCTTATGCCAGGAAACTTCAGGGGTCGGATCTCTTTGTATTTAGGCCAAGGTTATTCCTTTCCATTCCCCTCATATTTTGGTGGGCCTATGCAAACAACAATTGGCACTCTAACACCATTTTTACTGTGCTCCTTTGACTCTAATCCTTAAAAAAACCCACTTAAAATTTGAGGTTAACTTAAGCTAATATGCATGTACATGGAAATGTAAAAAATACTATGCCTCTAATGTTTAAGGAGTTGCGTAAGTTTTATGGCTTTAGATTGCCTTGTGTGCTGTTAAGAAATATTATAATGTGTTACAATCTGAGGACTTGAGGGACAAAGTAATTGTACATGGATTCTGTTTTATTTATCTTAATGTTCTTTGGCTGAAAGTTCAAAGTTAAGATATCAGCAAGGGGACTTCTTCTGAGAATTATGTTATGGGTGATTGTCCTTCCACTGTCCTCTTTCTTTGCATCTTTGTTCTCATAATTAAAAATAAAAAAATTTAAAAGAAAAGAAAGTTGGAGGTTGAGAAAGTCAGAGAGAGGTTTTTATTATTTTTCACAGTAGAGAGGAAGTCACTAGGTATACAGAGGTGAATGGTGGATGTCTGAGATGGATTAAAAAAAAACACCCAACACTTATACATTGAAAGGAAATCAGTGCTGGGGTTAAATGGCCATAATGAAGAGAAGGGCAGAGAAGAAGCTTTGAGTGCATTGCTAAAGCTGTAAATATCCATGAGGAGGCGATAGAGTGTAGCAGGAACTATAAATTGTAGGAGGAAGTGAAAGCTGAGACTCAAATGTCAAGTGTGCTAATGCCTCAATCTGCATTCTTCAATTTCCTCCCATCAAGTGCCTATTTGAAGAGAGAGCAGAGAAAGTCAAGCCTCATTGCTTTTTGGATATTTCTGATATTTCTCAGGTTGAAAACTTTAAGATCCATTAAATTGAAATCCACTTTAACAAGATGAATCCATTTAACAAGATGAATGTTATATGGAACTGTTTCCCATGTCAGGGCATTTGCACCAATTTGAAGTTCGGAGCTTTTCCCCAATGAGAGAACAACGTTTGTCCCAGTTCTTTAAGATGTTCTGTCTTACATTTGCAGGTTCTAACAATTATCCTTCTTTCAAATTAAAATGTAGTTGAATTGATAATTACATTTCTGCTCCAAACATGTATTCCTAGATCAAGAAAATTAATTGAATTATCTCTAAAGAGAATATTGATGACATTGAGAACTGACTAATAAAATTAATCCTTGCAAGAACCTATCTATAGTCAAGTCCTGAACTAGGTCACTGTTACTCTTGAGAAAGCCCTCAGAAAGTAAAATGAGAAGGAGAAATATGTGAATTAGGCATGCAGGTCAAAAAGCTGAGGGCCAGGGCATCCATCAATATAGAAGATTAGCAGGTGACAGCTACCTCCAGAGAAAGAGGAAAACGTTCAAAGCTCTTAAGATGGAGCAGGTTAAGATAAAACTATGCAACAACCAGTGAAAGGAAGTCTGAATCTCTAAATGAGGTGTTAAAATAGATGATTGACTTTTGTATCTGCGCTTGCTCTCTGTGCTCTTTGGTTCCTGCCTAGACTCATAAACTCTTTGAGACTCTTCCTTTGATTCCCTATTGGCTCCTGTCTTCGTTTTCACTGTAAGTTGGCCAAAATCTATAAACTTTTCAAGCTTTATCATGAAATCACACAGGATGTGAAGATAGGTAACATCATTAAGGAGAATGCATTGAAGTGTTTGCATTTAAACGGACTGGACATTGGCAATTCCCCTTACTCCTGATTCCTAGGAGGTGGAGTAGCAAGGTTGATCTAAAAAATGTTTAGTCAACCTGCTTGGCCACCAGCAAGAAGATGATAGATACACTGCCATCTTAAAGCTAAGATTCCATTTTCTTTCCTTGGAATTGGAATCAAGAATTGGATGAAATTAAACACTCTAAAGATACAAGGTGACCTGTCTCAGTGGGGTGACCTCATGCACAAGCCAGCTAATGATGCCTGTCTGTCAGCTGGACCCCAGGAGTCAGAGCCCGAGGGAGTGGAGCCAGCCACTGACAGATGGTGTGGCTGATTCTTGACTCAGCTGGACCCACAGTCTATTTCACTCTCTGCAGTAAGATCTTTTCTGAAAATGGGCTGTTTACTTAAAACATTCTCATCCCTGTTTCTGTTCCTCAGATTCTCAGGATTAAAAATGAACCCAGGCAGCTGTTGAATCTTTGCCATTAACTATTCAACTCTGCTTTGTGTTCAGGAGACTCAGAATCCATCTTACCCCATAATTATTCTTTATAAGTGAAAGATCAAATCAGAAGTGGCAACAGAGAGTGGATGCAAGGATAAGAATTCCAATCTTTTTTTGAAGATTGGTTTCAAATTTAAACAAATCACATTTGGTTTAAGACTATTCCTCTGCATAAAAATTTTAGATTTTGACTTATCCCACCTAAAGAAACACTAACGCAATTTGCCATGCTGGGGTTTTCAAACACAGGAGAATGAATGTCCACAACAGGAGTTGGTTTCTGGCTTCTGCATTTAGCTTTGCAAATCACAGTTTTTCTTCTAGGAGTTATGAAATGTTATAGGAATTATGCCCCGAAGTCACTGAATTTCACACTGAGCTACATATAAATGTTTAAAACTGGAGCAAGCAAGTTTTCTACAGTAGAAGAGTCCCAGGGAAAAAGAAATAGCACTTGACAAAGATCACCACCTTCTGCCCCCCAAAATAAAATGGGGAAGCATGTTCTTTGGGATAGCAGCTGTGAATTGCAACATGCCCAAGAACTTCTTCAGCCCCCTTGGGAGAGGTACTATGCTGTTTAGGAAAGTGACAAAGTTATATTTTGACACCCAGCTGTTGCTTTGTGGTTTCCGAGACAAGATGTAGACATTTTTGCAGTTACCCAGCACATACTTATTTAGAGTGGTCATGGATCAGGGCTACATGTAGTGAGTGGTAAGGAAGGGCAATGTGGCAAGTGTTCTCAGCAGACACAGATTCTGGAGCAAGTTGTGTGAGGTGTGGTATAAGACACAGTCTCATTATCTAAGATCAGGCTGTATAAACCTGTTGGTCAGCTGTCCTAAGAGCCTCATCTGTCTGTTCCTTTCAGGCATAGCCCTAGAAAAATAGTCTTTCCATTTTTAGTGGAGAGGTTGGAAGAGAGAAGGAAGAAACTGTCCTCCAACTCATGTTCCTCTTTATAATCCAAGATATTTGGGTAGGTGACAACCCCTCATGCTATCCATAAAATAGCATGGTTTAGAGAGGAGAGGGAATAAATCTTACCACATGCTCCAATCAATGACTAAATAAATTCTACTACATGATAGGGGATCTGGAATCTCATATTTTATTAGTTTTACTATTGGATCTTCCATCTGGCTCTGTGTGACTTCAAAGAGTTATTTCAATTTCTGCAATGATTAAATAAGAGAATTGCAGTATTATTGTGCCCTGGAGTCAGTTCACCTTTTCTTATTATTTGATTTATCAATAACAGGGATTCCCAATGGACACAACAGGAGTTAATCTATCTTCAAGTATTATGGAGTCATTCAAGAATAAATGAGTTAGGAATCTCTAATTTTGGTCATCTGCCCAGATTAGGAAAAAATGAAATTGATGTCCACTAAAATGGAGTCATTTCATATCTCCTGGGACTATACTGTCCACATGTTTACTAATGTTGCAGATAGAAAGTCTGTAGATAGAAATTCTTCTTTTCTCTGAGCCTCAATAGGATAAGTAGTACTGTCCACTATGCACATTCTGTGAAGATGGAAATCTTTAATATCTGCGCTTTTCAATTGGTAGTGACCTTCAAAATATGTTTACAGCCCCTTACAACCCAGATAATATGACTGAAGAGCTAAATATTTAATCTGTTTCATTTTAATTAATTGAAATTTAACTAGTCACATGTGACCAATAGCTATCATAAAGGAGAGCATAAATCTAACTATTTTCTCCCTGCATATATCAAGTTGTCCGCTGTAATGAAATGAAAAGCTAATTCCATTGCACCTTGGTTCCCATATTTCTGGGTAGTGTGGGTTATGGGGCTAGGTTCTAAAATATTTATTCTCATATTTATATGTAGGATATCCCTCACAGTATTGCTGAGAACAAATTAAGTTAAATTTAGGAAAAACTTTATTTGCAATTAAATTCAAGTTATTATAAGGGGTTTTCAAAAATATTTTACTGTTGAAAAGATGCTTCAAAGAAAACAGTGAGGTAAAAGAATATATAACTACATAGGAGGAGAGTTTGTAAATGTCAGATATGAGAGGTTTAAAATATATAGAAGAAATTAAAATGGCAATATCTGAGAATACCATATAAAAGGAAAGTTAAGATGTGGTTATGAGAGTGCCAGATCTGTCATTGGGGAAAACATTTCAAGGTTGATAATTACTCATATTATAGGAATATAGACATATGTCAAATCTGAGTGGCAGTTAACAGGGAAATCATTAAATTTTATTAAGACTTTTATCTTTTCACTTATATACTTGCCTTAGAGAAAGGTATCTGGAGATATTCGAGTAGCAATCAAATCAAGAGTCCTGTTATTGTTGGGCAGGGCATCTTCAACCTTTACATGGGTAATTCCTTGTCAAATAAATTTAAACATGTATTTTGGGTGCAGGAGAAATAGTACAGCTGTAAAGCATTTGACTTGCATGCGGCTGACCCAGGACAAACTTGGGTTTGATTCCTGCATCTATATGGTCCCCCGAGCCTGCCAAGGGTGATTTCTGAGCATAAAGCCAGGAGTAACGCCTGAGAGCTTCTGGGTGTGGCTCTTTTAAGAAGAAACATACTTTTCTTAGAGACCACGAAGTTATTGTTATATACTGAAATGTTCTCTTAAATCATAATGCCCAGCTTATCAATATAAAAGCAATCAAGTATAGAAAAGGTGCTCATAGAGACCAAAGCGGTGGTGTAGCAGTAGGACATTTGCAAGCAGCTGACATAGGATGGACAGCAGTTTGATCTCCCGACGTCCTATATGGTCCCCCAATCCAGGAACGATTTCTTAGCACATAGCCATGAGTAACCCCTGAGCTTCATCGGTTGTGGCCCAAAAAACAAACCAAAACACACACACACACACACACACACACACACACACACACACACACACACACACACACACAGAAAAGGTGCTCAGAGGCTTGACTTGATATCCTGATCTATTCACTTGATAGAAAGGATGAAGGATGCAAGAGACACAGTATGGCTATTAGCATTCTGGGTTCCCCAACACTTTACAAAAAGTACTAGTTTGGTGTTCATCTCATTTACTTTTTTTACGGTTCTTTTATTTTTGTCCTACATAGGGATTAGTTCTGGAGAACACTAAAACTAATTTGGGTTCAAATTCAAGCACTATCATTTAATAGCTTATATAGAAACAGACTAAGTTATGTTTTTCTTATGTCAGTACTTGCCTCAGAGGATTCAATGGGATACCTTATATACAAACTAGTTCTCTCTGGAACTCCAAACACTCAAATATGCAAGTAGCTTTGTATCAAATATTCTATTTGTATTGTATCAAATTTTCAAGCATATAATTAAAAATGTCTATTTCCTAATAAAATCAAGTCTTACAACTAAAAGCACTGATTTCAATTGGCTAATTTATATTGAGAAATTTTATATTGTGAAAAATAGTCAATTCTTGCTTAATTCATTCAATCAATTCATTTTCTCTCAACTTTTCAATTAGAGATATTTATAAAACACTTTATTAAGCATTATGTATATAAAATAAAAACATATTTAAAGAGTATCATTCAATTTAGCTAACTACTGTTGAGTGTTGTCAAATACTCATGTAGTAAGTATTGGGGAACTACAATGAATTTAAAGATTGGGGATTCTGCTTCACAAAGTTTCTTGGATGATGGTAAACAGATATTTAGTAGGGTTTATAATTTAGGACTTAATAAAGTATAATAAAGTATGAATGACCATAGTCATAGACTGTCCTGTTTTACTTAGCAATGTATGAGGGAACCAGTAATAAGACATATTTGGCCTAATGGTGCTGTTTAGACATCAGGGCTACATGCATCAAAGTTTAGAAGCAAGCAGAAGTACATCTGGCTGTGTTCAAGGGATCAAGATATTTTTTTATTTTTATTACTGTATCATGGTTTATAAATTATATTAGAAGTCATCAAGCATACTATTGGAGATCAAAATGAAAGTATGTACATAAGTTCCTATGTTTGCCAGTCCTCTGAGATATCTTCCTACCCTAGTAGCCCATTTTCAATAAAGTTTCTAGAGATTTTCTCTCTGAGGAGGTCATATTTGAACACAGAACACAGTAAGGAAGTGAGTTATATTAATATCTTGGCAGAGTATTTCAGGCTTAAAGTAGCTAGTGCAAATGCTCATGGGTAGAAACATACTTATGAGCCCTCTGTTTGAGGAAAAGTTAGGATATCAGTAACACTGCAGCAGTGATGGTGGACAGAGAAAATAAGATATGAAAGAATAAGGAGAAAGAAAGAAGAGGAGCTATGTTCCAGTCTTAGATTTCAAAGTTTTATAACTTATGTTCAAGGTGTAATAGAAAATTGATGAAGTTGATTTAAGCAGGGAAATGAAAGTTGATATTTTATTTCTTTAAAAAATTTTTGTAGGCTTGTATTTATTTGCAAAGGGGCTCTAAGCTATTGCTTGGGGGACAACCTTGAAGAGTTAGTAAAAAGTGCAAACAGGGAGAGCTAAAAAAGAGAGATCAAAGAGGTGAAGAACACATCTCGTATGGATGTGGCCCGAGTTTTATTATCTGTACAGCTTAGACCCCCTAAGCATTATCAGGAGTAATAATGGTGGTCCTTTACCACCACTGGGGAGTTCTACAGAAGAATAAAACTGGATACTAAAGAGGATCCTAGTGCAGGGGTCCAAAGAAAAGAGAAGTTTTTGATTATCATCAAGTTGGTGAGTGGAAATAAAATTATGAGTATATCAAGAGCCAAGATTGCCTAATAATGTGATAAGGAGTTTGAAGGAAAGAGAGGATTCAAAGATGACTTTGAAAATAGTGACTCAAGTAACCATCAAGTGGTACTCTTTTTTTAGATGATGGGTGCTGAGAAGAAGGCTTGGTAGAAATATTGAGGATATGAAGCAAGAGTTTAGTGTTTGACATTTAAATTTTGGATGTTATTTAAAGTTCAATAAAAAATTACAAGAGCAGGCCTCTATATGTACTAAGTTGGAATTTAAAGGTTTGTCATGGAAGATGTAATGAAGAGAAAAAACATTTCTAGAATTCTGAATCAACACATGAGAAGACAAGAGTGTCATATAGGGCTCTGCATAAGAAAATTATAAATTGTAAATTTCTTTGATTTATTTTCAGATAAAGAAGCAATATAATGAATATTCTAGTGAATCGGTAAAAATTAATTGTTCCATGTCTTAAATGTGATATCTTGGGAAAAATATATTAGAAAAAATGCTCTTGACCTGATAAATCCACAAGGACATAAATAAGCATCAGATGATTTGAAGGCTAGATAAAGAGGGTTCTCTTTGAAAAATGATGATTTCTCTTTATTTAAGAAACAAGAAGAGTAACAGTATGCAAGCTGCAGTTCTATTTTTTATATAACAGCAAGAAGTGCTTACTGAATTTTTAAAATAATCTTATCTTGAAACAAGTTCTTAAGATCGTTGACAAAACTATGCTTTTGAGAAGGATTAAGTATACATAAGCATTTGTTCATTTCATAATTCTCTAATTTGCTTTTGAGATGGTTCAGTATTTCAAAGTATAATCTTAATGGTTTTCAATTGTCAGAAGTTCATTTATCTAGAATATTGGAGCTATGGCTTCTCTTACCCCTTTCATAAGCCAAAGTTATGAAATCTGACAAATGCCTTCACTGAAAAAATGAGAGCTATACGATCTGTATATGTTAAATAACACATAAAATTATTTTTTTACATTGAAGTATATTTTAAGGCTTCAAAGTTACTATACTCATCCACTGCAGAAGTGCCCGTATTTCTCCATAGCTGTCCATAAGACCTTTCCGATCTATTCTCAACATTTGCTATCTTGTTATATTGTCAATGTCTATTTTCATTGGACACTGTTTCTTTGTTTTATTATTTATATATCACTTATGAGACCATCTGGTATTTATCTTTCTCTTTCTGAATTATTTTACATGAAGTGTCACAGTCTAGTTCCATCTGTGTTGTAGCAAAAGGCAAAGTTTCATCTTTTTATGGGTCTGGAGAATTGGTACAGCAGGTAGGGTGCTTATCATGCACATGACTAACTCAAGTTTGATCCCTGTCACCACATATAATCTTCAGATCACTAGATGTGATCCTTACATGCAGAGTCAGGAGAAAGCCCTTAACACCACTAGGTGTGGTTCAAAAACAAGAAAAAATATTTAATCTTTTCTTATTGATGAGCAGCATTTAATTGTTTATATATATGATAATGTCTTTATTCAATTATTTTTTGTTGGCATATGGGTTTTTCTAGATTTTGACTATTGTAAATGGTGTTGCAATGAATATAAACAGGCTTGAATTTTCAAATTATTTTTTTGTGTTTTCTAAAAATAGATACCTACTATTTCTAATTTTTTGAAAATTTTTCATAATAATATTCCATAGATGTTGAACAAAATGATATTTTCAACATCAGTGAGTAAGGGTTCCTTTTTTACTCCGTTCAACCAAGCTTTGTCTTTTCTGATAATTTTTATAGGATATTCACAGGTGTGGGAAATGATATCTCATTGGCATTTTGATTTGTGTCTCTCTGATAATAAGTGATGATGAATACTTTTAAGGTTTTCTGTTGGTTATCCATCATTTTGTCTTTGGTGAAATAAGACAAAAGTAGTTTTTGTTTTGTTTTGAAGTGCTCAGGACTTACTCCTGTTTTTGTTCTTCTGCTGGGGTTTGGGGCTTATATGGGATGATAAGGACCAAACCCAAGTTGATGGTGTGCAAGACAATTAATTCCCTACCCAGTTACATCTCTCCAGTTCCAAGACAAAAAATTTGTCAATACATTTATACCATTTGAAGCATTTAATTATTTATATATTTAATTAAGAAAGTATATTTAAACTACAGAATAATTTCGACCATGCATACTTGAAAATATTGATTGTCCCGCTTTCCAAAGAAAACATTATGATTAATTATGTGACACATACATAATTATGCACACATAATTACCTCTTATACTCATATTTAATATATGTAAATTTAAGCTATTAATATATTAAGTAAATTTAATTTATTTTATATTTATATATGTATTTAAATAAATAAATATAAATATTTAAATAAAATGTATAGTGTATACATTATACAGTAAATACATATATAGAAAGACAATAAGGGTTTGGTGTGGAGTGATTTTTTTATTTATTTTGTTTTTGGGTCACACCTGGCAGTGCTCAGGGGTGACTCCTAGCTCTATGCTCAGAAATCACTTCTGGCAGGCACGGGGAACCATATGGGATGTTGGGATTTGAACCACTGTCTGTCATGGATCAGCTATGTGCGAGGTAAATGCCTACTGTTGTGCTATCTCTCCGGCCTGTGAGTGATTTAATTTTAAATTGATTTATGTAAATGTGTATCACTGGAAACTTTGATTAGAATTTTACTCTCAAAACACAATTAAAATTATTTAATGTGAATTTATATAAATAAATGTCAATTTTTGTTGCAATTCACTTAATATTTTAATATTCCTTAATTTTATTTTATGATTCTAGCAAAACAGGTATTTTCTGATATTTTATGATTAAAATAACAATGAACTGAATGTTCTTGCATAAGACTCTCTTTTCACATACATATGTATTTCTCAGGTTATGTGTAGAGTTCAGTGCTTGAAGACACAGGTATGCATAGATAACATAACCTACCAGGAGCTTACTCCTGTGAATGGAACAAATCATCCCCAAACCATTAGTAAGTTGTCATACCTTCCCCTTTGAATTGAAGCTCTACAATTGAGACAAATATCATATATGTAGCACTATTATACAGATCTATTTAGACCCCTTAGTCTGTTCCATGGTTCCATTTATCCTTTTCTATGCCCAAGTCACCTTGTGTTGATTATTTTACTTTATAATATTATATAATAAAATAATATTGGAATTTTTATAGTTTTTTCTATGATAAATGCTGTGAGATTTTTAATTAGAAAGGCACTATATTTGGAAGGACTTTCATGTTTTAATATTAAGTCTTTAGATGAATGCCTTCTCCATCATACAAACCAATTTTATACTTCCTTCAGTATATTTTTATGGCTTTTTCCATGATTCTCAGGTATATTTATTAAGTTTACACTACGTTTTAGCTTCTTTGACTATTGTGAATTGGATTTTTTAAATGATGAGCTCTTAATGGTCATTGGTAGTGAGCAGAAAACAGTTAGCCCTCCTATGTTTATTTCAGCATTATTTCAATTGAAAGATGTGGAACTAGGTAAGTATACTCCTATAGAAAAAGCCAACTTGGTACACTAAAATAGAATATTGCTAATTATATTAAAAATATATGCTGTAATTTGAGATACCTATGAACCTTGAAGACTTTTTGCTGAGACAAATAGGTCAGTCATAGAAAGAAATACTGCATGGCTATATCTAGGTGAAATATCTAAAGTTTTAAAAATCATAAAACCAAAGAGTGAATAGTGATGACCTGTGGCGGGAAGAGAGGAGTTATGAATCAATGCCCATAATGTTTCAGTCAAGCAAGCTGATTGAGCCCTAGAGATCTGTTTTACTATGTTGCCAACAAAATATATCATACATTAAAAATTTTAAGAGGATATATATCATGTTAACTGTTTTGCCATTTAAAAAAGAAATGCCATCCCTTTCTTTTGTATGCTGATTGCAGATTTTGCACACTTGATGAATTCTTTAAGTTGTAATAGAGTATATATTGATTGTCTGAGTCCTCCAAGACAGATAGATAATTATATTTTCCACCAAAATTGTCTTTTTCTTTACAATAGTTACATATAATTTTTGTCTTTTTTGGGGGGGCGGGGTCACACTCGGCAGCGCTCAGGGGTTACTCCTGGCTCCACACTCAAAAATCGCTCCTGGAAGGCTCTGAGGGACCATATGGAATGCAGGAATTCGAACTAATGGCCTTCTGCATGAAAGGCAAACGCCTTACCTACATGCTATCTGTCCAGCCTCATTTTTTATGACTTTAATCAAAGTGGATTACAAATCTGTCACAGTAATATTTTAGGTAAATAGTGATAGTGAATCAGGGGCATTCCCACCACCAATGTTGTCCTCCCTCCACCCCTGTTCCCAGCATGCATCTCATATCCCCCTCATTTAACCCCCACGCTGCTATTATAGGTGGTCTCCTCTGTGTCTAGTATTTTATGAATTGGATATTGATTCTGTTGTCGTTGGCTTTGAATTTGGTGCTTAAGTTTGAACCTCTCTTTATTTCTACTTAATGTTCACGTGACTACTTGATCTTGGTACTCTCCATTATTTCCCCCTCCATTTGTGAAGTGGAGCAAGATGGTTCAAGTTCTGTAGTTCTGTGTGAAGGAAAGAGAAAAAATAATAAAAATAATAATAAAATAAAATGGGCAAAAATTAAACAAGCAAAAAATGAGAGGAGTCCTTCTAGAGGCTATCTCTAACAGTTTAAGAGCAGAGAGGGAAAAGGAAGAAAAACATAAAAACAGTACAAAAAATTAAAAATAAAAAAAAATAAAAGATAAAAAAATCAAACAAACAAACTCAAAAAGCACCAGAGCAATATAGACAGCAGCCATACAATAACCACTGGCCTGAAATAGAAAACAAAACAAAGCCTAAAAGAAAGAAAAAAAAAAAAAACAGCAACAGCCAACAATAACAAAACTTAAAAAGAAAAAAACTTTTTGATTTGTGCTTCTCTTTTTTTTTCATAGACACAGTAAATATTGGGGAGATTTAAAAAGAGAATTTCCTTGGCCTAAGAGATACAGGGTTTCTCCGCCCTTGAAGTTTACTGCCATGGGAATAACTACAGGCTCCATACATGCTCTTTTACTCTTTCCTAGGTCCTTTTGTGGTGTCTGGAAACTTTCCGTTCTGTCGTGGGTGTTAAAATCAGGCCTCTGTATCTAGAGATCTTGATATTTGCACAGGTAAAGGATGGAGCCTAGGATGAAATCTTTCTTTATGATTCTTGGAGTTGTAATCCATCACTTGTTTTAATCAGTCTTCCATAATTGATGGTCTTGGTTTTTGCCCGATCCTAGGAAAAAGCCTAGGATAGAGTCTTTCATTATGTTGCCTGATGATCTGCTCAGTTGAATTTTTGTCATGTTTTATTGGCAAGGGTCATCAAGATAATGTTGGATGATATAATTAAAGTTGATATTGCTATTTTAAACAACATTGGTTATAACATTTTCCCTTATGAAAAATATTTGCTGAAAATGCCTACTGTAGGTATCCCACACTAAGAACATTTTTTGTACTTTTAGTTTCTAAGATGCTGTTTTCTTTCATATTCACAAGTGGTCTTTATGTTTGACCAAATGAAAAATTTCAGCTTTGTATTGATATGATCATATGATTTTTGTTTTTCTTTTTGTTGAAATGGTGTACTATGTTGATTGAGTTACAGATGTTAAACCATTCTTGCATTCCTGGGATAAAGCCTACTTGGTTGTGGTGGATGATATTCTTGATGATTCATTGAATTCTATTTGCCAGAATTTTGTTGAGGAGCTTTACATCTGTGCTCATCAGGGATATTGGTCTGTGATTTTCTTTTCTGGCAGCATCTCTGTCTGGTTTTGGTATCAAGGTGATGTTAGCTTCATAGAAATTATTTGTAAGTGTTCCTGTTTCTTCAATTTTATGAAAGAGCCTAAAAAGGATTGGTAGAAGTTCCTCTTGAAAGGTTTGAAAAAATTTATTAATGAATTCATCTGGGCCTGGGCTTTTGTTTTTGTTTTATTCAGTGCTGGTGGTAATGCTGTCTAGTCCAACCTTTATGGAAAACAATATGGAGATTCCTCAAAAAACTGGAAATTGAAGTCCCATATGATCCAGCTATTCCACTCCTAGGGATATACCCTTGGAACACAAAAATACAATACAAAAATCCCTTCCTCACACCTGTATTCATTGCAGCTCTATTTACAATAGCCAGACTCTGGAAACAACCAAGATGCCCTTCAACAGATGAATGACTAAAGAAACTGTGATACATATACACAATGGAATATTATGCAAATGTAAGGAATGATGAAGTTAAGAAATTTTCCTATACATGAATGTACATGGATTCTTTTTTTTTATTTAAACACCTTGATTACATACATGATTGTGTTTGGGTTTCAGTCATAAAAGGAACACCACCCATCACCAGTGTAACATTCCCATCACCCAAGTCCCAAATCTCCCTCCTCCCCACCCAACCCCCGCCTGTACTCTAAACAGGCTCTACATTTCCCTCATACATTCTCAATATTAGGACAGTTCAAAATGTAGTTATTTCTCTAACTAAACTCATCACTCTTTGTGGTGAGCTTCCTGAGGTGAGCTGGAACTTCCAGCTCTTTTCTCTTTTGTGTCTGAAAATTATTATTGCAAGAATGTCTTTCATTTTTCTTAAAACCCATAGATGAGTGAGACCATTCTGCATTTTTCTCTCTCTCTCTGACTTATTTCACTCAGCATAATAGATTCTGTGTACATCCATGTATAGGAAAATTTCATGACTTCATCTCTCCTGACAGCTGCATAATATTCCATTGTGTATATGTACCACAGTTTCTTTAGCCATTCGTCTGTTGAAGGGCATCTTGGTTGTTTCCAGAGTCTTGCTATGGTAAATAGTGCTGCAATGAATATAGGTGTAAGGGAGAGATTTTTGTATTGTATTTTTGTGTTCTTAGGGTATATTCCTAGGAGTGGTATAGCTGGGTCGCATGGGAGCTCGATTTCCAGGTTTTGGAGGAATCTCCATATTGCTTTCCATAAAGGTTGAACTAGACGGCATTCCCACCAGCAGTGGATAAGGGTTCCTTTCTCTCTACATCCCCGACAGCACTGTTTGTTCTCATTCTTTGTGATGTGTGCCATTCTCTGTGGTGTGAGGTGGTATCTCATTGTTGTTTTGATTTGCATCTCCCTGATGATTAGTGATGTGGAGCATTTCTTCATGTGTCTTTTGGCCATTTGTATTTCTTCTTTGTCAAAGTGTCTGTTCATTTCTTCTCCCCATTTTTTGATGGGATTAGATGTTTTTTTTTTTCTTGTAAATTTCTGTCAGTGCCTTGTATATTTTGGAGATTAGCCCCTTGTCTGATGGGTATTGGGTGAATAGATTCTCCCACTCAGTGGGTGGCTCTTGTATCCTGGGCACTATTTCCTTTGAGGTGCAGAAGCTTCTCAACTTAATATATTCCCATCTGTTAATCTCTGTTTTCACTAGCTTGGAGAGTGCAGTTTCCTCCTTGAAGATGCCTGTAGTCTCAATGTCCTGGAGAGTTTTGCCTATGTGTTGTTCTATATATCTTATGGTTTTGGGGCTGATATCTAGGTCTTTAATCCATTTGGATTTTACCTTCGTACATGATGTTAGCTGGGGGTCTAAGTTCAAGTTTTTGCAAGTGGCTATCCAATTGTGCCAACACCACTTGTTAAAGAGGCTTTCCTTGCTCCATTTAGGATTTTCTGCTCCTTTATCAAAAATTAGGTGATTGTAAGTCTGGGGAACATTTTCTGAGTATTCAAGCCTATTCCACTTATCTGAGGGTCTGTCCTTATTCCAATACCATGCTGTTTTGATAACTATTGCTTTGTAGTAAAGTTTAAAGTTGGGGAAAGTAATTCCTCCCATATTCTTTTTCCCAATGATTGCTTTAGCTATTCCAGGGTGTTTATTGTTCCAAACAAATTTCAAAAGTGCCTGATCCACTTCTTTGAAGAATGTCATAGGTATCTTTAGAGGGATAGCGTTGAATCTGTATAACGCCTTGGGGAGTATTGCAATTTTGATGATGTTAATCCTGCCAATCCATGAGCAGGGTATGTGTTTCCATTTCCGCGTGTCCTCTCTAATTTTTGGAGCAGACTTTTATAGTTTTCTTTGTATAGGTCCTTCACATTTTTAGTCAGGTTGATTCCAAGATATTTGAGTTTGTGTGGCACTATTGTGAATGGGGTTGTTTTCTTAATGTCCATTTCTTCCTTATTACTATTGGTGTATAGAAAGGCCATTGATTTTTGTGTGTTAATTTTGTAGCCTGCCACCTTGCTATATGAGTCTATTTTTCTAGAAGCTTTTAGGTAGAGTCTTTAGGGTTTTCTAAGTAGAGCATCATGTCATCTGCAAACAGTGAGAGCTTGACTTCTTCCTTTCCTATCTGGATTCCCTTGATATCTTTTACTTGCCTAATCGCTATAGCAAGTACTTCCAGTGCTATGTTGAATAGGAGTGGTGAGAGATGACAGCCTTGTCTTGTGCCAGAATTTAGAGGGAAGGCTTTTAGTTTTTCTCCATTGAGGATAATATTTGCCACTGGCTTGTGGTAGATGGTCTTAACTATATTGAGAAAGGTTCCTTCCATTCCCATCTTGCTGAGAGTTTTGATCAAGAATGGGTGTTGGACCTTGTCAAATGCTTTCTCTGCATCTATTGATATAATCATGTGGTTTTTATTTTTCTTGTTGTTGATGTTGTGTGTTATGTTGATAGACTTACGGATGTTAAACCATCCTTGCATTCCTGGGATGAAACCTACTTGATCGTAGTGGATGATCTTCTTAATGAGGTATTGAATCCTATTTGCCAGGATTTTGTTGAGGATCTTTGCATCTGCATTCATCAGCGATATTGGTCAGAATTTTTCTTTTTTCATAGCATCTCTGTCTGGTTTAGGTATTAGGGTGATGTTGGCTTCATAAAAGCTGTTTGGGAGTGTTTCCGTTTGTTCAATTTCATGAAAGAGTCTTGCCAGGATTGGTAGTAGTTCCTCTTGGAAAGTTTGATAGAATTCATTATTGAATCCATCTGGGCCTGGGCTTTTGTTTTTGGGCAGACTTTTGATTACCATTTTTATTTCATCCATGGTGATGGGGGTGTTTAGATATGCTACATCCTCTACCTTCAACCGTGGAAGACTATAAGAGTCCAAGAATTTATCCATTTCTTCCAGGTTCTCATTTTTAGTGGCATAGAGTTTTTCAAAGTAGTTTCTGATTACCCTTTGAATCTCTGTCGTATCAGTAGTGATCTCTCCTTTTTCATTCCTGTACGAGTTATCAAGTTTCTCTCTCTCTCTTTCTTTGTTAGGTTTGCCTGTGGTCTATCAATCTTGTTTATTTTTTCAAAGAACCAACTTCTGCTTTCGTTGATCTTTCCGATTGTTTTTTGGGTTTCCACTTCGTTGATTTCTGCTCTCAGCTTTGTTATTTCCTTCTGTCTTCCTATTTTTGGGTCCTTTTGTTGAGTACTTTCTAGTTCTATTAGCTGTGTCATTAAGCTACTCAGGTAAGCTCCTTCTTCCTTCCTGATGTGTGCTTCGAAAGCTATAAATTTTCCTCTCAGTACTGCTTTTGCTGTGTCCCATAAGTTCTGATAGTTTGTGTCTTTATTGTCATTTGTTTCCAGGAACCTTTTGATTTCCTTCTTGATTTCATCTCGGACCCACTGGTTATTGAGTATGAGGCTCTTTAACTTCCAGGTGTTAAAGTTTTTCTTCTGAGTCCATTTGGAATTCACAAATAATTTCAGAGCCTTGTGGTCAGCGAAGGTAGTCTGCAAAATTTCTATCCTCTTGATATTATGGAGGTATGTTTTTTGTGCCAGCATGTAGTCTATCCTGGAGGATGTCCAATGTACATTGGAGAAGAATGAGTATCCAGGTTTCTGGGGATGGAGTGTCCTATATATATCACTAGGCCTCTTTCTTCCATTTCTCTCCTCAGGTCAAGTATATTCTTGTTGGGTTTCAGTCTGGTTGACCTATCCAGTGTTGACAAAGCAGTGTTGAGGTCCCCCACAATTATTGTGTTGTTATTGATATTGTTTTTTCAGATTTGTCAACAGTTTTTTAAATATTTTTCTGGCCCCTCATTTGGTGCATATATGTTTAGGAGAGTGAATTCTTCCTGCTCTACATACCCCTTGATTAATATAAAATGTCCATCTTTGTCCCTTACAACCTTCCTGAGTATAAAGTTTGCATTATCTGATATTAGGATGGCCACTCCAGCTTTTTAATGGGTGTTGTTTGCTTGGATAACTTTTCTCCAGCCTTTTATTTTGAGTCTATGTTTGTTTTGACTGTTCAGGTGCGTTTCTTGTAAGCAGCAGAAGGTTGGATTGAGTTTTTTGATCCATTTTGCCACTCTGTGTCTCTTAACTGGTGCATTTAGTCCATTGACGTTGAGAGAAAGAATTGTCCTGGGATTTAATGCCATCTTTATATCGAAATTTGGTGTGTCTTTTGGTTAGTCTTGTTTTAAATTAGGTCTTTCAGTTTTTCTCTTAAGACTGGTTTTGAGTCTGTAAAGTTTCTGAGCTGTTTTTTGTCTGTGAAACCATGTATTCTTCCGTCAAACCGGAAAGTGAGTTTTGCTGGGTACAGTAATCTAGGTGAAGCATTCATTTCATTCAGTCTTGTCACAATATCCCACCACTGCTTTCTGGCATTGAGTGTTTCTGGTGACAGGTCTGCTGTAAATCTCAAGGATGCTTGCTTGAATGTAATTTACCCTTTTGATCTTGCTGTTTTCAGTATTCTGTCTCTATCTGTGGGATTTGTCATTGTGACTAGAATGTGTCTTGGGTGGTTTTTCTTGGGTCTCTTTTGGTTGGTACTCTTCTAGCATGCAGGATTTGATCACATATATTCTTTAGCTCTGGGAGTTTCTCTTTAATGATGTTCTTGACCATTGATTCTTCCTGGAAATTTTCTTCCTGGGTCTCTGGGACTCCAATGATTCTTAAGTTGTTTCTGTTGATCTTATCATAGACCTCTATTTTCATCTGTTCCCATTCTTTGACTAATTTTTCCATTGTCTGTTCATTTGTTTTAAGTTTTTTTTCCAATCTCTCCTGTTGTATGGAATTGTTATGTATCTCATCTTCCACAGCACCAAGTCTATTCTCAGCTTCTGATACCCTGTCCCAAAGCTTATCCATTTTGTCATTCACTTCGTTTACTGATTTTTTCAGGCTTATTAGTTGACATGTTATTTCAGTTTGGAGTTTTGTGATTTCTGTCTTCATATTTCCTTGATTCTTATTAGTGTTCTATTCTACTCTATTCATGGTTTCTTTGAGTTCTTTGAGCATATTCCATATTGCTACTCTAAAGTCCTTATGTGAGAGATTGATTAGTTGGTTGGTCATTAACTGGTCATCAGAATTGTCATCTTCATTCTCTATGTCTGATGCTGGCCTGCGTTGTTTCCCCATTGTCACACTTGTATTGTGGGTTTTTCTACGTGTTGTGGTGGTATTCATTGGTTATATGATGCAGGCAACACACTTCTCTGGCTCCGCCCTTTCTGGATGGGCCGACTTGCCTCCAAGGTAGGGGAGTCCTCCGTGGATGAAGCCTCACACTGGATCAAATCTTAGGCCCGAGCACGCAGCAGAGTAGACAGTCTGGAGAGAAATTCTTGCTTCTGTGATCCAGCACAGTTCTTAGTGTGGTTTTTTTCTTCTTGTGATGGTGTTCTTTTTTTAGAAAGAGGGCACGGCTGCATAGCGAAGTGGAGCTAAGTGCCTTCTGGAGCCTCTTTTTAGCCCACTCTCAGGAGGTTCACGCAACTGGATAGCAGAGAGACACACACAGGCAGCACTCACAGTTTTTCACTGTCGGGCCCCACTGGTCAGGCGTAGTTTTCACTCGCTCGCTGGGCAGCTTCAGAATGCTGTATTTTTGGGGTTCACTTCCCAGGACTCTGAGGAGAGTCACTGGCTTGCTGGGTAGCTTCCGAATGTAGTTTCTTTGGGGTTCGCTTCCCAGGGCTCTGAGGAGAGCTTCCAGAGTTCAGGAAAGACAGAGAAGAGTAGGACAGGGCTCCCTTCATGTGCTCAGTTTCTGGCTCGCTGGGTAGCTTCCAAATGTAGTTTCTTTGGGGTTCGCTTCCCAGGGCTCTGAGGAGAGCTTCCAGAGTTCAGGAAAGACAGAGAAGGGTAGGACAGGGCTCCCTTCAGGTGCTCAGTTTCCTCAGAAGAAGCACAGCCGGGTGGAGACTCTGCAGGTAGAGCAATCAGCACTCTGCCTGGAAACCCCCACATCCAGCCATTTCTTACTCACTCACTGGCTCGCTGGGTAGCTTCCGAATGTAGTTTCTTTGGGGTTCGCTTCCCAGGGCTCTGAGGAGAGCTTCCAGAGTTCAGGAAAGACAGAGAAGAGTAGGACAGGGCTCCCTTCAGGTGCTCAGTTTCCTCAGAAGAAGCACAGCCGGGTGGAGACTCTGCAGGTAGAGCAATCAGCACTCTGCCTGGAAACCCCCACATCCAGCCATTTCTTACTCACTCCCTGGCTCGCTGGGTAACTTCCAAATGTAGTTTCTTTGGGATTCGCTTCCCAGGGCTCTGAGGAGAGCTTCCAGATGTCAGGAAAGACAGAGAAGTGTAGGACAGGGCTCCCTTCAGGTGCTCAGTTTCCTCAGAAGAAGCACAGCCGGGTGGAGACTCTGCAGGTAGAGCAATCAGCACTCTGCCTGGAAACCCCCACATCCAGCCATTTCTTACTCACCATGTACATGGATTCTATTGTGCTGAATGAAATTAGTCAGAGGGAAAGAGAAAGACACAAAATAGTCTCACTCATCTATGGATTTTAAGAAAAATTCAAGACATTACTGTAATAAGGCCCAGAGACAATAGAGTTAAGGGTTGGAAGGGCTGAAAGGACTGACTCACAATTTGAAGCTCACCACAAAGAGTTGTGAACGCTGTTAGGGAAATAACTACACTAGCAACTAGCATGACAATGTTAAAGAATGAGAGAAGTAGATTGCCTGTCTCGAATACAGGCAGGGGTTGGGGAGCGGGGCAACTGTGGTGAAAATGCTGCACTGGTGAAGGAGGGTATTTTGTTTATGACTAAAATCCAACTACAAACATGCTTGTAATCATGGTGTTAAATAAAGATTTATATTAAAAAATAGAAAATTTCCAGCTTTATCATAATTATTTAGTTGTCTTTGTTGATTTAATGAATACCTTCACAGATGTGCTAATGTTGCAATTAAAATGTCTTGATAAGATTATGCTGAACAAAATTTTAAGTTTTGGATGCTATTTTTACACTTGTATTTATGTTCCTGAAAAAAATAAAGTGGTTTTCTGTCTCGAGTTATCCTTCACCTAAAATGTTCTTCCTGCAATTCTCCTAAGAACTGTTTTCTTCTTTCTGTATAGTTCATTGGTCAGAAGCACTCTTCTCTGCATCATCTCCTGAATTCAAAAAACAATTCTGTGTTGTTGTTGTTTTTAGTGTACAAAATAACTAAGCCATTTTCTTATTTGTTTACTTGACTTTTTTTCTGAGTTTTCCAAAATAATGTATGATTCCTGAGAAACAGATATTGAATTCACCATCTTAGCATTTTTGGTCTGTCTATGCCATTGACAGCATTTTACACCTCGAGGTGATAAAAAAGAGAAGTCTTTGGTGAACTAGATGGCTTTGAAGACATTAATTTCACTTCTCTCCTGAATAAACAGATATAATCATATCTACATGACAAAATGCTAGAAAGAGACAAGAGTCTTGGATATGAATTTCAATAGATGGGGATATAATAGAAAAATATCAAGAATTAATTTCCCATTCACTTTAACAGAGAATAGTGACAAGAAAGAAGTTCTGGGCAATAAGGGACATATTCTAGCAAAGAATTACTATCCGTAGATTATTATGAGGAGTTGCCATTTCTACACCTCTTTCATTTGAAATAAGTTCACATTTTGGAGAAAAAGAATCTATTTTATATTGAATCTACAGTATTCAATGACATCACTCAACATCTCTTTTTGGTAAATTTTGCTTAATCATACTTAATGCATTCCTATATGTTTAGCTTTTTTTTCTCATTTTTTAATAAATTATTGAGACACCATGGTTTACAAAGTTGTTCATAATAGAATTATTTCAGATGCACAATATTCCAACACCAACCCCACCATCAATGTTCTCTCCACCAATATCCCTATATACCAGCTCACTTTCAGCCTGCCTCCTTGGCAAGTGTTGCAAGTCAGCCCCTGAAGAGGTTGACTGATGGAGGGATGGAGGATGTGGTCTTTCCCCTCCAGCTCGGAGCACGCGTCTGCCACCCTGTCCAGCCGACGGTTCTGAGGTGAAATGGCGGGTAAACAGCTCGCAGACAGTCAGGCTTGTGGAAATATTAGCTTTATTCGGTGGACAAGACTGAAGTCCAAAGACTCAGCATAAGTTCCAACCAAAAGCCTCTCACCTTCCACAGACCCTTGTTTTTATCCCCCAGAATCAGGTACCACCCAATGGTGGGATCAGATACCACCCAATGGTGGGAGCAGAATCAGGTACCACCCTAGGGTGGGGGCAGAATGCCAGGTCACACCCTAGGGTAGGGCACAATCACTGATCAGAGTAGGGTCAGTAGCATAATAATCCCCTAAAATATTTACATACACAAGTCCCCCGTTTGTTTAGGGTAGGGTCAGTAATATAATAATCCCTTAAAATATTTACATACACAACAGCAAGTATAAACCAATTTATTTCATATTGCTTAGCCTAATAAATTTTAAAGGGATGACAAATAGGATTTTTAGAAATAAATCAATAAAAGTCTTTTTGTGATGATTAAGTGCTTATATGTTTTTAACTTTTCTAAATCTAATAGAGGACAGCCATATGCATTCATTAGTGAGTGCCATATTCATACTCACTGACACATGTTGGGAAGTTTTTCCTGTTCTCTAGAGAAATTCTTTTAATGCTTTTTGAAAAATAGATTTCAAGAATATACATTTTCTAAGTCTGTCTATGGAGCTCTGTAAAGTTCTTTTAAATGTGAATGATAAGCTAGTTGTATACAGAATTCTTGATAAAGTGTTCATTGAGTGTTGCCTGATATCTATCCATATTCTTCTGGTTTATAGAGCTCATTTAAAAGATCTGTTGTACATTTTATAGATTTCCCTTTTTATGTAAGTTCTTTTTCTTTTTCATCTTGTTGCTTTCAATATTCTGTCTCTAATTTTTTTTTTGTTTTTTTGTTTTTATTGTTTTTGAAATTTTGAGTATTAGTTTTCTTGGAGTTTTCTTAATTGGGTTTACATTCACTAGGATCTTTTGGGCCTCTTAAATCTTGGAGCCTAAAATCCTCATATGTAAAGTTCTTAACAATGATTTTTTTTTATTTATATTGTTCATTGTACTTGCTTTCTTGTTCTTCAGAAATTCCAATGATTTTTATATTTTTCCTTCTTGAACTCATCCTACAGTTCTCTGATACGTTGTTTATTTCTTTTCAGAGTATTTCTTACCTTCTGTTTCCTAGTAGTTTTTCTTTTCACCTTGGAGCTCCTCAACATTTTACTCATCTTCTGCTATTTTGTTTTTCAAATTTTCTACTGACTTTTTTTTTACCATGCTCTCCATTTATGTCATTTCTGAGTGCAGTATTTTATTTTCATTTGACTCTTACTTTCTTTTGCTTTTCTGACTGCCTATAACTTCATAAAAGTTCTCATCCTAGTGTCATTATTCATGTTGTTTATGTCTTTAGTGATAATGTTTTCCCTCATGGATGTTGGTGGATTGCCACATTGTTTTTCTATTGTTTTTCTAGTGTTATTTCTGTGCTGGAGGGGTGGTGAATCTTTGTAGTTATACCCTTGGAAGATTCAGAGGGATTAAATTGGAGGTTGTACTTAGTCTTCTTTGCTCATCCTCAGAAAAAGTCAGGAAGAGGGGCCAGTGCGGTAGCGTAAGTGATAAGGCATTTGCCTTGCACACAGCTAACTTAGGACAGATCGAGGTTCGATCCCCAGGTGTCCCATATGGTCCCCCAAGCCAGGAGCGATTTCTGAGCACATAGCCAGGAGTAACCCCTGGTATGGCCCAAAAAGAAAAAAAGAAAAAGACAGGAATAATAGCTTCCCTCAACATTTTCTGAGTATATCTGTTGCACAACCACATAGGCACATAACTACACAAGCAGCTCCATGGTTTAGGATCCATGGTGTGAGTTTTGACACAGGTCGGGTTATAACAGCTCAGCCTCCCATTTTGTATAGATCCAGTGATGTCAGCAAAAGTCAAGTATAATCTGGGAAAGTAGAGCATCAGGCAGAAGGCCCGATATTATTTAGTATCTTAATTCTTGATTTATTTAGCAAAGTTTGTGCTTTGGCCAATACAGCTTCATTTAGATATTTGTTAAGATAAAGTCTATTTTATGGACACTTTTCTAACTCACCCAGCTAAGAATTAAAAAATGAAATTCTAGGGGCCGGGAAGGTGGCGCTAGAGGTAAGGTGTCTGCCTTACAAGCGCTAGCGTAGGACGGACCGCGGTTCGATCCCCCGGTGTCCCATATGGTCTCCCCAAGCCAGGGGCGATTTCTGAGCTCATAGCCAGGAGTAACTCCTGAGCGTCAAGCGGGTGTGGCCCAAAAACCAAAAAAAAAAAAAAAAAAAATGAAATTCTAAATAATTCACTGTATGAACTCATAATTTTTTTTTTTTTTTTGGTTTTTTTGGGCCACACCCGTGACACTCAGGGGTTACTCCTGGCTATGCGCTCAGAAGTCGCTCCTGGCTTGGAGGGACCATATGGGACACCGGGGGATCGAACCACGGTCCGTCCTAGGCTAGCGCAGGCAAGGCAGGCACCTTACCTCTAGCGCCACCGCCCGGCCCATGAACTCATAATTTTTGAAGTTTATTACACACACCAATGAAAGAAGGGTCGTTTTTTTTATATAAATATATCTACTCAGAAGATATTAGATTTGTTTTAGTTTTTGATGCATCATCTTCAGTTATCTTCAGATGTCTGAGCATCTCCAGGTTGCCAAGAGGTGGATGTTTTGATCTTGGTTTCCCTGACTTTCTCCCTCCCTTCCTTCTTTCCCTCTCTCCCTTCCTTCCTTACTTTCCTTCCTTCCTTCCTTCCTTCCTTCCTTCCTTCCTTCCTTCCTTCCTTCCTTCCTTCCTTCCTTCCTTCCTTCCTCTTCCTTCCTTCCTTCCTTCCTTTCTTCTTTCTTTTTTCCTTCCTTCCTTCTTTCTTTTTTCTTTTCTTTCTTTCTTTCTTTCTCTCTCTTTCTACTTTCGTTCTTTCTTTCTTTCTTTCTTTCTTTCTTTCTTTCTTTCTTTCTTTCTTTCTTCTTTCTTTCTTTCTTTCTTTCTTTCTTTCTTTCTTTCTTTCTTTCTTTTTCTTCTTTATCTTCTGAGCTCAAGCATTGTGTATTTTTCTATGCTTAGCATACCTGGTGTGAAATTTACTTTATGATTATAGCATATTACCTAATAGTAAATAAAAGACTAGCTGTCATCCCCCAGAAAAATACTAGAAAAGTTAATAGTAAAACAAGGCTTTACTTATTTAAAAATATAAAGTTAGAAAGGTAGTTTAACCAGCACAGACTGGAGAATAAGCTTTGAAGATAGGGTTGGGGGTGGGGGGATGCGATTCCTGGCTTTATGCCCAGCAGTGGATGACATAACAGTTAATACATATATATTCTAAGAGTTGTGTTTCTTTTTTAAAGGAAATTCATGCATATTAATGAGGGAGATGATAAGATTGTGCATTTGAGGAACAAATAATTAATGAAGTTGGCATGTATTGAAAGGAGTAGATAAACATTGTAGGGTTTCAAATTTTGATATAATGAAGAGAAAGGTAAGTGAAGGTTGAGGAGGCCTTCACTAGACTGTTTCTACCAGTTAGTACTATTACCGTAGTCCTGGTGTCCATACAAAGTTTATCTTAATATTCTTTTTTGACTCAATCAAAAAAAAGAATGCAATCAGGTATTTTCTTCTTTGAAATTATAGCCTCAGTCCATCTTTAGGGTAATTTTGCAAATAGTTCTAATCATTTAATTATAGAGTATATAAATTAAATATGCAGCACAGTAAAGCATACTGCTTTACATACATGACACTAGTTATCAATGACAACTTTTCTTGAAATTCTTATAACTTTTATTCATTGACTATATAGACAACAGAATAGTGTTAAGTGCATATCTAATTTCCAATGGCAAAATTATGCCTTATCCGATTATAGTATTTATTTGCCAAGAGTGATCTTTTTTTTAATTTTTTTTTTATTTTAATTATGACAACAAAGATGCAAAGAAAGAGGACAGGGTAAAGTTACAGTGGAAGCCCAATCACCCATAAACAGGATTCTCAGTAGTCCCATCGATGATACCCCAGCCTTGAACTTTCAGCCAAAGAACATTAAGAAAAACAAAACTGAACCCATGTACAATACAATTACTTTGTCCCTCAAATCCCCAGTTGTAGTACATATTGTTTCTTAGCAGCACACCATATAATCTAAAGATATTAGACTTATGTAACTCTTTAAACATTGAGGGCAAAATACATTTATCTAGTTCCATGCACATGCTTACTAGTTTAAGTTAACCTCAAAAGTTTTAATGGGTTGTTTTTCTTAAGGATTGGAGTCAAGGGAACATAGTAAAAAACGATATTAAAGTGGCATTTGTTTGCATAGGCCCACCAAAATGTAAGGGACATGGAAAGACAAATTATGGTCTAAACACATGGAGACCCTACCCCTGAAGTTTCCTGGCACAGGACTGACTCTAGGCTCCAGGCAAACTAGTTTGTCCAATTCAAGTCATCGTCTGTAGTGGCAATACACGTCCATTCCTCACATAGTCTCTGTTGTTGGTATCATGCTTCTGTATTAAAGATCCTGGAGTCTGCATATCCCATATTGCAGTCAGGATGGTGCAGAGCATCCTCTCGTTTCACCTCACACTTAAGGGGCAATAGAGAGAACCATGTCCTGTAGAGCAGGTCATTGTTGTTGTCATGTCTTCTCGCAGGTCATTGTTGTTGTCACGTCTTCTCAGTATAAACGGAAGTGTCTTTTTAGGAGGTCGATGTCACACCCTTGGTAGTGTCTTTCCTGGTAGAGGACTGCTTCCAACTGTTGCTATAAAAGACCTTGGATGTTTCGTAGATAGCTTGCCTGGTTCCAGTGTGAATGGAGAATGCCCATTCATCTGAGGCCTGTGCCAGGTCATTATATCAATATTCAGGGTGTAAGGTACATTGTAATGAGATTTATTAGATAATAACTAATCTGTATGCATAGTGTTTTCCCATTTTAATGTGTCTATGCAAACAAGGATCAATGCCATGAAGCGTTATTGGTGCATGTGGAGGCAATAGGAACAAGACCAGCAATTTCCATGACATAGTTCAATCATAGGCATCAAACTGAGGGACAGTTCCACCAACAATCCTTACTGAACAGCTTACAAAGAAAAGACAAGATGAAAAGTGGATAGAAACATCATGGTAGAAGAATATATAGAGAGTTACAGCTGTTAAAGAAAATATACATAAAATATTCAAAAGATATATGTGTTCAATATGTGTTGGATTTGTGTCCTTCTAAATAGTTCTGGGATTTGTAAGATATACTGTATGTCTTTGGTCAGAGATTAAAGCTGTGTGTTACTGAAGTTAAGAAGGGTAAATCTGGGGTACTGATGGTTGGGAGGAGCATATGATCGTGCGGGGGCGCTAACCCCTGCGCGGTTTCAAAATGAAGACTGGTATGAAATTGCCAGTGACAGCCTGAGTATAGCTGAGCAATTATCTGCCACCCCCCAGATCAAACGCCATCCCCTAAGCCAACCTCTGGAGCAGGCCTGGGAGTGGGGAAAACCCAGGGTGCCCCATCAGCTCCTCCCAGAAACCCACCTGGAGATCCGGAGGAAAGGGGGAGAGGGGGGGTCGGGTGACCCAGGTCCAGGCCCCCCCACCCTAGGCCAGGCCAAAAGGCCGCTGGCACATGCGGAGGTCTGCCAGCTGCCCGCCCGTGCTGCTAAAAATCCTGCTCCAGGAAGGGAGAGAGACCCTCCCAAGCCCGAAAGACAGGGATTTAAGCCCAACCTAGGCCGGTCCCCAGACCCGGCCTGGGAGTGGGGAAAACCCAGGGTGCCCCATCAGCTCCTCCCAGAAACCCACCTGGAGATCTGGAGGAAAGGGGGAGAGGGGGGTCAGGTGACCCAGGTCTGGGCCCCCCACCCTAGGCCAGGCCAAAAGGCCGCTGGCGCATGTGGAGGTCTGCCAGCTGCCCGCCTGTGCTGCTAAAAAAAAAAATCAAGAGTGATCTTTTTAAAAAATGTGTTAAAATATTCTGCAATCTCACTGGACTTTCAACAGTCTAAGTAACTTTGTGCTGAACTATTTTTTGTCAATCATGTTTCGAAAGCATATATTACATCTTCTCTCCATTTAAAAGAGGTGAACCGAATACTAAAACCCCAAATGGTCCTAACTGGAAGTCTCCATAAATAGAAAACTCACCAGCTAATATAGGTCAAGAATCCAGTTTGCTCAAGCTGTGAAACATTTATAGCATTTCTCCTCTCCCTTGTACAAATTTTTACATGTTGAAAAAGGTGATGATTCTGGCTGAAGGCTTTCCCACATTCATTACTTTTATAAGACTTCTTTCCAGTATGAATATGAATTACATCATGGGAGAGCTAGTTTCATGAGTCCTTTGGAATCGTTGTGCTCTTTAATATGGAAAGTCAATTAATTGAACAGTTTAAAGCATAATATATTAAAATACTTTTGAACATTAAAATGTTATACAAATGTGAGATGATATTATATAGAATGTTGCCTTAGCTTACTCCAGATCTCCAAGGCTTCCCCAGGACACATGCCTGGGCAAGCCGGTGAGTTGGGCCCCTTGGTGGAGCTTGAAGGTATCCTACCCCCATTATCCGTTCAGCTCCTTAGGGAGGGTCTGGGTGGGGCTTCGAACTTCTGGCCTCCCAGCTTCTTGAGCAGTCACTGGTAATCTCTTTCCGGTGTATATTTTTAAAATATATTAATAGTACTCACTATCATTGAATTATGTTTTTATATATGCAGAATATCCAGTTTGTACTATGCCCTTTTGCACACCCCTACAAAGTATCATTTTTCTCTTTAACTTCCTTAACCCCTATCATCATTACTCCTCATTTACCCTTTCTAACTTAAGTACTGTAGAGTCCTCAGTCACAGACCTAAGTGCTGCCCTGGAGTTAACACCCACCCAACTATTCCAAAAGACATAAAAAGGACACATATGTCTTTTCAACATTTTATGGGTGTTTTCTTTGATGGCTATAACTTTTGCTGAATATTTTTTTTTTGTTTTTTTTTTTTTTTTTTTTTTTTGTTTTTGGGCCACACCCATTTGACGCTCAGGGGTTACTCTTGGCTATGTGCTCAGAAATCGCCCCTGGCTTGGGGGGACCATATGGGACGCCGGGGGATCGAACCGTGGTCCTTCCTTGGCTAGAACTTGCAAGGCAGACACCTTACCTCCAGCGCCACCTACCCGGCCCCGCTGAATATTTTTTTATACAGTGACGATCCCCCCCTTTTTTTATCTTCTCTTTGTGAACAGCTCAATATGGAATTGGTGTGAAAGATTCCCTCAGTTTAATGCTTATGTTTGAACCCAGTCATGGGTATTGTTAGACCTGTTCTTACGCCCCCATATACTCAGATAACATCACATGGCTTTATTTCTTGTTTGCTTAGGCACACTAAAATGGGAAAATACTTTACATACCAATAAGTTCTTATCTAATAGAGATGGGAACACACCAATCTTGTAGTGCAATGGGACCTTACACCCTGAACATTGACATAAAGACCTAGCACAGACCTCAGAAGAATGGGCATTCTCCATTCACCCCTGATCTAGAGAAGACATCTATAAAACATGCAAGGTTGTCTATAACATCACCTGGAGGCAATCCTCTACCAGGGAATACCCTACAGCTACTCTGACATCAATATACTCAAAAGAGACTTCCCTTAACACTGAGAAGACTTAACAAGAACAATGACCTGCTTACTGGACAGGGATTGCTGTATTGCCCCTTAATTGTGAGGTGAAACTAGAGGATACTTCACACCAGCCTGACTTCAATGTAGGATGTGCAGATTCCAGGATCTTTAATACAGAAACCTGATGCCAACAATAGGACTGCGTGAAAAATAAAACTGTATTGGCACTACAGACAATGACTTGGATTGAATAAATTAGTTTGCCTGGAGCCTAGAGTTGGTCTTGTGCCAGGAAACTTCAGGGGTAGTGGTCTCCTTGTATTTAGACCGAGGCTATTCCTTTCTATGACCCCCATATTTTGGTGGGCCTATGCAAACAATATTTGCCACTCTAACACCATTTTTACTGTGCCCTTTTGACTAACCCTTAAAAAAAAAACCTCTAACACTTTTGATGTTAAACTAATATGTATGTGCTTGAATATATAAAAATACTATGCCTTCAAAGTTAAGGAGTCACATAAATCTCATGGCTTTAGGTTGCTTTATGTACTGCTAAGAAATGTTATAATATACTACAATCTGGGGACTTGTAGACAAAGTAATTGTACATGGGTTCTGCCTTATTTTTCTTAATGTTTTTTTTTGACTGTAAGTTCAATATTTAGGCATCAGCAAGGGAATTTCTTTTGAGAACTCTGTTTATGGGCGATTGTTCTTTCACTGTAACTTTACCTTGTACTCTTTGCATCATTGTTCTCATAATTAAAAAGAAAAAAGAAAAAAAAGAAAGAAAAAAAATAATGTTACCTTAGACTGTAATCTTGCTTAAAGAATCACATATTTGTTCTCCATCAGCTTCCTTTTTTTTGCACAAGATAAAAATTATAAAAGAAGCCAGATAGACAGCATATAAGGTGCTTGCCTTCCATATGACTGATTCATATTTAATCCAAGCAACCCATATGGTTCTGAGCATCAAACAGGAGTGAGTGATCCTTCAGCACAAATTTAGGAGTAAATCATGTGCACAGCTAGATATAGCTCAAAACCAAAATAAAAACAAATTATTTGAATGAACAAACAAATATTGGAAATAGCACCTGCTATTTAAATAATAAAAGTTGTTTTTACAAAAATGTTAAAACAAAGAAATAATTTATTTTCCAAAGTCTTGACCAGTGAAATGAAGACTTGGTAGATGGTCCTTTGGTTCAAGTAGAGCCTGGCTAGTAGATCATGTGGCCCTACTGATTTGGAAGTATCACATAGAAGACCAACATATTAGACCATAGACAAAAGTCTTAAGAGAGGTTGAAGGATTTTATTTATGTGTTTTGAGTTTAAGGAAATTTCCCCAGTTCTAAAATGTATAGGAACAGTGGCGCAAGCTGTAAGGTGTTTGACTTGCCCGCACTAGCCTAGGACAGACCACAGTTCTATCCCCCGGCATTCAATATGGTCTCCCTCCTCCCCCAAGTCAGGAGCAATTTCAGAGCACATAGTCAGGAGTAACTCCTGAGCATCATCGGGTGCAAAAGAAAACAACAAAAATATGTATACAAGATCATAAGTGAATTCCATTTATAAAAGTACTCTCTAATAACCAGCAACCAAATGCATGAACCCAACTGCAGATGCAAAGATAGGAAATTAGATGTTGAAATTACAACCTTTATAGGCAGAATTTATATAAATCTGAAACATAAAGCTATAGAATTTAAGTTTATTGTGGATGTGACCCTGATCCAAAAGAGCCAGAAATAATGACAACCCAAGAGAGATTGCTTCTAGTATCCATGTGGAATATCAAGAACTCATGTAAAGAGAACACAGACAACTTATTTGTTTTTCTACATGCTGGTACTTGAATCTTATCTGAGTAATCCAAGTCACTGAGGAAAAGGCAAACAGGGGCCCAAGAGATAATATAGGTGAAGTAGGCAGGACACTAGCTTTACAAAAGAAAAACGTTGGGTTGGTTCCATCCAGGGCATCCTATATGTTTTACAGTACCCTACCAGGAGTTATCCTTGGCAATATGGTCCAAAAAGATAGAAAGAAAGAAAGAAAGAAAGAAAGAAAGAAAGAAAGAAAGAAAGAAAGAAAAAGAAAGAAAAGAAAGAAAGAAAGAAGAAAGAAAGAAAGAAAGAAAGAAAGAAAGAAAGAAAGAAAAGAAAAAAGAAAGAAAGAAAGAAGAAAGAAAGAAAGAAAGAAAGAAAGAAAGAAAGAAAGAAAGAAAGAAAGAAAGAAAGAAGAAAGAAAGAAAGAAAGAAAGAGAAGAAAGAAAGAAGAGAGAAAGAAAGAAAGAAAAGAGAGAGAGAGAAAGAGAGAGAGAGAAAGAAAGAAAGAAAGAAAGAGAAGAAAGAGAAGAAAGAAAGGAAGAAAGAAAGAAAGAAAGAAAGAAAGAAAGAAAGAAAGAAAGAAAGAAAGAAAGAAAGAAAGAAAGAAAGAAAGAAAGAAAGAGAGGGAGGGATGGAGGAGGAAGAGAGAGGGAGGGAGGAAGGGAGGAAGAAAGAAGGAAGGAAAGAAAAAGAAAGAAAATGAAGGAAGAGAAGGAAGGAAGGAAAAAGAGAGAGAAAAGGAAGGAAGGAAGGAAGGAAGGAAGGAAGAAGGAAGGAAGGAAGGAAGGAGAAGGAAGGAAGGAAGGAAGGAAGGAAAAGAAAGGAATGGAGGGGTTTGTGTGCATGACAGAGCTTTCCCAGCGAATCTTTACTGTTTTATTTGAACACATTAAACAAATAACTCGTGGGCTCTTTATCTTTATTTCATATCATTACAAAAATGCTCTATTTTTCTAGAATTCCACATTTTCTCAGCAATCACATTCAAATGTCACACCTCTTCCTAACACCACATAAAATCTGAGGTTTGTTTTTTTTATTTTTTTTTAACTGAAATCAACACTCGAACACCTGGGATAACGGAACTTATTCATTACCATGCAGGGACTATTTTTAAAATAACTTGCCTATGTCATCTGAGATCTGGCGCATAAAAAAAGAAAGCAGTTCCTCGAGCCAATGAGATGGGGATTACAAATGGTATATATAGCAACTGCGTTTTTCTCCCTATTTTGTACATGTATCCAATTGAAGAGAGCAGCTGTGTCATTCATCATTTGGCATTGAAAAAAGGTCTAAGTCTGGAAAGGACACCAAACAGACATCTCCAATTTGGAAATGAGTTTTCTACGATGGCTTTGATATATGTGTGTTGCTAAATGCTTTTGGATATTGCCTCAGATATTTTCTACTGATGGCAGACCATTACTGTTGACAAATTCAATATCAGCTATTGCATCCCTCAAAACCAATGCATTTGTAATCTAAGGGAGTCTTGGAGACTTAATGTGCTTGCTAAATAAATATACAAAGGGCCACGCTTGTTACACATATTCACATCTAACCTCTGCAGAGCTCTGCTCTCCTGGAATACTTCCATACATAAGTACTCATCAGAATTTAATTCCCAGCAGCCACTAATTTCTGAAGATGGCTACTCCCAGCTAATTTTAAGAATGCAGGAAGGATACTTTTCCGGAAGCATCTAGAATAGCTGTCAGATAATCACATGAGTAATCATTAATAACAGAAAAGAAGGCCTGATGGCCAAGTTACAAGTGGAGCTGCAGCAAGTCTCTTTGTGATAACAACAGGACCATTGAAGGACTATGCATTTCTCTGTAGAAATCTTTAATGTCATAATCATCTAGGATTCAAGTTATAGGTTCTCATGAGGGAAATGAAAGTTTTATTTCCTGACACATTAGAATGTGCCAGAGGCACGCCAGTAGGACAGGTTGTCTTGTTAGCTATATTTCTTATCTCTATCTATATTGCTTGTGTATTTCCTTTCCAATATACCATATATTGTCTCATTTACAAGCATTCACCTTTTTTTGTATCTGTCAAATTAAATGCTTACCTCACCCTACCTTACTTTTTCTAAATCTGTTTTTTAGTTTGAGTTTCCATAGTCTTTGGCTCCCTCTGAATAAAATAATATAAATTGTGCTCTTACCTCTGATGAATAGCTAATTTTTTTTTATCATCTCTCACTCCTCCATTTTGTGTCTGCTCATGTACCTACTTGTTTAGAGGTAGCTTGGGGAAATGAAAAGTGTATAGGTGGGACAAGAGCAAAAGCCCAGCTGGTAGGGCATTTTTCTTGTACTCAGCTGACCTGGATTCAATAACCAGCAGCCCATATTGGGAGAGAGAAAGGAAAGAAAGAAAGAAAGAAAGAAAGAAAGAAAAGAAAGAAAGAAAGAAAGAAAGAAAGAAAAAAGAAAGAAAGAAAGAAGAAGAAAGAAAGAAAGAAAGAAAGAAAGAAAGAGAAAGAAAGAAAGAAAGAAAGAAAAGAAAGAAAGAAAGAAAGAAGAAAGAAAGAAAGAAAGAAGAGAAAGAAAGAAAGAAAGAAAGAAAGAAAGAAAAAGAAAGAAAGAAAGAAAGAAAGAAAGAAAGAAAGAAAGAAAGAAGAAAGAAAGAAAGAAAGAGTAAGAAAGAAAGAGAAAGAAAGAAAGAAGGAAGGAAGGAAGAAAGAAAGAAAGAAAGAAAGAAAGAGAGAAAGAGAATGAAAGAATGAAAGAAAGAAAGAAAGAAAGAAAGAGAGAATGAAAGAAAGAAAGAAAGAAAGAAAGAGAGAAAGAGAGAATGAAAGAAAGAGAGAAAGAGAGAATGAAAGAAAGAAAGAAGAAAGAAAGGAAGAAAGAAAGAAAGAAGAAAGAAAGGAAGAAAGAAAGAATGAAAGAAGAAAGAAAGAAAGAGAAAGAAAGAAGGAAGGAAGGAAGGAAGAAGGAAAGAAAGAGAAAGAAAGAAAGAAAGAAAGAAAGAAAAAAGAAAGAAAGAAAGAAAGAAAGAAAGAAAGAAAGAAGAAGAAAGAAAGAAGAGAAAGAAAGAAAGAAAGAAAGAAAAGAAAGAAAGAAGGAAAGAAAGAAAGAAAGAAAGAAAGAAAGAAAGAAAGAAGAAGAAAGAAAAAGAAAGAAAGAGAGAAAGAATGAAAGAATGAAAGAAAGAAAGAAAGAAAGAAAGAGAGAATGAAAGAAAGAAAGAAAGAAAGAAAGAAAGAAAGAGAGAAAGAGAGAATGAAAGAAAGAGAGAAAGAGAGAATGAAAGAAAGAAAGAAGAAAGAAAGGAAGAAAGAAAGAAAGAAGAAAGAAAGAAGAAAGAAAGAAAGAATGAAAGAAGAAAGAAAAGAAAGAGAAAGAAAGAAAGAAGGAAGGAAGGAAGGAAGAAGGAAAGAAAGAGAGAAAGAAAGAAAGAAAGAAAGAAAGAAAGAAAGAAAGAAAGAAAGAAAGAAAGAAAGAAAGAAAGAAGAAAGAAAGAGAAAGAAAGAAAGAAAGAAAGAAAGAAGGAGGAAGGAAGGAAGGAAGGAAGGAAGGAAGAAGGAAGGAAGAAGGAAGAAGAAAGAAAGAAGGAAGGAAGG
This sequence comes from Suncus etruscus, assembly GCF_024139225.1. Classification (NCBI taxonomy): domain Eukaryota; kingdom Metazoa; phylum Chordata; class Mammalia; order Eulipotyphla; family Soricidae; genus Suncus; species Suncus etruscus. The sequence goes on from NC_064858.1 coordinate 97,430,231, forward strand.
AAGAAGGAAGGAAGGAAGAAGGAAGGAAGGAAGGAAGAAAGAAAAAGAAAGAAAAAAGAGAAAGAAGGAAGGAAGGAAGAAAAAGAAAGAAAGAGAAGGAAGGAAGTACGAAGAAAAGAAGGAAGGAATGAAAGGAAGGAATGAAAGAAAGAAGGAAGGAAGAAAAGAGAAGGAAAAGAGAAGAAAAGAAAGAAAAAGAAAGAAAGGAAGGAAGAAAAGAAGGAAGAAAGGAAGTTGAAAGGATGAAAGAAAGAAAAAGAAAAGAAAGGAAGAAGAAAGAAAGAGAAGAAAGAAAAAGAAAGAGAAGAAAAGAAAGAAAGAGAAAAAGGAAGGAAGGATGGAAGAAAAAAGAAGGAAGAAAGGAAGGATAAAAGGAAGAAAGAAAGAAAAAGAAAAGAAGGGAGGAAGGAAGAAGAAAAAGGAAAAAAGAAAGAAGAAAGAAAACAAGCAACAAGAAAAAGAAAAAATCCTTGTGTTTTTTGTTTGTTTTGTTTCATTTTGTTTTTTAAAAGTGTATCGATTAAAAATCAGGTAGTCTGAGCTTTTTTTCAATACAATTTGGCAACACTTGTGAACTTTTAAATGTTGCCACCCTCCATTTAGGTTATCTTTAAATGAAGGCAATTCATTTCATTTCATGTCTATTCTTAGTGTTTTATATGCCATAAACTGGATTAATTGATATTTCCTCCAAATTTTACAGTTCTGTTGAAATTGATTAAGACATACCATGCTCAGTTATATTTTTTTGCTGTTTATGTCTTATAAAATGATTAGCACAATAAGGTTACTCAGCATTTTTATATCTTTACATAATTACTATTTTTCCTTCACCGGGGTCTCAGACCACATTGTGAACATGATTGTATGGGCATGTACAGCACTGGAGCTTCATCGCAGGATCTCATTACTACACTGAATGCTAAGCATTTTGAGGCATCTTTTGGGCCTTTTCCTCTAGGTTTTCTAAACAGCAGAGCTTCCTGGCTTACAACAGCACAACATAATTTGACCTTCCAATTTTGCACTTACTGGGCAAACACTTTAGGCCATTGATCATATTCTGAAACACCTCCCCCAGACTACCATTCATGTGCTAATATTTAAGATATTTTAAGTCTGTAATGCAATATTTCTAATTATAGTTTCTGTGCTGTATATTAGATGTCCATGTTTTATTCATCATATAGCTGACAGATTAAAATTGAACAACATTTTTATGTCCAAAATTCCAGCCACTGGCAATTGCTAGTATATTCCATTTCAAGAGCTGTGATTATATTTTATTTTAAGATTAAGGTATCTTGGGGCTAGAGCAATAGATTAGTAGGTAGTGCATTTGCTTTGCATGTGATAGATTTGGATTAAATTTCTGGCATCCCAGAAATGATTCCCTGAGTCATGCTAGGAATACATTCTGGAGAGGCAGAAGCCAGTCTTAGTAACCCCTAAACACTGCTGAGTGTGGCCCCAAAACAAACAGGAAGAATTAGTTGTCATAATAGCTTGATAAAATTTTATAGAAATCAATTGAAATGGCAGAAACTAAGCAAGATGAATTTAGCAGAGCAACCCATTGACACAAGAACCAAGGGAAGACAATGAAGATAAAAATGAAGAAACCGACCACTAAAAGTAGACTCTCACCATTTACTCTTCTAAGGATAATGACATATATTTTACAAAATGAACACTACAACAAATACAAGCAACGATAGTTTTACAGTTTAATCAGAAAGAGTAATATGTGCCCCTTTGATAGGACTTTCCATAATCTGACATGGGTGGTGATTCTTTAGAGATATATTTGACCTAATAAAATGGTTCTTTGTTTTCTATAGCATCCTTTAAAATGAGTGATCCATATGCACACCAAATTTTAAAAGCAGGTTTCTTCAACCAGTGCTGGCAGGTGTGTGAGGATGAAGGAAGTCTCATCCACTGCTGGTGGGATGTTAGCTGGTTCAAATTCTATGAAAACAATTTAAAATATTTTCTTAAAAATTAAGAGGGATGATATAGAGAGATGATATAGGTATTAAGGATACTTGCTTTAGGTTCAATTCCCCCATATAGTATATGATCCTCTGAGCAATGCTAGAAGTGATCTCTGAATACAGAGCCAGGAGTAAGCTCTGAAAATCACAAACTGTGACCCAAATCATGATCTCTCCCACAAAAAGCTTAAGGATTGATTTTCCATATGACCCAACATCTGATTCTTAGAATCCACTATTCAAAAAAACAAATATCTGGACACACCCAACTGATAAATGATTAGAAAAATCTGTAATATACACAGATACTACAAAAAGGCCATACCATTCAGCTATAAAAAAATGAGATCATGCAATTTTTCTACAAAAAAGTATAGGATGTTGTTCTAAATAAAATCAATCAGAGAAAAAGAAACAAATATGAATGGTAACTTTCTCATGTGGAATACAAAGAAACATTAAGAACATAGCAACAGGCTAATAGTACTATAACCTGAGAATCTGCTAACCCAGTGGTCGGCAACCTTTTTTATCAACTGAGCCAAATCTCTCCAAAACCACGAATTGAAATTTATTTTGAGAGCCACATTTTTTTGTTTTTTTGGGGGTGTGTTTGTTTGTTTTGGCAACGCTCAGGGGTTTACTCCTGCCTCTATGCTCAGAAAAATCGCTCCTGGCAGGTTCAGGGGACCATATGGTGATGCCGGATGTTTGAAACCACCGACATTCTGCATGAGAGGCAAACACCTTACGTCCATCTATCGCTTCGCGCCCCAAGAGCCACATTTTTAAAACCGAAAATACATAGGATGGTACACTGTTTTTAGTTTCAATAAGAGTTTTTTTTGAGAATAATTCTGCATGCAAGTATCCACATAGGTCAGGAGGATACAAATAACACAACTTATAAAACAAAAACTAAAGAACAATATTATTTATCAATAACGTTAAATTCCATAACATTTGCCTTACAATGTAGAGAAATTACATCCTGACAATGACTGACAAAGTCACAAACACTAATATAAACATTGCCTTGCATTTCTTTGGATAGTTTGAGTAAGTCAGGTTTGTATGTTTGTTGTTTTTAATTTTTAGGGCACGATTCCAGGTTCTCATCGATGAGACGATTTCTCAATTTACTCTTGATTAAGATTCATGCTTGAAATGTATTGTTCGCTATAAATACGTAGACCCGAACAAGGAAAGAACAGCAAACGCTAGCTTTTTATTTGATTATATGAGTCAGGAATACTGTTCCAGATGTTAAAATCAACATATCTTCCTTCTCCAGGTCTTTCAAAGCAGACCACTTGTGCTGTGAACTAAGTTCACATTTGTGTTTCTCCAAACTTTCTAAATTAGCACAAAGGGCGTTCAAATTTGAGCTCCACAGTTCTTTGTTTTTTATAAATCCAGAAATTGCATTTTAAAGTTGCCAATGTCAATATTAAAGGGAGGAAATTTTAATTCTGTTACAGTGGCCACCCAGAGGTTTGTTTGTTTGTTTTGTTTGTTTTTAACAAAGGCCAATTTCGCTTTGCTGTTTCTAAAATTCTGAAAACTCCTTGACAAAAGCTTCCCATCATATTTAAAAGTGCTGTTTTAAAATAGGTAATGTCAATATCAGAATTGTTTTCCTTGGCGATGTTCAACAGGCTTGGAAGGTGAATCAAAGTTCTCTGTCAAAATTTTGAGCAAAAAACAGATAATTTGTTTCAAATGAAATAACTTCTAACATCGAAAAAATTGTGTTTCCTTTCCCCTGTAGTTTATGATTAAGCTGATTTAGATGTGAAGTAACATCCACCATGAAATACAGTTTTTGAATCCACTGATCGTTTGTTAATTCTGGGTAGTGAAAACCCTTCTCGAGGAAAAATGCTTTGATTTCTGATAATAAGTAAGCAAAACATTTCAAAAATGTTTTCCCTTGATAACCAAAATGTGCTGAAAATTTGAAACCCTACAATATGGAGATGAAACAGGTAAAAGAAGACAAAACGTTTTTAACAATCTTTAAAAGCAAGGACAGTTTTCCAGAGAAAAGTAGTGATTTCACTGAAAGGAAAAGAATCTATTGACACTTTAGTGTGTGCTGCAAGAAACCAAACTAAAATACACACAAAAACAAAAACGGCACTTTGTTAAAGGCATATGATATATCATAAAGGAATATGCTAGAGTGCCTGAAACATTTTAAAAATAATTTTATTTAAGCATATTTGTTACAAAATTATTCATACCTGTGTTTCAATCATAGAATGTACACCACCCTTCATCAGTGCACTTTCCCCACCACCAATGTCCCTTGTTTCCTTCCCCTACACCCTCCTCTGCCTATGTCAGGGGCAGGCATTTTGCTTTTTTCTCTCTATCTCTATTTTCCTTTATGATACTGAGGTTTGCAAAATTTTCTTTAATGACACCGTGTTTACAATATTGTTAATAAAGGGTACCATGCATGTCACTTATCTATTTTTCAGCATCCAGTTCTTGTCCAGAGTGATATGTTCCACCTATCAATGGTCATAATTATCTTTCTCTATTCTAACTGAACTCACCACTTTTTTATGGCCAAGCTTCCTATCATGGACTAGTCCTCACTGTCCCCTCATCCCTATTTTCTCTAGATATTATTACCATATTGCCATTTATTATTCTTATATGCCACAAATGATTATTCTGTGTCTATACCTCTCTTCTGACTCATTTCACTCAGAATAATAATTTGATGTGTTGATGTATGTACAGATGATGCACGGTGTGCATGGCTCAGTGTTTTTTTTGTTTTTTGTTTTTGTTTTTGTAGTCACAAGAAACTAAAGTTGCACACCCGTACATTGTATCCACTCATTGTATGATAGACTGGATGAAAAAAAACTCCCTGCTGAACTAAACTCTGTGACAGGTGATGCAGTAAAGATAATTTGTGAAATTCAAAATTGTGATCAAATCCAGGCTATTCACCACCCTGAGTGACAGTATGGATGCTCACTACTAGCATCTTCCCCATGAAGAAGTGAAGTGGCTGTTCAGGGGAAGGGTGCTCTCTGGCCTTGTTGGCAAGAGGGAAGAAGTAGTGCAGTTTCTGTGAGAGCTGAACTCTGACAAGGAATGGGTAGCTAAGCTTGTGTATTTTGGCAGATATTGTTCATTTTCTCTATGAATTTAATATTTCTCTTCAGGAAGTTTCTACAAGTAGTTTTTACAGTGAGACATAAGATGAATGTGTCCAAAAAAAGACAGCTGTGTCTGAGAAGGAATATTGAAATGTTTCCACTCTTGAAAAAAAATTTTTGTTTGGCACTTATATTATGCAGAAAGTCATAATCAATATGAAATCAGCATTTAAGGACATTAGCTCACAACTTTAACCATGAGTACTCTGAACATGAGAATCCATGGAAAAGAAAACTTGGGGTTGAGAATCCCTTCATGGAAGATGCCCATTCTTGTGCAAAATAAAATATGTGTTTTAAGATCACTCCAGGCACTGTATTTCTAAACCCCACCCAACCTGATATGAAGAAGCAGGGTAGCAGGAAAAAAATAATAAACCAAGCTAGCCAGGAAAGGATGATCATGGAGTTCCATGCCTTTTAACCTTGTACCCCTGCCTCGAGACCAAAAAGCTAGAACACCCTCTTTCTTTATTAAAACCAATTCCCAATACCAGGAGGTTTCAGGTCAAGAAAGAGAGCCAAAAGTACATATTCAGTGAGCTTTTACATATCAAAGAAAGAGGTTTAAGAAAGGATGATGTTGGGGGAACACCTTTGTTTAGGGTTGATACTGGGTATCATCTTACCCTCTTGGAGCCAGGCCGCTGGGGCTTGTACACAGGGTGCGCACTGACAAGAGCCGCATTTTGTTCACTAGCCGCGGCTTGTGTTAACCGAACTATGTATGTCAAGGGGGATGAACTGGGGGATTAAAGGGGACCTAGATGTTCTTGGGTGAGAACACTAATATTCATGATGAGTGTGACTTTAGAAGATTGTATGCCTGGAACTCTTACTGTAAATTGTAGGGATAAATCGGGGGGGGGGGGGTCAATGGATACAGTACTGCATTCAGCTTGTTTTCAGCCACCTGCAGTTTCAGTATTTGCTGGGTTCATGTTCGTGCTTACTCTGGAATGGATGGATTGGCAAAAGGTCGATGTACAAGAAACCAGACAGAGTTGCAGGAGAAAGTGCATTTCAACCAGGAAGTGTCAGAGGAGCCTCTTGGATCTGACTGAGCCAGATGAGCTTCTAGATTTCTGCTGCTTTCCCTGCCACTTTTATTAGCCAGTGTTTAACATGTCACTGATGATTAGGGATGTTGTAACTAAGTGTACTTGTGCTAATTTTTAATTAATATCTTCATTTAAACCACCTTGATTAAAAATATGATTGTGTAGGGTTTCAGTCACGTAAAGAACACCCCCCTTCACCAGTGCAACATTCCCATCTCCAATATCCCCAAATCTCCCTCCTCCCCCTACACCACCCCTCTCCTGTACTCTAGATAGGCTTTCTACATCCCTCACTCATTCACATTGTTATGATAGTTCTTAATGTAGTTATTTCCCTAACTGCACTCATCACTTTTTGTGGTGAGCTTCAAGTCATGAGCTGAACCTTCTAGCCCTCCTCTCTTTTGTCTCTAAGAATTATTGCAAAAATGTCTTTTATTTTCTTAAAACCCATAGATGAGTGAGGACTATTCTGCGTCTATCTCTCTCCCTCTGACTTATTTCACTCAGCATAATAGATTCCAAGTACATCCATGTATAGGAAAAATTTTATGACTTCATCTATCTGACTGCTGCATAAATATTCCATTGTGTATATGTACCAACCAGTTTCTTAGCCATTCATCTGTTGAAGGGACATTTTGACTGTTTCCCAGATTCTGCTATTGTAAATAGTGCTAGCAATGAATATAGGTGTGAGGGAAAGGATTTTGTTATTATATTTTTGTGGTTCCTAGGATATATCCCTAGGAGTCACATAGCTGAATCATATGAGAGCTCAATTTCCAGTTTTTGAAGGAATCTAGGACGGCATTCCCACTAGGAGTGAACAAGAGTTCCTTTCTCTTCACATTTCTGCCCAGCACTGCTTGTTCTCATTGTTCGTGATGTGTGCACCAATCTCTGTGGGTGTGAGATGGTACCTCATGAGTTGTTTTGATTTGTATCTGCACTACTTGTGCTAATTAACTCAGAAAAAGTGAAATTAAAAAAAGTGATTTGACAGGTGTATAACAACAGTAAATTAAAGTGATTAAATAAAAACTGGAAGGAAAATAGAGTAAGTTTTTTCAAAAGGGACAAAACATAATCATGGTAATGAAAGAGAACTGATTTTAAATCCCAGTATTCCTAAAATTAGATTTTTATCTAGATAAATGATAAATTGAACATTGGTCATAGTCAAGTAGAAAGTACAAAAATCTGTTAAAAAGAGTGTCATTGTCATTAACATAAAGATTGTTTATTGTTCAATGTGAAAGTAAAAAAATGAAATTGTCCTTGTAGGATTTGTGGGTAGAAGGGACACCCAACTCGTGTTTTTATGCCCCAGCACTGAAGTACATAGTGACCTTCATGCTTCACTGCAAATTTTATGAGACCCCCCTTATTTTTTTATAATTTTTATTTTGACCAATGTGAATTACAAGTCTTTCACAGTTATATTTAAGGTACATAGTGTGTTAGGGTCATTCCCACCACCATTGTTGACCTCCCACTGCCATAGTTCCCAGCATGCATCCCATTCATTCCTTAGCCCCCCTGGACTGCTAGTGTAACAGGTCCCTTTTGTGTAAGGCATGTTGTAGATTGGGATTAGACCCTTTATTAATTCACATTTTTTCATCCCACTTTCATGACACTTACCCTCTTTCCTCTTTCTCCCCTATTTGTTCTATCATCCATGACTATATCCAAGTGTGACTATCACCTGTAATTTCAGAAATATTGTGTTGCTATCTGTCTTAGAAACACCTCCAACCTTTTTATTCCCCTGGATCATTTCCAGGCAATGTTAAGCTTCAATTTGATGTTTCTTTCTCCAGGAAGCTTTCCTCTACCAACAACTTACCCAATCCTATTAGGCTCCTACTGGATGCTCACAAGTTCCCTGAATTTCCATCACAGTTTTACAGTTTCTGCTTTACCTTCCATATCACGCTCTGGTGAATAAGTTCTGCGAGTCTGAGTGCATGGAAGGTGAAAGTTGGTCTTAGTCATGCCCTCCCCACAAACCTCCTGGCAGTGCCTGGCATGAAGAAGACACCTGATGACTATTAACTAGTTAATTCTCTCATTCAATCCCTTCAGAAGTTAGTTCAATAAAATCCTGTGATGCCAATGAGGCCCCTGGACCACCCAGAGCAACCAATTTAGTCTTTATAAGCTAATACTAAAAACGGCAAATTCAGTTTTCTTTTTATAAGTTTTATTGTGAATCAAGATCCTTCAACTTTTTGCCATTTAAAAGATGCACAGGTAGAGTGAAGAAGATGCTGTCATACAGTGGAATGTTCAGATGAACAGATGGCCTGGCTAATTCATTTACTAGCATGTAAATTTGATGGCACAACCATTTCTGTCCTTTTAACCCTCTGTATTGTGTCTACCTTAACATAAAGTAAATGTTAAACTGTGGTAAAGGATGTGATGTGCAGTCCAGTAACCCTCCCTCCTCTTTTTTTGTATCATGTCTTGGTAACTGACACCAAGTGGTTGAGCCTCACCTTATTATGACTTAAATTCAATGACTTAAGGTTTCTTCCACTTTCCTGAGTCATAAAGACCCAGACCTTTTGTCTCACCATGGAACAATCCTAACGTTTTTCTCTCGGTTCCAGAGATTCTTGGGGAGGTTGATGGAAATCTTGGTGTTATTGCACTATAGTTCCACTTCTTGCTCATCCCATTCTGCCTCCTTTGCATCCCACAGATGTCTATTCTGAAGGCTAAAGTTAGTAAACAAACTATGTAAGAGTCTGTTTTATGGGGAATCTTTGTAAGACACTAGATAATGAGTATATAAAAATATTAGCAAATATTTATGACATCCATCTGTGTGCCTTTTCCTGGGTTCTGAGGATAGAGTTAATGACAAGAGATTATTTAATGTCAGGTAGCTTTCATTCTATAATTTGATGAATATAATTCAAATAGTGATGAGGGTAGTGAATGAAACAAGATGGTCCTGTTCAAGAATTGAAGGTGTAGAGCTTCTTTAAGTGAGTTGTTTTTAAAATCCTCTCTGATGATTGCTTGAGCTGAAACTTGAATAAGAACAAAGAAGTAAACACACATCTGGTGAGAGCCACTCAAGTATACATCTTATAGATTTTATAAAGGCCCTGAGACAAGATTGTGATGGGCACAGCTAAGAAAGATGTTGGTCAATGGAGTTCCTGCAGCAATGAATGAACAGAAAATGAAAGCCAGTGCTGGAGAGGCAGATTGGATTGAGCACATAAGAGCTTTACAGACTTGTATGTATATAAAATATAAGTACACAACTTGGCTATTTATGTAATGGTTTATAAATGACACCTTTCTCATTTGGTAATTCTTTGTTTTTGATTAGTCCAGAGAAGATTTTTTTTAGAACAAAATAAAGACTATATTTTTCTTCCCTTGAATTAAGTTAGATTCTATTTAGGTGTCTTTTAATGTGATATGCCAACACACTACAGAAGAATAGTTGGCCCAACACACAATAAAAGCTTTATCAACAAATATATATAGTTGAATCAGAGGTAGAGGGTAGATGGCATCTACTTTTGCAAAGAGTAGCTAAACATAATCCCCAACTCACAAAGCATCACCACTATAATTATATACCAGGGCATTTAAAATAAAAATAATAAAGCAAAAAGGAGCTAAAGAAAGATAATTCTCTCAAGAAACAGAAATTAAGCTATTATCACAATTAAGTCCTAAATTAATTCCAAGCTTTTGATTACCCAAGGCAAAAGAACAGTATCACGGGAACCCTTTGCAGAAGAAAAGATTGGGTTCTTAAAGAGAGCAACCTTTTTACAGACTCTAAAATGAGGACAAAATTGTTATATGAATCTGAATCACAGACTCCATAAGAAATTCAATGGAGAGCATTTCCAAACACACTATACACGTATTTTACATACCAGTAGTCATTTCTTTGGGAAGCTTTTTTGGCAAACCTTAGTCAATAGTACCATTATTATAAATGTAGAGCTATTGCTAAAAACTCAGTATATAACATACAATTAACATATAGCATGCAAGTATATAGAGAATAATATATTTATTGCTAATATTTTATTCAATAAATGTTATTGAATCATTAAAATAGGCTGTGCAAGTTCAGATGTGACTAGTACTTAAAAGTGCGCATACTTTCAACAGTTAACTTTATAATGTGGGTTTTAATTTTTGTTTTTTGCTTTTTGGGGTTTTTTTTTCTGGTTTAGTTTTGGGGCCACACCCAGTGATGCTCAGGGTTTACTCCTGGCTATGTGCTCAGAAATCCCTCCTGGCTTGGGGGGACTATTTGGGATGCCAGGGGATTGAACCTCGATCCGTCCTAGGTCAATCACTTGCAAGGCAAACGCCCTTCCGCTGTGCCACCACTTCGGTCCCATTTATGATCTATTTTTCTGGCTAATTTGATCATATTTGCTTTTTCTGTTATATAGATATGATACAATTCGGTCTCCCCATTCCACTTTTCTATAAAGAAGGGGAGGAAGGAGGGATATGGAGGAATTGGAGCCTAGAGAATTTCAAGTTAAAGATTCCAGAAAGAAGGCAAAGAACAGAAATACTTAGAATAATTTCATATATACTGCTAGAAATGATTTCATTTACTTAATACTAGGAGAGGTTACAAGAACACTTGGATTCAGCAGTTTTGGCAAATAACTTTAGTAACTTCTATACTTCAATGTCCACCCACCCGCATCTGCACAATAACACTTCAAGGAGACACATACTTAGTGAATATATCCTCATTATGCTCCACTGAGGATTTCTTCAGTTTTCAACCATAAGTGACTACTCAATGAGGTCACTGAGAGTCGAATAAACCCAATTTATGAACAGTCTCCCTCTCTGTGTCTGGGAATAATCTGGACCCTCCTTACACATCGCCACACCTTAGAGTGTGAGCCCTACTTGTCTCAAGTGGGGGCTATGTAAGGTAAAATTAAAGCAATCATAAATTACCACAGTAGAGCTCATTAATACCAGTAGCATATCAACCCTGAAGCAACACAAGAGGGGAATCAGACAAACATAGATTCTAACCCTATCTTTCCCTTGGAGAATAAGAAGAATCTATCTGAGATTATTTTGTAAGCTCAAAATGAGATATTTGATGTGAAATTACTTTGAAATGCTAAACACCTTGTGTGAAATATTATTTTGGAAAAATTACCTACCATGTGATTAATTTTATATAACATGGCTGTTATCATCATCAGAAATTTTTGTGATAAAAATGGCACTATCAAGAAAAAATCACTTTGCATTGTCTTACTCTTATACTTAAAAAATTTTGAACTGAGAGTTTGAGATTGAAGATATGCAAGTAATAATTTACATCCCCTCCTGTGGGTATCTTTAATTCTAACCTTTTAATTTTAAGCTATCATCCTTAGCTTAATTTTTGCTTCTATGGTTTTAAAAGCGTATCCTCGTCAGACTGCCTCAGTTGCAAATCCATCACTTCCTTTGATTAATCTTAGCAATGTTCCTCAGAACATCAGTTATAAAAATGTAATGCAAAACTAGCAAACAAAAGAATTGCTTCATGCCATTTAAATTGGAATAAATTTGGCATTTTATAAGTTTTGCAGGGACCTCAGTTGAAGAGCTGATAGTTTTTGTTTTTGTTTTTGTTTTTCAAAGAAACCTGTGGTATCTTCAAAATTTAGATTAGTTTGTAGGGAAAAAACTTTGTGGGTCTACAAAAATAAGAAAACAACAAATTCTTCCCTACGATATATAGGATGCACATGCCATCACTTGTAAAGAAGTGTTTAGCAGATTTACTCCTTTTACAAACTGTTCTGCCTCCAATGTCACAGGAGAAGCAGATAGGTAGATGGAAACTCCAGGTGGGGATGTGGTCATGGTCACTTCAGAATGTCAAACCCCTGCAAAAATGGACTTGGGCCATTTTCTTACCACTTCACTGTATTCTCTGCTTGAAACTCTACACCGGGTTTTTGAGTTCCACTGTGTTCACCTAGTGGCTTCCCCACACCCGACTTTAGTTTGAAAAAAACAAACAAACAAAAAAGACTTTAGTTAGGCGGCATGATGAGGCCGCACAGCAGTAGGGCATTTGCCTTGCATGAGGCTGACCCAGGATGGACCTGGGTTCGATCCCAGCCATCCCATGTGGTCCCTCAAGCCAGAAGCGATTTCTAAGTGCATAGCCAGGAGTAATCTCTGAGCACCACTGGGTGTGGCCCAAAAACAAAAAAATAAAAAAAAGTTAGGTGGCATGATAGGATATATGGTCCAATTTAAAGGATCCAAAAAGCCCTTCATTTTTTTCTTTTTTGTCTATTGTACCTGTCTTGCTGTAACTCTCCCTGCTCCCTTTCTCTGTTCTTTCTTCCCTATATCTTACACACAATATACACACACACACTGACATTAGCATGCCCATGAAATTTGTTTAAATAAAATATACCACAAGAAGAAAGTTTGTTGAACAACGCTGGATTTGGAAGAGAACGTAGGAAAAAATAAGATGATGAATGGGATACTGCTGGGAATTCATTTTTGGGTCATGTAATGTGGCTTTCTAAAATTTTAACAGTGAGCAGCTTGAGATGAGAGGGAGCAGGAAAAAAAAAGATTAAATCCAAGCATTTAACAACCATGGAGAGATAAACCCAAAGTTGAAACAGTCTCCTTGTAAAGGGAGGCTCAGAAGGGTCAGGTAGCCCCAGGTAACCTTTTCCATATTCATCTTGCATTTTTTACACATAAAAAAACATCTAAAGACTATATTAAAAGTGTGGCATCACAATCAATGATCTATTAATTTAGACTTTAAAAGATATTTTTAAAGGAGGTAGAAAGAGACATAGAACATGAACAAAAGAGAAAATTTTTGACATTTTCTAGGTAGGACACATCCTGAAAATTGATTGGAAGATGGGTAGAAATGGGGAGAGAAAAAAAAGGAAAGATAAATAAGTTAAATTGTGCATCTTTGTTGTCTTTCCAGCACCACTGATTTAAGTGTTTAAAAAGTGATAAGAAATATCAAGAACTATAGTAAGTATTAAGAAAATCATAGCTCTGAATATGTTTTTCCAGGTACTGTGGCTGAAATGTAATTTGTGCTTCATTACTTTGACTGAATTAGACATGTTTGTCAGTGATTAGAAACTTCTAGAGTCCAGATCTTGCTGTTAAATAAGTTTAGTGTCTTTCTCCATGCATGTACATAAAATCATCACCATTTCAACCTTGCCAAATTCTCACACTAATACATTCATCAGTATAAATGCGTGTATGTGCAATAAACATAGATAGCCATGGTCTTAGATGTAGAGTACCTCAGACCCTTGCTTTATTTTGCTATTATCTTAGGAGACTCTATTCTGGGAATCTAGTTAATCATTAAGGAATACAAACAAAACTGGATTCTTCTGCTTTCTTTGGGAAACATCATGGGGTCCAAATATGAGTTCGTACACGTCTGGAGCCCAGAACTCCAAGAGCTATGAATTAACTTTAATGCATTTCAGCAGAGCTCTCAGAAAACAAGAAAAGTGATTAAGCTTTGTTTTCATCTATCAAAACGGAACCAAAGTTGAAGAAATCGCAGAACAAGTCAGACAGAGAAGACCCACTCACTTCTTCTTCTCTTACACCCACCTTTGCTTCAGACTAAGGTTCTATTGCCATGGGGACAGTACTAAGAATATCTGAGAGAAAACAAAAGAAGGTTGTCATGGGCGGGTAAATTATCTGGCAGATAGGCATGGAAGGGTTGCTTATAAACATACAGTTGAAAGCTGTATTGGGTGGACAATGCACAATGAAGATTTTTGAGGCTTTCACTTCATACATTAGCTGCAAGTCTGAATTCATCTGAAAGTAATTTGGTCTGTAAACTCCTGTTTCCAGATTAATTTCAGCTGAGAAAACTTAGCAGACACAATATGTAAAAACTTGCTGAGATGTTGGAAAATTTTCTATTAAGACTTCCTTGCCCTTCCCCTGGCCTGGCATTCATCTCTCATACTGTGATTTGAGGTTGGCTGTGTGTTGTTTAAAGCCAGACACTTAATGGCAGGAATCATATATGCCTCTAACTTGAAGCTCACTTTCCAGAAGGAAGGTAAGTTAACATAAAAGTTGGCATATTCTAAGTAGAATGTGAAATGATTCCCAAAAGAGCTCTAAAGATAGACCTTTGGCAATTCATGGGAATTCTCAAAACGGCTGTTTGGAGGAAAAAGACTGAGCCCTGAGGGAAATGGGAAATCGCATCCCTCTTACAGAAGAGAATGAGCAAAACACATAGCATGTTAGATATGTCCACAGAAAAGAGTTTCATTTGTCTGCAGAAATAATATACCAAAAGTTTTCACAGAGCAAGAGCATGGTGAATGTATTTTGGGTACAGATTTGAAGGCCTCAAAAGATAAGAATATTGGACTTCAGACTTGGGGAAATGGAACCAGTGAAGGTCCTTAAGCCCAAGGCAAAGTTTGGTCCTTAAGAGTTTAAGTGCACAGGGGCCGGAGAGATAGCATTTGCCTTCCAAGCAGCTGATCTAGGACTGAAGGTAGTTCAAATCCTGGTATCCCACATGGTCCTCGAGTCTGCCAGGGACAATTTCTGAGCTCAGAGCCAGGAATAACTCCTGGGTGCCACCAGGTGTGACCCAAAAACAAACAAACAAACAAACAAAAATAAAAACAAAGAAAGAATTTAAGTGCACAAAACACTAACATGGAGGATAAGGAGAGACTGTTTCGAAGTTATTGTGAAAATCCAGGCAAGAGAGGAAGACATCTTTGGGAGTGGGACTGAAACACAAGAGTGAGAGAGGAGAAACATACAAACATTGAGTGACATCTTTCTTTGGCCTGATCTTCCATGACTCAGACACTTGGAACTGAAACAGCTGGCATGTACGTTTTCCTGTGCGTGTTTCTCTCTAGACTGTTGATCCCAGTAGAAGTGAGGAAAGTAACTGGAGATGATTGGCAGTGCCTGGAATTTTCCTTTTATTCCAAACAGGCTGCTTGAAGTCGTGGAGAACATGCAAAGCAAAAATAATGGTTCTACTCTCACAGCAAAAAAGGACTTAAATTGATAGAAGATATAGTCTAGTTAGTTTGGAAGCAAAAATTGTTGGTCATGCCAGAGTCTGGAGTCTGGAGGAGCTTAAAAACATCCAGACTCAGAAGGGAGAACTCACAAATCATGACACAGGAGCTTTTTAGCATCACTTGACCTTGCCACCATGGATTTTTTTTTTTTTTTACTTTTAGTTTTTTTAAGGGAAACCACAACAGCCCCTACAAGAAATGAAAGGATGAAAGCTTTTTGTATCTTTTCAGTGATAGAAATGACAGAGAAGGAATATCCTTTTTGATAATCCACCAGCCAAGGGCTTTTGTTTGCTCTCCTGGGCAGATCAGTTAGCACATTAACTCCAAACCCCACAACCTGGAGAAAAAGATTCATGGGGTGTCAAATCAGATGTTTCATTTCCACAAATAGTACAAGAGGGGGATATTTGGAAATCCCGTTTCACAGCCATAATTCACACTCTTTGTACTTGTGCATTCCCGAAGGCTTTGAGTCACGTGACCTGGACATGGAATTTAATGAGCTCCATACATGGTGGGAGCCAAGGGCAGCCTCCCAAGGTGTCAGCTTCTAAATGATGTATATTGAGGAAGTAAGTTCATGCCAGTCTTGAGCTCCTTGGCATTCGGTGGAGAGTGCCTATTAAAGATGTCATTCTTGTGTGACTAAATCCAGTTTTTTTTTTAATGCTATTTAGTTATTTTCTATTTACTGAATGCCTGCTGTGTGCTAAGGCTTTATATGCATAATCACATTTAATCCTCAAAGCAACATACTATGAGGAAGCAGTATTACCTCTGACTTGCAAATGCAAGGAGTGAAGTGTAAAAGGCAAAGCTAGAGTTTTTGGTTTTCCTGGGCTCTGAAGAACCAAGAGCGTTGCTAACCTCCTCCTGCTTTTCTATGATTTTGCATTCTCTTCAGGTTTTCCTGTTCCATTCTTCCTTTTCTTGTGTGTGTCTTTTTTTAATCAAGATTAATTGTAGCATCCAAAAGTCATATTCTAAATAACTAACTGCCAGGTCCTCAGAATGTGTCTGACTTTACAGGAATGGTCTTTACAGAAACACTCATGTTAAATAAAGTCATTATTTGAATCATATTTCCATGTAACTAGTGTTCTCACAAAAGGAGGGGATTGGATATTGACACACAGAGATTATGGTGATGTTTCTTTCCTTAAGCCAAGGGACTTCCCAAATTGCAGGCAAACTACCAGAAGTGAGGAAAGAGGCATGGAATGCACTTTACTGCACAGCCCTCAGAAAGAACCAACTCCGCCAATATTTTGCTCATGCGTTTCCAGCTTCCAGAGCTGTGAAATAATAAATTTCTGTTGTTGAAGCCACCCAGTGTGTGGTACTTTGTTTAAGCAGCTCTAGTGAATAGCCATACAGGTGCCCTTCATTAAAGGACCCTAGTGGCAAAAGGATTTACCTCACTCTTTCCTCTCACATTATGCCTTTCTTTCACCCACAAAATTGTTAAGTCCTTACACTTTTTAAAAAAATTTTTTAAAGAATTTTGATTGTGACCAAAGTGAATTACATATTTTTCACAATAACAGCAATATTTAAGGTAAATATTGACACTATATTAAGGCCATTCCCACCACCAGTGTTGTCCTCCCTCCACACTTATTCCCAGCATGCATCCCATATCACCCTCTCTTGCTCCCGGGTCTGCTAGTGTTAACTGCTCCCCAGTTTATATAGTTTGTTGTAGACTGGGTATCATTCTGTTGTCATTGACTTTGGGTTTGGTGTTTGAATCTGATCATTTTTTATTTCCACTCAGTGTTCATATGACTGTTTGGTCCTGATACCCTTCATTTTTATTTCCCCTCAATTCATGAGGCAGAACAAGATGATTTATGTTATAAGGTTCTGTTGAAAGCAAAACAAAACAAAAACAACTGGGAGCTTCCTCCATCACTTATTTTCTTTAATTACTTTTTTGAAATTTATATTTATTTCTTCTATGTATGTATATATATATATTTCTTCTATTTATGTGTATATATACATATATCTTAACCTCACCTGCTTTGGTTCTGCTTGGCATGAAAACTTACACTTTTCAGATGGTCTCTTTGCTGACATTTCCCCTCTCTGGAACACCTCTATCACCAGCTCAGCTACCACCTCCTATAGGAAGTCTCCACTTCTGCCCTCTTAGGTCTTATGCCTTTTCTTAAAGATGTACCTATCACCCCACATAATCCCACACATAACCTGAGTGGTTATGTGTTTGCCTATCTGTTTACTACAGTTTTGAGCCTTTAGAGGTCAAGAGTGCACCTCATTCTTCTATATAACCCACTACTAAGATAATAGTATATCTTGATTCTCTTTGGATGCATTAGACAGCTTTTTTCAACTTCTGTTCCATAATCCCAACCTAGGAGACCATTTCAATGAAAACATGCACATACAAGCACACATACACAATGCTGATTAAATTCAAGAAAACAACTAGAGAAAGACGGAATGCTTCTAATGGAGATGAAGGTGGAAAAGCAGCAAAAGGAGACAACTAGAACAGTCAAGAATTTTATAAAGGAATCCTATTTATCAGATTTAAAATTTATTTTTCACATTGGAGAAATATTCTCAAGAGATGAATTTTTGTTTGTTTTTTGTACCACACCCACTGATGCTCAGGGATTACTCCTGGCTATGTGCTCAGAAATCGCTCCTGGCTTGGGGGACCATATGGGACACTGGAAGATCAAACCATGGTCTATCCTAGGCTAGTGCCAGCAAGACAAACACCTTACCACTCCATACCACCACTTCGGCCCCTAGAGATGAATATTTAACACAGTAACCACTTCTTTCCACTATGTTGTATTTTACCCTTCTCTACCTCCTCACCCCCCAACTCCCAATGGCAAGCTTCCTAATGTAAACAATTCTCTTGTTCATGTTTTCTATTGTCTTCAGGCATTTGTTATTCTACTACTATGTTTCTTTATATCCCAAATGAAATAGATCATTATATGCCTGTCCCTCTCCCTCTAGCTCCACTTAGCTTGATACTCTCCAGATCTGTCGATATAGCCCAAGTTGCATGACTTCATTTCTTCTTACACCAGACCCATTTCTCTCTAACGCTCTGTAGTGTCTGAACTCCCTGCATGTCCAGTTCTCAGTCAACATTTATAGCAAGCAAATGAAGTAACTTTGGGTTATGTTTGGATTCCAAATACTGTGGCTACAGAGAGAATCTTGCCACGTGAGTCACAGAGTCTTCACTTGGCCTTGAATCTTGTAAAGTGATTTTTCCTAGACTGTGCAATAGACACTCTTAATTTAGATGACTACATAGAAATTTTGGTAGGTAACACAGTCTTCCATGGAATTTGTTTTTAATAAGATTGTTTTTGTTAGGGAAATACTAACACCAGATTTTATAATAAAACACCACAAATAATAGTGGAGCTTAATACAAATAAATTTTTTATTTACGATCTTGTGTCCATTGCAGGGGTTGGGTAAGGTCTCTGCCTACCAGGTAATTCCATCCTAGCTCAATAGCATCTCTTATCATCAACCTGGTATTGTAGAAAAAATATTTTTATGAAGAAGATAAAAAGGAGATGTCTGAATCTCAATGGGAAACGATCCACAATTAAACCATTCCTGAACCACTTGGCTACAATGTCTGCTTCTGCCCACCAAACCAACTTCCTTAGTAAACTTACCTCTTAGAGTTGTTGGTTAAATTTTTATTGTGCTTCAACAGGACTCTAGCTATTTAAGGAGACTAAAGGAAAGAGAGTTTGAAGTATAGATGCTCTTTGTCTATGTATGGCATAGCCAAGAATTTACATGAAGTGTTGGAGGACAGGATGGTGATGAAGTGGAGCAACTTGTAGGACTAATTATCCAATGTGCCATATTGGAAAGGAAGAAAAACTACTCTGCTCTCCAATTGTTTTTATTCATTATTATTGTTCTTATTCATCATTGTTCATTATTCATTATTCATATAGGGGTAGTAGAGGCTCCCAAAAATGTGCTCAGCAAATCTGGAGAGCTTGACTAGTGATTCTGGGCCAATTGGATCAATTGTTCAATGGAAGGATCAAGGATGTGATTGATGCTGCTCTGTTGCTAGTAAGACTAGAGTGATCCCATAAGTGCTGAGGCCCCCAGAGCTGTACTCAGTGATTTGTGGAGTACCAGGTGGGTTCCAAAATCAATCCCAAATTAGACTCATGCTAAGTTTGAGAAAACCAAGCAAATAAATAACCTGACCTCAGTGCACAGATTTTAAATTCAAACTTAGGGTAACTCTACAATTTATATTCTTCATCACTTTGCTGAGTGGCTGACTGTCACATTTTTTCATATTTCAAAATATTACACGAGGGATATTTAAATGTCTATCATATTTTTCCAGATACAGTAAAAGATGTCAAGTGAAGAGGGCAAAAAAATGTCAGAAGACCAAATCCTAGTGTCTTTAACTTGTGATCACTTGCAAATTACTATGCAGATCCCATAAAATGTAATGCAAAACCTTCAAAGGAATTTCTTTCCCTGAGGTACTCACTAGCTTTAAAGACTTTGAGACCTCTTTTCTGAGGTCTCCTCTCCCTTTCTAACCCAAAGTGTGTGCAAACTCCACACTTGCGCATGTGTGTGCTCATTGACAGGAAATAAATCAAGATCTTCTGCACTACCAATCATTACTCACGGAGACCTTTGGAGTATCATTCTTATTGCAAGATGTCAATATCACAAGCAAATCACATTCTTTATTATTATTTATTTATTTCACACTTTAGATATCATTGTAGTCCTATCTGTGTAATAATAGCTTTTACACACTTGCAATTTTGCCTTTATATGTAAGAGTGAGAATTCCTACCTAGAAGATGGGAATTGCGTAAACCCTGTAGCATATTTATGTCACAGCTCAATGAGTAACTTTTGCTACTATATTGTGAACAGAGTCAAAGATGAAATTATTTCTGTATAAAACAGTATTTTATCCAACCTACTCATCAAGAACTTGTACTTTGAACAGATAGACTAGCTAACAAAAAATTTTTTGAAGCTTTTTTTCCCTAAGGGGAGAACAAAAACACAGCCCTCACCCACCACAACCACAAATCAATCGGCGAGTTTCCCAAATTTGGGGAAATCACAGGGGTCAGTATATACAGAGTGCAATCGATAAGCCCCACCTTGGGGAAACCCCTTTGGTGATCATGGCATCTCCCCTTCCAGAAACATTTCTGAAAAGAATTTTTATAGTGGTTCATGTTCATTAGACATTAAGACTGACTGATTGGGCCCAATAGGTTACACAATAGACTCTTTGTTTTGTATGTGGGTGGATAGGGTTTGTATGCATCCCTGAGCACCATTGGAGAAATCCCTCAGCATAGAGCTAGAAGTAGACCCTGAACATTATTAGGTGTGACCCCTATCCCATAAACCCCCCTCTTCCTAAAAATCTGGCATTAATTGATTCCTTGTATCTTTTCCAAAACTTGATTATTAATGGAGCTCTCTAGAGCCATAACAATATTTTCTGGGATGAAATAAACAAAAAAACAAAAATTTTATTTTGTTTTGTTTTGGGGCAATACCTAATGATGCTCAGGGATTACTCCTGACTCTACTCAAGGAATACTCCTGGTGGGGTTCAGGAATCATATGGGATGCTGGAGATCAAGTCCAAGTGGGCAGTGTTCAAGTGAAGTGCCTAACCACTGCCTCCAAAATTTTCTTTCTGATTTGAAGTTTTACGACATAATTATCTTACTAAAGTCTGAAGAAAACTTACCAAGAAAGAAAATGGATTAACTTGACATAAACTTGACAAAACTCTACACTGAGATTTGATAAAACAAAAACAAAAACAAAAACAAAAAAACGGAAAATTTCACTATACCTATTATCATGCCACAGATCTTGTGTCTTATTAAATGTTAGGACTGAAAATTCCTGAAAAACTTTCTTCTACATTACCATTTTCTTCTTGGCATTGAAAATGTAGTGGCCTTCTTATTGTGTAGACCTGAAGATATAATCTGTATATATATTGGGTTGTTCTTAGGCAGGCAAGGATCCACCCATAAAAGAGAGTGAAGAAACACAAAAAGATTGAGGTGTCTGATATAACCAACAAGCTGAGAAGAAAATAGAGCTCCTGTCTTCCTTTCCTACATGCAAAACTTCCATTGCTCCAGAGTTACTTCTAGCTCTATCAGAAGATAAAAGATATCTGCATTAAGACCCTGGCTTAGAACCGTAACCATTATTCTGCATCCCTTTTCTCCAATGCATTTTATCACTGCTGTAACTAATAAAGACATTTTAAAGCTAAGAGGTTGCCTGTCATTTCTCATTGCAGAGCTGTGCAGCTTCAAATAAAAAACTTCTGAAACTGACAGCTGGAGAAAACCTTGTCACCACTTCACAGTGTCAAGTATGGTGTGACATCTCTGTGTGTTATTTCCTTTGCACCTAAGAACTCCTTTGCTAATATGGTCCAAAAATAATGAAAGAAAACTGACTTTTGCCAGCATAGAGAATTAGTTGTGCTGTCAAATAAAAAAAAAGAGCTAGCAATATTTGGCATCAGGTTGTAATGAAAAATTCTTTTTCTTCAAGCATTCTGCACAAAGCAATTTTTTCCTCTAAGAAAAAATTTAAATTGAGTTACTTTTCCTCACATTTGTCATGGAGAGAATTAGAACTTTAACTGCTGATCCAATTTATACTGTCATTTGATCCTGAAAGTGCTATGTGGGACTCAGTGACTTATGGAAAACAGTGCCTGCCACATGAAACAAACTCAGAGCCAATGTCACAGGATTCTGACTTTACAGGTTTTGCTCTGCCTGCAGTCGATTCACCTCTTAAATTGCTAAGAACTTCCTGATTAGAATTCCAGGGAAGCTGTGCACCCTATGTATATCCTATTGAGAGTTAGTAGTCACATTATTTCAGTTCCCACAAGTACCCTTCTCATGAAGTTGTTCACAAGTGCAATCAAGTTAATCACCTGTATTCTTTTCCATCCTCTATATTCATGCATAGAGTGAAAGAAAATGAAAAATCTCATTCTATATGAAAGAAAATCGATCCCAAATAGTATTTTCTGCATAACAACTTTTGGTTCTAGTTTGTGGAAGGGTTATGTTTATGGGCATATGCATATATTAGCAGCATGTATGAGAATATGAACACACTACTGATGTTAATCTGAGTAATATTCTTCTTTGGAAATGCTCTAGACCATTTTTATTTAATAATAACTCGGATTAAAGTTCCTTAAAAGTTTGCAATC
The DNA here is from genome assembly GCF_024139225.1 of Suncus etruscus. Classification (NCBI taxonomy): domain Eukaryota; kingdom Metazoa; phylum Chordata; class Mammalia; order Eulipotyphla; family Soricidae; genus Suncus; species Suncus etruscus. Next base: position 97,452,884 of record NC_064858.1, read on the forward strand.
ATGGTACTAAAATAAACGTATTATTTAAAAAAGATAAAGTTTCTTAAAAGACTGGATAGTTCTTTAACTCTAATAGGCACTGGATTATATTTCTCAAATTATGTTCCCTGGAACATTTATAGTGATGAATATGGGAAATTTTAGAATAAATCAGTATATTTACAAGTTTATTTATTTATTTATTTGGTTTTTGGGGTCTCACCTGGCAATGCTCAGGGGTTACTCCTGGCTATACGCTCAGAAATTGCTCCTGGCAGGCTCAGGAGACTATATGGGATGCCGGGATTCAAAACACCATCCTTCTGCATGCAAGGCAAATGCCCTATCCCCATGCTCTCTCTCCGGCCCAGCAATACTTTATTTTAAGCCCTCTCATTAAGAGACGTATTTTTAAAATCTTTTAAAAATTGCATATTCAGCAATATTCATAGGCTTCTTCTAGTTGGGGGTCACTATAAGCAGTGTTTGAAAACAACTCTAGTTGGTTCTTGGGAGACCACACAGTGTTAGGGTTCGAACTTGGGCCTCTTTCCTATATGCAAGGTGTAAGCTCCTGCCCCAAAAGCTATTGCTCCAATCCAGGGCATACCATTTATGAATTTTGAAAATATCTGTTATACCTATAATAAAAATAAGGGTGGAAAATAGTGGAATTTAAAAAACCTCTTGTGAATATATATAGATCTAAGACTTAGTAACTTTAAAAAAACCTACATAATTGGGTTTAGTTAGGTTATATTCCTCATTCTAAATTCCCTGCCTTTATACTCTCCTTTCTGTCATCACCAGCTGTATTCTTCATAGTCTTTTCTAATCAACTAATTTCTACTATCTGCCACTAGGATATAAGTTAATTACTCTGACAGAAATACCAATTAGCAGTGATTCAAACAAAACAGAGATTTATTTATTTTTCTCACATACCATCTTAAATTAGTGCCTCGGGTCTTAAAAGTTTGTATTTTTTGTTTGTTTTTGCTTTTTTGTTTTTATTTTTGTAGTTTTACAAACATAGAGATGCAGGGTCCTTTTATCATTTCATTCTCTCATATACAAGCTATCTCTCCATTTACAAATCCCAAACATCTCAGCAATATGTGCAAGTTATGGGTAACTGTGAGGAGAACGTCAGCAAAGGTCGTTTTTTTTTCCTTTTATGATTATCAACTGAAAATTATTTGAGTTCCATTAAGATTAGAACACTACCCGAAGTCTAGTTTCCATTCACCAATTAGTTCACCTCTCCTCCTTTCTCATAATCATCAATTGTTTTTACAATAATTTTGATTGTATATGATTTTTGCTTTAATTTTGTGGCTTTGTCTTCTGCATAGAAGTTGAAATAATAAAGCACTTGTCTTTATCTGTCTCTCTTCATTCAACATACCCTTTAGGGCAGCCAGAGCAGTGGCGCAGCTGTAGGGCATTTGCCTTGCACAAAGCTGACCTAGAAAGGAACTCGGTTTGATCCCCTGGAGTCCCATATGGTCCCCAGAGCCCGAAGTGATTTCTGAGCACATAGCCAGGAATAACTCCTGAGCATCACCAGATGTGGCCTCCAAACCCAAAACCATACCCTTTAGGACATCTCAAATACCAAAGTTCTATGTTTTGTATTAGAATTTAGTTTCTGAATAGTCTTTTGTGTATATCAAAGTTCCATTAAAAATAGTTCCTTTGTGATATATATACCACATCTTATTTATCTACTCATTTATCAGTGAGCATTTAGGTTATTTATCTTGGCTACCATAAATAATGCTGCAATAAATACAGGTGCATATATCTTTTGGGATTTCAACTGAATCTTTTATCTGGTCTTGGAGTGAAGTCACCAAATATTATCTCTAAAGCCAATAAAGAATCATATAATTTATGCTTGCTTCTATGTGTTTTTTGGATTTACATATTAAATTCAAGTTTTTAAATATACTTTAAATTAATGAATGTGTATGAAACAAAAGAGTACTCTATTTTATTATTTTGCATGCAACTCTCTAGTTTTCCCAGCATCAGTTATTAAAGAGACTTTCACTCTCACATCACATGCTCCTTTGTCATAACTTTGCTGTATATTTATTTATAGATTTATTTATGGGCTCGCAATTATCTTTTACTTAACTGTGTGTCTTTTTTTTATATAACAAAATTATTCCTGGGGCTGGAGAGACAGTGAATAGGGCATTTGCCTTACCTACAACTGACCCAGGTTCAATTTTTAGCATCTATGAGCACTGCTAGGAGTAATTCCTGAGTGTAGGGCCAGGAGTAACAAAATATTATGTTTCTGTTACTCTTGTTTTTCAGTATTGTTTGAAGGTGGGGAGGATGATACCTTTTTAAATTTTTATTCTTATTTTAAAAATTTTCCCTAAGAATGACTTTGACTATTTAGGTTTTTTTTTTTTTTTTCGGCTTCATATATTGACTTATAAGACATATGTAGGCAATTTATCCCATTCTATTCCAGTATACATAGGACTTTCTATAAGACAGATAATATACAGGTCATAAAACATATCTTTATAAAATAAAAAGGTAGAAATTTTATTGAATATCCTTTTAGAATACAATTGATAATTAAAATTAATCACAAACAAAAATGGGGAAAGACTCAAACTAAAAAAATTGAGCTATAAATGAGGATCTTTCTGAATAAAAAAATTAAAACCAGAATCTCAAATAAAAAATATATACTTATATCAAGAAATGGCCAAAGACAATTGGTCTACAGAACTGAATTTATGTGGACAGAATATGAGGGTCTTTGGGACATTGGTGGAGGATGTGGGCAACATGATGGTTATTGTGACGTTGGAACCATGCATGCATGAAACTGTGATTAACAGTATTGTAAATCTATTGTACCTCAACAACTGTTAGATTTTAACAAAGCCAAACCATCAAATGAAGTCCACACACAAATTATAGATCACGTTTATGATGACTAAATAATAGCAAACTAAATTTCCAATAAAAAAAGAATTATAATTCATAATCAAGTAGATTTTATTCCAGGGATACAAGAATGTAAGGTAAAAGAATTCTGACAATTTTAGCATATCTAGATACATTTTGATTATATTAACAGTTATGATTTTAAAAACTCAAAAAATGAATAGAAAAGAAACAGTTAAGACAACTGTTTAACTGTTGAACATTCTGTCGCTTATTGATGTGTTAATAATGGTTTCTCATGCACAGAATCCCACAGTACACCTCCTTTCCCAAGTGCTCAGTGTGCCTTCCTCTCAACCCCTATTTCCACCAACACAACTATGTGGATCAGTTGATCCTTGAGCACAGAGTCAGTAGGAAAGCCTGAGCATTGCTGGGTGTGGCCCTAAAATAATAGCAATAAAAAAATCTGATGTATTTCTATATATGCAAATAATAAGCTTTCAGAAATTAGTAAGAAACTAAGTAATTCCAAGATAAACAACTAAATATAAAAAAGGAAGAGTTAGCCTAGGAGCTGGAAGGTGATCACTGAAACAAGAGGACATTGTCCTAAGAAGCAGAAAATTACAGAGATGAATAGATACTTAATATTCATGGATTTGATGTACCAATAACGTTATTTGATCTAAACAGTAAAAAGATTTTAATTTTATTGTGATTTTAGATTCTCCACATATTAGACCAGTCCCTTGAAGACAGAGATGCTATTTTTATATCCTTATTATTAACACAATTGCTTGGAATCAGAACATGAATATTAGTAATTTTAAATAAAGTTTTCTTAAATACAGTGTCATTTAATGAGTAGTATTTGAAAGAGAACAAATGAACTAATATATGCTATTAAACACACTTCAAGTTCTCTTTCCATGGGTCTCAGTGTAGATGGATTTCTTATATAATTCAAGTCTCTAAAGACCTTAAAGACCTTGTCAACTCTATTGCAAATATCACAGAAAATATGCTTGTATAGCATTTGACACCTATTTTCTTGCTTGTTTCTTTCCATGTTTATTGTTTGACCCTCTATCCTGGGAAATAAATACTATGACTGAAGGACTTCCCTATCAAGTTTTATTCCCTTCTAACAGTAAATGGTAAAAGGACAAAAGTAGTTGTCATAAGTAGTCTTAAATAAATAAATGGATGAATGTATTAAACATTAAAGGCCATATCATTTTCTAGACGCAAAATACTTGTCTTACTGGCCCACAAATTATTATTGAAATTGTTAAGTGGCTGAAATAAGAGTTAAGTGGCAGAGTTGAATTGGGTAGCAGAATCGCATTTGGGGGTAAATTGCCAATCACTACTATGAATTCACTACCATCCTATGCTCAGACGCACACATTGTGCTAACGTGGTCTTGCTGGATTTTCAGTGCTAATGAAAAACCAGCATCTTTTCTCAAAGTCCTTTTCTGAGCCATCTGCTAGCCAGGCTTCTGGGGAATGCCCTGCTGTAGAATGTTTGGGCTGACACATGCTGTCAAAGCTCCTTCAATGAAAGATCTCTAGTCAAGTACCTCATATTCATTTTTTATGAATTCTGTCTATCCCACTTCAAGGACACTGATCTCTTCCCTTGACATTTAGCTTCTTATTCATTGGCACTTTCACTTGGCTAATAGTGACCCTCTCTTGTCTCTTATTAGCTTTTCTTCAACCTTTGGAATATTCCTGAAGCAATTTTTCCATAATGCCTTAGAACCTTGAAAAACTCTGTTGATTGTCCAAGCTCAGCATTCTGCAACCAAGGAGTCAATTTATTTCACAAGGATATATGAATATTTATTTTTATAATTGTTTATCCACTTTCAAAAATGATGTGAAGCAGACAAACGTCAATATTGAACAACAAAATTGGTAAAAATCACTGAGGGAAAGATGATTATAATTTGTCTAAACACTGACAAATATCGATATCAGTGGTGAATGGAGAGATGGGACATGAGAAGAATAACCAGAGGGAAATTACTGGCATATTTAATTTTTCAAGTCATTATTGATTCTATAGAAATTATGGTAGTAGACTTTCATATAAAAAATTAAACTAATGGCTAATAGTACTAATAAATATCAAGCATTTCCTCAATTTTATAGCTAAAATTTCATCTTGAAGGAGTCATGTAATTTAACTATAATCATAAATAAGCAAATATACAATTCAGATTTTCTAACTTTTTCATTGAAATCATCTGTCAGAGATCGCTAAGTTATTGATAAGAAACAAAGAATTTCAGTAGAGGAACAAAGAAGAAATGCAGAGCTTTCCCAGTGTATATTTTATTATTTTAATTATTTTATATTTTATGTAACTGTTGAACAATTTGTATTATGGGTCAAATACAATTCCAAATGTCTCAATTTTTGACGATTTTTAAAGTTACTAGAGCAATTCACTTCTTTTTATTTTAAAACTATGACAGATACAAAAAGCCTACAAAAATATTGCTCACATAGGGGGGGAATAAGTGACTCTTAACATTCCAGGATAAAGGTTGAGGAGCCTCTATTTTAAAATTTTGACTCAAATTAAAATAATATTTTCTTTCTGATGTTGAACTTGTCAGAGAACACATATATAAAACTCTGCTAATGAACTATCATAAAAAATACACAGCATTTCTTACAACTCAGCAACATTTTCCCTAATGTAACCACAAACTCTTATTTAAGAGGGAGTTTTTAAATTCCTTCTGTAGTGCCTTTTATAAAAAAATAATAATGTTCAAATTTAAAAGAACCATGAGTATAACACTGAGCTAAAGAGTTTTAAAACAGAATTATTTATTTTGAGATCATGTTTAAGGAAGTTTTTTATGAGAAACAAAAAAATCCATTCTCAGAGGTTAATTATATTATAATATGTGAATTTAAATTAATTTACTATTATTCCCTATATTCCCCTACAGATTTCAAAGCTCAGATATACATAAACACAAATATACTCACACACACACACACTCACTCACACACAGACTCTTGTTCCAGAGAAAAAGTATAAAAGAATTTTCTAACTTTATCCTATTCCATTATTTGCTCAATATTGTGTTTCTAGTTTTAAGTAAGAAGAATTAAAAACTAAGAAGCAATAGCAGATCATAAGACCTATGCAAAATGGTAATGTCTATATTTCTTACATATTAAAGTTCTTCCTTTTTGTTCTTTAAGAAGGATGGCAGAGCACCAGAAGACAAGTTAGAAATGTTAAATACAGAAATCTGTTGGGATTCTGAATATTTTATTCTGGAATTATTTTATAATGTCTTTATTTAAACATCGTGATTACAAACATAATTGTAGTTTTGTTTCAGTCATACAAAGAACACCCCCCTTCACTAATGTAACATTCCTACCACCAATGCCTTCTCTCTCTCTCTCCTCCCCCAACTCCTGCCTGTATTTGAAACAGGCATTCTACTTCTCCTACTCATTAACAATGGCATGGTTGTTAGTGTAGTTATTTTCTAACTGCACTCACCACTCTGTGGTAAACCTCATATAGTGAGCCTGTCCTGGCTCTCATCTCTGGGGATTATAACAACAATGTCCTTTATTTTTCTTAAAACCCATAGTTATTCTGGAATTGTTAACTATTAAAAATAGTTTAAAGTTCAACATCAGAAGAAAGAATATATAGAAATTTCAAAAAATTTTTTACAATATAGACTTCTTAGCTTTCCTGTTATAATATTGGGATTTGTATTTTTTCCTTTCTCCATTTAATGGAAGTCTAACATAAGAATTCCCATGACATTCTTCAAAGAAGTGGATCAGGCACTTTTGAAATTTTTATGGAACAATAAACACCCTAGAATAGCTAAAGCAATCATTGGGGAAAAGAATATGGGAGGAATTACTTTCCCCAACTTTAAACTGTACTATAAAGCAATAGTCATCAAAACAGCATGGTATTGGAATAAAGACAGGCCCTCCGATCAGTGGAATAGGCTTGAATACGCAGAGAATGTTCCCCAGACATACAATCACCTAATTTTTGATAAAGGAACAAGAAATCCTAAATGGAGAAAAGAAAGCCTCTTCAACAAGTGGTGTTGGCACAACTGGCTAGCCACTTGCAAAAAATTGAACTTAGACCCTTAGCTAACATCACGAATGAAGGTTAAATCCAAATGGATGAAAGACCCGAAACCATAAGATATATAGAACAACACGTAGGTAAAACACTCCAGGACATTGAGACTAAAGGCATCTTCAAAGAGGAAGCTGCACTCTCCAAGCAAGTGAAAGCAGAGATTAACAGATAGGAATATATTAAACTGAGAAGCTTCTGCACCTCAAAAGAAATAGCGCCCAGGATACAAGAGCCCCCCACTGAGTGGGAGAAACTATTCACCCAATACCCATTAGACAAGGGGCTAATCTCCAAAATATACAAGGCACTGACAGAAATTTACAAGAAAAAAAACATCTAATCCCATCAAAACATGGGGAGAAGAAATGGACAGACACTTTGACAAAGAAGAAATACAAATGGCCAAAAGACACATGAAAAAATGTTCCACATCACTAATCATCAGGGAGATGCAAATCAAAACAACTATGAGGTACCACCTCACACCCCAGAGATTGGCACACATCACAAAGAATGAGAACAAGCAGTGTTGGTGGGGATGTGGAGAGAAAGGAACTCATCCACTGCTGGTGGGAATGCTGTCTATGCTTTCCTTTATGGAAAGCAATATGGAGATTCCTTCAAAAACTGAAAATCGAGCTCCCATACAACCCAGCTATACCACTCCTAGGAATATAACCTAGGAACACAAAAATACAATACAAAACCCCCTTCCTTACACCTATATTCATTGCAGCACTATTTACCATAGCAAGACTCTGGAAACAGCCAAGATACCCTTTAACAGATGAATGGCTAAAGAAACTGTGGTACATATACACAATGGAATATTATGCAGCTGTCAGGAGAGATAAAGTCATGAAATTTTCCTATACATGGATGTACACGGAATCTATTATGCTGAGTGAAATAAGTCAGAGAGAGAAAGACACAGAATGGTCTCACTCATCTATGGGTTTTAAGAAAAATGAAAGACATTCTTGCAATAACAACTTTCAGACAGGAAAGGAAAAGAGCTGGAAGTAACAGCTCACCTCATGAAGCTCACCACAAACAGGGGTGAGTTTAGTTAGAGAAATAACTATCCTAATAATGAACTATCCTAATAATGAGAATGTACGAGGGAAATAAAAAGCCTGTCTAGAGTACAGGCAGGGGTTGGGTGGGGAGGAGGGAGATTTGGGATATTGGTGATGGGAATGTTGCACTGGTGAAGGGGGGTGTTCTTTACATGACTGAAACCCAAACACAATCATGTATGTAATAAAGTTGTTTAAATAAAAAAAAATAAAAAAAAGAATTTCAGGATCCACTCTAACATTGCTATCCATTTTGATAATTATTTTAAAAGCCAGCAAAAGCATAGAATATTTGGTGGGGAGAATATTTTATTTCAAGCAAGACAGCCTTCACCTGAAATGAAATAAAAAGACTGGATTCTGCTTTGTAGGTAAAAAACATGATTGCTGGGTTATGTATATGAGATTAACCTTATCTATTCTTTTCTGTCAAGTCAATAACTTACTCAAGCCTAATTTTCCTAAATTGATCCAATGGATCAGACAGTATTTTAAAATATAATATATATATATATATGTCTTTTTCTAATTATCAAGAAAAATCTGAGAAAGAGAATTGACTCTAGAGATATAAATGACCTAATTGAATAATTAAAATTATAATTAAATAAAACCAAGTCATCTTAAGCCTGTCCAATTCCTTTGGGGATTATTGTGACATTTGCGGGAAGGGAAATAAAAAAATCACTTTTCAGCACTTTCCAGTACAAGAGAGTCCTCCAGACTTTCAGAGCCCGCAAGCAAGCCAAGAAAAAGTAAATACCAGAGCAGACAAGGCCACCATTACACCCTTTCCCAGTCAGTACTACTTTACTGTATAGCCAAATAAAATGAACTCTTCATCTTCAATTTCCTCAACTCTCAAATTTCTGAGTAGTAAGAACTTGCATCAAAGAGTTATTATAGAGATTAAATCATAGAGTGTATAATAAGAACTATGAGTATACTTAGTATAAAATATTACTATTAATGTTTAATGCATCAAATGGAGAAGTAAAGAGTATTCTGGAATACCTGGAGAGATGGTGATGGTAAGTTCATTGAGATGGATGTTAACCCACAAAAGAATTTCTGTTGAACTTAAACTTAAAATTGCAAAAGTTTCTGTGTGCACTGAAAATGAATCTCTGAGAGTTTCCTTTTGAGTCGAGACCTAAAGCAGCTTCTTTTATCTTTTTTAAGTGTAGATTCCAAAAAGTCAGTTAAGGAAAAACAGGTTAATGAAAGGAGAGAATTTTAGTGATGGCAGAGTTGTTTGATCCATGGGAGTTTGAACTTATATCTCTGTCTTAGAATGTGATTTAAGGTCTCAAACTTCAATTATTTGTGTTGTTTGAAAACCATTACTACCATACTGGCTAGCATGTTTATAACCACATGACAATAACAACATGACAGGGAAATGGAGTAAACAGAAGTCTCACACACATACACTGCTCTGTGGGTATAAGATAATTTAGTCTCTTTGTAAAATAATACAGAAATTCCTCAAAAAGTTAAACATAGGATTAGAGAGGTAGAATAGGGGTTACACCGCTTGTCTTGCACACGACTGTTACAGTTCTATCCCTGACCCCACAAGCATTCTATAAGTAACCCCTGAGCACTGAGCCAGAAGCAATTCCTGAGTATTGCCATGTGTAGTTCAAGCTCCCCTTACCACCACCAAAAAATTAACATAGATTATGTACATCAAAAATTCCACTCCTAGGCCTATACACATGATAATTAAAAAATTTCTATATTCACACAAATATTTTTATTAATATCTTTATTTAAACACTGATTACAAACATTATTATAGTTGGGTTTCAGTCATAAAAAGAACAGCCCTCTTCACCACTGCAATATTCCCATCACCAATGCTCCCATTTCCTTCCTCCCCACTCTGCCTGTATTCGAGACAGGCTTTCTACTTACCTCACTCATTGACATTGTTTAATAGTTCTCAGTTTAGGTATTTCTCTTACTGCACTCATCATTCTTTGTGGTGAGCTTCATATCGTAAGCTGGTTCTTCCAGCCCTCATCTCTAGGAATTAAATTGTAGATGCATAGAAACATTATTCAGTAAAGCCCCCAATGTAAATAACCAAATGCCTAAGAAATGAATGAATGAATGAACTGAATGTGGAATATCAGCAATTGAAAGTTATTTAGCCATAAAAATGAATTATGGATTTGATACAAAAACATTGTGCTTGGGAAAGAATCCAGGCACTAAACAAATGGTTTTGTCCATTGTATGATTGAAACTCAATCATGAACAACTTTGTATCTGTGAAAAAACAAACAACAGGAGTATGAACAAACTTGTAACCATGGTGTTTAAATAAATAATTTTAAAATGAATAAATAACCCACTCCCCCCAAAAAGAAATAGGCACTAGAGAATAAATTATATGATGTCATTTATATAAAATGAACATAACAGACAAATTTATAGAGACAGAAAGAAAATTCACTGTTGCTAAGCACTGGAGAAGATGGAGATTTGTTATTAAATGCTAATATGTATGGGATTTCTTTTTATGATAAATGGGCAACCTCCCAAAAAGATTGGGATCTCAGGGCTCTTTCAGGCCATACCTGGTGCAAAGATGGAGGAAGGTTATGTCCACTGGCCTTAGATTGTAGGAGGAGTCATGAGATGCTAATGATAAACTCAGGACCTTGCATTAAAAAGATGATCTATCACTTGAGCTATTTCCTAAGTCTCTTGGGCTTCTTCTGAAATGATTACAATGTTTTGGAATTTGATAGTAATAATAGTCACTGTAAAATTTTGTAAGCATGAAAATCCACCAAGTTGCACGTTTTAAAGAGTGGGTTGATACGTGAGATAGAGCTCTAGAAAAAAATAATGTGTGAAAAAAATTAATTACTGATTTAAAAGAGTTTACTAAGTTAAACTGAAGACAAATGAGGGTTTTGATTTTACAAAATTTGTAATGAGTCTACAGGAGTTACCTGATTGTTTTTGCTGCTTCATTTTTCTCGTTTACAGCAAAAACAGACACTTTTTTTTCTACATTTGTGAAAAAGCAAGGACATATCGTTGAAAGCTTGTGTTTCCAATGCAAGGTAACAAATCAAGGCAACATAGCACACTAATCAAACTTTAAAGAGAGTCACAAAGTGGTGGTTTGAGTCATAAATATTTGGACAAGCACTTTTTCTCAGACATGGAGTGTTCCATTTGATGCACCTGGCTCAGACTAATTGAAGTCATGGTTCATCACCCAGGGAGACAAATACTGGGCAACACATAGCACATAAACACACACACAGGGCAACACACACATAAGCACACACACACACACACACACACAAACACACCTTCCTCCATGTGTGTCCACACTGCTTTGAAATAAAAGCTCTAGGATTTTTTTTCCAGTCATTGTGGGATCCTGAATATTAGACTCTTCAAAATATATAATCCTGACACAATTGTCAAATCTTTTAGAAAATAATTCAGAATATCTTCCACCTGGCTAGGAAGAAAAAGTCCTTAAGAGTTCCTGTCCAAGTCAAATTCTTTCCTGCAACTAAAGGGATTTCAATCCTTTTCCATCAGTTTTTTTTTAAGACAGCTAGACAGGATGAATAAAGTTCTAAAATTTATGGACAAGGTACCTAACCCTATTTTCTACAAAGTCAACATTTGTTTACATTTCCATAGAAGAGAGGGAAAGGATAGGATAGATAGCACTTTAAAACCCTGAGATCTGGCCATTGCAATTTGTTACTTCTATTTTTTTAGTTACTTTAAAATAAGTTTAAAATTAAATAAATATATAAATATCAAAGTTCCTTCAGGTCTTAATGCAAAGCAGTTTAGGATTCCTTCAGAGTGAAACCTTACCAAGAGACAGAGTCTACTCTCCTACCAGACTACTTGATATTATTCTTGCCTTTTACGACTGACAAGAAGCACATGGGAGAGAGCATTATCCCTGCATCATGAAAAGAACGTGTTTTCCTCCTGCATAGCCTAACAGAACCTGAGTCACCAATTAAAGGAGAACTGAAACTAAATTACATGCAGCACTGTAAGAACCAGGACCTACAAAATCACCGATTCTTTCCTTTCCTCTATTATAAATAATATAGGGGGGATGAAAAGGAAAGATGAATAAATAAAATAATAGATAAGTAGAAATGGCAGGTAGGTGTAGCCTGATAGAGAAATCCAAACCACATGACAAGCTGATAATTTGTACCTTTAGGGAAATTTTTTATTTCTTATTTTACATTCTTATGGAAGGAATTTCTACAGACACTGTCTTATCGGTGACATAAAAAAGGAGACATTTGTTTTTAAAAAATTCTGTTTTATTTGTTTTTCCCTGCAGAAATGAAAGTGAGTAATGCCATGATACCCTAGATATTCTTACTAGTATTCTACATATGAAAGGAGGTTCAAGATTTACAATGCTGGAACCAGTGTTTGATGATGTTGGACAGATTTGACCCTTTCAATTTTCCTGTGAGAAATTGATCTAACACTGGATTTACTAAAGAGAGATTAGAAACTAAAGAGAGGACAATTATTGAGAGAAAGAAAGGAGTAAAGAGGTCAGGATTTAGCTATTCTTTTGCAACATATAAGACTCTGCATTTAACAATAACAGTAACTTCATGACATAAAAACATTTAAAAAATATACAGATACTTTTTCCTCCCCAAATAAATTTGAAGATAGAAATACAGAATATATAACTTGTTCCAAAATCATCAAGAATTGAGTATATTTCTATTGTTAAATCACAATCTCCTAAACTTATAGTCTATTTTCAAGGATACCTTGATATTTCAAGTATACCTATGCAGTTTTAGACATAGCAATTGTGTTCCAGGAAAAAAGGAAATATAAAAGGCAAGGACACACTTACCCTATGAATAAAAGCTTCTTTGAGAACCCCATATCAGAGTAGAGATATTGGCAGGAACCAAAAGGAAAGTAAGAAGACAAACTATAATTTACTTTCTAAGGACCAGAGAGCTAGAGGGTAAGACATTTGCCTTGCACACAGCCAACCTGGACTCTGTCTTTGCCACATAAGATGGATCCTCCAGGCATCCCCAGGAATGATTCCAGAGTACAGAGCTAGAAATAAGGCCTGAGCACAGTAGGGTGTGCTCCACTCCCCCATCCCTCAGTCCCATACAAAAGCTTTATAAAGGAGAAAGAAAGTAATCATTCTATAGTTAATTGATGGAAAGGGCAAAATAGGCAAACTATTTTCTTCTATGATCCAAAAGGACGTAAAAGAATTGAGTAATGTCTTTCATTGAATAAAATGAGATCATCATCTTAAACACATACAGACACACATGTTTGTCATGAAGAAATGCAAAGATAGAAAAAATTAGGAAGAAAATTCTCTCTGGTCTTCCAGTCAAAGAGAATATATGTATGTTTTGTGTGTGTGTGTGTGTGTGTGTGTTGTAGTCATGCAGTCTCTAGTGAGCTGACATTATAGAAAGTAATATTCCACATTTGTTCGTATGCAAGGACATTTCTAAAGAACAGCTGGGGCCGGCATTTCCTCTGGGTCCCATCACTAAATGAACTCTCATAATCAGTACTTAGGGGATGCACAGCAAGTCCCAATCCAAGGCATTAGTGTGAAGGACATTGAATTTTAGGGAACAATGGGACAGAGAGAGATCAGACAAGACAGCCATGATGAACACACCGAGAAAGTTGCTTCTATCTTGGCAAACTCATCTAGGCAAAGAGTTTTCTGCTCCCAGCAGATTAGCTCATTTTCTTGCTCTGCTGGCTGTTGACCAGAGATTGTGGAGGGCTATCTACATTGGTTCATTAAAGTTTGGACCTTTCTGGGACCTAGTGGTAGCACAGTGGTAGGGCATTTGCCTTGCACACAGCTGACTCAAGGATGGACTCGGGTTCAATCCCCGGCATCCCATATATTCCCCCGAGCCAGGAGCAATATCCAAGCACAGAACCAGGAGTAACTTACCCCTGAGCGCTGCCAGGTGTGACTTAAAAAACAAAAAAAGAAAAAAAAGTTTGGATCTTCTTAGGAAAATGATGGATCATATTATAAGCAGGAATAACAAAGGTTTTCGGGAAGAAATCTAACAGTGAAATTGTTCGAGTAATCCTTAGAGGAAATTGTGTGATTGTAGGCAAAAGGAAAATAGAAATTCTGTTGGAGAGCAGTGACTCTCACAAAGAATTTCTTCCTGGAAACAAAAACAAAAACACATTTTTATTGCTCACAAAATCCTGAAATGATCCCCGCCCAATTTAAATTCCAACTTTTGTTAAAGCTATTCTGATAAATAGACCAGGCTTTATACAATCAGGCACTGGGTTGGACCTTGTTTTAACGTATTTTATGAAGGTTAATTTCTAATATCATTGCATTTTTCTCACATTTAGAATGCATTTTTTCCCTCAGGCCTCGAAAGCATAACACAACCTTTGATCAGCCAGTAGGTTGGAAATTATCTAGAGCCCATTGAAGAACAATTCTTTGTTTCTTCATAATTTACTTCAGATGTGATTTCTGCTCTATTGAAGGTATTCCGGTTGTCAAAACTTTATAAGTAAAAGTCTGTGTTTAATCAGAAGCTGCAAAATATGCTCTGTCTGCCTTCTTCCTCAGGGCAGCTCTGAAACTAAAAAATAAAAAAATGTAATTAATTATTTTATCCACATTTAGAAATTATTTACTTTAGTTTAATAGGACATTTTCATGCCATTGTGGGAAGACCACCTTGCAAATCTGTTTATATAGACACAGTAAGTTGTTATTACTAGAAGTGAGATGCATGCGTTCATTTATATATACACACACGTACATACATGTACCTGTGCAAACATTACCTACTTCTAAAAAATAATGCAGAGGACTGATATCTAAGATGCATCCTTGATTCTCAAAACTCAATAATAACCCAAAAAATCAACTCCACCAAGAATAATATTAGAGAATTGTAGACACTTCCCCATAAGTAGCATACAATAGCTAACAGCCTATGAAATAAAGTGTTCACCATTACTGATTACCAGGGAAATGAACTTAGAATGACAATGAGATATCACCTTGCAGCAGCTAGAATGGTCTAGATCAAAAAGTATAGAAACAGTAAGTGTTCATAGGAATGTAGTGACAAAGGTACTTTCGTTCATCGAAGTAGAAAACGTCACTTGGTTCAGGGTCTTTGAAAAGCAGTTTGGAAATTTACAATAAATATTTAGAATGGAAATTTTATATAACCCTGTGATTTTGCTATGGCATTTACCCCAAGAACACAAAAACTTTAACTGTAAAGTTCACCCCTATGTTCATCACTGCATAATTTATGTATCCAAGACCTGGCTACAACAGAGCAAAAATAGATTCATGGACTAAAAAAAAAACTTGTGACATATATGATATATATATACATGTGTATACATATGAATCCACATGTAATGATATATAATAAATATACACACAATTGTTTCTACTCAACTATGAGAACAGATGATATCTTGCAGTTTTCTGGAACTTGTATTTATTCCATAGAAGGAATTGGAAAAAGTTGTGCTAAATGAAGTGAGTTAAAGAAAGATAAACCTTGGATGATTTCATTCACATGTGGAGTTTAAAGTAACAAAACAAAAGATTACATAAACCCCAATGGAAGCAAACCCTGAAGTATGATTAATAGAATTGTGATCCAAGTATGCAAGAAAGGGAAGGTTTAAGGAGGTGGGGTGAAGGAATTTTGGGATCATGGTGGAGACATCTTGGCACTTTGGTTGTGAGCATAGCCATAACAGTCTGTAAATATAAAAAATATAGTGTCTAAGTAAAGTAAGTAAATAAATAAATGTAACTTAGAAAATAAAAGACAAGGACCAGAGAGATAGAACAGTGGGTAAGGTGTTTACTTTACTTACAGTCAACCTCGGTTTGAATCTTGGCATCCCATAAGGTGCCCTGGACCTGCCAGCAGTGATTCCTCAGTGGAGAGCTAAGAGTAACCCCTGTACACAGCCCAGTGTGTGCCACAAAACACAAAATAATTACATGCAAAGGTAAAAGTAGGGCCCGGAGCAGTGGTCCAAGTGGTAGGTGTCTTCCTTGCTCGTGCTAGCCTAGGACAGACTGTGGTTCAATCCCCCAGTGTCCCATGTTGTCACCCAATCCAGGAACGATTTCTGAACATATAGCCAAGAGTAACCTTAGTGTTACCGGGTGTGACCTCCCTAAAAAAAGGTAAAAGTAAGGGGAAATTTTTGATATTTTGATATTACTCTGGGCAAGAATTGGTGCTGAAAGAGAAAAGGTATGATAACCCTCACTAATAATATTGCAAACCAGAGTGTTCATAAAGGGGGAAGGAAGTGAGAGTAAGAGAGAGAAGAGAAGAGAAATGTCTGCCCATAGTAAGGCAGTGAGGAGGATGGGAGGAAAACTGGGGACATTGGTGATGGGAAATGTACACTGGTGAAGGATGTTGTACATTGCATGACTAAAATTCAATAGTGAATAACTGTATCTGTGGGAAAAATTGTACATAAACAACCTTGTATCCATGGTGTTTAAATAAAGTAATTAAGGACAACAACAAATAAAATCAATTGAATGATGCTCAGTGTGTTTATATTGCAGAAGCACTGAAATCTGTGTATCAATTATTTTATTAAGTGAAAACTCAATTGCTGAATTTTAAAGTTGTGTTTGTTATGCCCATTGATTTACTGTAACTATTAACTTTGGTGTGATTTGGGTTTTAGCTTTTGAACTCCAGGTTTTCATTATTAAAGAAATAATAGTAAAGTTCAGATTTCATGCCCTTCTGCATTCTCAGAAACTACAGTTGTCAATATCAATAAAAATAAACTAAAAATGTATATTGTAATCCATTTGCTAACAAAGACTCTGCAAATATAGTTACATAATATTTTGCAAATGTATTCCAAATATCTTAATTATGCTCTACAACTCATAGCTATATAATATATTATAGATATATCATAAATATATATTTATATAGATTAGTCAGCTATGGGAGGAAATTCACTCTATATTCATTATTGAAACAATTGATGACAACCATGACAGGCCATCGTTCATGACTCTAATGCTTAAAAATTAGAATTTCAGTCCCCTTAGTTTCTGAAATTATCTCACTTCAGGCCTTGATGCTCAATTATATCTTCAGTGCTTGACTAAATCTTGTCTATTTGCAAAAGGAGTGACTTGTGCAAATGTAGTAGCAGCAAGTTGATTATTACTTTTGGGCGCTGTCCCATACTTTTGAATTGTCTGCTTGGGAGAGACTTGTAGCACTTATATTATGGCCTGGTGAGTGCTAGGGTTTAATTTGTCTGCAGCTGATTTAGATCTGTCCACTTGTCCTTGCTTTCTAGCTCAGAAATCCCAGAAAGAGGTATGAGGGCTGGATGGAAATGAGAGAGATTGTCAGTTACAAAAATAATTTCTACCCATTATTTTTCCCCTAGTAATTGAATTGTTAGCAGCTAGTCCAAAGTACCTAAGTGAGATAATTATTGTCTTTTTTATTTGATGGAGTCTCCTAAGCCAGGCTCAGGATGTGGGCCCCTCCTAGAGATTTTCCAGTGGTTCAATGAATGAAAATATGGTGTCCTTGAGGCCTGGAGTGCTTTGTATTACTTGGGTCACCTGAGCTCAGCTCTTGGACTTTCAGGGTTACATTGGCAATACTTAGATGACAATATGGTATCAGGAATCCAAGAAGAACTCTGCCATTTGCCAGACAAGCACTTAACGCTCCCACTGTATCTCCAGCTTTTACTTGATTTTTCTTTATCATGGTAATTTAAGTAGTTAATTTTAAATAGCCTAAATTGTTAAATTTAAATAGCTAACTTGCAAGCAATAAATTTTCACACAATATCTTGGAGCTAAAATAGGACGAATACATTTTAAAGTAGCAACCAGAATGTAGTCCTGGTTTTACCATTTACTAGATGTGTTACATCCATTTTATTAACCTCTATGTTTCCTCATCTCTAAAATGGGAGTCTTGCTGTTATTGTGTAAGGTCTGAATTCTAAATCCATCCTACAAAAACCACCAAGGAGTTTATTTACCAGCATGCTGGGGTTTCCCCTCTACGGCAATGACCCCTTCCTGAGCTCAATTATGGCTTTAAAATCTTTAAGTTGATTGGTTGTTGTCTAGGTTGTTTCCTTTTATGGCTAGATATCTAGAGTGGTATATAGTGGTCTATGGGGTCTTGAGGTCTATGTCAGCTGAAGTAATAGAGGAGGGGCTTGGGCGCCCACTCTGTGCACCTGACCTTGTCTGCTCCTCTCAGGCCTCCAGGTGAATGTTCTGGCCTGGTTTTTGTTTCTTAAAACTTGAGCCTTTCGTGGCTGTACTTAGGTTTACAGAAAAGCTGGGTTACTGTTAATTCTAAATCTATCTTTAGATCCTAACAATTGTATCACAGTGTAATGGATTGAACTGCACAAGTTTTCACATATGCAAAACATGTGCATTTGTAACTATAGTATATCTTACATAGCTGAATTTTACTTCTGATGAATTAAAATGAGTATGTAATGGTACTTAAACTAGAATCACATGGAAGCTTTATTAAATGTGATTGTCTCTAGTACCAGGAGGTTCAGATTTAAAAAATTCTGAACATAATCTATTTTGAGTGACCTTGCTGATGATTTTGTGTATGCTAAAACTTGAAACGTAATAGGTTAGGGCCATCTCAAACAACTAACATAAAATTATTCCTTAAAACAATCAATCTAATAATGTTGACATTAAACCAAATTAGAGGTATACCCAATCAAGTTAATAAAATCTCACAAAACTAGGTTTTCAAGAACACTATGTAAACATTGCCTCGTTCCTTTAGTGGTTTAATTGACATAGAATTGAAATAGAAGTGCAAAGCTTCCTAACTTCACAGATGGTAAGATTTTTGTTCAAATGCCTGCCTTTTCTGATAATTTAATCCTTTCTTGTGGGGTAAATCATATCTTTGAGGGTTGAAAAGATAGTAATGGGATTAAAGAATTTATCTTGCACACTCCAGTTTTAGTCTCAGCATTGCATAAGGTCCCGAGTACCAGCAGTACATGTTGAGTACAAAGTCAGGAGTAAACCCTGAGCATGGCTGAATATAGACCAGAATCTTTAAAAAAAAAATAACTTTTGACCCCTGGTTCTGAGCAAAATGTATTTATATTAATTTTATGGATTTTCTCAACATATAGGAGCTGGTATGTATTACCTCCTTGGAATTCAAGATCAGTCACAGAGTAAGTGTTAAATAAGTGTATGCAGAACTTCACTGTTATTAATTTCTTAAAATAATTTACTCTTCTAACATCAGTGACCAGTTAAGATATTGAAGTATTTGCTTAAATTTATAAGTGTTCTTTAGAAAGATGTTTTCTAATCTCAAGTCATTTTTTATAATAATAATTTTTATTTTGACCGAAGTGGATTACATATCTTTTAGAGTAATATTTCAGGTACATATTGACATTGAATCAGGGGAATTCCCACCACCAAAATTGTCCTCCCTCTACTCTCATTCCCAGCATGCATGCCATATTCTCCTCCTTTACCCCTGGGCTGCTAGTATAAGTGGTCCCTGTGTCTAGCTTGTTGTAGATTGGGTATCAATTCTGTTGTTGTTGGCTTTGGATTTGGTGTTTAAGTCCGATCATTTTATTACTACTTAGTGATCATACAACTGTTTGGTCTTGGTACCCTCCATTGTTTCCCCTTCCATTTGAGAGGCGGAACAAGATGGTTCAAGTTATGTGGTTCTGTTTAAAGAAAAGAAAAAATAAATAAAATGGGATATTTCTTTAAGAAGAAAAAGTGCTATGACTTGTTTTAAAAGGTCACCAAAAATTAACTACTAATTTACTAAACTCTTCTGTATAATTGTCTTTAAGGTTTTTATCTTATTCTATGTCAAGTTAGTGAGCCTTTATTATTCTATATCATGTTGAATGTTGTGTTGTACAATAGTCTTTAGCTAGAACATACACATAGCCAACCTACTTCTTACTTTAATAAGAAACTAGTAAGGTGCTTAAGGGGATTCTTAACCACCTATTGACTTGTCAACAAAACAGGAGTAGAAAAGCCAGAAGCAAAGTGACTGCAGCAATGGGAGCACTACATTCTGTGGAGCATTGGCTGGGAAAGAAAGCTATAAGGACAATTAACAATACATTGCCCTTCTGAAGTAAAAAGGGCCTCTTGGAAGAATCAACCGTTGTGCCCTGAGAATAAAGAAAAAGAGGTTGTTGTTGATCAAGTTTGACAGATTCAAAAATATTTTAGCTGGGTCTTGAAGGATCACTAAAAATTCACTCAAAGGTATTCTTGTGGACTAACAGTATGCGTACTAAGCTTGCTTTGCAGACAACTCAGGACAGTATCCTCAAAAACAGGCTTGAAAAGTCTAACAGTAAAATATACAAGTGATAAAAGATGGGGTGGGGGGGTGTAGAGTTGCTTCAGCAGATGCTAACAGTCCTGGCCATTTTTTTGTGTGTTTAGACCACAAAAAATCCAATTATACTCATGAAAATGCAGGCAGCAGGATGCCTAATTTAATAGGAGAGGAAAAAGGAAGGACACATAAACTATAAAGGATTTATTCGTTTTCCTCAATAAAGACTAAACCCCCTTCATGTGCTCTTGTTAATTCATGAACTCTCCAACTCATATTTTAGGGACTCATCCTGCTGTTTTGAAATAGCTAGAACAGATAATCTTCAAGATTTTATTTAGACCGAATGACCTTAATTTTTATTTCTGCTTCCCTCAGCTCAATGTCTATTCATTTGCCAGAGCCATAAATTGGAGATTTAATTAGATTTCTTAGCGACACCTAGTGACAGAGAAAGGAACTGAAAATTCTTTTGGTAGTGGAGCTTGCACGTCTTTGTTTTTGTTTTGTTTTGTTTTGTTTTTAACTCAGATATTTTAATACCATGCAAAAAAGTCGATTCAAAATAAATTAAAAGCCTAGATATCAGACTTCGAAGCCATAAGTACAGAGTAAAATGTAAGCAGGACTCTCCATGATATTTAAGCTAAAATCATCTTATTTTTTTCTTTTTTTAAGATTTAATTTTTGGATCTCAACAAATGTTGCAACAAATAGAAATTTCCCATGACAGCCTTCTCTATTAACAACCTCACTCCACAGAATATTTCCTAAAGAATGAGCCTGCGTGAACAGACCATGGTCACCCAAACTCTACAGTTTACCTCTAGATTTACTGGGTTTGGGTTTTGATTTGGTTTGGACATTGGGGTTAGATTATTTTAAAATATAAGATCTTTATTTAAGCACCATGTTTACAAGCATGATTGTAGTTGGGATTCAGTGCTGACACAACTCTTTGTAACTAGTTAAGCAATAGCCTTTTCCTGCCTTTCAAACACTGCTCCTTTTCTAACAATAAGGCTTAACATAAGTTGAGTCTCTTTCATGCTCAAGAACTGTAGGAACTCTATCTTAATCCTCAGGAAATGTTTTTGAAATCCAGACCTGGAACCCAGACTGTGGAATACAGAGCAGCTTTGACTATGATACCTTAAGGCCTTGTAGATTCCCGTGTTTCCATGTTTCAAACACATGTCAATTAGTCTTCACTCATGCTTTTCACACACCTTCTTTCTTTTTTCAGAAGTGTGCTCTAGGGGCCGGAGAGATAACATGGAGGTAGGGTGTTTGCCTTGCATGCAGAAGGACGGTGGTACAAATCCTGGCATCCCATATGGTCCCCCGAGCCTGTCAGGAGCAATTTCTGAGTGCAGAACCAAGAGTAACCCCTGAATGCTGCTGGGGGTGACCCAAAAACAAAAAACCAAAAAAAAAGTGTGATCTAAATACAACTATTCAACTTTAAGATACAAGAGACCAACACCTCCTTTGGGACTCTTCTCTAACTTCTAGCCCAACCATTTATTTATTCTATTTATTGTACTTGTAATAATTTACTATTTTGTTTTTGTTACCAAATTCATGGTCTGATTACCTGAAACCTCATACACAAGAGACAAGAGTTGTAGGAGAAAAACAGATTAGATGATGTCTAAAAAAGTCAGACCTTTATGTTGAAGTTCGGAACTAATATTGGGAAAAAGAATAATTGATAATGAATAGTGAATAAGGGTCCAGTTATGTGACTTCTCAGCTGCTTCAGTTGTTTGAAGATGGTGGTCTACTTCTGGTAAAGCATTAAAATAACAATTTCTGCCTCTTGTGCAATAGCCATGAGAGTTTCTTCAGACAACCTGGCGATTATTCTCTTTCATTCATCCATGACTTACTCCAAGTTTTACATCAAACACACAATGCCACATTGCATGAAAACATTCCTTTGTATTAAGAGATCAAGGAAAGGCCAAATGGGGTGGAAGAGGTTATAAGGAAATCAAGACTATGTTCCAAGTACCCGCTTCCTTACAACTCCCACTTGTCAATCTATCTATCTTCTTCCATTTAGAGAAAAATTAGGGCAGTTAGTCTAGTTTGGCTCCTTCTGACCAAAAAAGGGATTAAACAGGGATTGTAGTAAAAATGAGTCTTGGTTTGCAGTATTAATTAAACACAAGGTAAATTAGGTAATAAGATAATCAGGTCCAATTTTAATATTTCTTTCAATGTGAACTAGATTCAGGGGAGTGAAACAATAATATAGCAGTAGGATCATTTGTCATGCGTGTACCTGACTGACCTGGCTTGATCTTCTGCATCTCATACAGTTCCCCCAAACCCCACCAGGAATGAACCCTGGTGCAGGATAGGGATAAGCCCTGACTATTGTTACATGCAGCTCTCCAAAAAATGAAACAAAATCAATATGAACTGTTTTTCCACAATTTATATTTAAGAAAATAAGTTTGCAAACTAGTTCCATTTACCTGCAAACAATGGTATTTGGTAGTCCAGAGTTTGCTGCAGCCTGTGGTCTGTACTTATTCAAGACCTCAAAGTCTTAGATACATCTCTTAGGTCCTTCTAAACCCTTTCTATTAAACCATGACCTCAAAGAATAATCATACAATGTGACCTTTATCTACTAGCCCAGCTTATTTAGTCATTAATCATTCATTGAACATTTAGTTTGTGCTAAATTGGGATTTGGAGATACATGAAGTTACAATATTGTCTTCCAGGTATATTTGACTCAGTGGATAAAACAAGAAAACCAAACTAAGACTGGGTGTAAGCAATGAGTTCTGTAAAACCCTGAACAAAATCACTTCTTTTATGAAACAGCCTGAGAAGGCTTCCTGGAGGAAGAACAAGTGGAGAAGGAACACAATATGAGCAGCTTAAGCCACAAAAAGGCATAAAGACACGAATCAGAACTATGTGATATCGCACATGAGATTTGGTGATTTCCCTGTCTCTGGTTCTCCCCTATAAATCTCTTCACCAGGTTGTGGCCTTACTGGTTCTTTTATGAAATATGAAAATGCAAAGAAGTTCTTTTCTTTAACTCACCTGTAGAGAAAATTTAGTTCCTTATGTACTGCAAGTCCCATTCCACCACACCTTTATTACCTCCCTGATACAACTCTTACATGAAATATTTTGGAAAGAACAAAGAAATGAACTAAAGATAGAATAAATGGTTAGTAAATTGTAGGGAGAAAGGAATAAGGAATCAATAAAGAAAATTAATTCCATTTTTATAGGCCATTAATTGACAGTATGTACTCAGAGGACTTTATTAGTTAGCTGAACAAGTATCAAAAATATAGAAATAACAATACATTCCAAGTTATTTTTTATTTAAAATTTACTTTATTTTATAAATAACTGAGTGGAAAATATTTTTAACTTTGTTTTAAGCTTTCTTTCTTGAACTTACAGTATGCCATAATAAAATAGTCACTTTTCAATATTTATTTTAGTAAAAGTCCACGAGCAGTGAGAAAGGGGCTGTAGGAGTCTCACTTTTCAGATGACAAAAAGAAATTCTAGAGACTTAAAAGGATGGCAAAATATCACACTTGATATGCGGCAGAAACATAATTTGAACTCAGCACTAGTTGGCTATAGCATCCATGCTTTTAAATTAAGTAAAGTGTGCTAAGCAGATTGAGTTGGTGGAGACTCCACATACTGAAAGAAGACATGATTAAAGGCCATTTGGGTTATGATATAAAGTCCGAATTCCATAAAAGCAACAACAAAGAAACCTAATATTTCCTATCTTAAGTCCAAATTCATCCAAACAAACACTAGCATTTATAGGCTTGATTACAAAGGTAAAACTTAAACTTTGTTAATACTAAACAGTTCTGCTTTCAATAAATCTTTGATTCTAAATGATATATGACAGATAGTAATCATTTGATTAATATTTTTGTTCCAAGGGGTAATAGTTTTTATTTACATTATAAAGGTAATTACATATTTGCATAAACATACATGTTATTATGTAAATTTAATACCATTCTTAAATCTTTTTCTAGCAAAATATATTTTTTATTTTCCAAGCTGGGGTCTCATCATGTTATCTTCTCCCAGAATTAGTTTGTACAAGGCTTACTTAATTAAATGACTTTGTGAAGTTGAAGATTTTTTTTCAACATTAGAATTATCATTAGCTTAGGAAAACTAGTTAGTTCACCAAAAGTAACTCAGACTTCTCTTTAACATGATGCACAAAACTCAAATAAAAATGGATTAAAGACCTTAATATCTGACCTGAAACCATAAGGTACATAGAGGAAAACGTAGGCAGAACACTTCATGACAATGAAGTAAAGGCATCTTCAAAGATGAAAGACCACTAGGCAAGCAAATGGAAACAAATATGGAACTACAAATAATAAGCAAATAAACTGGACTGCTTTAAACTAAGAAGCTTCTGCACCTCAAAGGAAATGACGACTAGGATATAAAGACTACCCATAGAATGGGAGAAACTATTAACTCAATTAGGGGTTAATATCTAAGATATATAAGGCATGGGTAGAGATTAGTCAGAAAAACATTTTCTCAAAAAAGAAATACAAATGGCCAAAAGGCACATAAAAATATTCCACATCATTTCATCAGAGAGATGCAAATCAAAACAACAGTGAGATATCATCTCACACTATAGAGGCTGGCACAAATCACAAATAACAAGGACAACTAGTGCTGGTGTAGATATGGGGAGGAAGGAACTCGCATTCACTGCTGGTGAGAATGTTAACTGGTCCAGCCTTTTTGGAATATAATACGGATATTACTAAAACAAACAAACAAAAACCCTAGAAATTGAGCTTTTATTTGATCCAGCAATTTTACTCTTAGGAATATATCCTCAGAGGCCCAAATCACAATGTAGAAAAGCCCTCTGCATCCCTATGTTCATTGCAGCCCTATTCACAATCAGAATCTAGAAACAACCCAAGTGTCCGAGAATAGATGAGTGGATAAAGAAACTATAGTATACCTATAGTGTACTATAGTATACTATAGGATACTACACAACTGTTAGGGAAAAATGAAATAATGATATATTGCAAAACATAGTATCTAAAAGAAAAAAATGAAAAGAGAGAGACAGAGGCATGCAGATGACAGGGCAGAATGGAAACTGGAGACATTGGTGGGTGCATTGGTGAAAAGTGTCGGACATTGTCTGACTAAAAAATTACAACTTTGTAATTGTGAAAATATGTACAACCTTGTAACCATGGTGTTTAAATAAATAAATTAAAAAATAAATAAAAGTTAAGTTTCCCAAATCATAAAAAAGAATTATCATTGTTTATTATTATAGATAAATATACATGTATATATGTAGATATATTTAAAATTAATATATTTATTTCTAATTTTCCTATAGATTATAAATAGACCAAACTAAACAAAAATAAGATGTTTTAATAGAACTATGAGAGGAAACTTGGAAGGACTATCTGATCAAACAAGTAGAATAAAATATTCTTGATAAAATCCAGGGAATATGAATTAAAAATTTTTTAGCATGTTACAGGTTTTAAGATATTCATAATGACATATTGCATATACAAAAAAACTAAGAGTCATTAGAGAATACAAAATGGAATCATGGAATTGTAAACATTTAAACACATTTGAAAGATGAAGTTTGACCATTTGTAGAGTAGGAAAGTAATTGCAAAATTTCTGTCTAAAATGTTGAAGAACATGAAGAATATAAAGGTCGGACTGTTTGGTAGCTCTAGGTATAATAGGATAAATATTAATAGTCATGAGCCACATTTCTACAACAAAAGCCTACTATAATCAAGGGAATTTAATATTGATTCGTTCTCTCTGTGAGACAGAATCACACTGGTAATGCCCCAAGAATTTAAATTTAAATTTAAACACTGAATTTCTGGGTGAGGCTTGGATATCTGTATTGTTTTTGATACCAGAGGAGAATCACAGGACAGCTAGTTTTGAGCACTATTTTCTTGCCCCAGAAGAAGCAGACAGCAAATTATATATTATATCATGTACTCAGTGGACCTATAAACTTCTTTTTAAATTATTGATCCTTGATGTGCATTTTATTTATTTTGTTCTTTAAGTTCAAAAGATGTTATAATACTTAGGTTTTCAATAAACTGTCATTTCACACTTGAAGAAAATACGTTCAAAATATCTAATTGTGCTGTATTGCTGTGATTTTTACATTTTTGTTTGTTTGGGGTTTACATTACATTTGTGGATTACTCCTGGCTTTGTGTTTAGAGATCACTCCTGGTGGGCTTAGGGTACCATCTGGAATGCCAAGGTTGGAACCTGGATAGGTTGGCAGAGAAGCCAAGCAACCTACCAGCTGTATGCACTATTACTCTGGCCCCTCACTCTGCATGTGTGTGTATGTATTTCAAAATGACTTGAAGTAGAGAAGATGGTCTAAGAGAGTTTCCAAAGGTAGAAAACATAAACATGTAGAATAAGGAGAGAAGCAAGATAGCAATTTTAAAAACCTGGATGAGCACTTTTATCTTTTATCAGGTTGAAGTGCTCTTCAGAGTTTGAGGTAGAATGTCATCAACCAGTAGATATCAGCAGAGAGTGCTTGGGAGAATCCTGACAGATGTTCAGTATTACAGTAGAATTGTTAATAATGTCTGTTTTCACTCTTAAACGTACCCTGAACTGGCAGGGAATTTAGCTCAGCAGTAGGGCTCCTCCTACCTTGCATGCATGAGGCACTGGGTTCAATCCCTCAGAATGAGAGAGGGAAAGGATCCTAAACTTTGGAGAGCAAATTAAATTTTTATCCTAAAGTCAAAGAAGAATATTTGGAGAATCAAAATATAAATATATAGTTGACAACTTCCTTGACTTCTGAACCCTTGACCCTTTGTAAGTTGAGCCTAAATCTGAAGGTTCACTTAAATGGTGAACTTGGAGAATAAGTCAGACTCTCGGTGGCTTGTCAGTAAGCAGTGGTGACTAATGCCAAGGGCAGTCCCCTGGCTCATAAGCTGGCTTGCCTGCACTTAAATCAGGCAAACACCATTTCAGAACAGTGTGAATTGAAATGATTTTCTTGTCTTCTCGTTGCATCAGTTTCTTATATGTAAAGTAGACTAAAAGTATGCCATTCTCTGACAGAATGTGTTGTAAGGATATTGAGCTTGAAAATATTTAGGGTTTTGAAAAGCAGCTGGCATGCAGTAAAAACAATAAATACATTCTTATTAAGCCAAAGAAATTTTGGATTTTCACACCCCACCTTCTAGATAAAATGATAACTCCAACATTATGAAGGTGACTTTTTATAGGCAAAGGGACTCACTCAGACATTGTCAACTTTCATTTTAACCACTGTAAAGACATTATTTTGCATTCATGAACAAAAGCTATTTTTGTTCTTTTTTATTTTTTTTTGAGCCTGGGAATTCATAAACTATTACAATTTGTTCTCTTGCTGTTATTTATTCTCATAATTCCCATTCTAGAAAGCAGGACTCCTGAGTTCCTGATGAGGTAAAGGACTGAGGGAAGAAGAGAGGTACAAAGGTGTTTATGAAGAGAGGGTTCCTAAGAAGCTAGGGAGAAGGTGTCAGCAAAGCAAGGCATCAGGTAGAAAAAAATAAGACTTTTGGGGTAGGAGGAAGGATGGAGTAGCACAGACTTAGACATTTTGTTTTGTTTTGTTTTGTTTGTTTTTGGGGCCACACCCAGTGATGCTCTTGGCTATGCACTCACAAATTGTTCCTGGCTTGGAATACTATATGGGACACTGGGCTGATTGAACCCTGGTCTGTCCTAGGACAGCTGCATGCAAGGCAAATGCCCTACCACTGTGCCACCGTTCAGGCCCCAGACTTGACATTTTAACTAATATCTTTCAAATTAGAAATTTGTAACTATTATTTCTTTCCTTTTATGCAACTGAAATAAGATGGTGGGCCTTTTTATCAGAGAAGGGACAATGTTTATATAGGCATAATGCTAGCATATTATAATATTTAATTGACCAAGCAAAATAATTTTAAATAAATCTGTGTGTTCACACTGAATTATTCATCTACCCATCTAACTATTTCTAGTAAATCAAAAATGTATATAAATATGAAAAACAAAACCAGTTGATTGATAAAACTGAATTTAGTAGAGTGCAAGAAAATTTTTAAAAAATCATTCTTTCAAAAAAAGTCATTCTTTCAAATTATTCATTCCCATCCAGGATAAAATTATTTTCAGATAATAAATCTTAGGTTTCATTTCAAGAAAATAAAAAAGATATCCAGCCAGAATAAAATGAAAAATTTAAATTCTAATTTAAAGCCTTACCCTTTCCCTGGTTGAAATTGGTTTTATTTCTTCAAAGGAGAGGTAGGTGGGTATATCATGCTCATTACATTTCTGGAACAGGTAAATCCTAAAATGTCAGTGATTTATCAGAACAAAAATTCAGTTTTATTACATGAAAAGTGAAATCAGCTATAATGGGATTGGAGTAATTTGAGGTTGTTGGGATTTTGAGCCTCTTGTTCCACAGCCATTCTTAGAGGATCTACAAGGAGTCAGCTCTGCTCTTATCATTCATGTGGATTTCAGTTTCCCTGGTCTTAGTTTTTATTGTCCCAGGGAAGATTCTAAAATAGTAATTGACAGAATGCATTTTTGATTTGAAAGGCTATTAAAGCTAATCACTAAAAAGTTAAAAGATGATGTAGCAAAAGAAGATAATGTAAAAATGGGGGCACTGGGGCCTAATCCTTCTGGGAAATTGTATAAAAAATGTGCCTCAAGATTAGTGAGAGGGAGAGAGACAGAGACTGAGAGACAGACAGACAGACAGACAGACAGACAGACAGACAGAAACATACACAGAAAGACAGAGAGACAAAGACAGAAAGAGAGAGGCAGAGTGTAAAGTGTCTGCCATATAGACAGACTTTGGATAGGGTTGGGGGACAAGAGGAATAACTGGGGAAATTGGTGACAGGGAATATACATGGTTAAGGGGTGGGTGTTAGAAAACTAAATGATTAAAACTCAATATTCAACAACTTTTTAACTCTGTATTTCATGGTGATTTAATAAAACCACTCGTGTGTAAGATTATTTATTTCAAGGATTTGGTGAATATATATCCACCAACTCCAAAAAATATAGGATGAGGATTGTTGCCACATTAGGGAGTTAATTACTCCCTGCCATTTTCCATTTGGCCATATGTTGGGGCCAACAATGCTCCAGTAGCTGGAGAAAATGTCTTTAGAGAAAGAGAATCATTTGGAATATGGAATAGTGGCAACATATGTATGTGAGGCATTTTATGTTTTTCTCTACACTAAGGACATTTCTATCCAGTTAACAAAATATAGGCAATTGAATAAGGAAAACTTCATGGTTGGTTGATGTAGACCTGGGTAGCAAATAACATGCAACACTTTTTCCTACTAATGTAAGAGGAGCACAGTCCATGATGGATTGTCACCTGTTCCTAGCACAACTAACTGTTCTTCCTCCATTTCTTCATCTTGCTCTTCTACTTTTTACTTACATCATTCCCTTAATTCATATGTCCTTAATCCCTTTAAATAGGAGAGCATAAATTTATTTAGTTGAAACTCTCATTCATTCTTTAGATTCTAGGCTTTCCTCCCATGTTCTATTTAAGAATGATGATTTACAATTTGTTAATAATATACATATTAGTTATACAATATGCCAAAACCACACTCATTATCTGAGTGTCAATGTCCCTCTACCAATACCCCAAGGTTCCCTTCCACTCATTAAACATAGGCCAACCCTCAGAGCCTATTATCATTGGACAGTTGTTATTTCCTTACTATGTTTCTTTATATGTTCATACATGAGAAAGTTCATTCTTCATTTGTCCCTCTTCCTGTGACTTATTTAACTCAGCTTGATATCCACTAGTTCCATTCACATTGAGAAAATGTCATGATTTAATCTTTTCTTTTAAGCTAAGTAGTATTCCATTGTGTATATGTACCACCCATAACATAATTTTCAGAAGTCCCCTTGCTGATATCTTAACTTTGAAATTTCAGCCAAAGAACATTAAGATAAATAAGACAGAATTCATGTACAATTACTTTGTCCCTCAAGTCCCCAGATTGTAACACATTATATTTCTTAACAGCACACAAGGCAATCTAAAGCCATAAAACTTACATAACTCCTTAAACATTACAGGCATAGTATTTTTTTACATTTCCATGTACATGCATATTAGCTTAAGTTAACCTCAAATTTTAAGTGGGTTCTTTTTAAGGATTAAAGTCAAAGGAGCACAGTAAAAATGGTGCTAGAGTGGCAATTGTTGTTTGCATAGGCCCACCAAAATATGAGGGACATGGAAAGGAATAACCTTGGCCTAAATACAAAGAGACCCGACCCCTGAAGTTTCCTGGCACAAGACCAACTCTAGGCTCCAGGCAAGCTAGATTGTCCAACCCAAGACATTGTCTGTAGTGCCAACACACTTTTATTTTTCACACAGTCTCTGTTGTTGGTATCATGTTTCTGTATTAAAGATCCTGGAATCTGCATATCCTACATTGAAGACAGGATGTGGAGCGTCCTCTCGTTTCACCTCACAATCAAAGAGCAATGCAGGGAGCCCTGTCCTGTAAGCAGGTCGTTGTTGTTATTAAGTCTTCTCAATGTTAAGGGAAGTCTCTTTTGAGCAGGTCGATGTCTGAGCAGTGTAAGGTCTTCCGTGGTAGAGGATTGCTTCCAGGTGATGTTATAGACAAGCCTGGGTGTTTCGTGGATGGCTTCCCTGGTTCAGGGGTGAATGGAAAATGCCCTTTCTTCTGAGGTCTGTGCCAGGTCGTTATGTCAATGTTCAGGGTGTAAGGTCCCTTTGCACTACAAGATTTGTGTGTTCCAATCTCTATTAGATAGGATCTTATTTGTATGTATAGTATTTTCCCATTTTAATGTGCCTTTGCAAAAAAGGAGCAATGCAACGTGGTGTTATTGGCGCATATGGAGACCATAAGAACAAGTCCAACTGATTCCCATGATATGGTTCAATCATAAGCATTAAACCTAAAATTCTCCGCAAACAAAATAGTTAATCTGGGTGGTATCATAAAGGCTGGAGTGTTTCTCAAAGAGAGCAAAGGAGAGTTCACTTTCTCTTCTATTTCCAGGTAGGGAGTTACTTTTAGAAATTTTCACTACACTAATGGTTGTCCCCAAAGAGAATCTATTTAACAGTAGCTTCAACATAGTGCTATTGTCTCATCTTATTTAAAACAGTCTTACTCAAGATGTTATATCTCTATTATTCATATGTTCAGTTCTGGTACTGCTTGGCCATTACTTTGGAATTCAAGAGAGCATGTTATCAATTGCTTACAGCCCATGCAACCTTTATAAAGCTCTAACATAATAAGAAAATTTGCATTAAACATCTTGTTACACATTAGAAAATTCTTCTCTGTGTCTACATTCTTAGGACATCTTGGAGGCTACAATAATCAGTGTAAAGAACTTGGAATGATTAGGATTACTTCTAAGATTTCAGTAAGAAATGATTCAAGGTTATAAATATGATCTCATACCAATAGATGCTAAAAGAGAACATGGCTCAAGGGACAAACAAGGCTCGAAAATAAATGAAATTTTGTCTCAAGTGTAAGTAAAGGACAGTCATCCATATGCATAGAGAGGGAGGGGAGGAGCGAACACAAATGCAAATTTTCAAATTACAAATTTTGATCCCAACTATCTGTAGCATTTCTAAGATATATAAAGTGTGCTAGTGGTACATTTGTAATAAATAGGTCAATTCACTATTTGAAAGAAGTAGAGCAGTCTACACAAATAGTTTCAACTCCTAGCATAGCTAAAGAAAAGTTCTAATGGTATTAGAGGCCTTCATGGTCATTTTATATTCTGCTTCTGTTTCTTTGAAGAATGTTTTGTTTACTTGTTTGTCTTATTTTAGGTTTGGGGACCACACTTGGCCATTCCCAGGGCCAATTTTTTTTCCCTTTGTGCTTTAAGTTTTATATGCTGTGCAAAGGAGAAATTTTGGTGGCAGGGTACAGATAAGGGTCACACTTGGTGGTGTTCAGGCCTTATTCTGAGACCTATGCATAGGAATCTCTCTTGATGCTGCTATGTATCAAACCTAGGTTAGCCACAGTAAGACAAATGCCTTACCCATATCCTATCTCTTCAACACTAAGAAAGTGTGTTTTCAGGCCAAGGAGATAGCTCAAGAAGACATCATGAGCAGTGCATAGCCCAGAAACAGTAGGGAAAGCTCCTCTCTACCATTTTTTTTTTAATAAAAGAAAGTTTGCTTCAAATACACAAACTTTGTGAAGAGAAGCTTCCTAAATTGTGTTCAGGACACCTGGGGATTACTCTCACACATACTTGGTTCAACTGTGCAGGCCTAAAGATTTGGTTCTTGGCTTGGAAATGAGCCTTCTTGAACCTACTAGCAGTATTCAGAAGTACCAAATCCACACTGCGCTATTGAGGACCATGTGCTTTCAGAAATCAAACATAGGGTTTCATGACACTTGAGACATTTGATTCATCTCCTTGGCCTGATAAATGGACATATTTATATTATGCATATGTTCTTATATATAACTATACTATATTATAATTGTTTTCAGAGTCAACATGTCAATTTTATACATTTAAAAAGATCGTTAAATGTAACTTTTATAAAATGTAAGCAAGCCATTTAATAAAATTACTAAGGCCCTCAAATAATTTTTTGTTTTATATGTAGGTGCAACAAATAAGACATTTGTCTTGGATGATAAAACTGATCAATACTGGGGCCGGAGAGATAGCATGGAGGTAAGGTGTTTGCCTTTTATGCAGAAGGTCGGTAGTTCAAATCCCGACATCCCATATGATCCCCCGAACCTACCAGGAGCAATTTCTGAACATAGAGGCAGGAGCAACCCCTGACCACTGCCGGGTGTGACCCAAATCCCCTCCCCAAAAAAAACCCTGATCAACCCTAAATCCCTGGCATTCCATATGATGCTGAGACCCCAAAACACCAACCTTATTATTTCTATTTTCTATCACAGA
Organism: Suncus etruscus; assembly: GCF_024139225.1. Lineage (NCBI taxonomy): Eukaryota > Metazoa > Chordata > Mammalia > Eulipotyphla > Soricidae > Suncus > Suncus etruscus. Next base: position 97,486,584 of record NC_064858.1, read on the forward strand.
GCTTTATTCTGTATAATTACTTTCTTTAACTATGATCCAATCGATAGCTATCCTAATGCCAGGATAAAATTTAACTAAAGAAAAGCCTTAGTCTTTAAAATATTTTGATCTTACAGTAGAGATTTGACTTTGTCATATAGAAATAGAAATAGAAAAGAAAACATTAATTTGACTAATGTTGGGAATGAAAGCAGTCAAATGAGTCAGGTATTGTGCAGCTGATTATCTAAATTTAACCTTGGGATCATATATTCTTAGCTTCAAAGAATGGTAGAAAAAGTCACTTTTACATAAAGATACCAGGCTTCTTTGAGAGTTGAGTGGTTATATGATATCTTCTCACCAATGAAATGTGAGATGTGAGTTGAAATTACGGTGTTGTTTCTCAGTTTTGTGATCTCATTTTCTTTTTTTTAAAACTTTATTGATTAATTGGTTGGTTGGTTTTTGGGCCACACCCAACAGTGCTCAGGGGTTACTCCTGGCTCTTCACTAAGAAATCACCCCTGGCAGGCTGGAGGAGCATATGGGATGCTGGGAATCTAACCGAGTCCCTTCTGGGTTGGCTTCATGCAAGGCAAACACCCTATTGCTGTTCTATCTTTTCAGTCCTGTGATGTCATTTTCAATATATTGATTGATTAGTAGGACACAAAGATTTTAGAAACAGAAGATGGTTTTGATCTACTAAGGCACTAAATGACTGTGTCAGCAAAAATAAATAATGAATGCCAACTATAACATTCATTACAACTTCATGCTAATTAACTGTTTAGGGTTTATGTACTACCCTAATTAATGCAGAAAGCTGAGTCCATTTTACAGCTTAGCAAAGAAGAGAAAGTATATGATAGCACATACCAGGTCAGTGTCATAAATAAGAAAACAGATAACATTAAACAGATGTAAAATATTTGGTTAAGGTTCCACCTGTCAAAGATCAAACAACCATCTACTACCCAGTCTTTCTATGGTCACTGGGAGAAATTGTTCGAAATAGAATTACTGAGTGATGACTTTTCTTGCCTCTTAGCAAGGTTTTCCAAAAACAACCTTATTCAAGAAACTATAATTGACTGAAAATCTCAGTTGAAAATCTCAAAAATAGAAAGTAAACTACTCTTGTATCTAAGAAGTAAATAAGGAAAAAACATTTGAGATACAGTGGCTAAATATAATTCCTCAGTAAAAAAAAAAAAAGGTGATTCTGTCACTTAGCAAAAATTAGAATAAGGCTGTTTAGTTGGGGTCTGGAGCAATAGTATAGTGGGTATGGCATTTGCTTTTCACACAGTTGACCAGGGCTTGATCCTTGGCTCCCTGTTTAGTCTCCCACGTCCTATCAGGGATGAGCCCAGAGCCCAGAGCCAGAAATAAGCCTTGAATACAGCCAGGTGTGGTCCAAAAAGCAAAATAAACAAATAAATTGTTCTGTTTAATATAAATATCCATTGGAAGCTTCCAGAAACATTCACATTGAGATAAAATGTAAGGATTTCGGGAGAAGTAATAAAGTCATCTGAACCTACCTTTAAAAATAAAGTTGTGATGTGATTTTTTTATATTCAAAACTGACTGGAAACACATAACTCAGAAGTCTGCTTACTTCCAAGAGATCTTTACTGCTGAATAAACCACTCTTATAATACACTTGGGATTTCAGTCTTTCTATAAAATATAAAAGCAGTATAAATTCTATTGACCTCGTGGATGCTTTCCAATGTGAGTTTCCAAGAACCATGGAAAAAACTGGGGGAAGAAGGTGGTCCAGAGAATAAAGATAGAGCTACAGATTATTTTAAAAATATATATTAGTCAACAATATTATGTAGAAACTTCTCACCTTAAAGTGGAACTCCTGGGGCCAGGAAGGTGGAGCTAGAGGTAAGGTGTCTGTCTGCCTTGCAAGCACTAACGTAGGACGGACCAAGGTTGGATCCCCCGGCGTCCCATATGGTCCCCCCAAGCCAGGAGTGATTTCTGAGCACATAGCCAGGAGTAACCCCTGAGCATCAAACGGGTGTGGCCCAAAATCCAAAACCAAAAAAAAAAGTGGAACTCCTGTATTCTTATACTATTTTATTTAAGCATTTTTCCAATTTATTTTATGCATTTGCTTTTATGCAAAAAGTAGATTTCATTTCAATAATTTCAACCTATGACTTGTAATTCACATTGGTCACAATAAAATTATTTAAAAAAAAGAATCTCAACTTTCTCTTTAACACAAATGGCAATAATGACCAAAATGTAGTGTTTATTTTTTCTATGAGGCTGATTTTATTTCTAGGCCTGCTCTGCAAAATGCTTGGGATGAAAAGGCTTGGGATGCCTCTTACACAAAGTAAAAGATGACTCCTATTTATCCAATGTCTTTTTTAATTGATTTATTCTGTATTGTACACAGAAAGCTACAGAATTGCTAACTCATATCACTGCATTAAAAATCTGATTAAAATTATCATTTATTTATATTTCTTTATATTTAGACAAAAGATGAATATTCAATACAAAAGTTACTTGTTACTGAAACCAGAGCAATAGCATAACGGGGATATTGTTTGCCTTGCACAGGCCAACCTGCATTCAATCCCTGGCATCTCATATGGTTCCCCAAACCTGATAGAATTAATTTCTTGCAGAGATCCAGAAGCAACCCTTGAACATTTGCCAAGTATAGCCAAAGAAACAAAATAAAATACTTATTATTAAATTCCTCTAATGTCACTTCATTAATTTGAAATAGTCAGGTATAATGTTAAAGAATGAGAGAAGTAGAATGCCCATTACAAATACAGGCAGAGGTGGGGGTAGAGGGGGGTATTGGTGGTGGGAATGTTGTATTGGTGAAGGGGGTATTCTGTTTATGACTGAAACCCAACTACTATTTTTGTTGTATTAGCTTCGTCATAATTTTCCATCCCTTTGTGTCAGTATTTCTTGGTGTAACAACCATGGAAATACACCACTCAATCTCCTTTAAGAGAACAAGGTGCTAGGAGGCTGTTAGCTGACTTTCTCTGGTCCTCACACCTTCAGATCCATTCTAGTACTTCCACCAAGGACATGCATTACCTTGGATGCTGTCAATGACTGAGAACAGCAAGGGTAATAGAAATTGACCATTTTAACTCACTCTGAAATCACTGCAGTAAATCTTTGCCATAAACTCTGCCAGTTTAGATGAGACTTTCTCAGAACAAGGAAAGTGGCATAGGTTCTTCCAATTCAATTCTCCTTTTCTATTCTCATGTTTTACTTGTTTTCAGATGTCTTTCACCATCCGAAAGCTCTTGCCTTATATTACCTCTCCCTTTTCTCTAAATCTCGTGCAGGCATTTCCCCCCAATAAATCTCTTACGCATCTGAACCCTTCTTTATATATGCTTTCAGGAAACTGAGAATGTAAAAGTATGCTTGTGCCTTGTAAAAATATTTATTCACCTCTAGATTTTTAAATCCAATGCAGCATACTATTGACTGGCTACAGTGGTTTTATGAGGTAACATATGGTACTATAATTCGATTTATTTCTATATTTTATATATATTTATATCTCTCATTTTTTTTCTTAGATTGCAGTTTTACTCATATTTTCTTTTTGCTCCCTTTGTCGTCTCTGGTTAGGAAATTGTGCATTCTGTTTCTATTTGTTTCATTTTATGTTTCCACAGTTCATCAAATGCACATGTAATATAAGACTAAAAGTATACTCTGCTTTATTCTTCTTACCAAGGACTTTGGAACATTTAAAGTCTTCTTGCACACTCCACTCTCTGTTTATACACCATTGCTGTTCAGTTCTGAGATTAGTATTTTTACCGTTCAAATTGGCATACAATGTTTATTTTAGATGTATATCTGTACTCATCAAATTCTTCGTTTAATCTTTCTCCTTTAATTTCTGACATTACCTGCAGCTTCAAAAAGCTGTGTTGATGATGAAATACATTTTTCTTTAATTTTATAATTTTTATTTTGACCATATTGGCTTGCATATCTTTCACAGTAGTATTTTAGGTACATATTAACATTGAATCAGAGGAATTCCCATCACCAAATTTGCCCTCCCTCCACCCCCGTTCCCATCCTGCATCCCATATCCCCCACCCTCACCCCCCGGGCTGCTAGAATAAGTGGTCCCCTCTGTGTCTAGCTTACTACTTAGTGATCATATGTCTGGTTGGTCCTGGTACCCTCCCTTAAATCCTCCTCTGTTTGAGCGGAACTAGATAGTTCAAGTTATGTACTTTTGTTTGAAGAAAGGAAAAGCAATAAAGTGGGTTAAAAATCAAATATAATGTGGAACCAGGAATGTGTTTATTTTTAAATACTTGAATTTTGGTCAGGCTGCAACAATAGTGCGGTAGATAGGGCACTTAGCTTGCATAGGGCCTTCCTGGCTTTGATACCTGGCACCATATAAGATCCTTCAAGTCTCACCAGGAGTAATTCCTGAGGGCAGATCCAGAAATGAACCCAGAGTAACCCTGGGTGTAAGCCAAAAAGCAACATCAAAACACAAATATTTTTTGTTATTTTTACATATTTTAAAAAAAATTTTTAAATTTATTGAACATGATCAGAAACTGACATACATATCAAAACAATTGTTTTTTAGTTTTTGGGTCACACTCGGTGGTGCTCAGGGGTTACTCCTGGCTCTGTGCTCAGAAATAACTCCTGGCACTCATGGGGGGCATATGGGATGCTCGAATTCAAACTACCATCTATTCTGGATCCTCTGCATGCAAGGCAAATGCCCTACCACTGTGCTAGCACTCCAGCCCCTAAAACTTTCATTAGAATAATCTTTTTGGTCAAATGTATACCTAATTATCTTTGGTTTCATAAACAGAATATTAAGTGTGTTGTCATATATTTAAACTTCTTGATTTATTAAGTGTCTATACAGCTGCTCATCTGAGACCAATATTGTTAATTCCAAAAGAAATTTTGGAAAAATTTTGGAAAAAAAAATGAATTTTGCTGGCATACTTGTACTTGGGCCTTGCTTGTTTTGCATTTGATTTATTTTGCATATATTCGCATACAATTCTATGAATAACCCATATCTTACAAAAATACTTTTGAAAAGTATTTACATGAATATAACCCATGTCTTGAATTACAGAAACATCTACTTTATACTTCATGATAATGTCCTAAATGTTTGAAAACTAGATACCATATTTTATTCTCTACTTTCTCTTAACTTTCCAATAATATAAAAACTAGTTTTTCTTTTAAGATATGATATCTAAGATATGATTCTGTCTCTACACTCAGGAATTATTTTTGGCAGTGTTACACAGACTATATGGGATGACCTCCTGCAAGGCAACAGTCTTACTATCACTCAAGTCCTTAAAAATCCCTAAAATAAAAAAAAAAGAAGAAGAAGAAGAAGAAAATGGGTGATTGTCCTTCCACTGTAACTTTACCTTGTCCTCTTTTTTTGCATCTTTGTTCTCATAATTAAAAATAAAAAATTAGGGACCGGGCGGTGGCGCTGGAGGTAAGGTGCCTGCCTTGCCTGCGCTAGCCTAGGACGGACCTCGGTTCGATCCCCCGCAACTTCTGGGCGCATAGCCAGGAGTAACCCCTGAGCGTCACAGGGTGTGGCCCAAAAACCAAAAAAAAAAAAAAATTAATAAAAGAAGAAAAATCCCTAAAATGAGAACTTTTATAAGTTTTTTCACACATCTACATCAATGAGCAGCTCTGTGATTAGTTGATGTTATTATTTTATTACTTTATTTAAACTGTGATTTACAAAGTTGTCCATAATAGAGTTATTTCAGACTTTTAATGTTCTAACATCATTCTCAGCATAAATGTATCATTCCATCTACCACTGTCCTCAGTTTTCATCCTGTTTCCCCCAAGCCTTCCCCTCTGGAAAGCACAAAATAATTTATTTTAAATTGGTTATTACAATTAAATGCCTAATATAACTAACAAAAAATACTTCAGTAAAAGAAAATTTGTGAAAAGTGGTATGCAATAGGTTGTTTTGCTAGGTGAGCATTCTGGGTTTTTTGTTTTGTTTTGTTTTAGGTTAGGTTAGTTGACTTCTAAGCTACTTTCGCATCTAATTTGGTATGCTCCTACTGGGGTGTCAGTATTGATGAATTTGGAAATATTGTGTGGCTGCATTTGTGATGTGCTCCAGGAGCCCCAGAATCTGTAAAAATGAGCTTAAAAGTTTACAATGGCAGGAGCTGTGAGATGTAGGTGTGACTGCTGGGGCTTCTGGAACTAGATTGTTTTGGGGAGGCTAATGGTGATATTATATATCCAGATATTATGTCATTATCTTTTTGGATTTATCCAGGTTTCATGGTTCACAACCAGGCCAACCCTAATTTTGTTTTGTTTTGTTTTGTTTTGGGGCCACACCCAGCGGTGCTCAGGGATTACTCCTGGCTATCTGTTCAGAAATAGCTCCTGGCAAACATGGGGGGGGGGAGGGGGGTCATATGGGAAACTGGGATTCTGCAATTCGAACCAACCACCTTAGGTCCTGGATCGACTGCTTGCATTATAATTGCAAACCATCACCTTAATCTATAAATTAATTTTACCTCTTTTAATTTGACATCCTAATCATGTTCTTACTATAAAATTGCTTGGTCTAAAAATAAATTTTTACTTAAGCACAATACAAAAATTGAACATTATTTTTATCAAAACTTAAATAGGAATATAAACTTACTTTATTTTTAAAGTAATTTACAATATATTTTATTACTAAAAGTAAAATGTATAAATAAATGCTCAAATTTTAAATCAATTTTTTTTTTTTTTTTGGTTTTTGGGCCACACCCGGTGACGCTCAGGGGTTACTCCTGGCTATGCGCTCAGAAGTCGCTCCTGGCTTGGGGGACCATATGGGATGCCGGGGGATCGAACCGCGGTCCGTCTCCTAGGCTAGCGCAGGTAAGGCAGGCACCTTACCTCGAGCGCCACCGCCCGGCCCCTTAAATCAATTTTTTAAAAATTTTTATATTTTATTTGATCCTCTAAGTCTAAATTTCATTTCAACATTAATATTTAAATCAATTTTTTAAAAATTTTTATATTTTATTTGATCCTCTAAGTCTAAATTTCATTTCAACATTAATATTTCTTTCTATTTAGTCATAAGATATTACAAATACAATGTGTTAATATCAATTCCTTCATTAGTGTACCCATTCCTCTTCTAATATGTCCCACTCCCATTTGTCTCTTACCCCATCAGGTTGTCTCTTCAAGAAGGGATTTTTTTTAATTGCAATTAATTTTTTTTGGGGGGCCCCACCCAGTGACGCTCAGGGGTTACTGCTGGATATGCGCTCAGAAGTCGCTCCTGGCTTGGGGGACCATATGGGACGCCGGGGGATCGAACCGCGGTCCGTCCAAGGCTAGCGCAGGCAAGGCAGGCACCTTACCTCTTGCGCCACCGCCCGGCCCCTCAATTAATTTTTTTAAAGTACCACAATTTACGTAGTTATTCAGTTGAGTATTAGACAAACAAATACTCCATCACAGATCCCACCACCACCAGTGTCAACTTCTTTTCACCAGTAAATCAATATTATTTTAAAAGACTAAGTTTTGATATGATTTTATGTTGGTGGTAATTGTTTTTATTTTGTGGGGTTTTTTTTTTTGTTTGTTTTTTTGTTTTGGTCCAATCTGGCATTGTTCAAGGTTATTCCTGATCCTGTACTTAGGATCACTCCTGGAAATGCCTGGAGGACCTTAGGCCAGAAATCGAACATCTAATAAATCTATTATTTTTGTAATCTATTCATTTTTATGAAAAATAAAAGTGCTCAATATCCAATGTTAATGATTTAAAATTATATCACATTTTATTCACATTTTATGTAATCTACATATGTGAAGGTTAAAAGCAATTTGCATTGTTAATATTCCCCAGCACCATTAATATAAAATATTCCTTAGCTGTAATGTGCAACTTGCATAATCTGCATGCTAATTTTTATTCAAAATTATTTCAAAAGCCTGAAATGGTAACAGGAAAGAAGAAAGGAAAAAGCAGACTCTGAAATAGTGGGAAATGTCATTTGGAAATAGAAGAATAGTTCCTGTCAGGTTGTCTGAAAGGGTTTGAGAAATTTCTTTTCTTACCCAAATTCTGGTGTCACTTGAATTCTGCTCGTACTGGAAGAGCTCCCAAAAGCAGTCCCCTGAACAATGCAACTTCAAGTAGATATTTCCAGTGATGGTTTGTGCTGAGCCAGCTCTGATCACTGATTCTTAGAATCTAAAAGTACAAATCTAAAAGTTGTTCAATTCCTTTATTTTTGGTCTTTTAGTATTCCAAGGTAATGTAGAGCTTGGAGAGAAGGTAAAGTTCTTCTCACGTGGTTTAAGGAGTTCTCTATTTTCTCTTACAATTCATCTTTATTTGGATAAGAAACTTAAAGTTTTTAAAATTCCTCAGATGGGGTATGTGATATGCTCCTTGAATCCTTGCATAGCCTTAGGCAACTGTCACCAGCTCAGAGGACAACTGACTCTGATTTTTGATGAAGATGTTTATCTTCTATCTTGCTATTTAAAATTTGAGACAAAATTAATAATATGATTAATAATACTGTTACTCTTTCTATGCACAGAGATTTCCCAAAAATTGAAAATAGAACTATCATGTTACTCAGTAATTCCATTCCCAGAAGTAACACATTTAAAACAGCATTTATTTAAAATTTTGTCTGCACATCTATTTTTATTGCAGCACCATTTATAATAGACTAGCTCTGACACAACACAACTGCCTCAAGCTAGATATGTGAATAAAGAATTGTGGTACATGTCACAAGTGAAAGCTTCAGGCTACTACTTGGTGAAAAAGAAAAGATGAAATATTGTCATTTGCTAAAACATGCATGGAATAGAAGTAGTTATGCTAAGTAAATTAAAGTGGAAGGAGAAATATAAATATCATATCTCTGTCATATGTAGCAAAGAAAAAAAAAAACAAAGTAAGTTTAGACACTGACCACAAAGGAGAGCTTAGTAAAGGAAGAGAATAAAATAAAAGAATAAAATGGATTACAGTGGAAGAATAGTAACATTTTGCTGATGGAAATGATGTGATGATTATACTGTATTCCTAAACATTTAAACATACAGTTACAATCCAATGAACCTCAATGAAAATATTATAAACACTTTTTATATGCTTATTGGCCATCAATTTATCTTTTTATAAAATTTATCCTCTTGTGAGAAGTGTCTGTTTATTTTCTTTGTCCATTTTTATGAGGTTATTTTGATTTTATTAAGAATTTTTTTGTTGATACTTTGTGTGTCATGAATATTAGTCCTTTTTCTGGCATATAATGTGAAAATATTTTTCCACTCAAAATGGTATTATTTTAGTTTAGCATTAATTTCCTTTGCAACATTGACTATCAGGGACACAAATCAAAGCAATAATAAGATAGTGTCTCTAGCTAGTGCAAATGGTGTATAAAATAAGGACCAAAACCAACCAGTGTTGATGGGAAGATGATAAAAATGAGCCCTTATCCACTTTTGGTGGTTAAGATCATCATAAGTTTGATCTCTATGAAAAGTTATTTGAAGATTTCTAGTAAAAGTAAAAATATAATATTCATATGACTCAATAATATTACTTCTAATTCACAATAATTCTAATCTACTCCCAAACACAAAAACACTAATTAAAAGACATATGACTGTTTATTTTAATTGTATTGTTTATTACAATAGCCAGAATATTTAAACAACCTTACCATGACAGATAAATGGAAAAAAGAGTTGTAGCATTTATACAGAGTGAAATACTAGGCAGCACCAAAAAAAGATGAACTAATGAAATTCACTGCAATATGAATGGAACTAGAGAGTACCATGTTGAACAAAATAAGAGAGATAATATCATTCCTCTATGGAATATGGTGATATAAAAACAAAACAGTAAGGGAAAATACAATATCGGAGAATGACAAATTCTTGGTCTTGAATTATAATTTTGATTACCAAATCTTGGGGAAAGATGAGGGAGTAAATGATGACAGGTTCAAGTTGATATAGCAAACAAGTGGTAGAAAGTTATAGGTACTTTGATGGTGCAGCAACATTATATATATGAATACTGTATTTCTGTCACTAATGTAACCATCTATAACTCAAAACTATAATAAAATTTAAAAAATAGAGAGTAAAAACTTACAAGAGTTATTTAAGAAACGAAACTATCTCTCAAGTCAAGCTTTATAGGCTTCATTATTGTTAATAAAATGTTACTAAGACACAATGAAGTAATTATGATTTGCAATAGAATATTAATATTTTAGGCAAACTGTGACTGCAACTCACTACCAGAATGGCAGTCTATATACTACTCTGACTCTAGGCCCTTCTGTGAACTCTTCCTCTCCAGTCTTTAGATTCATTGATGTAGGCAGAAACTTCATGATTGGTTTGCATTGGTTATTGTCTATTTCCTGATTTTGTTTCTTTTTATTTCACATATAAGAAAGGTCAAGCAGTATTTATTTTTTTCTGATCCACTTCAATTAACTTGAAGCCCTCCAATTCCTTTGTATAGAAATGCAAGCTTTCTTCTATTTTTTTTTTTTTGGAGTTAGTAGTATTTCTTTATGTATGCCATATTTTCTTTATCCATTCATTGGTTGCTAGGAGTCAAGACAAAGTTTTGTTTTGTTTTGTTTTGTTTTGTCTTGGGGGGGCCACACCCAGTGATGCTCACCTCCAGGCTATAGGATCAGAAATCGATCCTGGCTTGGGGGACCATATGGGACAACGGGAATCGAACCACAGTCTGTCCTAGGCTAGTGCCGGCAAGACAAATGCCTTACTGCTCTGTGCCACCACTTCGGACCCAAAACAAAATTCTTAAACTCTGATTAAAAAGACTCAATAATTGTCAAATTCTCTTTCTTTGGAAAGATGAGCTATTTCTATCTAGAAGTATGAAAAGTAAATCCCAATAAAAGAGCCACGGAAGCATCTAACTTGGATATTGTGGGAAGGATGTCCTAATTTATATAATGCCTCACTATTTTTTGGTGTGAATAGATAGATAAAAAACGTTTTAAACTTTACATGGAGGAAATAACAGACCATTAAAATTTATATCTAAGTTTGAATTGTTATCAAGTGGGCATAGTAAATAATTGAGGTAAAACGAATTTGGCAAGTGTGGGTAGTACCTTATTTACTGTTATTTAGTAATGATAAAATTCTTTCAATTACTTAATAGTCTATTAATTCACTACATTTTTCTGAATAGAAAATCTTGCTCCTTTAGAGCTGAGTTTTCCATGAAAATATACAAGTGATGGGGCTCGAGCCATAACACAGCAGTTAGGACATTTGCCTTGCAAGTGGCCAATCTGGGTTCAACATCCAGCATCCTATATGGTCCTCTTGAGCCTGACAGGAGTGTGATTCCTGAGGGCAGAGACAGGAGTAACCCCTGAGCGCTGCCAGATGTGGCTCCCCAAACAAAACAAAACAAAACAAAACAAAACGAAAGAAAACAAAAAGTGCATGTGAGGGTAAACTAACTTTGTGGGGCTTTTTTGTAGTGATAGGGTTAAGCTATAGCAGCTGTACTCAACGATCACTCCTGATTCAACTCAGGAGTCACTTCTATCAGTGCTTGGGGGGTATTGGGATGTCATATGTAGTGTCAGAAATAGAACCTAGGGGCTGGAGCGGTGGCACAAGCCATGCATCTGCCTTATCTGATCTCTAGGCGTCCCATATGGTCCCCCAAGCCAGGAGTGATTTCTGAGCGCATAGCCAGGAGTAACCCCTGAGCATCACTGGGTGTTCCCTACCTCCCAAAAACACTTTTTTGAGGCAGTGGTCTCCCAGGTGTTAGAAATCTAGGGACCAATGGTTCAGTGATTGGACCAAAAACCCAGTAGAAATGATGAATGGGATTTAGGGCTGAGCCTTGTGAATGACAAATAAGTATTCCAGCCCTTTGAAATATCTCCTCAGTCCCAAAATGGAGGATTTCTAACTGAAAACGAATTAAATTAGTATCTCTAGATCTGCGTCTTTGTGATTCTCCTGAGATATACATACTGAACCCATTATAATCCAGAGATAATTGGAAAAACCAGTCATATAGTTCTATCTCATGTTCATAATTTTGTACTATAAAATGTAAGGAAAATATAAGTAGATAATAAATTTGTCTACATTAAGTTCCTGTAAAGAACTCATAGCTTTCGCAATGATAATTCTACTTATAGTCTTGAAAATAAAATGCTTACTAAATATTCATCAAGAATACCAGATAAGATCTGACATATAAGAGAAAAGAGATGGAAGTTACAGCTCACCTCATGAAGCTCACCACAAACAGGGATGAATTTAGTTAGAGAAATAACTACGTTTTGAACTATCCTAATAATGAGAATGTAGGAGGGAAATAGAAAACCTCTCTAGAGTACAGGCAGGGGTTAGGTGGGGAGGAGGGAGATTTGGGACATTGGTGATGGGAATGTTGCACTGGTGATGGGTGGTGTTCTTTACATGACTGAAACCCAAACACAATCATGTATGTAATAAAGTTGTTTAAAAAAAAAGATCCTTTGTTGCCTTATCACAAAGGTCTGTTATGACGATTCCACTCTTGTTTTTTCTTCTTAGTCTGTGTCCCTGCCTAACATATTTGTGTTTATATTAGCAGACCACAAATCCTAGTGCACATGTTATATCTCCATCTCTCAAATTCTCAAAAGCAAAACCTTTGTTTCATTCATTGCTATCTCCGCCATAACTAAAAATATGCCCGATATATGAAATATAGTTAAAGTGTTTTCTAAATTAGTGACAGATTAAAGGACAGAATTATCTATGCAATAAGTTATATGATATCTTCACAAATAATGATTTTTTTAAACTATTTGATTTATAGCATTTCCTTTTTCACTGATAAAACAATGTGATCATTCACCTATGAACTATATGCCTGATCTGAGATAATGGAGTATGGCTCATGTTTGAGTCATACTTATTAAGGTGGGGAGCAACAAAAGATAGAATATATATACATATATATCTTTATCCAGCTTTCAGATCTATTCTACCTCATGATCTCTCTCATAAATGGGATATAAAGAAACATAATAAGGGAAGAACAAATGGTCAAGGGCAACAGAACAGGAGAATTGGTACACAGAACTGAGCTTACTTGTGATAGGGAGGTTGGGATGCGCAGGGGACCCTGAGAACTTGGTTGAGGGGAGAAAGCATATTTTTTGTTGGGGTTGTATAGAACCATGTATGCACGAATCTACCATTAGCAGTAATATAAATCATAGTAACTTGATATAAAGTTTGGGGGATAAAGTATTTATTAATCTAAAGTCATTCCTTCTATTCATCAGTTTCCTCTATTTTTCTGAGATCTAAACTATTGGCTTGTACTTAATTGTTCTTATTTTCATCAGTGCCTTTGTTAAAAAGAAAATTATTGGAGTCAGATATAGTACAGTGAGCAGGGTTCTTCTCTTGCATGCTACCAGCCCAGGTTTGATTCTCCAGCATCCCAAGTGACCCCTGAAGCACTGCCCAGAATAATTCTTGAGTGCAGAGCCAGAAGTAACTCTTGAGCATTGATAAATATGGCCCCAAAGCAAAATAAATGAATAAAGTAAATAATAAGTAACTCAATCCTAAAAAAAAACTATTTATGTCTAATTTGAACTATAATTTACTTTTAGCAAAAAATTTACTGTATAACATAAAGCATACCAATATAGTAAATTATTTGAAAATATAAAACAAGGTAAAGTGTTAATATAATAAGGATTTTCTGATCACCCAACAGCAAATAAAAGTCGTGTGAATTCAGCTTTTCAACTTTGTCCCTCAGAATACAGTTATCTTCCAGCCTACCTATCAAGGTTATTTTTACTATTGTCTCAAAAATAGCTGAGATGGAAGCAATCAAAATTGTGGGGGCGATATGAGAATCAAACTATAAAGTTCTTTAATCTACTCTTTCTAAACAGATTTTTTTTCTTTTTCTTTTCTTTTCTTTTTTTTTTTTTTTTTTGATTTTGGGTCAGACCCAGTAACACTCAGGGATTACTCCTGGCTATGCACTCAGAAATAGCTCTTGGCTAGGGGGACCAAATGTGACGCTGGGGATCGAACAGAGGTCCATCCTGGGTCAGCTGCATGCAAGGCAAACACCCTATGGCTGTGCCATCGCTCCAGCCCCCAAACTGATTATTTTTAATGAAACTGAGTATACATATTTATTACATGTAGCACATAATTATTACTAGATCCAGTCAGTGTCACAAGGTTTTTCATAATTGTCAAATTAATAATGTCAAATTGACAGTTTTGAGAGACTTAGTCTTCCAATTCTTGATAAATTTATGGGCTTAAGACACACTAAGTTTTGTTAGGGTGTTTTAAACAATTGTCTAGGTAAATTAAATATGGTTAGAAGTGTTAGTTCTAGGATTAGAAGGTCTGCTATGCGTTTACTGTGCTATGTAACTTTGCTCTTCTATACCTCTCTTTATCCAACTGTAAAATGGTGGAGATAGAAGAGAAACATATAAACACATTTTTTGTATTGTTAACAAGATTGAGTTACTTCATCTATAATAATCTGAGACAATGTCCATTAAATGGTCACAGAATTTAACATAACATAGTAAAAATTGTTCTGGATTAACTTTAATTTCTTTAGAGGATTCAAGAGGATTTTTAAACTATGCCTTGTAAGATTATGAGAATTAACTGCATCTGCTTAATAAAGTTTCATGAAGCAGAACAAATTCTGGTTTAGGTGAACTGGCTTTTGTGAGTTTCCATTTTCATTTAATTCCTTAAATTATATTTTGTGACTTTCTAGAGAGCAGGAATGACCCTTCCAATTCACCAGATAGTTGGCAAAAGTCCCAATTTCTGGCCCTTGATGGAGTACATTCTGCTCCAAACAGAGATGTTTTGTTCATTTAGAAAGAAAATACCTTGGCAATTTCAAATTGGACATCGAATGGACAATAATTTGCATTTTTGGCCAATGGAAAGAAAGGAGTGATAGAGTTTGAGTGAAAATTCTACCTATAAAATGAAAGAAGATATTTTATTGCCCCTCCACCATGAAGAATGCATATTTTCTATTTCTTTTCAACTTTTTGATGGCATTTAAACATATATTACTTTGAAAAACCAATTTGCATGCAGTGTTTCACAGCTGATTCTCAAATTCCATAGGAGGCCCCATTGAAGACTCAAAGCCTAGCTGTTCCCAAAGGAACTTTTTACAGGCTTTTATTTTATTATGTTAAAAACATTTAACAAGAGACCTACCCTCTTAAAAAATGTCAAGAACAAAATCCATTATTGTTGACCACAGGTACCATGTTGTATAATGCATCTGTTTAGCTTATTCCATTTGTCTTTGTGCCTTTGGATTAACAGTTTTCCACTCTTCTCCCTTCCCAACCTCTGGTAACCTCAATTCTAGTCTTTGACTTTTCCCATATGTATATTTAAAATCTCTCGAATAAATAAATACATGTAATTTTTATATGTGCTCAGTGCTTACTTTTGGCTCTGTGCTCAGAGACCATATGGAGTGCCAAGAATTAAACCTGTGTTGATCATATGCACCTTACTATCACTCTGCCCTGAATAAGCAATATCTTAGAATAGGCTTATTTAATTTAGCAAAGTGTTCACAAGAACCATGCACACAATATTTCCTTCTATCTCAAGACATAGTGTTCCATTTTATGAGATGCCACATGGTAGTTCATCTATCCGATTCAATTTTTTACATATATTATAAAGTTTACACATATTTACACACTTTAAAAATTATATTTTGTGAATAGTACTACAATGAACATAGGAATTCTAATTTCTCTAAAAATTTATGACTTAAATTCTTTCAGTTAAATAATCAAAAGTGAAATTTCTAGATGACATGGTAGTTCTAGTATTATTACTATTGTTGTTGTTATTAGTGTTTTGGTGATAGAAATCAAACCAAAAAGCATATTTGAAAAGTATGTACTCTATCTCTGAGTTACATTCTAGTATGTCATATTTGTGATTATTTTTAGGAATCTCCATAGCAAAAAATACTAAATTTTTCCAAAGTAGCTGCCTCATTTTTTATGGTTTCTATATTAAATATGCTTGTCTTTTTAAAAGTAGATAGTCTGATAGATGTGAGGTGACATTTTATTGCAGTTTTTAACTTGTATTTTGTCTGATGATCAGTTACTTTGATCATTTTTATGTACCTATCAGTCATTTCTTCTTCTTCTTCTTTTTCTTTTTCTTTTTCTTCTTCTTCTTCTTCTTCTTCTTCTTCTTCTTCTTCTTCTTCTTCTTCTTCTTCTTCTTCATCATCATCATCATCATTATTATTATTATTTCTTTGGAGAAGCATCTATCTTAGTTTCTAATTGTTATTAGTTGCCTTGTTTTCTTATGCAATTATAACTATTACCCATATTTAGGGACAATAATACTTTATAAATTATTATTTAAAATATATTTCACCATATCATAAATTGATTTTTGACTCTGTTGACTATTTCCTTTGATGTACAGGGCTTCTAATTTGGTGCATTCCCACTAGTATAGTTTTGTTTTTGTCACCTGTGCTTTGGGGTCATAGCATGAATTTATTTTCAAAAACAAAGTTCTGAATTATTTCACTTCTGTTTGCTTCTAGATAGTTTTTAGTTTTAGGTCCAGTGTTAAAATATTTAATCCATTTAAGTTAATTTTGTTGTATGATGCTAGATAAAATTCCAACTTTATTTTTTTTGAATATGGGTTTTCTGTTTACCACCACCATTTGCTGAGGGTACACATGCATTCTTAACTTAGGAGAATTTTGTTATTGTTGTTGTTGTTGTTTTGGGTCCATACTAGAAGATTACTATTGGTTCTGTGCTCAGCTCAGGAATCCCTCCTAACAAATTTGGGGGACCATCTGGGATACCTGGGATGGAACTCATGCCTGCTACATGCAAGGCAAACACCCTACCTATGGTACTATCTCTCAGGTTGTTTGTTTATTTTTTGTTTATTTTTAAGTAACATTGAGAAAAATCTTATTTTTAAAAATCACACTCTATATAAGTGGAGTTGTTGAAACAGAGAGTGTCTTAAGACTCCAAGGATGTGTTTCAGGAATTTATTTTTTTTAAACCATGGATTGTTGGAGGCATGTATCCAGATCTGGATGTCAGACTAGCATGTTGCGTGGCTGGGGTTTTTTGGCTGGTCTTGATTGATGAATGCAGGTTGTTCAATAAGTTCCATAGGGCCTATTAGAGGTTTATGTTTCTCTACCTTCTGGCCATTGACTCCATAGAATAAATGGGAGGGTATTTTCACTCCAGTTCCAACTGGCTGAAAGGTCTGGAACTGACATTTGGTAGTTTATCCTCTACCCTTATTCCCAAACTAATTTGGTTTTATTTTAACACTTATTACATGCTAGTCACATAGTTAATACTACATAACCTTAGAGTTTAGCTTTGTTAAAAACATTTTTTTTTTCAATTTGGGCTGGTTCATTTTAGTTCTTACTGTGTTTCAGACACTTGCATCATCTTATAAGAAAATATTGTTGGGCAACTCATTTATTGGTCTCACCTGCTACAGAACAGGGACTTACAGAGATCTTCTCAAGGATATGTTCCTGGTAATCAGAGTGTGATTCAGATTTTGCTTATAATTTTTTTCAGCCTTCCACTATATTATCTTGTTTTTGGAGGGTGGCCACATCGGAGGCACTCAGCATTTATTCTTGGCTCTGTGCTCACAAATTACTCCTAGCAGGATTCGGGTATCATCTAGGATGTCAGGGATCTAATCCAGGTAGGCCGCATGCAAGGCAAATGCCCAACTGCTGTGTTATCACTCAGCCTGCAATTTTAACAAACTTCTTCTAAATAGTTTTATTTATAAATTTGTTCTTTTTTAATACCGAGTGGGAAAAATGGTTATCTGAGCAGAGTCTCTTATAAGCCATTAATTAGCTTGTACCTTTTTAGGCTCTAGGAAGAATTTTACTTGCCTAGATTCGATCCAAAATATAATTTCTAAAGTTAGTTAACATTAAGAAAAAGAATGCAGGAAACAGACTTTTAAAAAAAAGCACATTAAAGCTACTGTACTCTTCTTGATATTCCTAAGCCCTCAAGTATGTGTCTACTGATTGGAATGGATCATGTGAAAATGGGAAGCTGAAATATTTATCATGATGCTTCAAAGCTGAATGATTAGGGGCAATGACCTGGTAGCTGCTCTCTATTGTGTCTTTAAACTATTTCACCTCTTCTTCCCAGCTACCAGAATGCCCACTTATTCACTAAGGCACTGTTTTAAGAGATGTACCTTGATTGATCCAAACCAGATATTTAATTTCATTTTATCTGGAATGTTATTTGTTGCTGCTGATCATAAAACAGTTTAGCTATGTAATGTGGACACATCTAAAGAATTTGACTAAGAAGAGAGAGCTCTGTGATAAATTTAACTTTTAGCATTTTGGCTTTTGTTATGACTGTAATAAAGCTCTGGTTCTTTAAAAGTAACAGATATTTTGTGGTATGAACAAAAATACATGAATGAAAATTAAGGGTTGATGAAGCTAAAATATAAGGACATGGATTCTTGTTAAGCATCCAGCTGTTAAATATATTATTGAGACTGACTACCACTGGAATTCATGTGATAGTTAAAGAATAACCTTCCTTATTTTTTAAATTGGAGCGAGGTTTGATGTTACTTAAACTTGAATATCTGATATAAGTAAATTATTTTGAAGTTGACAAATTAGTCCCTAAGACAAAATTAGGATGCAAGTTCAGTTGAGAGATGAAGGAATCAGCAAATGGAATTAAAACAGAGAAGGGAAAGCAGAAATAGAAGATGCCTCATCAAACTAGCAATCACTATAGGGAAATTTTACAGACCAATAGCAAACACATGCCTCAGGAATAAGGGGCTAGACTATCTCTATTGAGTGCTGACATTCATTAATTTATGGCTTCCCCTAAGGAGCATAAATTCCATAAGAAATATGTCTACCATACAGGAAGTCAATTGGACTTTAGCAGTCAGCATAAAAAGAAATGCAAAAACAGTTATAGAAGTATAGTTGGCATGCTGTGAAAAGCTAAGAGCTAGGGGTTAGTTACCACACATATGAAAGAAATGGAATGCTGTTGTTACAAGAAAATATAGATATTAAGCCAATGGACTTGAGAAAAAAAAGACACTCCATTGGTCTTCAACAAGGAACAATCTAGGAGCCACTCACATATAAATGTCCTTCTACTGACACCAAGTGTTGGTCTGTTCAAACTCATTCTTCTCTGATAAATCTCCATGTATGTGACTTATTTAAAGTTATTGATTATTGCTTTCCTGCTCATAAGATTAACAGTCAAATCTAAAATGCATTCATTTAACATTTTATTATTACTTTGATTTACCTTGGCTAATATATAGGAGAAATGTCTGGAATTTGAGTGATAAGGGAGAGATATATTCATCTTCCATTTGTATTCAATCTCATGTTATGTCTCTATTCTTTCCATCCTGGTTTCAAAAAGGATCTCACTTCTCTGTTTTTAAAGTTTACTCAATTCTATTCTTTTTCTCTCTTCTCAATATATTATTAAAACTTTATTATCTTTTCATATAGTTATCTAAAAGAAACACATGCTTTACTTTCTGTTCTATCAGTTTAAATAGTTTTTAGATGTGGCATGATGTGATTAATAAGAATATAACTGAAAGAAATGTTTTGTGACACCAAAAATTTAGTACTTCATTTATCAACACGCCAGCTAACAGATTCCATATAATTCACTTATCTTTTCAAAGGCTTAGTTTTATAATGAAGAAACATCCAGTTTATGATTCCAAGGACCTTTCCAACTCAGAAAATCTAAGTCTTCCATTAACTTGCAGTTCGACTACCCTTGCCTATAGTAAATCTTTTATTACTTGTCTGATTACTCCCTCCTAAAAGGTTCCCTATTTAGCTACAGTCATTAAAGGATGGAGTAGCAATTACTATTGTTTGGGATGAAGTAGAAAGTTCTTTTCTATGTATCTATTTAAGGAAAGTCATCCCTCATATTCAAATCCTTCTGTCTACTACTTTGCATCCATGACTTAATTTTTTTCTCATTTTTAAGGCTTTGCCCTTTTACTAAATATTACTTTAGGGAATTAAACTAACTCTGTACTGAGCAAATGCCTTGTCATGTAAGATTATAGATTGTGGGAGTGTGGAGTATAATGACAGGGGAGAGGAAGAGCATAAAACTTGGAAAGAGAACTAATGAGGTTATTGCAGAAGATGAAGAATATGGGTGGGGGAAGCTCTGCCTAATTTGTCTTTCTGCCTGACACTTTCTTTAGGCAATTCCAAGCATAGCCTTAAGCATATTTGGGTGGGTTATTTATAAATTAAGTATCTAAAACTTTCAGTTAGCAAGAACTATGATATTAACTCGAAACAAAAATGTGCCCCACTTTCCCCCTTGATGCAGGTCTTTTTTAAATTTTTTATTTCAAAAACTATGACTTACAAATTGATAGTTGAGTTCTAGGTATACAATATTTCAACTCCAATCCCACCATCAATGTCAATTCTAATCACCAGTGTTCCCATACTCCATGACCTCTCACCCCCACCCCCCACCCCCACACATACCATCTTGACAAGGCACATTACAAAATTAGGTTTTTGCAGCTTAGATCTTATGTTTTTTTTTTGTTTGTTTTTTTTTTTTTTGTTTTTTTTTTGGTTTTTGGGCCACACCCGGTAACGCTCAGGGGTTACTCCTGGCTATGCGCTCAGAAGTCGCTCCTGGCTTGGGGGACCATATGGGACGCCGGGGGATCGAACCGCGGTCCGTCCAAGGCTAGCGCAGGCAAGGCAGGCACCTTACCTCTTTGCGCCACCGCCCGGCCCCTAGATCTTATGTTTTAAATGTTGTATCTGTCCTTTGGATGTATGGCAAGCTCAGTCTCCCACATCACCAATATAACTGAAGCCCCGACCCTATTTCCTGTAACTTTTCTTTCTTATCTTCTCTCTTCCGGTTTTGATTTTTTTTCTTCTTCTCTGTCTTTCTCCTCCTTTAGTTGTAGGTCAACTAAACACTACAGTTTTTCATTCAGTTATATACACCACAGATAAGTGAAATCATCCTGTGTTTACTTCTTCTGGCTTCCGTTACTTAAAATTATATCTTCATTTCTAATTGGGTTGAAGCAAATTGCATGAATTCCTTGTTCCTTGAAGGTAAATAGTATCCCATTGTGCACATATATCACATCATAGTTCCATAATCCATTCATCTGTGGAAGCTACAAAGCACATTGAAGAAAATATAGACAGAAAGCTTCAATATTTGGTTTTCAAAGGCATCTTCAATGATCTGACACCACTGGCAGCAAAGTAAAAAAATGAACAAATAGAAATACATCAAGCTGAAGAGTTTTGCATGTCAAAAAAAAAAAAAGAAAGAAAGAAAGAATAAAACCCACAGGCTAAAGCTAAAAGAGAGCTAATGAAGTGGGAAAAACATTCCCATTCAGCACTTAAGATAAAAACTCGATATCTAGGATATATAAAGTACCCACGAAGATCAAAATTGTAAAACCCTATTAAACTGGGGAGAGGAAATGAACTGACACTTCTCAGAGGCAGATGAGTGGTTTGCCAGAAGGCACATAAACTTGTGCTCAGTATTACTTATAATTAAGGAAATCTAAATCAAGGCAACAATAAGATTTTATCTCACAACAGTGATAATGGCACATATCAAAAATAATAGGAACAATGTATGCTGGTGGGGATATGATTAAAAAGGAATTTTCATCCACCACTGGTGGGAACAGTGTCTAGTTCAACTCCTGTGAAAAACAGTATGGAGAGACCTCAGTAAACTAAGAATTGATCTGCCATATGACCCAGCAAGTTCCACTTTCGGATATCTACCCCCAGGTCTTAAAAGCATTCGTTCAAAAGAACATCATTTCTCATTGCTGCACTCAGTACAGTAGCTAAAATAAAGAGTAAACCTAGATGCAGCCTTATATTTACATATTTATCTATACTTTGGATATCCATCATCAAAATTTATCAGTAAAGTACTTTTTTTTTGTTTTGAGCCATATTCAACTATGCTCAGGGTTTGTTTCTGACACTGTGCTCAGGGAAAGCTCCTGAACTTTCTATAGTTACTATATATATAGTGTTGGGGATTGAACTCAGGTGAGCCATTTGCAAGGCAAATCTGTACTAATTTGTTTCAAGCCCATGAAACACGTGCTTATCGACAAAAAGGTTGAAGGAAATAAACATTAAAAATGTTGTCAAAATTTGTATATTCATTAGTTTTAAAGTAAAGGATTTCTCTACTTAGATTTTTCTTTCATTTTACATCTAAATCAGTGGCATATGTTTCAAAGGAGAATTGCCTGGAATTAGAATTTTCCAGCCATGATCACTCTATCAGACTACCACTCAGCACATTGTCACTCAGACAGCAAAGAAATGCCATCTTATCTGTATAATTTGTCACCCAAATAGCATTCCTTTGCTTCTCAGCTGTGTAGAAGTTCATTTATCCAGCAAGCCAGAGATCATTTTCCTTAAAAGGTCAGCCCTTATGACCACAAGCCTATGTGCAACAGTCTACCCACAGCAAATTTGGTATCCTTCCAGCTCTGTCACATTTGCACATGATTTAAAGAATTAACTCAAGAATTGGTGACAAATGTATGAGCTTTCAGATCCTATAATCTATCTTGAAAGAAACCATGGGATGCCTTTTGGATCCAAGTTTATTTGTGTGGTGGGTGTGAATTCCTAGTTGGCCTCAGTTCCATAACAGAGCCAGAAATCACATAGACACATACACATTATCTACAAGAGGACAGATAGCATACACTCAAATTTTCTGCTCATGAACATGACATTTGTTTTTCTCTCCAGTACTGTCCTTCTGGTTTCTTTACACCATGCAAAGAGGCAGGCAGAAGATGGATATACTGTAAAGGCACAGATGGATATACTGTAAGGATGAATGAAACTTTGGGGGCCCCAACCTCACTGTGGAGCCTTTATTGTAAGCTTTGTATTCATAAAAATTTCAAGTTATCTTAAACAATAATAATAAAATAAATGATAAAAATTGGAGGACTCACAAACTCCATTTCATTTCTCTGGTGAATCTAACAACTGAATGGTGCTGTCACCATCTGATTGTGGAAGTGTAATTTTCACATGACTCTGGAAACAAAATGCCTAGAAAGCAACTGAATTGTAAAATTGGAGAACTTTATTATTAAGTGGATATTAACGTAAATAATTGATAATTGAGTAGTTTAACAAAAACTTGTATTCTATTTGTTCACTTTGATATACGTAGAGAGCGACTTTCAAGGAATAATTATGAAAAAAAGCTTAGATTATTCTATTTAATATAACTGGAAACTTGAGAACTCGGTATTATAAATATTGGCAATATTTTGGAAAATATGTATCTCTGAAATATTGTAAAGAGGATAAGCGATGGTGACAATTTTAATCACAAAATAGAGTAGGTTAAGAAGTGTTTCAATAACTTCAAAATTTCATTCTGTTTCACAGGTTGACTGTCAAAAACATCCCGATGGAGGAACTATTAGTTAAGAAAGACATAATATGCTGACATTGGACATATTTTATATAGAGTAAGACTATTTAAAATTCTTCACGTAGCATATTCAGTCTACATTTTAATTAAATGCTGTGCAGAAGTGCTCAGCTTTTGAACCATGTGATTCCCAGGACAGTAGTAAATTTCCAGGGAAAAACTGAGCTGCTGAAAGTCTTTTCTGAAATTGTCCTCTGTTACTTATTATTTCAATATAATGACCTTGGTACTAAAAAAAAACTATTAAAATATTTCTTTCTTTGTGAAGTGATGACTTTGCTAGATATAGAATGCCTTTATAATATAACAACACTTGCATTACATGGTATTACTTTAAATGACAAGTGCTTTCTTTTATTTAAACATCACATTAGATCTATCAGGTTTATACCATTGGCTTTATTACCCTTTTTAAAGAAAAATATGGAACATAAAATATTACAACTCAGAATGGTTAACTAATCTCAAATCTTAAATTACTGCATCCCAGGGCCATAATTTTAGCTGCACTTGAATTTTATTTGCCCCAGGTAATCATTTAGTTATAATACAAATATCCTTAGGCATCACCAAGTTGTCAAGGTTTTCTATCAGAAGTAATATTGATGACAGGGTTAAATTACCATCATTGCCTCAAAATTCAAAGCTCAAAAAATTTCATAACAGTATTTCCAATGATAATGGAAAAAATACCAAAAAGTATAAAAACCAAAGTAAGTAATATATGGCTATTAAAATCATGCATTGAGAAAGAGAAGAGAATAAGGTATTGTCCAATGAATAAAGTTTATGTTTTTCAAAAGGAATAATTCTGGAAATGGATGAAAGTTTACACAGTATTGTGAACATGCTTCATACTACTTAATCCTGTACTTAAAAAAAATTTTTTTACCTTCCTCTCATACCCTTATCACTGTTTCTGTTGAGGTTGTGTCAAATGTGAAATGCTCACACATGGGGTTGTGGTGCCATTACATGTTTAGTTGTGTTATTCATCAGGGGTCACACATAAGATTGTGGTGCTTGCACACTCAATCGGCAGTGCTCACAGAATTGTACACTCTTTTTGTCAAAACTTACATTAGAAATTCTTAAGATGACAAATTTCATGTTCAATATCTTTAACAAAAAATAATTTGTTCATACTGTGAAGTTTTTGGATTCTAGGGGAAATAATACTAATTACTAAGAATCCCATTTTTAAAGAGAGTTGGTTATCCTTTTCACTTAGGTTGAGCACTTTTTTTAAATTTAATGAGATTGAAGATACTTATGTTTCTGGGCTAAAAGTAATTTATATTAAATATATTATTAATTGTATATAAATATTATATTTATATATTATTCTTATTTTCCTTTTGTACATATTATTTTTATTTTCCTTTTGTGCATTTTATTGTGATTTTTAAAAGAAATTTTAGTTTATTAAATTTATTTAAAGAGAATGTATGACATAGTTGACATAATTGATTCTTTTGTACATTGTTTTGAACATTTCAGAATATTACAGTATGGACATGGAAAACATTTTTATAATCAGAAAATAGAACTTAATGGCATAATTTTAAAAACCTCCTGCTATAGCAACTGAGCTCATAAATTAGTAAGGTATTGCTGTCATCTGCTTTTCTAAAGGAAATTACCCGAGGTCTGAGTGGCTATTTTGAGGAGATGGACCCAACAGAGGGAATATAACAAACATAGACAAAATATCTCTAGTGGAAAGCCTTTTGGTAACTTAAATAATTTATCTGAGATGAGTCTATTAGAAAAAAATAAAAAATAAAAGTGGTCACCTTTGAACTGAGAAAAAAGTAAGCAAAAATGTTGTAATATATATTACTTAAGAGTCTATAAATCATGTCTGAGAGTAAATTCCCTCCTTTGAAATAATTGCTCCTTTGTACCTATAGGCTTATTTGTGGGGAGTGAGTCCATTCTCAGTGTTTACCTGTTTGAGAAAGAAGCCATGCAACGTCAGGTCAGGAACTCTGATATGTTTTAACAGGCATTAGTTATTTCCCTGGACAGAGAGATGAAAGCAATGAGCATAACAGATTTTAGCTTAACATTCACCTGGTTAATAAATACATGGACAAGAAAATAAGCTGGTTAAACAATCAAAAAATTTAACTTTGTTTGACCTTTGTCTTTTGATGTCATGAAACATTCATTTTTATTATAATTAAAATATCTTTACTTCAGAGAACACATTCATTCTGAATTTCATCAGTATCTTGCAGGTCGAAATTTATGACACCCTGTCTTTATGGAAGGTTTTAATAAATTAATAATATTTAAATAAATTTTTAATAAATTCAGGCCTAGTTTATGTTCTCCTATTCCCCCTATCCCATACTTCAACTTGTGATTCCACTAAAATATTTTGGCTTCTATTTTTAATTTTTATTTTCTTAATTTTAACTTATCTCAGCAAGAGTGATTAGAATACTTATGTTTTAGTACTGAACTTGCTTACCAATCAGGATTTACATAGGATGTATATTTCTGAAGACCTGATTTCCATGAAAGGTATGTGGGCCAGACAGGGGATGCTTTCTTCTAAGAGCAGAACAGGGAGAACTCATCTTTGTTCCCTGGAGACACTAACCTAATGGTCTCAGAACCTCCCTATGTTTCCTTGACAGCACACAAAACATAGTTACAGCCAGAAAAGAGTAATGGATGATGAGCCTATATGACTAAGAAAATAACCAAGCCTGTTACAAGTTTCATTGATATTTTGTGATAATTAATCACAAAGCAGAGATGTTTCATCTAATGTACCCAATTTATAGAACCATGCCTTATTAATTATGTCTTACTTTCAAGGTTAGTGCAGAGAATTGCTCCACCATTGTTCTGGTCTGAAAATAGTTGACCCTACAAAATTCATATGTTGAAACCCCAAACCTAAAGAAATCCTAATTAAGGAGGTGGGGCTTTTATGATGTATATAGTTCCCTCATGATTGTCAACAGTATCTTATGAAAAAAAGCTCCAGAGCGATCCCTAGCTCTTTCCCACCAGGGAAAAGAGGACACAGAAACTAAGCTTCATTTAGAAATCAGCACAAAGACCAGTAATTTTGTCCTATCATTTTGGTGTCTGGATTTTAGACCTCCAGTCTCCAGAATAGTGGGAAATAATTTCTATGTAGTCTGAGATATTTGGTTCTAGCAGGCTCAATGTACCAAAACAACATTTTTATGTCCTGTGTTGTACAAACCCTAGCCTGAGAAAAAAAGAGTTTTGAAAATGTTTCTTGAGTCTGAGCGATAGCCCGATGGGTGTGGCATTTGTCTTGCACACAGCCAACCCGGGTTCAATCCCTGGCATCCCATATGGTCCCCTGAGCCTGTAAGGAGATATTTCTGAGCACATAGCCAGGAGTAACTCCTGAGCACTGCAGGATGGGGCCCCACCCAAAAGCCAAAACCAAAACAAATAAAAAAAAAACTTCTGTGGTCAGTCAGGTTGCATCAATAGGAACAAAAATTTAGCTGCTGACCTAGGATGTTCTGATCTGTTTTTTTCTCTTGATCATTTCATCCCATTCTATTAAAATCAACTTAGATGTTTTTAAAACAGCTTGTTCCTGGACTTGTGCTAAGAGACTATTCCCTTTGTTCCTGTACTACAAAAGGGAGTGTGTTGATATTGAAGGTGTACTGGACAAACGGTGTGTTCCAGAAGGTTTGGGGACAGAAAGCCTCTGAATACACTGAAAGCCTACATGTTGTCCTATGGGATAGGCTTAAGGTTTTAAGGGCACATTTACATTATTTCATGCCTATTATCTCATGCACAGCTCTCTTATTATCTCTTTAGTTTCCTTCTCTGCCTCCTCCCCTTTTGTTTTAAACTGTGTGTTAAAGCTTTTAAAAGGGAGGCTCAGTTTTGTGTTAGACGCTTCCACAAAATGCACAGTGCATTCCTGTCCTTTTCCCATTAATATTCACTGTACGATGAAATTTCGCTGTCTAGTGAAAGTGCTCTCTGGCAGCATTCCAGCAAATGCCCAGAGTGACCCCATCACCTGTTGTTGTTTCCTTTGAGGTTTGATAATTTCCCTCACTTTCTCCTGCAGCAGCAGCAGCAGCAGCTATATTAATTAAAGCCAGCTGCTTGGTGGCATGTCATCTATTCCTCTAGAGCATCTGAGACTCCATGTGTTACTCCCTTGTCAGCTCACCTTTGTCTGTCTTTGAATTCGATTGCAGGTGAGAAGCAGTGTCATTCTACATCCAAACTGATTCTGTTGAGAATTTAGAGAACTCGCAGATGGAGCAAGTGAGGACACATCATTAGTAAACACCATTGTGCACTTTGATTTAAATAAATCAAAGTGTGCAAAGCATAATTTAGAAGACTAAAATTTTTCTTTGTTTTTTTCTGGTTTTTTATTTGTTTTTTTTTTCTTTTATTTAAACACCTTGATTACATACACGATTGTGTTTGGGTTTTAGTCATGTAAAGAACACCACCCATCACCAGTGTAACATTCCCATCACCAATGTCCCAAGTCTCCCTCCTCCCCACCCGACCCCCGCCTGTAATCTAAACAGGCTCTCCATTTCCCTCATACATTCTCATTATTAGGACAGTTCAAAAGGTAGTTATTTCTCTAACTAAATTCATCACTCTTTGTGGTGACCTTCCTGAGGTGAGCAGGAACAGTCACCTGCCTGTCTGTACTGAGCTAGCAGAGTCACCATGTCTGCTCCTGGTCAGTTCCATAGGCTCATTTTAATTTTAATTTTAATTTTAAAAGAGATGTAAACCAAGCTGTGAAAAATTATAGGTATACAGGCCATGCAGCTAAAAGCTGGCAATCTCAAAGAGAGCCTGGATCAAGTCTACACGCTGCCAAAGTCATGACTGCTGTACTCATCACCCAGAATTGCAGCTTCTTCATTCCTCTCGTTCTCTCTGCAAAGACACCAATCAGAAAAAAACTCCAGGTATGCCTATATTTGAGCTGATGTCATCAAAACATTTTTGGAGTGAGTTTGGGCACCTTCCTCCCACCTTCCCATACATCCAGAAGACCTGGCAGCTGAAAACATGCCCCACAAAAGTCTCAGTATCAGCAATAGTGTTTGAAATTCCTGACAACTCCATTTTTTGTTTAACATTTTCATTCTCATAAAAATATGTGAATGTGTAGATGAAGTCATGTACTATTCAGTAACAAATGAAGTTAACAGAGTAGTCAGCTAGCTACAAGAACTACTAAACTTTCTGAAAATGATTTAATAATCTCATTGAAGATGTAATCATTTTCACAACTGTGCTTGTCACTCTACTTTTTATCTTTTTCTTCTTTTTTAATGTTGGTCCCTCTTATCTAGAAATAAACATATTATGATCAAATGCATCAACTATGTGATACATGCTCTTTAAGTAAAGTAAACACAAAAAAAAAAGTCACCCTGGGAACCCTCACTAGCATCAGAGGGAAATGCAGCAGTGTATTTCTGGGAAAGAAGATCCTGTTTTTTCTGGGGCAGAGGAAAAGGGCTCCAATAGGTAAATTTCTCTCTCTGGCCAGATGCAAACAGTCTTAACGAAATACTATCAAATTAAATTCAGCATCATATAAAAGAATTGTATACCATGACCAAGAGGGATTCATCCTTAAATAGAAAGGTTCGATACCCCCAATACAATATGCAGCATCACATTAAAATACACTAAAAACCACAAAATACTTTAATAGTATTAAAAAGCACTTGACTAAGTGTTAAAAAATGTGAATAGAAGGAAATCATCTCAATACTAAAAGCATGTATAAATAATTTATAACTAATATCAAACTCTATATCTACTAAAAATAGAAAGTTTTTCTTCTAAGACAGGATTCAAGTCAAAGATATTTTTTCCATTTCTACTTAACACTACTAAAGAGATCTAGATAAGGCAATTTGCTAAATAAAAAATGTTAATGCATTCAAGTTAAAAATTTAGCATAATTATTTATCTTCACAGGTGTTTTATTAAAAAAACACTAAAATATCACCAAAAGTATTTGTTAGAATTACTATATATAAATATGTAGTCCCTCCAACCCAATGTATTCTTGAGCAATAATAATAAAATTTAATAAAAAAATTTTTAGCAGT
The DNA here is from genome assembly GCF_024139225.1 of Suncus etruscus. Taxonomy (NCBI): domain Eukaryota; kingdom Metazoa; phylum Chordata; class Mammalia; order Eulipotyphla; family Soricidae; genus Suncus; species Suncus etruscus. The sequence goes on from NC_064858.1 coordinate 97,516,456, forward strand.
GGGACTTGTTAGTACTATGCCAGCTCCAAAGACTTACTCTTTTCTTGAAATAGATGTAAACCAAGCATTCAGAGAGTCTGGTAATCTTTGGAAGAGAGGGAAGGCCAATCCCCCACCCAGCTAAAGATTTGCTTGCTACATCCATCATCCAAAATTACCATTTTGCCTATGGCCCTACCTCATAACTTCCCTCCGATTCTCTTTGGAGACACCAATGTGACCAAACTTCAGGTATTTGGGATTATATCATCAGATATATTTTTTAAACAAATGTGGACATGCTCTGCCTATATCCTTCTTCTTCTGGTAGGCCTGGTAACTGAGAACATGCCCCCCAAAAGCTGCAGTATCAGTACTAGTGCTTTTAATTTCTGTACAACTTCATTTATTTGATGCTGTCATCTGTAAACTAAAAATCCACGAGCTGTGAGATCACTCCAGGCACTGTATTTCCCATGCAGCCAGGTCTGAAGATGTAGGGTAGCAGCAAAAAATAATCAACAAGGCCAGTCAGGAGAGAGTCCTTAAAGTCAGTCAGCTTTTCACCTCATGGCCTCTTTACTCAATCACAAGCCAAAATTGCCACTTTTTGATTCAAACCAATTTGCAATATCAAGAAGGGTAAGATCAAGTAATCCAGGTGGACTTTTAAATATCAAAGAAACAGGTTTAGATAAGTAGAAAGTTGGGGGAAACACCTTTATTTGGGGTTGAAAGCTTGGTATCATCTTACAGTCATCCCTATAGAAACACACCAATTTAACAGAATGGAAGCTAACAAGAGTTTATAAAACCCTCTGCCATTTTATTAATGACTTCTTTGGTGATATAATAATCTTTTGAAAAACTTTGTGTTATTTAGAAAATACAAACTTACATCCAAAATGACATATTAGAAAGAGCTACATACATAGACATTTTGTTATATACCAAACACAGTTCTAACAATCTTGCCATTTTGAATCTCCAAGGTTATAAGAGAGCATGCGATCTCTGGTGCACAGCAATTGAGTCATCTCCCAGTCATTGCAACAGTAAACAACAAGCAAATCAGTAACAAAAGGAAGAGAAGGGGACAAAGTGCAATTTAAAATAGAAATGCAACTATAAATTAACCTTCATGATATTCAAAAATCAAGACCACATCTCTATTATCTGACATTCCTTGCATAATGGTACCGTAAATACTTAGAAAATTATAGAGATTTTTACTTTTTAAAATGTTCATGCTTGTTAATATGTTTTAAATTTTCTTTTCTTTTATTGAAACCATTGTGATTTACAAAATACTTTACAGTTGGGTTTCAGACAAACAATGACTCAGGACTAATCCCACCATTAGTTGTTGACCTCCCTCCATCAATGTTCCCAGGATGTGTTCCATACCACCACTCTTCGACCCTTCAGCCTGCCAGTGAAACAGTCCCATTTTACATTTAGATTGTCGAGTTTGTGTCTCTTTCTTGATTTCATTATTGTTGACTTTGCCTTGTATATTTAGTTCTGTCTTTAATTTTTTATTTCTACCAATGCACCTGAGACCACTTGGCCCCTGGACCCCATCCTTTTGTATTTGTGTTTCTCCTCCACTCAATTATTTTCCTTCTTTCTATACTATAGGGCCAAGGGTGTTTGAGACAACTCCCATTTAGAACATTGCATTTCTTCATGCAGTAATTCAAAGTACCACATATAACTGATACCATTCTGTATGTATCCTTTGCTTGCTTACTTCACTTGACATATTATCTTCCAGTTACAACCATTTTACAGAAAGTTGCATTATTGCTTCATTCCTTATAGTTATGTAGTATTCCATTTTGTATATAAATATCCCATATCTTCATGATCCACTAATCTGTTGTTGGACATCTGGGTTGATTTTTCAAGTCTTAGCTTGTATAGTGTGAACTGCAATGAATAGTGCCCATGCCGGGCGGTAAGTGAGTGCCATCAGTTTATCTTACTCAGAGAAATGTCTGTTCATTTCTTCTCCTCATTTTTGAATGGGTGTTAGGTTTTGTGGAGTTAACCTTTTGAGTACTTTGTATATCCTAGATATCAAACCTTTATCTGAGGTGTTGAGTGCAAACATTTACTCCTACTTAATTAGCTGTCTTTTAGTTTTAGAATGTCTATCTTTTGCCATATAGAAACATTTTAGTTTGATGTAGTCCATTTATTCAGATGTGATGCTACAGCTCTGTCCATTGCCATATCCTATCATTGAAGATTTCTTTGAGGTCTAAATCTTAGAGTGTTCTGCCTATGTTTTCCTGAATAAATCTTATGGATTGGGTCTAATATGAAGGTCTTTAATCCACTTTGAATTTAATGTTGTACAAGGTATGAGATATGGTTTGATCTTTAATTTCTTACAAGTGATATTCAGTTGATCCAACACCATTTTGTTTGTTTGTTTTTCACATAAGGTCTTTATTTAGCCTTTGTACTACAAAAAGTAACTTTTGTATGTATTGTTGTTTCTTAAATATATTTTTTTAATTTAAACACCATCGTTAAAAACATGTTTGTTGTTGGAGTTTAGTAATAAAATGTACATTCCCTTCATGAGCACAACTTTCCATTTACCAATATCCACCATATCCCTCCTCTCACAATTCCTGCCTGTCTTCAAGGCAGACACTCTATTTCTCTTTCACATTATCATTGTCATGGTAGCTGTAGTGTAGTTGTTTCCCTAACTTCACTTGTCACTCTTTGTAGTAAGCTTAATATCATGGGCTAGTCCTTCCAGCCTTCATCTCTATTGTCTCTGGGTATCATTGCCATATTGGGTTTTATTATTTTTAAATCCCACAGATGAATCAGACTATTCTGTGTCTATCTTTTGCCATGTCCATCCACATATAGGCAAATTAGATAACTTCATTTTTCCTAACAGCTGCGTTTTATTCCATTGTGTAGATGTACTACTGTTTCATCTGTTGTTGGGCACCTGGGTTGTTTCCCGTTCCTGGCTATTGTAAATAGAGATATAATGAACGTAGGAGTGCAGGGAGCATTTTTTATTGTGTTTTTGTATTCCTTATACTTTTGGGTCTGATATCAAAGTCTTTAATCCATTATGATTTGACCTTTATGTACGGTGTTAGATGGAGGTCTGAGTTTCCTTTTGTGCATGTGGCTGACCAGTTGTCCTAATACCACTGGTTGAAGAGGTTTTCCTTGCTCCATTTTGCATTTCCTGAAGCTTTATTAAAGATTAATTGATCATATATCTGGAAGTCATTCTCTAAATGCTCAAGACTATTCCATTGATCTGAGGCTCTGTCTTTATTTCAATACTATGATGTTTTAATAACTATTGCTTTGTAGTACACTTTATAGTTGGGAAATACAACATCTCCCATCTTCTTTTTCCTAAGGGTTGCATTAGCAATTCGAGAGCATTTATTTTTCCAAAAGAATTTCAGGAGTGTTTGATTCACTTCTTTGAAGAATATCATGGATAATCATAAAGGGATTGCATTAAATCTGTACAATACTTTGGGAAGTATTGCCATTTTAATGTTGTTAATCTTCCCAATCCATGAACAGGGTATGTGTTCCATTTTCTTGTCCTCTATTTCATGACTTCACTTTTTTCCTAACAGCTGCATAGTATTCCAACAATACTATTATCAAAGCAGCCAAAACTGACAAAATAGTAATTATTTTAACATCCCTAAAACAAAACAGAAAATAGCAAGGATTTGTAAATAAATGGAGAAACACTTATGCACTGTGGGTGGGAATATGCAATAATCAGTCACAATAAAACACATTCCTACATTCTTCTTAAAATCAAAGTAGAACAACAAAGTAATCCAGTTCTCTCACTGAGTACATATTCCAAATAATTTAGATAAATACTTTGAAGCATCATTTGTACTCATTCATTGCAACATTATTAACAGCCTACCAGAAAACAATTCAAATGCCTATTGATAAATCAAGAAATAAAAAATGTGTCAGAATAGTATTCTGACATGCAAAAGAAAATATCCTGTCATATATACCGCAAGCAGTATCTTGAAGACCTTATACTAAGTGAAATAGCCAATTACAGAGGAAAAATATTATTTGATTCTACTAAAAGGATTACATAAGCTAGTCAAACTGATAGAAGCAGAATAGAGTTCTAGTTTTCTGAACTGAGGGAGGGGTAATAGGAGGGAGAAAAATGATAAAGTTTTTGTCATGAAAGATAAAAGTTTATAAAAATATTCTATACAGGCCTCCCAATTCTTACCACAGGCTGTGTTCTTTATACTGACTGTATAGAAAGAGGAGGTACATTAAATGCACCCCATATACACCTAAACCTAGTCCCTTTGCCTGGTCTGTATTGTAAATTGGGCAACAAAAAATATTCTGTACACTTAGTGTCAATAGTTAACATTATGGAGTACTCTTAAAAATATGTTTAGAGGAAGCCAGAGTGAGGGAACAGTGCCTTACGGGCACTTTCTTTGCATTTAGCCAGCCCAGGTTCGATCCCTGGCATCCCCCATTTGGTCCTCCAGAGCTCTGCAAGGAGTGAGTCTTGAAAACTCCTGGGTGTGATCCCAAAGCAAACAAGCAAACAAACAAAAATCTGCTAAGAAGGTAGATCTGATGCTCTACAATTTTGTTTTTACAATAGGCATTCTTTTTAAAACGCCATCCTTATCTCAATGCATATCAATACCTAAAATAAAGTAAGACATTTTCATATAAAAAAAAACAAAGATAGGGTTTTCATTATGTCAAATAATTCTGCCATTTGAAAGCCTGTTCACAAACTTTAAAGTATAGAAGTCTTTGCAGAAGTGCTCGTAGATGAAACAGCAGGAAAGATCTATGGCCATCTCAGAGGGAGCTTTCTGCTTCCAGGAATTAAGCTGCACATACACAGGTGCTTCCTGTTTTTTCAAACACTTTGCCCATCTTCTGCACACCAAACATGCCTTCTGCAAAATGAGAGCTAAACAGGAAACTGCCTACAAATTCAAGCTGCTTTTCTGCTTCTTAAAGAAGTCTTCTCTATACTTTCAGAGAAATGTCAGTAAAAACTATAGTCATAGGGAAAATACACAATGAACCATCTCCAAAAGGTTGAGAAAAATTTTTTTCTATGAAATACTACCTGCAAGTTACATTTCTAAAACAGTTTAATATGCTTTCTTCAGAGTTTTGGCATCTGTGGGTGGAATTAGGAAAAGTGGTTGCAAGTGGGTGGTAGTTATTTCTCGAATGCGAGGGAGAGAAAGGAGGAAAGTTGGGGTGGAGAATAGGTAGACCCACAGGTCTGGAGTTCCCTGAGTTTAGGGAATAAAAAGATGACTAGAATTATCTCGTTTGGGAAGCTCACAATGTTTCCTAAGATTTTAGAAGCATTGAAGTAATTGTGATTGTGTTTTGTTTATACTAAACTGTGACAGAACTATTCTACGGACTATCTTAAGAATCACAGGTATACTAGTTAGAATGGCTCTGAATTTTCCTTATTCAAATGGGGTTAGGTTGTTCTAGAAAAATGTTTGCCACAGATGCAGGCAGTGAGGAGGTCACGGAGGCATGTGGAAGGGAAAGTGGGGATTGGTGATGGAAAATGTGCACTGATGAAGGGTGTTATACATTGTGTGAGTGAACTTCAATCATAAACAACTTTGTGACTGTACCTCATGGTGAGTCAATTAAATAAGCTACTGATTTAAAAATTAAAAAAAATAAGTTCTAGGTCTTAAGTTATACAGGACAATCTTGAATAATAGAATTATTTTTCACAATTAAAATTTAAATGGGGAAAATGGTCATTTCTGGTGAGGTTTTTAGCATTTTTTAATATCTTCTGTTTTTGTTCCTTTTTTCCAGTCTATTTTGCTAAATTATGTTATGTAATATCAATGTTTTTTAAGATGACTTATTGATGTTCTTTTCTGAAATGAAATTAAAATCAATAACCACAAAAGTAAGTTTTTTTTTTAATTAACTGACACAAGAGCTGCATAGAAGCAGCTAGGATTCTGCTGGGATTTGAAAAAGTATCTAGCCTTTATAGGTAAAAAAAAAAACTAATTCATATAAATCCTAAAAAGGTCACCATTAGCAGTGAATTAAAGGAACAAAAAAACCATGAAAGTAATCTACTTTGTTTTGCTTTTAATAACAAAAATATAAACACCATACCATTGTATATAGCAAACAAAATATTTCTGAGTACTCTATTTTGAAAAGTTTATATGTCTAAAATTTGAAAGCAATAAAGTATTTGATAGCTCTACTTTCTATTCTATAAAAGAATTTATTTCTATTTTTATTATATCCAGTCTTAAGTAAAAAAAATTGTAACATGTAAAGTCTATAAATTCAAAGTCTTGGTTCAGAGGATCCTATCACCACATAAACATAAAATAATTACCAAATAGTGATAAATGAGATTTGGAGATTGGTGTTGTTTCTATCACTACATTTTCCTGGGTTTTCATTTTTCATTATCCAAATGAGTAAATCAGATGTTATTTAAAACTGTTTTTAAGCTTTAAAATACAATCTTTATTAAATATAAGTTGTCAATACAATGTGAATAAAAATATTTCAATGATTGATTATCAAATGACTTAATATAATTGTTCTGGGGGAAAAGGCATAATGTGAGATTGGAATAACTTGGGAAGAAGCCACAAGGCCTTACAATGGTCCTCCAACTACGGCCCGTGGGCCACATATTGTATTTATTCCCATTTTGTTTCTTCACTTCTAAATAAGATCTATGAAGTGTGCATAGAAATTTGTTCATAATTTTTGTTTTTACTATAATCTGGCCCTTCGATAGTCTGAAGGACAGTGAACTGGCCCCCTGTTTAAAAAGTTTGAGGATCCTTGCTTAGAGCATTGATCTGGGTCTGGAAAACAGATGGAATCTCAGAAAGCAGAGGGAAGGGGCAGAAATGTATATTCAGGAGACCATGTTATGTTCAAATATGCTAGACACATACTCCTGGACACACTTCTGAGTATTGGAGAAAATACTGCTTCCTTTTGCCTTAGCATACAAGGATATATTGCTACTTGTGAAGATTTTAGTAGTAAAGACTGATGATCAAGCAGGTGCAGTATCCACGCAGAAAAGTCACCAACATGGGCTAACCTTTAAGCCTGAATTCTCTTTTTGTAGTGTGAAGTTTCTTTATAAGAGAAAACTACTCTGAATGAAGAAAGGATAGCAAAATTGTTGACTCTAGGCATAGGATCAAGTCACTAAGAATCATCCAATCCACACAACAAGGAAATTTCACTTTCCAAATTACAAGTAAGTCTACCTGACTCCCACTTCTATGCTCTTTGACATTCTTTTCTATCAGTTCTTTTATGATGTCTCATGTCTGTCATTGACTTAAGATCCTATGGCTAACTCTTTCTCAGAAATTCAAGTTTCCCATCTTTGTTCATCTGTCATCCAACAATCTTCTCATTTGGTTTCCCAATTATATTCCTGAGCTTCTGTGTATCATAGAAAGATCAGAACTATGGCAAGTGCTCCATGGTTGTTAGATTACACTCAGCTTTTATTCAAAACAAAGGCATTTTCCCAGCTTCCTCTTTCCTTTTCACTCATCTCTTTGACCTACCTGGATGAGTACTCTGTCTCTCAGTCGACCCTCTCCCTCCCAGTTGAGATTTGAATTGATGAATAAAGAGAGGTTTCCAGTTTGGTGGGTCCCTGAGACCACAAAGTGAGAAAACACCCAACTCCATTATTCTCTCCTCATGATTGTCTTGGTTTATTCAAGTAGCTACCCTGCTTCAGACCTGCTAACATGAGGTAGGAAATATGGCACATGGGGCACTTTTACACCTACTTTCCACCACAATTTTGTTCTTTTCAATCCTCAATTATATTATAATTACTACTCAACTATTTTTCAAATTTCTACTTTATAAAGTTCTTACCATCATTTTCTTTATCTCCAAAGCTCATTGCTTTTACTCTTTAGATATTTTGAAGGATTTCTATATTAAGCAAATACCAAGTAATTTTTTTTGAGTCTGGGGACTCCGCCCAATGAATTTCAGTACTCAGAGGCATCCAAGGTGGAACTCTGGTGCCAAGGAATCATGTGATTCAAAGAATGCACTAAACTTAATTCCTATTCTATTTTCCTTCCCCAAAGAATTTGATGTTTTATCATAGATACTGCCTCAACTTTTTTCTATCACCTCATCTCAAATTTATGTAAGTTTCTATGCTATAAATGTATATATTTTAGATACTACTTAGTTTGTATTTATTTATTTTGTTGTTGCTGTTGTTGCTTGGAGGTCATATCTGTCAGTGCTCAGAGGTTGCACCTGGCTCTGAGCTCAGTACTTACTTCTGGCAGGCTGGGGAGTCATACAGGATCTTCAGATCAAACCCAAGTTGGCTGCATGCAAGGCAAATGCCCTAACAATTGTATGATTGTTCTGGCAATCATACAAGGTACTGATTATGAGACAAGTTTCCAATTACACTTAATGTTTTCAACAGTTTTATAAAGTACTCTCGTATTTTTTGTATGAATAAGATATGTGCCAAGACCAGTCAGTAAGGAACAAAGCCAAGTTTAGATTTTCTCAGTTCAGACCATACTTCTTTCTCTTGATACTAAGGGAAAGTGTGTGTGTGTGTGTGTGTGTGTGTGTGTGTGTGTGTGTGTGTGTGTGTGTGTGTGTGGATGGGGTGGGGAGATGGGGAAAAAAGTTTCCAAGATAAATATGTCAAAATTGTTTCTTCTTTCTCCTCTCCCATACATTCCATCTTTACTCAACTCCACAAGGTCTTACTTTATGTATCTTTCACACTGTATATATTTCTGTAAACCTTAGTAATTTAAACAATAATCATATCCTTTTTTTCATAAGATTAAAGGAAAGCTCATCAGTTCTACTAATAATATGGGCATGGCTAGATTAAGCTCAGATATTTTCATTTATACATGAGTGATTAGTTAAGAATTGTAGTGGTCAGCTAGAGATTGGAATATCTAGAATGGTATTTCTCATATATATGAAAACTTTCCCGATGTCATCAGGGGTGAAAAAGGTGGCAAGGCTATGTGTTATTTATTATCTAGAAGTCTGGCTTGTTCCTGTTCAAAAGATATGATTTCAAGATTCCCCTAAAGTCATAAAAAAGAATAAAGAGTAAATCCCTTTATTTAAGCATCCCGAAACTCAACATTTTACGTGTTATTATGTTGCACATACATTGTATTTATTATTAATTATTATTATTATTATTATTATTATTATTATTATTATTATGGTCTTGGGGCCACACCCTGTGATGCTCAGGGGTTATACCTGGTTTTGTGCTCAGAAATCGCTCCCGACTTGGGGAACTATATGGGAAGCCAGGGATCCAACCGAGGTCCATCCTGAGTCAGCCTCATGCAAGGCAAACGCCCTACTGCTGCGCTATTGCTCTGGCCCCTGAGCAAGCATTTTAAGTGGCATTAGTCAAGCAAGATCACTGTCAGGACCAAAGTTATGTAATGATATGAATAGAAGAGGGTTACCGCATGAAAAGTCCACAGATTCTGATGCATAAATTAACACACCTTCCCTTATCTCAGCTATTCATTGACTTATTGGTTGATTTAGTGAAATCAACCCAAATCCAGAAAACATTTCTATTTTCTCTGACTTATGCTATTGATTTCAAGAGTATCAAATTTTTATTCCATAACCAAAAATGTTCTCTAAATTAACTTCCATGAAGAAATAAATGAAAATTAGAGAATAGATGAAATATTCTTTAACTGTGTGATAACTATAAAAACTGCCAAGTACTCGTACTAACAGATAATTATTTTAAGGGAGAAATGTTGTCTATAAATGTTGGCATTGATAATAATAAGAAATTAGACTGAATTTCAGTTGGTTAGATATTTGTTTCTAAAATATATGCAGACAATATACCTCTCTCTATTCCAATACTCAAGGAAGATGCCCCTACACCAATGTTCCAAAAATCTGCCTTGATCCTACTGCACTAGTACACCAATGTTCCAAAATCTACTGTCTCCCCAGCCTGGGCAAGAATGCTGGAAGCTTTTTTTTTAACCAATTAAAAGTGCAGAGTATTTTAAGCTTGACATTTTATTATCATTGATGCCTCATTATGTTGAAATAAAAAACAAAAAAATAAAACTTTTATTATTTCCAACTTTAAGTTTTTTTGGAAGAAATTGTTTTATGAGACATTTTATAACAGTACTGTGTTTTTCTGTAATTGTGTGAGAGTTTTCATTTTTCTCATCTTTTCCCACACTTAGTATTTTTATCCACTTCAATCTGGTAGGTACAAAATAGAATATTATATTTTAATTTGCTTCCTATATTATAAAACCTAGTATGAGCAACTATACAGAACATAAATGTTGTTTTTATTTTCTCTTGTTATATCACCCCAATCTAATTTCTTTTAGGACTAATTAAATTCTTTTTAGTTTACCATATTTTGACTGACAAATTAGTCATCATTTTAAGTAAATATATTTCAAAGCAGGTGTTAACTTTACATAACAGAAAAAGTTATATTATTTGCACAGGTAAAAGTATTACAACTTTAAAGGTCAGAATTACCTCTTGAATTTTTTTTGACTTTATTTTTCTTTACTCCTCCCACTAGTTAATAACTCTTGATAACAACCAAAATGAATGCTTTTGTGCATGATATTTGAAGCTAAACTTAAGAAATTTAAGTAGCTAAAATATTGAAAAAGATGTCCCTGTGTCACTTTCCTGCTCTTGTACATCGGAGAGGCATTTCAGATGCAAGCAGGATTCTATTGAACTTGAATCACTCTAATAAAGTTCAGGTAAAAGTTAGATTCTAGGGGCCGGATAGCTCAGAATTAGGGTCTTTGCCTTGCATGCAGCTGACCCAGGACAGACCTTGGTTCGATCCCCAGAGTCCCACATGGTCTTCCAAGCCAGGATCGATTTCTGAGTGCATAGTCAGGAGTAAACCCTGAGCATCACCGGGTGTGCCCTCCTTCTCCCCCCAAAAAGTTAGGTTCTAGTGTCTTTTGCTAAAATAGAATTTTTCCTTATTTTTAAATTAGAGGGTATTTTTGTTTTTAAAACTTCAGCAAATAAAAGTTACTATAGCACTTCCTTATTAGTTTGAAGTTTATGCTATACTTTCCTTTTTTATTCAAATTTTCTCTTATTTAAGAATTGGATAAGGGAGCATGTGCTTGGGGCTGGAGAGGTGGTGCTAGAGGTAAGGTGTCTGCCTTGCAAGCACTAGCCAAGGAAGGACCACGGTTCGATCCCCCAGCATCCCACATGGTCCCCTCAAGCCAGGGGCAATTTCTGAGCGCTTAGCCAGGAGTAACCCCTGAGCATCAAATGGGTGTGGCCCAAAAAACAAAAAAACAAAAAAAAGAATTGGATAAGTAGGTCTAATGTTCATCTCAGGAAAAGCATCAAAACAACAAGCAATGTCATAATTAAATAGAATATTATGTAATTATAGCTATCGCAAAACCTAACAAAATGGTCATTGCATTTATCATTATCACAATCACAAATTTATTAATGGAATCATAAATTTGAGATACTTTATTATGTGTCTTTTATCTTAGCTTGCTAAAAAATTATTATATCTGGTTTCCTAAGAGTAGCGAAAGAAGTTAAATAACCTTTTGAAGCAATTGAGCACATGATTATAAAACAGTGTGTCAAGAACTATGCTAGATATTGTGGAAGTTAATGAGGTAAGACACTTCTCTAAAGAAACAAAGATCTTTGAATCTATGGAGAAAATAAAATAGACACACCATTGGTATGCAAGCGATATTACATATTCTAGGAGACAGGGCTGAATAAAGTATAGATAAATAAATTGGCCTATTATAATTTTAGAATCTGTACTTTGGATTAAGGACCTAATTCTAATTTCTCTGATCACTAATTGTGGCCAAGGGACCTTGGACAAATAATTGGCTTATTCTTCAGCAAATGGTAACATTAATCTATTTCTCAAAGTGATCTCTATATAATACGTTTAAAAAATGTATAATACATGAATGGAGCTCAGAAAAGCAATAGTGTTTATTACGACCAAATGTCAAGAAAAATAGTTCAGAGAATACATCTGATATTTATAAAATATCGATTGCCAGAACTGGACGAGGTTTCTGACAGAAAGTGATGTCTTTCAGAAATAGTGTACTCAGATTTTCAAAGAACATTTTTCAGGTTTGCATTAGTTATTCCTAAAACCATAAATAGTTCCCATATGACTAAGAAATCAAACTGTAAGAAAAAAAATGCCAGTTGAGTATTTTCTTTTAAAAGATGTTTGGTCACTGATTAGAGGTTTTTCTGAAGAGTCTTCAAAGTTCATGACAGCTCACAATTAATGATGGTTACAATGAGAATACAGGACCATCATTTCTAATATAGAGAAGAAAAACATATTCTGAAGAGACTTAAAAGCCTACCATAAAAATTAAAAAAAAAAGAAAACAAAATGTTTTTACTCAACAAAAATATGCACGCCTACTATGTGTAAACAATTGATGCTGGGCTTGGAAAACAATAATTTATTTTATGCCTTCCAGAGTTTACAAGATAATGCATATGTGACATAATGCAATGTGATAAAGATTAGTGTCAGATACTATGGGAATCTGGGAAGGGTATAGAAGGTAGAGGATTGGGAAAGGCATGCTGGAGGGGAGACTATCTCAATGGGATTCCCAAGTACAAAGTACCATGGGAACTTCCTAGCTAGATTATCACTGTGGGAAAGCCTAGGGGTTACACTGAGCCTGGAGAGGAAGATAGATATGTGATGGTGTGTTTTGTCAGAGACCAATATCCAATGTCAATATGTTTAAAGAAGGGAAAAAGTATTTAACTATTTTCTTTTCTGATCATGCTGATTGCATGTAAGTGGGACAGAACAGAGATTTTATGAGTATTTAGTGATGGAATTTTGTTTATTTTTCTGTCTCCATAAAACACAATGACACTCTCTCAAATCTTTGGATTGGTAGTACTCACTGAAACCATTTCCCATGTAGCTAAGTCCTCCCTGTATTCCATTCAGTTCCCTATAGTTAATAGCCTGGGTGGTATAGGAAACAAGAAAAGAAGATCAAGAAAGACTTGTTTTCCTTTTCAAATGGAAATTAACTGAAGCTTTCAGGGAGTTTGGATACTAATGAGAGGTTAATTTTGACTGTTTGTATAGTCAAATAAATTCTCTTCAGTATATATGTGAATATCTTTGGTTTCATTTTGAAGTAGGAATGCAATTATGTCTGCTTTGTTCTTGACAGAATTGGCTAACTACAATGGTATTAAACCAATCTCATATTCTTTTTTTATTTTTTATTTTGGTTTATTGGCCACACCATTTGATGCTCAGGGGTTACTCCTGGCTAAGCACTCAGAAATTGCCCCTGACTTGGGGGGACCATATGGGATGCCGGGGGATCAAACTAGCGCTTGCAAGGCAAACACCTTACCTCTAGCGCCACCTCTCCAGCCCCCAATCTCATATTCTAATGCAATACAAGTTTATTTCTGATACAAGTTAAGAAAAGGCACTGAATAAAATTATAAAAATGAATTAAAGGTATCAAGATAAAAGCACTATGTATACAAATTATTTTTCTAATATACAAATAATGCTTGTAAGATAGTCACAAAAACATCTTTATTTTCTAGAACAACAAAGAAGACTGAATGCTTTAGATTAAATTTTAAAAGAATAGGAAAAAAATAAATATTTGAAAAGAAAACATTCCTGAAAACTATGAGAATGAACAAATGGTGACTTCTACTATTTAGATAGTTTGACTCACTATTATGAATATTGCTGTTGATATCATATATTGATCTCTATTGTTATCTTATATTGATCTCTATGTAATATAAAATTGAACACAAGTCCAAACAAATTAAGTATAGGCTTTATTAATGCAAGTAGACAAGTTAATATTAGAAGCCATATGTAAAAACAAACATGAACAGATAACCAAGGATACACCAAAAGTAGGAAGTCTAGGAGGATGGAATATCTAGGTTAGATATAAAATATATTTGTAAGTTTCCTAATAAAAACAGTGTGGTAAAGATATATGAATAAATAGAAGAGGCAAATAGCCCATAAATATACCCAAGTTCATATGGAAAATCTAGTACTTGATATTAAAAGTTTCTAGGAAGATATAGTCACTAATAGATAATTCTAGGACAGTGGCATGGTCATTTAGTATAAAATTAATTTTCTATATCACATTACATATAATATAAGCACAAACCCCAAGTGAAAAATCAATATATGTATAAAAATAGTATTTTGGGGAGAAGGTATTAGAAGAAAACATTGGTAAATTTCTCCTTGCCCTTAATTTATCCTTGTGTAAGTATAGATCTCCTAACTCAAAAATCCATAGGCAATTAAAAATTTGATGACTGACTCTGAAAATTGAATTTTTCTCTGTGGACAATATAATATAAACGGTCACACAAACATTTTTAAAAATTGCAACACAGTCTAATGAAAATAAATGACTAACATTTCTATATGTAAATAACTCTAAAATTTAGGGTAAACTTTTTAAAATTATTTTTAAACCATCATTGGTTGAGAGATAATTTAGAGATAGACTATGATACTTGCCTTGTAACCTGCTGAACTCCAGTTCAAATTCTAAGCACCATCTATGGCCACTTCTGGGCACAGATCTGTGAATAGTCCCTAAGCATTATCAGCTGTACCTCTTTCAGTCCTGCTTCCAAAAAAAAGCTATTGAATCAGGAGAAAAACAAGGAGAGACAATACACACACACACACACACACACACACACACACACACACACACTTTAAGGGTAGAAAAATATTTATTTTACCCGCAAACTTCCAGAAATTTAAATTAAAACTATACTGGTATTATTATCAAAATAGCAAAGCATTCTATAGAGAAATAGATGTGCACTAGAAGGAAAATGAATTGATCTGAACTTTCATGGAGGAAAATTTGGCAATATCTACTAATCTAAATATATACTTATTTGCCTTTTACTTTGCAAATCCACATCCAGGAGTTCATCTATAGGATACTGATATTAAAGGAATACATTTTACAGGATTATTGACTGTGGCATTTCTTGTTATAAAATATTGGAAACAATATAAATATAAGAGACTTATTAAATGAGTCATCTTTAGCTGTGAGAGAAAACAAATTTAGAGTGTTTCTGTGAATTACTTTGGATTGTTTTTTAGGATATTAAGTTTAAAAAAAAAGAAATGATAGAGTACAAAAATGTACCTATCATGTACACCTTTCATGGAACCAAGAAAAATATATATATGCTCCTTTGTGCCAAAAGAAACAGAAAGGATTAATAGCCAAGAAATGAATAGAATTCTTTATGCAAAAAGGAGAGGGTCATGAGCAGAAAGCAAGGGAAAAGTCACTTCCTTTAGAATGTTTGCACAATTTTGGCTTTTACACTTTATGATGCTTCACTCATAAAAAACACAAATAAATTGTTTAAATCTAACAGGAAAAAGGGGAACCCAAAATTCAATACAAACATGTCAGTTGAGCCTGACTCTATTACATTCTACATTGAAGTTTCAGGAATAACAAATCTAGTAATATAAATAGCAATATTTTGATCAAGTATTATAAGAAAAACTAAGATAAGCACAAACATTTTATCCTATTTACTAAGTTCTTTCTCTCTACTGGAGTAATATTAGTAATATATTCCAAAACTAATTTATATATAATTTAGAATTATTCAAACAAATAAATAAACTTTAAAAATATTTCAAATGAGGAGCTGGAGTGATAGCACAGAGGTAGAGCATTTGCCTTGCACGCAGCTGACCCAGGACAGACCTGGGTTCGATCCCTGGAGTCCCATATGGTCCCCCAAGCCAGGAGCGATTTCTGGGTGCAAAGCTAGGAGTAACCCCTGAGCATCACCGAGTGTGGTCCAAAAACCAAAACAACAACAACAAAAGTATTTTAAATGAGAGAACAGACTTCTTACTCTCAGAGAAAAGAGAGACATGGTGCAAAAGATAGAATAAAATGTATGAGTATGGACTCAGAGAAAAATAAAGAGAGAAGATAGATAATTCCATATCTCTGCATGCTGCTATACATAAAGTTTTTATTTAGCTTTGTCTGTTGAAGGAGACTTGCAATTAAGACATCAGCAGCAAAGAGCACAGAAAATACCCAGCTTCTGATTTTGCTTTTGTTTTCTGTTATTTGGCCATACCTGGCTCTGTGCTTAGGAATTACTACAAGCCAGATGTGATGCAAGTATCTGAATCCTGGACAGTCACAGGTGAGGCAAGTGCCTTACCTGCTGTATTCTCCAGCCCTTCCTCACCTTTTGCCTCTGAGTAACAATTTCATAAAAGAAACCAGGGACTATGAGAAATCACTGGGTTCAGAGATAGGACAAGATAATATGTTAATCTGGACCATGTTATGTGTGATGTAGGGGGAAATAAGTAATTTAAAAATAGTACTTATGTCTTATTGAAAGGGCATAAGTCAACTTGCTCTGGCTCCCAAAGACTATTTATGTATCTCCAGACTTAATTCTTTCCCTAGCTAAGTGTGATCATATAATTGCTGGTGATAAATCCAGTCTTGTGGGATCTGTGGTTCTGAGTATTTAGTTAGTTGACCTGGAGAAATGACAGTACAGCCACTAGAATACTTTTGAAGAAAACCACTGCTAATTTGAGGGTTGCCATTAAATGTAAAATTACTGTGTTTAATTTCCTAGATGATTTTGATGTCACCAGACACATACCAGAACAGACTAGTAAATCATGCAAAGATGGGGCCGGAGTGATAGCACAGAAGTAGGACGTTTGCCTTGCATGTGGCCGATCTAGGACGGACTTTGGTTCGATCCTTCATGTCCCATATGGTCCCCTGAGCCACAAGTAATTTCTAAGTGCATAGCCAGGAGTAACCCCTATAGTGTCACAGGGTGTGACCCAAAAAGCAGAAAGAATAAGTAAATCAGAGATTCCAAAGCTTATTTCAGCCTCTTTTGAAAACTCATTCAGTACATACTGAAAATCTGCCTTAATTAAGCTAAAAGTCAACAGGAAAAATAGCACTAACATTTTCATATTATTTCAAGGCTCTTGGGATGGAGAGAGGAGATAATAATGAACTTTTGGGGAAAAAAAGTAAATGATGGTTCAACAAGCACATAACAGAAAAAAATAAAGAAAAATATTTTTCTAAAAATTGCTATTAAATATAAAATAATAAAAATAAATCATTCATTGATAATGGTGAGTGAAACTAGAATGATAAACGAGGCAAATACAAGGAAGAAAAACAACGGAGAAATCTGATAGTTACCACCTTAACCAAATGATCACTTTAAACTTAATATCAGTATCTTGCAATCTTAGTATGATATACTCAGAAATCCACAATATCCACTTAGTATTATCTTACTAAATATATAATAATAATAATCATTTCCATCCTTAACCATAAAATATGCATTAAAACAATTAGCAAAAGTATTTTTAAAAGTCTGTGGATTGGAGGCTGGAGAGGCAGTAGACACTTGTTGCAAGTGCTAATTTTAGTCCCTGTCCCCATGTGGGGACATGTGTTGACATGTGTCCCCATGTGGTCCACCAGGAGTGATCTCTGAACACAGCAGTCTGAGTAAGGCCTGAGTACAAATGAATATGGCCAAACACAAACAAAAACTCTGTATATAAATCTCACAATATATTAAATTTTCTGACTTATCCTATACATAGATGTACATGGAATCTATTATGCTGAGTGAAATAAGTCAGAGAGAGAGAGAAAAATGCAGAATGGTCTCACTCATCTATGGGTTTTAAGAAAAATGAAAGACATTCTTGCAATAATAATTTTCAGACACAAAAGAGAGAAGGGCTGGAAGTTACAGCTCATCTCAGGAAGATCACCATAAAGAGTGATGAGTTTAGTTAGAGAAATCACTACATTTTGAACTGTCCTAATAATGAGAATGTATGAGGGAAATGGAAAGCCTGTCTAGAGTACAGGCAGGGGTCAGGTGAGGAGGAGGGAAATTTGGGACATTGGTGATGGGAATGTTGCACTGGTGATGGGTGGTGTTCTTTACATGACTGAAACCCAAACACAATCTTGTATGTAATTAAGGTGTTTAAATAAAAAAAAAGTCTAAAAATAAAAAATAAATAAATTTACTGACTTAAAAAAATCATACTTTAGTTGAATAAAATCTTAACATTGTATAAAGAGTTCATGAAAATTTCATATTATATTTTGTACTACTTCTTTCATTTTTTGTTAGTCTGAAATTATTTCAAAAATAAAAAGTTAAGGGCTGGAGAAATAGCATGGAGGTAGGGCATTTGCCTTGCATGCAGAAGGACGGTGGTTCGAATCCTGGCATCCCATATGGTCCCCCGAACCTGTAAGAGTGATTTCTGAGCATAGAGCCAGGAGTAACCCCTGAGCACTGCCGGGTGTGACCCCCCCCAAAAAAAAAAACAAAAAATAAAATAAAAAGTTAAATATAACAATTTAAAATGAAATAAAAATCATGTATATTATTTTAAAAGGAATGGCATTGAATGAAGAAAGATTAGTCTCTTCTCAAAAATATCAAATATTTTTAAATTTAGCCTAATGAAAATCTAAAAATATATTAATAAAAATATATACCATTATGCAAATTATCTTTCCAGATCCATGTTTCTTCTTTCTAACTTATTATTTCTATTTTGCAACATTGCTCTTATTTTCAAAACAATGATCAAGGTAATGGGGTCAGACTTCTGAAAATCAGTGCTTAGTGATAATTTTACCCTTGAAGCTGAGCATCTTAGAGTTTAATTGTATGCCATATTTATTTAGACAACACATTTCAGAAATATCCACTTCTGGGATAGTAATATCAGTAATACAATATCATTAATATTTGTGATAAGATCTGTACTAGTAATATCAGAAATGACTTGGCCACATGGGACAAGTATTCAGTATAATTTGGAACTTTCTTCTGTACTTTCAAAACAGCATCTATAACAATGGTATGAATTCCAGCACTCAATATAGTCCTTGAGCATAAAACAAGATGTACTATGATTTCCACATTGTTCAAAGGCTCTCAGGATGGGGGAAAAGGCTTAATCTTGAACTTTTGGGGGGGAAAAAAAAAGAAGGTAAATGATGTTTCAACAAAGTAGAATACAATGTTGATATACATACCATAGAAAAAATGCTTTAGTACATTTTTTATGATTCAGTATTTAATTATTATTATGATTATATATGTAGTAAGAATAATACTAAGTGGATATTGTGGATTTCTGAGTACATTCTGAGCACGGCTGGGTATGGGCTGCACAAAGCAGACAAAAAGAAAACAGGATAAAGACCTGTCAGCCCTGCTCAAGAAAGGTTAAGCACTTTTGTCAACTACCATATAAGTACTTTATTTCCTTAATATTATTTATAACCAGTATTTAATTATAATCAATCATTTTCATTTTGTAAAACTTAAAGCAAATTACAGCTGGTCCCTTGATTTGACCAGCAGATGGCATCAGACATTAAGAAAAAGGCAAACAAAGCCAATTGTTTCTATGTGATCTCTGCTTTTCATTTGAAATCTCTAGCTGACTACTTCCAGAAATGAACTAATTTAAAAGACAAATATGGCACATTCAAATGAGGTTAAAATATTATTGAATTTTGTTCATACACTAGTTTAATTAACTTGTTGGATAATCATTAAACTAGGTTGGTAGAATTGAATTGTGACATGCCCCTTTCTGGGGGGGATATTTGACATATAAATTGACTTAATTCAATCATATCTAAAAAATGAATAAAAGGTTTGTCCAGAATCAATTAGACTAAGGTCTTATGTTCAAAGTATGTCAGAATTAGTGAACATTTTTCTCTCCAAATCAGAACCAGTCTTTCCCCCTAAGCCGGGTTGTGACAGGAATGATCTGAGATGGAAGAAGTATGGGAACCTATCTAGAATCTCACTTAAGAACTGAACCCAGCATCAATTAATTAACTAATTATATTTAATTCTGTAAATTCACCTTTCAAGTTGGTTATTTTGATCTTCATATTAGAATTATTGGGAGTAATACTGCTCAGATTTCTGTTCCTCTCCTCAATATTTTTCCAAATATTTATTTCTTTTTTCTATTTTTTTTTACCCATCTAAGTGCCAATCTTTTACCAACAGCTTTCCTCAAATAGCTTGAAAGAGCAAGTGATGTTGAACTTGGACTTGAACCCACGATAACTCCTTACCCAGTACAATGAGGACATTTGCTCCTTACTGTTTCAAAATCCTTAGCTCATAAATTAGAGATTGGGCAGGGATGTTAGCAACTGTGTATATCATTAGCATCTACATCCAAAGCAGTCCTCATTGTCTTGAGGATGATCAAGACTAATCCTGCACTTGTACAGCTGAAAATACCATTAAATCACAAGCTTCCCTGTGCTTTCCACAAATTTCTTTAACAGGGTAAAATGAAAAAAAAATGGAAACAATAATCTTCACAACTTTAGGCAACATACTGTGTTCTAAATATAAGAGCCAGTGTTAGAGAAAAGAGGTGCTCTGTATAGAGATTGTATTTATGTTGTTCTAACAAGTTTTGTATAACTTAATTTTTTAATTTTAGTCCTATAAATAATTGTATAAATGTTCTGCACTGGTTTAAGATTATTAGTCTATTCTTACCTAGAATAGCTTATTGTTTTGTTATGATGGAAATTTATGATATGCATCTTTGATTTTATTATTGGTTTGTAAAAGGTACCCCAAAGGGACTATTTTTGCTTGTAAGTGGAAAGTCTTAAAAGATGTCCACCCATCTGCACTTAGAATAAATTTCCTCTTCCATCCAAGCTAAGAAATAGCTGATTTGGGGAAACTTTCTGTAGCCATACTGATAAGACATCATGATGTGCATGTACTCCTTATGTCCTTGCTATACTCAACTTCCCTTGATGTAAGCATGGTGTACACTTTATCTTATGATGTCCTTCTTTTACTGTGCCCCAATATCCTGGCTGAACTTGATGTGCATGCACCCCCACAATGATAAAATTTAACACTGAGCATGCATCAGAAGGATGACCTTGCAGAAAAGCCTTACTAGTGGCTTGTGAGACCACTACTCTCTATCGATTTTCTCAGACACATTTGCTGCTAGACTCTGCCCACCATGAATCAATAAACCTGTTCTCTTGCCTTGGATTGTCTCCATGTGCTAGTGTTTTTGATTAAACAATATCTGCTACAACACCTCTTAATTTTTTAAGTCTTTTTTTATTATCACATTTAGATTTCCTCTTTCTCTCTCTCTCTCTCTCTCTCTCTCTCTCTCTCTCTCTCTCTCTCTCTCTCTCTCTCTCTCTCTCTCCCTCCCCCCCCCCCCCCGTGGGGCTTGATCATCTGAGGGATTGAAACCAGGTTAGCTGTGTGCAAGGTAAGAGCCCTACCCACTGTACTATCACTCCAGATTTTTCCTTTAAATTTGGGTGTTGTTTAATCTCGATTGTGTTTCATTTATATGTGAAAACTTTTTTTTTTGATTCTGACAACTTTGTGTATTCCTACTGCTTTGATGCACCTGGTAGCCAAAATCTTCTTTAATGTAGTTGAATGGGATTCAGATAAAGCATCTGCATAGAGAACATTTGGGCCAGGCAGTACCTGAATGCTAGATCGTCATAGAATTCTTTGGCATTGAACATCTAACTTCTGTGACCATTTTGAACCTCATATTGGGCTGGGAAAATCATGGCATGAACCTGACAGTTTACTTTCTCATCCAAATCTAACTCAGCCTTTTAGATACCCCAATTCCATCCCATGTTCTTATTCTTTTCCTAAAATCAGACGAATTTTCACTTCTCCCAAACTTAAATGCCTAAAATGGTCCTAGAATTATAGTATTTTAGAAACATGTGATGCTATGCTCGTTGATATGTTGAAAATGTTTGGAGGACATGTAGACCTGACTGCCGTGGAGAACAGGAGACTGAAATTTATAGAATTTCCAGGAGCTATTAAAAAAAAAAAGTGCCCTTTGCTAGGAGTCTAGTTTGAGATCAAAGGTATGGTCCCCAAATCTGCGTAAACTTGGAATATAATCCTTAGATAGTAGGAATGGAAACCTAAATTGTTGCTTAGTTAACTGAAAAAAATACAGAGCCTATTTTCTGTATCATACTTCTCTGTAAATACCTATTGTTTTCTGCTTAAATATGCCTTTATACTTGTCAGTGCCTAATATTAAAGTCTCTTCTCTTTTAAGTAAAATCTTCTACTGTGTTTTGGATGTTTCTTCTTTCTAGTTTTCCTTTCTTGCCCTGTTCTTTCCAAAGACAATGTTGCTGGAGCTGATCTGACCTCATGGCAGAAAAGTACAAAGGCTGGAGCCATTTAATTCTCATGACAAATCTGGCTCCTTCCCAGCTAAAGTGTTACTTGGTTCACGTGGGAACATGGGTTGAGTGAAAGAGGGATATTTGTTGGTGTGTTACTAATCCTAACCATTTTTCTGTTTTTATTTTCATCTTACGTTTTCTCTGTCAGCCTTTGGGTAAAAACTCTGGTTTTCTGAGCACCAACATTTCCACTCATAGAGGCTTAATGGAACTTTCAGAACAAGTAGGAGTCAAAATTATGCCTTCTCAGGTCACACAAGGGATAATACAGGACTTTAGGATTTGTCTTGCACATACCAATTTTCCCTGAATTGCACAGATCCCTAAGCATTGTCAGGAATAATTCCTGAGCACAGAACCAGGTATAAGCCCTGAGCAATTCTGCAGTCAAAAGGTCTACCACTGAGCTATACCCCCTCTAATCCTGAGCAACTCTGGATGACCAAAAGTCAAAACAAATCAAGTTCCAACTTCTCCATCTAGCACTTGCCACTACTCCATTACCCCATGTGGAAAAGAAGTCTGTCAGACTCTTCCTAATGTTCCAAATAGACAGGAGACAATATCTCTTCTTTGAACTTTCTAGACAGAATGCAAGATAATAACTTACTCTCCAAGCCTATTTTCTTTCAACATTGTCGTATACTATTGTTGCTGACATTGTTCACGGAAAGTGAACCATCACACTTCTTTTCAAAATCATTTACAGATAAAGAGGCATAATTATTTTATATCCATTTGACATCTCATCTTTTGCTCTGATTTCTGAGGTAATGCTTTGAAATCTTTTATTTTTAAAACATTAACAGTAGACAGATTGCAAAAATAAAATCTAGTTTATTCACCAAGAGTGATGCATTTTGAAAAGTTACAAAAATATAGTTCCTGTCACATTTAATTTGTGTAAATGTATGTTTTGCCAGTTACTAACACCGCAACTCACCCTTTAGAATCAGAGTTCTGTCACCCTCCTGCAATCACTTCCAGTAAAAATTCTAGCCAGAGGGTTTCTGAGACATCTAGCCAGAGGGTTTCTGTGACATCTATTTTATAGTGTCTGCTGTCTTAGATATTGAGTGAAAATGTTATCATTGTGTGCATATTTTACACACATTCATAATTAGAGGGCATTCCTCTTTTTTCCCTCCATTTTTCTCTAATGTGTGTTAAAAAATAAAAAGTGGGGCCAGAGAGATAGCATGGAGGTAAGGTGTTTGCCTTTCATGCAGGAGGTCATCAGTTCGAATCCCAGCATCCCATATGGTCCCCCATGCCTGCCAGGAGCAATTTCTGAGCGTGAAGCCAAGAATAACCCCTGAGCACTGCTGGCTGTGACCCAAAAACCACACACAAAAAAAAAAAGTAATTTGTGTGAATTTATGCCCATTTCAACACTTCAGTTTAATCTACCGTTCTGTTCTCTTTCCTACAGGCTCCACTCTTTCTACTTGTAACTGAAATAGGTTTCATGAAAAAAAATGGTATCTGAGTCAAGACCAGAAATCCTGAGGAATTTACAGAAGATTGGCACAAGAGTGGGAGAGAAGTATTCCAGATTAAAATAAGTACATGAAATCATACATTTTAAACAAAGATTAATAAAAAAAAGTTCATGAAAAGAAAAAAGTATAACAAAAAATCAGTCATGATTAGGTGATTTTTGGATTAGGCTATGTTTCATGACAAGAAGAAAGTGGTTTGGCTGATTTTTATTAAGGCAAGTCTAAACAATAGAAAAATTTATCAAAAAATTATTCTAGGTTAAATTCCTTTGACCAATTGAAATAATTTGGTTTCAATCTTCGCTAATGTCATAATGAAATTCTCTGACTGGATTTGAATAACAGGCCACCATAATAAATTCTATTAGGAATTTATTAGGAAATAATAAATTAGGAAATAAATTCTGTTGAGCTTGGAGGATTAATAAAATTATAAATTTATGGGCCTGGAGAGATAGCACAGTGGCATTTGCCTTGCAAGCAGCCGATCCAGGACCAAGATCTTTGGTTCGAATCCCGGTGTCCCGTACGGTCTCTCGTGCCTGCCAGGAGATATTTCTGAGCAGACAGCAGGAGTAACCCATGAGCACTGCTGGGTGTGGCCCAAAAACCAAAAAAAAATTATAAATGTATATATTATTTATAAAATTAAATAAATCATGTGAGCTTGGAAGAGAACTGAAACCTGAGCTTGACCACTTTACCTATAGTTTTGTGATGTACATATGTAGAGGAAACAGATAAACTGATACTAGATACCAGACCTGTAAAAACTATGAGATACTAGGGATATTTTGTTTTAATATTTGTGGCAATTATCTCTGATGCGAATATAAGAGTTATCCACTCTTATCACCTGGAATCTGTACTTACCTCTTAAAATAAGCAATGTAGGTAAACATTGAAGGTTCCATGCCTAAATCTAGTCTGCATGGTGTATGTCCCAGCACAATCACCTAATATGTAGCTTTGGGAATATTTTGAATGACTCAATTTTTCAAATATAAAGTCAGAATAAATATAGAACTTAGCTCAGAATTATTTTGAAGATTAAATAACAATTTATGTACAACATCTGGAAGCATCTATTCCTATAAAACATTGGCGAACTTTTCTTGTTTTTGTTTTTGTATTTTGCTTTTGGGCCACACTGGTAATGTTCAGGGGTTACTTTTGGCTCTGCACTCAGACATTCAGAAATTACTCCTGGAAGAGTAATTAAGAGACCAAATAAGAGGGTTGCCTAGGTCATACCCAGACGGACCACTTGAAAGGTAGGAGCCCTACCTGCTATATGATGGTTCAATCCTTACATTGGCTATTCTGGCTTGATTCTTCTCTCCTTATTGTTAGTGAATCTTGTACATAAAATTTTTTCTCCATATTTAAAATTAATACATACAGTATTTTATTTTATTATAAGCACTTAAGACATTGATAGGAGATAAAAATTATCACTATGCTAAGTTTCAATAATCCATTTTAGTCAGGAAAAATTAAAGAACAGGTATTATAATATTAGGAAATATAATTTTAATTTTAGACTACAAAGAGGCTTAACCTTATGTGACATATACTAATACTCTTTTCCTTAGATGTAGATATCAATTACAGCTCTAAAGTAATTGCTAAAGTACGTAATCAGCTTATAAAATCTTGTATTCTAATCAGTTTATGAAATCTTTTATTGTAATTCTTGAATAGTGATTAAAAGAAATCATACAATGTAAAAATTCTAAGTATACAAGTAAAATCCAGGAAAACTATTTTGGAGAATGTTATTTAATTGTGATAGGAAAAAAAAAGGAGGAAGAATGGAAAGAAGGAAGGCAGAAAGGAAGGCATAAAAAAGAAAGAAGGAAGAAGGGAAAGAGGGGAAGAAGGAAGAGGAGGAGGAAGGAGAGGAAGGAAGGAAGGAGAGGAAGGAAGGAAGGAAGGAAGGAAGGAAGGAAGGAAGGAAGGAAGGAAGGAAGGAAGGAAGGAAGGAAGGAAGGAAGAAAATATAGTGTATGAATTATACACGAGAAAATAGCTTTTGATTTTTTGGTTTTGCTTTTGCTTTTGGACCACACTCTGTGGGGCTCAGAGGTTTATCCTACCTCTGATTTCAGAAATTACTCCTGGGGGTACTGAGGGAACTATATGTGATACCAGGGATTGAAACACATGTTTGGCCACATGCAAGGCAAGTGCCTTACCTGCTGTACTACCTCTTCAGCCTTGAAAAGATAACTATTGGTGTCCCTGGGTAAAATAAGTGGTTTAACTTTCAAAGACAAAAAGCCCAAATGAAGTTTTTATGGAAAAAGAAAACCCAGTTAGAACAGAGATTTTATGGTAGGACATAAAACATGAACTAGGGATTTGGTTCAATGGTAGAGCACTTTCCTTGCATATGTAAGACCTTGGGTTCAATCCTTGGTATGGTAATAAAACAAACAAAAAGGCAGGAAGCCCTATCAGGGAAAGAACTTGAATTACAAACATAAACAGCTATATTATATCATACAGTTCTCATCAGTTTATCACCAGAGGGTATCTTATCAATGAAAGCAGTTTTGAAAATGTGTATCCAAACCCATGCAGTTTGTGGAAAAGTGAAAGGAGTTTGGGACTCCAGCTATTCCTCGGGTGAGGAATAAAATTTCATAGCTTCCGCTGCATGAATTACAGACTGAAGAGGGAGAGAGTCAGGACTCTGATGATATTCAGTTCCCATTGGGGCTCTAGGGAGCACTCCCACTTAGAGAAAGACCCAATTGGCTGTCAGAAATTGTGTAAAACAAATTTACCCCAGCAAATGTAGTAGACCTATCTGGACAGAGTCCCCTCTCCTATCTCTCCTGAGTGGCAGGTTTCCACAACAGCCAGTCTCAGGTTATAATATAAGTCCAATAACTGGAGCAGGTAGAGGATACTCCTAAGATCCAAACACAGAAAATGCATAAGTGTTAAGATCACACAAGTTCACCAACCAGTCTTCCCAAAGCAAGGACTATACAAAAATCTCCGTGATTTTAGCAGGCATGCATGACAGTTGGAGGCTGCTCCCACTGCACTATCAGAGTTGAGACCTTATAGCTGCCAGTCTCAGATTGCACAAACCTGCCCTATAGTTTGACAGAGTAGAACTAATACAGTGTAGAAGAGTAGCCTTCACTCACCATCTGGAAAAGTGCAGATCCACATTGAAAACCAATGTTCTATAGCAGTAGTAATAACTGTTGGTCCATTGAGTTATGCACAAGCATAAAAACACTGGAAAACATTAATGAGGTAGAAATATAGGACAGCAAATGAGGCTCTTGCCTTCCCTGCAGCTGACATGGTTTTGATCTCTGACACCCCATATATTTCCCTGAGCTCACCAGAAATGATCACAGAGCTAGAGGAAAGCCAGTTAGGTGTTGTCCCCAAATCAAGCAAAAATACTGAAGGTTTAATTAATTAGTTAATTAATTAAGCATTGATAAGAAAAACTAAGGCCCCTCTCATTACTGGAAATTGGGGCCAAAAGTCTCCACAGCAAATTATCTACAAGAGCAGATACTTTCAATCAGGGAGCCTAGGAGAGGAGTTTGGTACCACAGAGAACAGGGAAGAGGGGAAGGTGAAATATTTTATATACACACTGGTTATCCTCTCCAGGGCTACAGTTTACTGAAGCTCCCTATCCCACACCTGAAAACTGACCTCTCTCATCTTCAGATGCAAAGTCCTGAAAAATAAAACCATTTCGAATCAAGGCCATGAACTCTTATTGGAAAAGCATAGCAAATGTAAACCAAGCAAATAAAAGATTGATTGTTTAGAAAGAGAATGAGAAAAAATTCCTCAGAAATCAATCTTAATAATGAAAAATATAGACATTCTAATAGATGATAAATCTAAAATATATATTAAAATAAAATCAATGTGACATATCAAATACACAAACAGAATGAAGCAGAAAAAGGCTGAAAGAGAGAGATAGCTTTTTCACAAAATGGTTGACTTTGGGAAAAATTAGAAAAATTCTAAATGGAGAGGATGAAAATGAAAACATAATGAAAGAAATATAAATCTTTGTTGAAAGTATAACAAATATGCTTAGTCCCACAAAGGAGAGACACTTGAAATATGCCTTTGAGTCTGGAGCTACAGTTTACTCAGGTCAGTTCCTCTTTACAGATTATACTTTTTTCACTACAATAATCATTCCTTCTGCTTCATTATTTACTTCCTGTGTCTCACTCATTTTTTAGTTCAAAATACTAAAAATCTGGACAAATTTTCCACCTACAATAAAATAAAAACTTGAAAACAAGAATTAATGGAGTTGACTACCACCAAATTTGCACTGCGAGAAATTACAAAAGATTAAAATCTAAGTATAAAAAATTAAACTTTGAGTATTTTCACAAATATATAGTAAATATTCTGATATAGAATCAGAAACATAGATAGGAATCAAATGGGAAATCACAGAACATCAAAAGGGAGACAGAGGAGGGGCAGAGTTTGAAGATAATGAGTTGATGCTAGAACAAAAAGAGTCTCTTAAATATAGTCAAAATCTAGCCCTAATGTAAATACAAAATAAAAATTCTATAGAAGAGGAACTTACAAGATAATTTTAAAAACGTTAAGAGAATTTGAGAAAATCCATCCCAAATATAAGGAAGCTTGAAATTCCAGAATGAAGATATACTGAAACAACCAAAAATCAAAGATAGATTGGCTGGAACTATAACATATATATCAATAAACACTATAATAGTGTGAATAGTTTAAATTCAACAATCAAAAGACACAGATATATATATATATATGAATATTTAGAAGGAGAATTCAACTTATATTATACATAGAAAAATTCATACTGAATATTGACAAAGAGATCTGTGATTAAATGCTGGAATAAGCCAACAGCTTATTATTCCAGAGCAAAATGGCAGGAACTGCTATCCTAGATATAGAAGTTATGCTATCACATTTCCAGAATACAACTCCATCATAAAAATATATGAGGTTTTGCCTTTGAGACAAGGTTGAAACTTTAGGTAAATAGGCTAAGCAAAATGGTTTCACTTGCCTCATATGTTGAGTATAAATAACCAAAGCAAAAGAAATGGCAAAACACAACAAAAATAACCCTTTGTGAATAAATAGTACTAGTTACCCAAGGGAAAAAAATGAAGGTTTTTTTTGTTGTTGTTGTTGATAAAGTGAGATTGCAATGGAATTTAGTGGCAGGTACAGTCATGTAGAGACATGAGCTGTACTCTCAAAATATTCCATTTTATAATAATTAGACTGAATTTAATCTTGGTCCATAACTTTTTAAGACTTGGACATAACTGAAACTGAGAAACCTACCCTAAAATATTCAACTAGGAGGCTAAGCAATAGCACAAAGGTTAGAGTGTTTGCCTTGCATGCGACCATCCAATGTTTGATCCCTGGCATTGCATATGGTCTCCTGAGCTTGCCAGGAGTGATTTCTGAGCACAGAGCAAGAAGTAACCCCTGAGCACTGCTGAGTATGAGCCAGAAACTATATGTACACATATATATTTATATATATATATGTGGATATATATATATTCAACTAGAAAAATTAAATTAGATAAATTTAAAAGTCAACTGTGGAATGAAGTAGTTCTTGTCAAAGACCATAATTACAAACCACAACTGTCAAATATCATGATTAGATAAATTGATATGATCACATATAGAATCTGAGGTTTCATCCAGAGATTCTGACTTTCTAGATCTAAAGTAGAGATCAGAAAGTTGGTTTTATCTGGATCTCTTAAGGTAAGGTTTTGAACAGATTCCAAAAATGTTGGTATATCAGCATAGAAATTATTGGTTTTGCTCATAAAATCTTTCAGTATGAGTTTGGCTGGAAAGCTGCTCTTCACGTAGTCATTCTGTGATTAAAACTTTTCATCTGTGGCCTCCTGTACTCTATAATTTTGTAGTTATTGACTCTGAAGGACCACATGAAGGAAGTAAAATTGGATTGGGCAGAAAGTAGCATGATTTTCTATCATTACTATTCTCTTGAGAATTCAGTCCCCAGCCAAATTTAACTTCAAAGGAGGAAGGGAAAGATATAGTATAATTATGCATTATATATATAAATATAAATATATATAGTGTCAAGTAGAGAATTGTGGAATTCAGTGAGGAAGAAGCATTCTCTGTAATAAATACAGAGTTCAATTTTTGTGTATAATGGGCACATGATTTAAAATTCACAGCTCAAATTTTTTCATCAACGTACATTTACTTTCAAATTGAGCCATTTGAGAGTTGCCTAATCTCAGGTAAAGTATTTCCACTTTCTGCACCTACATCTCCTCTATATCTCATAATTTAAATAAAGATCTTTTACTCTGATGTCTTAAGATTTTTGAGAGATTGAAATGACATGTTTAAAGTCAATAAAGTTACTTGTAAATAATTAGTCACAAATATTTATTTTAGCTAAACTGTTGAATTGGAGAGAAAGAAAAGCAAAATGATCTATTTGTCCTATTAAATTAGATAACTGAATATCAGAATGATAATATTATTTGTCTTCTGGCCTTATGATTGAAATCTTAAGGCCAGCGTGATAGTACACTTGTTTTGCATTCAGTCAATCAGGATTTTATCTGGTATTTATCATGCCAGATTTTTCCTGAGCCCACCATGAGTGATCCCTGAATGCAGAGCCAGGAAAAAGCCCTGAACACTACTGACCATGGCCCAACTACACCTCACATACACAAACACACACACACATACACAAGAACACACAAGCACACACAACACACACATACAATATTCCAACTGGAAGAATATGTCCCTAGACATAAAATTTAAAAGAAGATAGACTCCTGTAAGCGTCCTTCTCTTGGTTTCTACATCATTGTTTTTACTTTCTTTGAGGTCAAACCTTTTCTTCCAACCTCCATTGGCTTACTCACACTTTTTGTGTGTTCCCCTTGAATAATACCTTTAGAGTCTATTATTTCTCATCTGACTTCCAAGATTTCCTTCAGGTTTACCACTTGGGCCTTGTTCTGGTTTGATGAACTGAGTAATTTTATCAGAACCCTGCTTTTATATACATTATGTAGAAGGCCATATTATGATTTCAGTAGGCCTGATTCTTTTGAGTTCTAGCCTTGGCTAATGTACATTTACTAGGGAAATAGGAAGAAAAGGACATTAGCACTGAATACTTCCTGCATACCTGGCTCTAGCATTCTTTTCTTTATTACCCTGGCACCTGTCAGAAAATACTTGAACAATTTAGCTTCTATTTGTGTTCTTAAAAATGGGAATGACAATTTCATCACCATAAATTCACCACTTATTTACTTAGTCCTTTCTAGGTGCCTGGTGTTGTCAAGGGCTAGCTCTACATTACCTAAATTAACCATTATTTCTTGATTTACATAGTAGTTTTTATTACCATACCCTTGCTTTTAGAAAAATGAGACTAAGAAGAAGAAGTTAAGTGACTTAATTCATTTGTAATCTTTGAAGCTTTTGAGTTTTGTGGTAATATAAACTCAGTCAACTGACTTGCTTCCTAAAGAAAAATATTGACAGTAAACTTGAGGCACAGCTAGACTTAATACCACAGTCTCACTGTGGGCTGCTTTGCAACTTTTCTGTGGTGATTATTTAGCACACCAGCCCACTTTACTAAAAGTCAAGTTACACACATTTACATTTGACCTAGTTTGATCAAAGTGTGGGTTGTGGTTCAATTATTTGACAATTGATTGCTAAGAATTTAGATTGCTTTAAATTGTTTTTAACAACCACTATTGCTGTACTCTTTATCTAGTGGCCTCCCTAGGAAGCTAACAGTGCTATTTCCCACTGTCATGTAGATACTGTTTATTGTCCCAAATAATCTAAAAGAGCTGAGAGAGCTATGTTGCCACCAAACTGTATTTCAAATGATGTGTATGTGAAGGACCATAGAGTAGATTATGGAAACATGTGCTAGTGAAGCCAAAAGCATTATCCCTTATACTTATTACAGTTTAATAATTACAATACTATAGCTTAATAGAAATAAATTGAAGATTTGAAGTTTGTATAATAAGAATGTCTAATCTTTTCCTTCTACTAATAGAAATACTTCATTAAAGAGAAAACTACAGAGGACTAGTAACAGAACATCTAAGAACAGAGCAAGTTGTTTATGGTTATTTATGGTGTTGAACTTCCCTTCACAATTGAACAATCCTAACTGGGAAGGATAAAAATCAGTGTTGTTGGTACAAGAATTACCCTTGCCATGCCATGTTATTACCTCTTTCTCATATGCCTACTCAGTTTTAAGGGAAGTGCACATTTCCAAGATAGAGACAGAAAGAGAGACAGAGACAGAGAGACAGAGAGAGAAGGATTATACACCAGACTCCAATGCTCTTTAGCTCTTAAATTCTTGTTTTGTTGTTGTTGTTGTTGTTGTTGGGTCACACCTGGATCTGTGCTGAGAAATCACCCCTGGCAGGCTCAGGGGACCATACGGAATGCCCAGATTAGAACCACCACCCATTCTGTGTTGGTTGCATTCAAGGCAAATGCTCCAGCCCCTAATTCTTGTTTTTGTTTTTTGTTTTGTTTTGTTTTATTGAGGATGGTGTTTTATATTTTTTAGTTAATTACTCCATTTACAAAATTTTTTAATACTGAGGTTTCAGTCATAGAATGTATGCCACCCTTCACCAGTGCAATCTTTCCAGCACTAATGTCATCCATTCACTCCCCCACCCCGAACCCCTACCTGTCTCTCAGATAAGCATTCTGCCTCTCTCCCTCACTATCATTGTATGGTTGTTGTCATGTGGTTAGTGTTCTAGCTGCACTCACCACTCTTTATGGCAAGCTTCACAGAATTCTTGACTTCTTGTTTGGAGTACATAGGTCTCTTCTTTTAATTTTTTTAATAATTTTTATTGTGACCAACATAAATTACAAGTCTTTCATAGTAATATTTAAGGTACATAGTGTCATTGAATTAGGGGTATTCCCACCACCAGTTTTGTCTTCCCTCCAACCCTATTTCCAGCATCCCCCTCCTTTACCCCCTGGGACTGCTAGTATAATTAGTCCCCTCTGTGTATAGCTTGTTGAAGATTGGGTATAAATTCTGTTGCTATTGAATTTGGGTTTGGTGCTTAAGTCTGATAATATTTTATTTCTACTCAATGTTCATACAACTGTTTGATTCTGGTACCATCAATCTTTCCCCTCAATTTATAGGACAGAACAAGATGATTCAAATTATGTAGTTTTGTTTGAAAAAAAAAGAAGAAAATGAAAAAAAGAATAAAACAAAAAATAAAAACAAACAACAAACAAAAATGGGAAGAGTCTGTCTAGAGGTTATAAATATCAATTTAAAAACAAGAAAGGGAAAAAAGAAGAAAATCATAATCTAGGTCTATTCTGAAAGATCTAGGATATGACATACTTAATCTGTTGGAGCTTATACTCTTTTATGAGAAAGAAAGAAAGAAAGAAAGAAAGAAAGAAAGAAAGAAAGAAAGAAAGAAAGAAAGAAAGAAAGAAAGAAAGAAAGAGAAAGAAAGAAAGAAAGAAAGAAAGAAAGAAAGAAAGGAAGGAAGGAAGGAAGGAAGGAAGGAAGGAAGGAAGGAAGGAAGGAAGGAAGGAAGGAAGGAAGGAAGGAAGGAGGAAGGAAGGAAGGAAGGAAGGAAGGAAGGAAGGAAGGAAGGAAGGAAGGAAGGGAAGGAAGAGGAAGGAAGGAAAGGAAAGAAAGAAAGAAAGAAAGAAAGAAAGAAAGAAAGAAAGAAAGAAAGAAAGAAAGAAAGAAAGAAAGAAAGAAAGAAAGAAAGAAAGAAAGAAAGAAGGAAGGAAGGAAGGAAGGAAGGAAGGAAGGAAGGAAGGGAGGGAGTGAGGACGGGAGGAGGAGGAAGGAAGTAAGAAGAAAGAAAGAAAGAAAGAAAGAAAGAAAGAAAGAAAGAAAGAAAGAAAGAAAGAAAGAAAGAAAGAAAGAAAGAAAGAAAGAAAGAAAGAAAGAAAGAAAGAAAGAAAGAAAGAAAGAAAGAAAGAAAGAAAGAAAGAAAGAAAGAAAGAAGAAAGAAAGAAAGAAAGAAAGAAAGAAAGAAAGAAAGAAAGAAGAAGAAAGAAAGAAAGAAAGAAAGAAAGAAAGAAAGAAAGAAAGAAGAAAGAAAGAAAGAAAGAAAGAAAGAAAGAAAGAAAGAAAGAAAGAAAGAAAGAAAGAAAGAAAGAGAGAGAGAAAGAAAAAGAAGGAAGAAAGAAAGAAAGAAGGGAGGGAAGGAAAGAATGGAAGGAAGGAAATGAAGAAAAGGCTTTCACAGTATGCAAAATGGAAATACAGTATTCTCCACTGATTTTTTTTTTGCCTTAGCTCCAATTGTGTGATTGTGGTTTTCAAGTTATTTTGCTTTTGCCTTCTCTCTAATTAATTTTTATTATTTACGTAAGTTTCTTAAGCCAATTATTTATCATTATTAAGCAACAGAAAAGCTAATATCAACCACCTGCCAACACTGGAGGTATAAACTTACACATTCTCTACTTTTGTGCTACCTCATCAGAGCTTATTTACTGATATTCCAAGACTAATGGATGCTAACAAACTTTCCACCACCAGAAGAACTCCGGTTCCCTAGTTTCAAAGAGTTAAAACTTTTGCCTCATTCTTACCTTTCAAGGAAATTGTCATTCCCAAATTCACCTTCTCTGATCTATTGTTGCCTGGTTGGTATAGGCTATGAAGCATCAACCCTGACCAAGTCTCCTTGGAAACTAATCTACTTGGGATCCTATGAAGTTTGTATTATTATTAAATTATTGAGAAATGTTTTTGTATTGGAAATGTGGGTGATGCATGCCAATAATTTTATAAAAAAACAAACTGAACATTTTATGTCTATGTCAGTCTTTTAAATCAAATACATTGCTTGATTCAGTTACAGTACTAAACATATCACTTTCTCTAGCTGCATCACTTCCATGAGGAAACAAAAATAAATTTTGCAGGGCTGGAGCAGTGGCACAAGTGGTAGGGCGTTTACCTTAAGCACACTAACCCAGGATGGACCGCAGTTCGGTCCCCCCACATCCCATATGGCCCTCCAAGCCAGGAGCGATTTCTGAATGCATAGCCAGGAGTAACCCCTGAGCATCACCAGGTGTAGCCCAAAAACAAAAAAAAAGAAGAAAAAGAAGAAGAAGAAGAAGAAGAAGAAGAAGAAGAAGAAGAAGAAGAAGAAGAAGAAGAAGAAGAAGAAGAAGAAGAAGAAGAAGAAGAAGAAGAAGAAAAGAAAAAAATGCAGAGTATAAAGATAGTCAAGAAACTAGACACATTTAATACTTTCTGAGTATTTGTCTTCCTGTTTTACCAAAGAGGAAACTGAAGCCTGAAGAGGTAAAACCAATGCCACACAAAATGTTCTTATTCTAGAGTCCATACCATAATAATCATGCTAGATTGCTTCTGGAATCATCCAAATTTAGCACACACATGATTCCAGGATAGGGCATCAGTCTTAAATATTAGCCTGCTTAAACTTTTCTCACTCAAACTCTTTTTGACCAAGAAATGAAAAACAGGTAAGAACTGCTATAAACACTTCACAGTCATAAAATGGTTGGATTTATATTCATTTCTGGTCTTTGTGGATTCACTGCCACCAAAAAATTTTATAACCTCATTATTTATACAACCCCTATGATAATCTTATGAGTCTTAAACCTGAAATTTAAGAAACTAGAGCCTAATGAAATATAAGGATTATCGAGAAGGAAATTAGGGGGCTGGAACAATAGCACAGTGGGTAGAGTGTTTCCCTAGCATGCTGCCAACCCATTGGCATTGAACATCCTCGGCATTTCATATGGTCTCCCGAGCCTGCCAGTAATAGGTTCTGAGCACAGAGCCAGGTCTAACTCCAGCGCACTGCTGGGTGTGAGCCCAAAACAAAAACAAACAAAGAAAGAAAATTAATTTTGCCTCTGATTCTCCCTTAAAATTTTGAGTCAATAAGTAGCACTGAGTCAAAAGTCTTCTACTTCCTCTTTGAATGGCATGTCCTTTGTTTCTAATGATAGGGTTACCTGCTCTATTTTGGTCCTATTATTAAAAGCATCAACCCCCTCCACTGAAATCATTTCAAAGAAACTCAGGACATGACTATTGACATGACTGGGCCAGTGGTTTGAAAAAGTAGAGAATCTGAATTCCTCCAACAGAGGCCTTAACCATTTTGTAATTTTTCCTAGGATTTATTTTAAAGCCTGTTAAAGGTTAATTAAAAGATATTTGTCTTATCCTTGGGAACAACTCTCTCTTTTTTGTATTAGTTTTCTTAGTTTTAAATGTAATGTTTTACATTATTGCTCATAATACAGTTATTTTTGGTATTCAATGTTCTAATACTAATCCCACCACCAGTGCAACATTCCTTCCAACACTGTACCAAGTTCCTCAACTTCCCTGAAACCTGTCTCTTTGCAGGTAAAAATAATTTTCTTGATCTCTTGGTACCACGAAATGGAAATGGAATTATCAAAAAATTTATTAAAATAAAACTTGTGAAAACTCATATCTCAAAGTGGGGTCATTATGTAATTGTCTAAAAGTTTACTTAGCTGTTTATTGCTAGCTGAGCATTCCATTGTTGGTTTTGTTTGTTGGATTTATGTGGTTCTCTGATACTTTCACATCTAACTTGATGCACTAATGCTAGGAAGATAGTATTAAAATTATGGAAGTCTTGCACAGCTGCTTACAGGACTTTGAGGATCACTTGAGTTGGTCCAATGAGCTTATATGGAGAAGTGGTGGTTCATGTCTTGGCTGCCAGAACTTCTGGAAGTAGAGAGGTTCAATGGAAAGTGGCCTGCACTGATTTTAAAGAGTTCCTGAAGTTGCCAGGCACAAAACTAGCATACATGGGAATTTTTGGCAGTTAGAAGTCTCTGCAGAGATAGTGAAAAAACAATGAAGCTGGGTCATTGATGTGACAGCAGTTGTAGGGTGAGGTCTGTGTGTGTAGCTCCCAGGGCTTTAGAAGGATGGCGGACTTGCCATTCACCCTTTGGGGGAAGAAGAACAACTCTGAGGCTCACACCCTACAGCTTGGGACTACTCCTGACTCTATGCTCATGGGGCTGTTTCTGGCAGTTAGAGATTGAAAATGGGCCTTCTACATGCAAACCATGTGCTCAAATCCTTTGAGATTTCTCTTCAGCTTAGTTGTCCTATACTTATTCATGAAATAGATAATATGTATTTTAAGTTAATTTCTGGATAATTTAGAACTAAAAATAAAGGTGCACGATTTTGACTTATAAAGAAAAAGCCCAGCACCACCCCTCTTCATATTTTGTTAGTAAAAGTAGGGGCTGCCAAGAAAAGCATTATATAATTGGGGCTTTCCTCCTTCCATTGGGCAGCAGCTACAACAAATGGAGCAGTTTTCTTGGTCCCAAGAATTCTCAATGATTTTTTGTTTGTTTATTTTTAGGCCACTGTTGTCTCTGCACTCAGGGATCACTCTTGATAAACTAAGGGGATCATATGTGGTGCCATGGATCTGCCTCGAGTTGGGCACATGCATGGCAAGTACTTTCCACCTTACTATTATTCTGGTCCAAAATTCTCAATGCTTTTACAAATGAATGCACAAAATGACATTCTTAGGGGAAAATAGCATAAAATATATGTCACTCAAAAATTTCACTACTGTACTCTCTCTAGTTTTTCCTGCCAATCTGTTACTATGTAGGATGCTGTTTTACAGAATTTAATATGAAAAAAAACAGGTATGATGGCTAATTTTCTGTGTCAAATTAGTTCAGTGACAGGATGCTAAAATGTTTGCTAAAACAATGCTCTATATATTTACTAAGGGCATTACTAAAATCATTTATATTTATATCAGTACATTTCAATTAAGTATTTAATTATAATTTTAGTAAAGGAATTTTTCTCCTTAAAGTAGGTGGGCCTCCTCCAATTACTGAACAGAACAAAGTATAACCAGCTCTGAGCCAGAAAATATTTTACATTTCAAATTAAAACTGCCACTCACTGCTGAATCTTCAACCTGCTTATCTGCCCCTAAGATCATAGACTGGCCAAGTCTCTATAATCCTATAGATAATTCCTTTAAATAAATCTCCATATAATTAATACCGACACATTGCTTCTATTTATCAGAAAAATCCTAATACATCAAATTTGGAAACAGAATGAACACTATTGTTGATGTTCAGATTGTTATGCATTGATAAAAAAAAAAAAGAGCAATAGGAATGCATGTACTTCTCCTATGTGGTACAAACAGATCTTTGAGATAAAGGTCACTTAAAAAGCCAAACACTGAGATCAAATATGAAACATGTCAGAACAAACAAAGCAAAGCTTAAAAGCAACAAATCCAACAGAAGAGAGCCAAGGGATAAAAATATCAAATAAAAAGTCGAGTACTCTTAGTGAGGTCTTATGTAAGGCAAATCAGGCTGATAGGAGGCTTTCAGATGACATGCAGTCAGTTTTCAATTCAGAAGTGGTTATGTGTCTCTGCTTTCAAAGTGAAGGCACAGAAAGAGAGGTGTGGGTCATAGAGTACTTATGCATGACAAAAGCCTCAAGCAGAGAAAACCATGGGAAAGATCATCTCATGAAAAGGATGGTAGAAGGCTTAAAGACCAGGTCTGTGATCTCTTCATGTTCCATGATCTCATGAGAAGGACTGTGGAAGTTCTGGAGACCAGGTCCATGATAATTTCTGATCTCTTCACCTACCATGAGACCAAGATGCTAAGAGCAAACATGCTTTTTTTAAAGACAAGGTGTTCTTAAAGCTTTCCTTAGCCATTTCTCAATATCTCAAACATAGCAATTTCTCCTTTACTGTATATACTGTTCACCCATTATCTTAAAACACATATTTATTTTATTTTAATATTGTGAGGTCTCTTAAAAAGAATTTCAGATCATACAGTTAGAATTGTATGTGTTCACCTGAATTGGATATCTAGCACCCAATATGGTCCCATGAGCACAACCAAGAGGGATCCCTGAACAGTCA
This sequence comes from Suncus etruscus, assembly GCF_024139225.1. Classification (NCBI taxonomy): domain Eukaryota; kingdom Metazoa; phylum Chordata; class Mammalia; order Eulipotyphla; family Soricidae; genus Suncus; species Suncus etruscus. Next base: position 97,555,546 of record NC_064858.1, read on the forward strand.
AGAGTAACCCCTCAGAACTTTCATTCAGGCGTGCCTCATCTTCAAAAAAGAATTTGATGATTTCATTAAAAGCACAAGTATGTATATTGAAAAAAACCCACAAGTATGTATATTAAAAAGATTCAAGGATAAAGTCAAAAAATAAAGGGAAAGGGGAAAATTATATTCTGCTTTAAGAGGCAAGCAATCAAACAGCACAGTCTGGTATTTATTTCAATAATAATTAATTACAGATATCTTTCTAAATCTACCTTCTTTACTAAAATATCATGCAAGTAAAAGAGCTGTATTCTCTACTGTACTATTGTACCCAGTGATTCAATTGCCCTATGCCTCTTTTTCTCTGTATAAGAAATGGAGATTGTGGGGAAAGTAGAGCTTTCCTGGAAATGAATGCAATCTGCAATTACTATCAACATTTTTATTTCATAAAATTTACTAAAGAAAACATCCAGGAGAAGGAAAATTTTATTTTATAATCACAGTTCATTAGCATTCTACAAATTACTTCTCTTCATCATTGAAATATTTTTTGTTGTTGTTTTGGGGTCACCCCAGCAATGCTCAGGACTTATTGCTGGCTCTGTGCTAGCAATCACTTTTGGCAGGCTCAGAGCACCTACCAGATGGAATTATGGATTGAACCTGGATTGACAACAAGCAAAGTAAGCATCCTATCCACTGTACTATCACTCCTGCCCCTGAAATCTTGTGAGAAAACATTTTCTAATATGTAGAAGAAATGGAGTTGCAGAGACTTTAAAGCTTAGACCAGAACATGCAACTGTTTTAAAATCTACTCTCTTGAGAAACATCATTGAATGATCCTTCACAAAACAGAATACCTAGGTAAATCTGCCTTAGAATAACTTGAAATACTTGTGAAAAGCAATGGAGGATTTCTGATTATTTAGTACGATCTACTTAAAATCAGTCTCTTGGTGGTAGCATCCATCTTCTTTACACTTACAAATCACTGGTGTCTTAGAAAGCAGAATTAATTAAAAAATTAGACCCAGTCCTGGCTTTGATCTGTTTCAAATATGTGGCCATAAACATAGTATTGCATCTCTCTGAGACTCTAACTTTTCTTAAGATGAAAGTAATAGAATTTTATATGGCTGCTATAAAGATTAAATAATAAATGCTGAGTCCCAAGTTCTAAAACTAGAGTCCAGTATTTTTTAGTTCTAACTTTATAATACATTCAATTTATGTTAGGTGAGAAGGGTAAGAAGAGCAGGTTTAATAATTCTTTTGTTTCTCCTTCAGATTTGGTATCCACTATTTTTGTTTATTTCTCTACACTTTTGATAAAAGTCAAGTGAATATAAACTAATGTCAACTTAACTACTATTAGATTTAATGACATCTTTTTCAAATTTTATATGTTTATACCATCACTCTATAAAACTGTTGTACATCAGATATTAGGTCATACATAAAGCTAGGTGTAGGGCATATATACATATGCCCTATGTATATATTTATATATATATATGTATAAAACATAATAGTGAATAGAGAAGTTGCAATTTTTATCATAATGGAATCTCCAAGCTTGTGGTGAGTCATTATTTCAATAAACAACCACATCTGAGCATTTCAACAATTTGTGCTATGAATGAAAAGAAGTCTAAAAAAAAAGTCAGAATTGTTATTTTGTTAAAGAGGATTAAGAAAGAGTTAAAATCTAAGAAAGACTACTAAAAAAAATCATTCTAAAAGAAGGAAATTTCTATCCTGAGATAGAACATAGTAAAGAAGAGATAAAAATATGTCATATTGTATATGGACAAAATGATGAATGTGAAAGATATGGATGTAAATATGAATGAACAAGAGAATGAATGAACATGAATAATATAAATAAACCAGAAGAATAATTGTGGTATTGATTTCTTGGCTCACAAGAACCTCAAAAAAAAGAGAGAGATTTAGATGAATTCCAAAGACAACTTGGTTTACCTGGAGGGCTTTGACAGAGGTTATAGTTGACGTATTGTTATTTAGAGAATAGAAAAAAAGGATGAGACGAGAAGGTTTAATAATCAGTAATTTTGGAGGGCATGGAATTAGGTATGACAATAAAGGTAGACACACAACTGGAAAATCTTCAGATAATTGTTTGATTTTTAATTATTAAATTTCTGTGAATCACAAAGTTTCAACATTATTCATGATTGACTTTTTAGACATACAATGGTCCAACATTTACCAGTGTTCACTTGCCTCCACCAGTGCTCCCAGTTTCCCTCTCATGCCCAGCCTGCCTTTATGAGTGGCTGACACATTTTTCTTTTTATGCCCTCCCCCCCTTTTTTTAGTCACTGCAATTTACAATGTAATTATTGATCAGGTATCATAACACTTTACCTCCTTTCAGCACCTCCTTTTAGCATCTAATTCTTATCCAAGGTCACTACTTCTATCTATCATTGCCATGGTCTGGACCTTTCCCATTTCATCCACAGTGGCAAACTTCCTTACTAAGGAACAGTTCTCCTGATCATCATTTCTGTTGCCTTTGAACATTAGCTATTCACCTAATATGTTTCTTCATATCCCACATATGAATGAAATTATTCTGTGTTTGTCCCTCTCCCTCTGACTCATTTAATTCAACAATTCTGATCCTCTCCAGATCCATCCAGATAAAGGTTTGGTAGAGAAGTCAGAGAATATGGATTGATATGTTTGAATTTAGAAAGAAAATGAGGTTCTATAAAGTATTCCAGGTTCAATATGGAGCAACTGGTTAGACAATAGAGCCATTGACCAAGATAATGTAACAAAACCACTCTTTAGAAGGCAAGCAAATTTAGAAGGCATTGTCTAAAAATCTCTAGACAATTCTGATGGCTAAACTTGGTTGAGAGGATTTAACAAAGAAAGATGATATAGGGAATAATATCAAGTTTAGGAACAATGGCTGTCTTTCTTTGGAGGTGGCTTTTCTTGAATAAGCCTTGATTTTTATTGATTTACTTATTTATAAAATAAAAATAGCAACATAATTATCCTAATTTGGCTCTTGTAAGGGCTATTATTTTTTCTTGTTGTTGTTTTTTGTTTTTGGTCCACACCTGGTGACAGTCAGGGAGTACTCCTGGCTATTCGCTCAGAAATCACTCCTGGCTTGGGGGAACATATGAGATGTCGGGGATTGAACCCAGGCCTGTCCTAGGTCAGCTACGTGCAAGGCAAAAGCCCTATTACTGCGCTATCACTTTGGCCCCTGTAAGGGCTATTCTTATTTAAAAAAAAAAAACATTTGGAACACTTTTAAGATACCAATTTTAGATCTATCAGTTGAATAAGACAGAGGCTGTCACAATTCTAATTTCCTGCCCTATCTTTTGTTTAATGAGCTCATTTCCTATTTTTTCATGTGATGATTTCACGCATATATACTATTTTGAGATAGCTTTTTTTCTTAACTGTTTTTTCAACCATTATTAAACCAAGCAATTATTTGGAACATTTCTTCTGCTTTCATGAATGCAGAGTCTACACACTGTACTAGAGGTAACTTGTTAGTATCTCTTAGACAAAACTTGAAACTCATAGAATAGCTGGTCTGTAAATTTATGTCCATCGGGCTTAGGCTGAAGTCATAGCTTGAAACCCAATGATCTGTTAGACTTGGTTGTATTTGGAAAAATTACATTCTACCTCAGGGAACTAGTTTCACAATGCAAGTCTCTCATTTAATTATACAGTATTATAAAAATGCATACGTAGCAAGTTATACCAAAGGGACACAAAAATTCACCATAAACGAATATTTAGGTCTAACCTTAAGTCAAAGCCAGTCATGCCAAACGTAACACCTCTTTTATCTGTGTCTCACTTCTATTTTCTTCTGAGCAGTGTGGGGCCCATGCTTTTCTAAGGAACAGAGAAGAAAGGGTAAGGGGGTGGGGAGGAAGAGAAACACTTCTACAATTTTATGAATCTTCCACCATTAATGGAGAATGAAGGTGATCAAAATAATAATAAGTGCTGATACAGTAAGCTGAGGCTAATTTAATTTCTTTTTAACCACATATGTATTCTGACAGAGATTTTCCAAGTGTTAGTAAGCCGTTATCAATAATGGCTAGTGTAGCAAACTACCCAGAACAGTAATAGGAGCCATAGATTTCACCAAAACCTGTATAGAAGTGCAAATTTGACACATCTTTCATGCTAATTCTCTGAAGAGTTCAACTTCTGTAAAATATGCATAATTTAGTGGTAATATATTTTAATTTATTGGGAGGGGTTGGCCTGCTCCCTAACAGTGTTTCAGACCCTAAGTGTCATTCCCTTCAATACTTAATCCTCCCCCTGCCCAAATGCTTAGTGCATCTGTTTGAGCCAATTGCTTTAGTGCTCAGTTCAAGTAATATGCTGCCACCTGAGTTCAGCTTGGTTGGAGACCATCACAGTCACAGAAAGTGGTGCTCAGGGGAATATATAATACATCATTTGAACTTGGAACTTCATATCCCAGCTCTTTGAGCTATCTCCTCAGCCCCCAGATCATAAGTTTTCAACTAAAATAATTTGACAAATGCTTAGGATCACCAAAGTCAAAGGTAAAAAACTTTTTAGTCTATTCTTTAATCTCAAAACAATATGCAAGCAGGATACAATGTGGCATGTATCAGCAGACAGTTGACCAGAGCTAAGTTGAAATACTGACTTTCTCTTCTTTTCTTCCATGTTAATTAAAATTAACAATAATGATGAAAATGATACATGTATTGACTAAAGAGTAGGATTTAAATGTTTTACATGAATTATTTTATACCTATTTAGAAAAAATTTGGAGGTGAGGAGGAAATTCTCAAACAGTGATCAGGATGCCTGGAGACTGCTTATGAAAAGTTTTAGTGAACTGGATTGAGTGGTGGTGGTGGTGGTGGTGGTGGTGGTGATGGTAGTTCAAAGCAAGGACCTAAAGATGAAGTAATTTATAGGTCTTGTAATGCTTGGGATTACCCAAAATAACCCTGTGGTTATTTTGAATCTTTAAACACAAGCAGAGTTTCCCAGGATCACATCAGGGACAGATACATGCAAGGTGTGTGTCATAGCACCTGGAGTATTTCTCAAACTTAAAACAATTTTATTCTTAAGAAAAAATATTAATGAAGAATACACTATGACCACATTTTATAGGAAAGTAAATGGAGGCACAGTTTGGTAACTATTACAAGCTATCAAACATTAGAGCATGATTCAAATCTAGTAGCATAGGATTTAAATCATTGCAATCTCCTTCTGAACTCCACACCTGTCTTTAATGCATATTCTTTACCCCAACCAGGGGTCTTCAAACTACGGCCCGCGGGCCACATATTGTATTTATTTTCATTTTGTTTCTTCACTTCTAAATAAGATATATGCAGTGTGCATAGAAATTTGTTCATAATTTTTGTTTTTACTATAATCTGGCCCTCCAACAGTCTGAAGGACAGTGAACTGGCCCCCTGTTTAAAAAGTTTGAGGACCCCTGCTAGACTCTCAGTATGTACAAGCTGTATAGGACCTGAAATTGTGTCCATTTAGTGGGAATATTGAGATCTAAAATGATGTACACAGAACTTTAGACACACTTTTTCAACTTTCATGCTCATAATAGATGACCATATTTCTAAGTAAATTCTAAAAATCAGAGTTCTCCAGCATGTTCAAGAACAGCAAATAGATAACTGAGTTTGGCAAATTAAAGACTTAAAAACATACTCTGGGTACTGGAGAAAGAGCTCAACAGTTTAAGCACATGTAAAGTTTGCTTTGTATGCAACAGGTGTGATTCCTAGCATTTCTGGGAGCAAGCTCCAAGCACCAAAATAATAGAATCACATTAGCTTCATTTACTGTGGTCCAAACCTGCCCCTAAAGTAAAATAAAATATACCTTTGAAAACTATTTAGTGTCTCATTTTATGAGCTTGTCTCTATGGCCAATTATCACACTACCTCTCAATGAATGGTGTTATCAGGTAAAGTTTACCAATAGTAAATAATCAGCAGAAGTTACAAGTTAAAAGCTAGATAGTCTACAGGAAATATTTAGACTTGGAAAGTCAGTTAGAAAGACTTTTAAGTGTTTACAGAATAGTTTCTGAAGGAGAAGAGGGAAGAATAAAGTAGTGAGAAGATTTTTATGATGAAAGGCAATGAGGTATCACAATGGAATTTATACATGACTAGAAAAAATAACAGTAAAAGAAATAAGAGTGGAAGAAGGAATGAGACTTGAGAAGCAAGACTGAGAATGGTCTAAGAAAGATATAGAATGTCATACTCTTAAATTTTAGTTCTATTTTTTCTAACATGGAGGAGCAGAAAATATTTTAGAAAAATAAAGCACATCATCAGGACTGTGCTTTAAAGTTAAACAAAACTGTGTATACAGTGTCAAAGTTCAAATGGAAAGCATAAATTTAAGGAGATAGTTTTGAGGTAGAAATTAAAGAATAATTTGTTTTTCTACCATACCATATATAAAAACATTCATCAGAATAAACCAATATGTTAAAATGTTGAGCTAGAAGGGTCAAAAATCATTTGTCACTAGATTAAAATTAAGATTAATCATTGTAACTTTAAATGAAGACTAAATTTAGAAAGTGTAATCTTGGGTCAGAGAGATAGCACAGTGGTAGGGCGTTTGCCTTGCATGCAGCCAATCCAGGACAAGTAGTGGTTCGAATCCCGCCATCCCATGTGGTCCCAGGAGCCTTTTGGGAGCATTTTTTGAGCATAGAGCCAGGAGTAACCCTTGAGCGTTGCTATGTGTGATCCAAAATACCCCCCCCCAAAAAAAAGAAGAAAAAAAGAAAAAAAAAAAGAAAATGTAGTCTTTACCAGAATTTTGATAAAAAATTTAGTTTTGGAACAGAGTGTAATGTAGAATCATAGACATTTATACTGTAGAATGGAATCTGGGCAAAGTAAGCAAACTAAGCAAAGAAGTAAACAAAAAATTTAGAGCTTATTTCATTCAAAGCAAGTGGAAAAACCTTTTAAAAAAAGCCTTGCTTTTCACTCAGAAGAGACAATATTGTTTTAAATTATCTCTCATATTCACTTGAATACGAGAATTCACTTGCAGAGAAGCTGATACAAAAAGTGTGGAAAATTCTTACAATATATTAAAGTCACCATGAAAACTGCAACCCTATGTGAACAAAGTGCTATGAAGTCAATTACAATTAATTGAACTTTTGATCCATATCTCCCCAAAAGTAAAGTTACAAACTACTTATTAAAAAATCTAATTTTAAAAATTAAAAAGATCATACTACTTTTTACTTACATATTTGGCTTTTGGAAAATAGGAGTCAGATAATTTAGTGTGGCTCACCTTTCTGGTCATTGACTCTTCCACATATTTCAAATCCAAATATCCTTTCTTTAAGATTCTCTTCTGATAATCTCTTTCTGAGTAACACATCCCCTTATTGGGCATTTACCTTGCATGCAGTCAATCCAGGACAGACAGTGGTTCGAATCCTGGCATCCCATATGGTCCTCCATACCTGCCAGGAGTGATTTCTGAGCGTAGAGACAGGATTAACTCCTGAGTGCCACTGGGTATGACCCAAAAAGTAGAGTTGAAAAACAATTTCTTTGTTGTTGTTGTTGTTGTTGTTGTTGTTTTGGAAGGGGGCCACACCCATTTGACGTTCAGGGCTTACTCTTGGCTCTGCAATCAGAAATTGCTCTTGGCTTGGGAAGACCTTATGGGATGCCGGGGGATCGACACTGTCAGTTCTAGGCTAGCACTTGCAAGGCAGACAGATGCCTTACCTCTAGCACCACTGCTCCGGCCCCGAAAAACAATTTCTTAATTAGTAATAACAGACAACATTTGTGACCAAGAAATGTTGACTTTCCAAATATTTTAGATCTTCTCATTATCTCTGGAAGATTCTGCTGTCTGCTATAGAAAACAAACATCTTTGACATCTACAAAAAGAAAATGTGACTCAATGGACCTTTGCTTCCACTTTATTGCTTCAATTTGGTTGTGTGGGTAATGGAGACACACCTGACAGAGCTCAGGGCTTACTCCTGACTTGATAGTCAGGGATCACAACTGATGACACTCAAGTGCCTCGCACAGGTTGGCCACATGCAGGACAAGCGTCTTAACCCTTTGTCTTTCTTTTTATTGTGCCTGTATTTTCCCCTCTTATAATATGTCATCATGTTCTGGAATCTAACGAGGAATGTAAGTAAAGTGAGTAAGTAGTTAAGTAGAAGAAATTTCTCCAACAGAAACCATAATTACAGAAAACAGTAAACTCTTTTCTCACTTTCTAGTTAGCTAATGAGTGTGACTGTCTGTAAGAAGAGAGAAAGAATGTTCGCACACTCATCAAAGAGATGAAGCAGAGAACAGAGCACCAGCATATCTAACATGTTTGGTGCCCTGTCCACATCTTACTCTGCGGCAAGTATGTACCTGTTTTTCTCTGAGTCCTCAAAACCAGTAGAGCATACCCCACTGGAAAACAAAGCTGAGCCATGTATCTTACAGGAACTCTGTCTATTCCCCTTACTCTTTGAGACTGTGTTTCCCTGTTGGTCTTCTCATGTGTTTCAAGTTTTATTTCTCCAGTGTTTTGCTTTCTTCACCCAGAAAACTCTATGCTATGCTCCCATTTTTAAAGCACAGATTATCTTGCCCAGCCACCCTTATACATTTATGAAGAAACAGTTACAATAAGTAATATTTAATCAAATTACAAATTCTGGACCAATCTGAACTCTCTTCACATCTACTCTTATCAAATTATCACATATCACACACCAAAGTTATTATGATATAATTTAGATTAAGGACATTGTTAATACAGGACATTGAGATCCTATTTAGTAGACCTTAGGTTATGACATGAGAAATGTATTGTTGGACAACAGTTAAAAAATACAAATACAACAATTTTGCTCTTACTTGCATTTGTCTTTTATAATGTGACTCTGCTATGCTTCACACTAAAACAGAGCCTGTATTCCCTTCTATTGGCCATATAACTTTAGAGATTTTGAAACACTCAAAAGTCTTTCAGCATATGCGTATGGGCATTTGGTGCACTGAGACCAATCAATATGAGAGATTACTCCCAGTCAACAGGTTTAAAAAAAATCCAGATGTTATTTGGTAGTTTATCCAAAAATGAAATTCACATCACATAATTTCATTGCTGATCTAATCGTTATAAGGCAATATATAAAAGAAATAAGAACTGGTTGTGGACATTTTGGTTTTATCTTTTTAGTGGTAAATCAAATATTTAATCAACTTTGTTAGACTTTAACGTATTTAAATTGTCATCTTATTTCTCCAGTAAAAAAATAGATAAATGACTCTTTGTACACTGGTATATTATGATTTTCCAGTAGCAAGTAATCTAAATTTACAAATTCTCTGATCTCAGAGTTCCAGTAATTTCAACCATAAAAATAAAAATATATATATAATACTAGGTGCAAACAAAGGTTTGAAAAACAAAAGTTTGGATAAAAACTACAGAAGAATGTTTATTTTTGGCATTTTTAACCCTAAGTCTATTTTTTAATGTATTCAGATACTTTTAATTAATTTTTTAATATTTGCTTTATGGTGTCCTTTTGAATGACCTGCATTTTATTATTTATATCTATTTTATTATAAAATATCCTTCTTTCCAATTAATAATGAAGCCCAAAATGCTTAAGTTGCTGGTGGCAAAGCCACCTAGAGTACCTTTAGTCATGTGAGTGAGGCTCTCAAGCTCTGGTTGACTGATGAACGAAGTTTGTTATTCCAGACCAAATGACCAAAAAGTGACAATAGAATTGTCCAAATTGCAAAGCCACAATAATTTATGGGCAGATTAATTGTTTTTCAAAGACAGGAGTTTTTAAAAGAAATAGTTAACAGATAGAATTTCAAAGAAAAACTGAAACAAGAAGTAATAGTGTGAAGCAAACATTTCTTAGCAGTCACATTTTCAATATTCCTCTTGTCTATTTATACCCCCTTTGGGTTTTCCATTCATGGTATCCATAGCATCATACTTATAGTTAAGTCTTTTGTGTTTTTTTTACTTTGGGGACCATACCCAACATTAGAGATTACTTCTGGTTCACTAGTCAGGGATAGCTCTTAGCAGGCTTGGGGAACCATTTGTGGTAGCTGGGATTGAATCTAGTTGGCCTCCTGCAAGGCAAGTAACTAACTCACTATACTATCTCTCTGACCCCAGGATATATTTTATAAAGGTGGATATCCACTCAAAATATTTTAAAAAATATCCATCAGGAATACTAAAATGTCCACCAACATTACTACTCAGTTAAATACTGGTGAAGTATCTATTGAGAACAAAATGACTGAGAAATAATTAATCTCCCATTACCTAACATCTTTTTTGTTTGTTTCTTTGGTTGTTGGTTGTTTGGTTTTTAGGTGACAACCTCATTCCTGACTCTTTGACCAAAGATCACTGTGGGCAGTAATTAGTAAACTATGAATGGTGGTAGGATTACATGCAAAGCAAGCACATTCCTGTGTGTGCTTTCTCTTCAGATCCTGCAAATATTTTTAGGTAAGTAATTTTCTATTATTTCTGTAGCTTTATCCTTTACCCTCTGCTTTACACATGTATTCACCTTCCTACTTAATCTCTTTACCAAAAAGCCCAAAAAGCACTTGAATCTCAAAACATCTGTTAGATAACTTAATTTCTTCCTTTCCTTCTGTATAGTTTTCTAGGGCTGTCATAACAAACTCCACAGGCTGAGAACCCCAACAATAAAAATTACTTTCTTTTAAAGTGCTGGAGGTTAGAAGACTATGGGAAAGGTACCATCAGGTTGTTTTCCCCTGTATTTTCTCTTTTCTTTGTGTTCTCCCATGAACTTTTCTCTAAACACACCTCTGCAGACAACCCATCTCTCTCTCTCTCTCTCTCTCTCTCTCTCTCTCTCTCTCTCTCTCTCTCTCTCTCTCTCTCTCTCTCTCTCTCTCCCCTCTCTCTCTCTCTCTCGTTTTTGGGACACATGTGGTGACATTCAGGAGTTACTCCTGGCTTGGGGGACCATATGGGATGTCAGAGGATTAAACCATGGTCCATCCTAGACCAGTGCTTGCAAGGCAAATGCCCTACTGCTTGCGTGACCTCTCCAGTCCCTGATTTCTCTCTTTTTATAAGAACACTGGCAATATTACATTGAAGTCTCACTCTTATGATTTAATTTAACCTGCACTAAGTCCTTAAAAACCAAATCTCCAAATAATATATTGGGGGTTAAGATTCTTTTTTTTTTTTTTTTTTTTTTTGGTTTTTGGGCCACACCCGGCAGTGCTCAGGGGTTACTCCTGGCTATCTGCTCAGAAATAGCTCCTGGCAGGCACGGGAGACCATATGGGACACCGGGATTTGAACCAACCACCTTTGGTCCTGGATCGGCTGCTTGCAAGGCAAATGCCGCTGTGCTATCTCTCCGGGCCCGGGGTTAAGATTCTCAACCAAGGAATTGGGGTTGGAAGAGAGAAACAATTTCATCTATAATAACTTCTTTAATAATCTTTCTCTATGTCTGGAAATGACACTATTTTTGTCATTGTTATGTGTTTTATTTAAGCATAAATTTTATAATTACGTTATTTAAGGCCTGTGGTTACAAAATTGTTCATGATTGTGTTTAAGTCATAGAATGCATACCACCCTTCACCAATGTACATTTCCTACCACTAATGTCCCCAGTTTTCCCCCCAACCTTTTACCACCCACCTGCTGGAAATGACAGTGTTGCCCAGCTGCTCAAGTCAGAACTTTAAAATCCATAGCATAGAGGACAGACCAGGTTCGAATCCTAGCATCCCATATGGTTCCCCCCAAGCCTGCCCAGAGCGACTTCTGAGTGCAGAAGTTTTTGTTTTGGGGTGTGATCCAAAACAAAACAAAACAAACAAACAAAACATGCAGAATCCCTCTTTTCCTCATTCCCAACATACAGCCAATTATGTCTATACTACCAAGGCAACGTTTCACAATTTCTACTAACTCTAGGTTCTACCACCCTCTTATACTTGGACTACTGCTAAAGCCTCTTAATTGATTTAATTATCTCCCTATTACTCGGTTTATTTTCCAAATATACCTTAGTAACATCTTTCAAAAATAATTCATATAACTTTATTTCCTGACTTTAAAATCCCAAAGCTTTCTCATTATGTTAGAATAAATTTATAGCCAACCTATATCTATCCCCAACATCTATATACTTCTTTATCATTATTGTAAATAAGCCTTGTCCAGCAATCACTTGACAGGTCACTGTGGCCTCGTTGGTTTTGCTAAAGCAGGAGAGGCTCATTTCTGTGTCTCTAACATTTTATATGGTGGTCCTCGGCATTCTTCCTAGCACTCTATAAAGTTGTTTTCTCATTTATTTAATTTTATATCTCTAGTCAAGTGTAACTTCCTGAATAGAGGGTTTTCTGACTCCTATTTAAAATATACCCAAGCCCATGAACCTTGACTTCTTTGTTCTCCTTTCTCTTTCTTCAGATTATCCCTGCCTGAAACTGTATTGTATTTTTATTTTCTTCATAGTTAATTGCTCATCTTTTCTAACAGAACTAAATTTCATGAAGGTATTGTGTTCTTTACTGTGCCTTCAGCAGAGGCAGAGTTTCTAATTAACAAAATTAATTAATAATTGAATTACACTGTCCAAAATCTAAGTAATTTTAATTAACATATTATTGTACCACTTTATTTACTGAGATCTCTTATTATTTCCAATTGTTTTATGGGCATAAGTCAAGCATTTAACCATGCAGATAAAAATAACCAACCACCTTTATGTCTCATATCCAAATCTATCTCCATCCATCTTGAGCTCTATCCCTTAATAAGCCAGAGCTGGGATCACTTATCTTGGAATTATTGCACTACAGCATAAAAAGGTTGCATAAAATGGCAACAAAGAAGCTAGCATTAAATGAACAAATTGAGCCAAAAGTCCAGTAGGTAGGTCACTTGCCTTGTATTCAGTCAACCTGGGTTTGATCCCCAGTATCCCACATAGATCCACAAGCCCGCTTGGAGTGATTACTGAGCGCAGATTCAAGAGTAACCCCTGAACATCATTGAGTGTGGCCCCCAAACAAAACAACAACAACCATAAATGACAGAAAGTATTATATAAAACACAGATCATAGAATAATGAAGAAAAATTTTGTCCCATGTATCTCAAAGTTATCATTGTTTTTAAAAGAATAAAATACAGGGACCAAGAGGATAGCACAAGGTCTGAAAAAGATCACTCCCGTCAGAGGATTCAAGTGCATGGGCCTTGGGGAAAAACATATGTCTGATGTCTGGCAGGGGTCTCAAACTCGCGGCCTGTGGGCCATTTGCCACCCTCAGTACAATATTTGGTGGCCCTGCCCTAGAGGAATCTTTTTTTGTTTTGTTTTGTTTTAGTTGTTTGGGTCACATTCCCCAGTGTTCAAGGCTTACTACTGACTTTGCACTCAAGGATCACCCCAACTTTGCCTCCTGTGGCCCCCAGGTAAGTTGAATTTGAGACCCCTGGTCTAAAGCAATATTCTATATCATTAATTATACCTTAGTAAGATCTGTTTATGTAAAGGTTAAAATTTTATTAAATTGAAATAAATTTAACAATACAGTTTAACACAGAATAAGTTCAACACAACAAAAAGCAAGACTGGGTTATTACCAAATATTTGAAAACTAGATAACACTTTCCAGCATTTGTGAATCAAAGAAAAAGAGAAATTAATTCTTATACATAATAATATTAACAAATCAAAACTCCAAGATTTGTAAACATTGGCTAAATAGGTAAAACTGAACCACCTATATTAGATAAGAAAGGTTTGAAATTGGGGCCAGAATGAAAGTGCAGCAGTAGGGCATTTGCCTTGCATGCAGCCAACCCAAGACAGACCCAAGTTCGATCCCCCGGCATTCCATAAGGTCCCCGAGCCAGGAGAGATTTCTGAGTGCATAGCCAGGCGTAATCCCTGAGCGCCATTGGGTGTGGCCCAAAAAACAAAAACTAAATAGGTTTCAAATTTGTGTCATGTCAGCCTCTATCTTCAAAACAAAAATACTAAAATAAAAGATTAAATAAAAGAGAAAAACAACAAATGATAAAAATTAGGATAAACAAAACATTGTCCTAGAGAAACATAAACATAATTGTGTTTGTTTTTATTGTGTAATTGTGTAATGAAAGATCAAAAAAGAAGACACACAAATTACCAACAGCATGAATGAGAGAAGTAATAATACAAATTCCACTTTATCAGAATAAAGAAATGTTATGAACAAGTCTATGAAAATGAGTGCAGCAACCTTGACAAATACACAAATTCTTGAATAGCCTGGGATACCTATCTCATTCAAGAAGTCTACTTTTAAAATTCAATTCACTGAAGAAAAGTCTTTTCACAAAGAAAATCCTAAATCCACTTGTGTATTGTAAAAGTCAGCAATATATAATATTTTATTCTAAATAAACTTCTCAAAAATTTGAAGAGAGAATATGCCTCCACTTATTCTATTGGGCTCACATTAGTTTAACTCAAACGAGGTTAAGTTATCAATGAAAAGTAAAAATTGGGGCTGAAGAGATAGCACATCGGTGTTTGCCTTGCAAGCAGCCGATCCAGGACCTAACGTGGTTGGTTCGAATCACCGTGTCCCATATGGTCCCCTGTGCCTGCCAGGAGCTATTCCTGAGCAGGTAGCCAGGAGTAACCCCTGAGCACTGCCGGGTGTGGCCCAAAAACCAAAAAAAAAAAAAAGAAAGTAAAAATTTTACATAGATGTAAAATTGCTTAGCAAAATTTTAGCAAGTGAATATGTAGTGTCTCAGAACCTACTGGAATTTTTCTCAGGAATACTATGTGAATGAAAAACTGAGAGGCCAGGGAGCTAGGTTGAAATGAAATCTGAAAGCAAGATAAGGGCAGAGAAGTAAAAATTATGTGGGCAGAGATGTCAATCATAACTTAATTGTTCTAACAAATCCAAACCAAAGAAACAATACTAATGTTGAGAATTTTAAGATCATTTCCAGCAGCACTTCTCATAGGTAATCTTCCCTCCATTTGACCCCCCCAGAATATTCCGAGGAGAGCACAGGTGAAAGTCACCGAAGTGTGATTTTATCTCATGTGTGGAGGATGCGGAGGTGAAAATGGAACAATATTATAAAAAGACAGAGGGACCACAAGGAAAAAAAATGGGAAGAGGGTCAGGTCAGAAAAAGATTGAGAACTATTTAATAGGCAGTCAGAGAAAGTTGGGGAAAAAGTGAACACAAGAAGCTCTTAAAAGATTTTGAGCAGAGGAGAATCATCTTCATAATTTACTAGTTTATTTTATTGGAAATATAATTTAGTAAATTAACTCTAAAATAATTGGTAAAATAATAATATACATTTTGTAAAAATCAGGCCAAGTAATTATTCAAATATTGCTATAGTAGTCCTTTTCTTAATCATTTCTTTTTTTTCACCCCCCCTTAGTCATTTCTTAGTGCAAAATTCTGATAAACTGCCTCCATTTTCTACAAATAATACTTGAAAAAGTACAGTTTTGTGAAAAGAATAGAAATCTGAGGAATCCTGTTTGATAGTGGGTGATCACTGAAGTTTTATTACAACATCATTTAGAATTATTCTCAGAAACTAAAGCTGTGCTAAATATTAGAACCTAGAATATGTCATTTCCTAATGCAATGTACTTGCTCCTTAGTTGATTATGACACCAGAAATGCACATTTAATCTTTTCTCAAAGATGCATCCTCCCTTGAACCACACAGCTGCTTTTATTGGCACCCTTCATAGTGACATCAGAGAATTCTTACAGGGCCTAATTCTTATCTGTGCCAAAGTAAGCAAGATAAATTGCATTCACTATTGTGAACAAAAAAAGCAAATAATTTCTTTTTTTTATGTTGGGAAGTTTCTTATGTTTTTTAGTGAAGCATTTTTTTTTAATTTTTTTTATTTAACCAACTTTATTATATACATAATTGTGATTGGGTTTCAGTCATGTAAAGAACACCACCCATCACCAGTGCAACATTCCCATAACCAATGTCCCAAATCTCCCTCCTCCCCACCCAACCCCCACCTGTACTCTAGACAGGCTTTCCATTTCCCTCATACATTATCATTATTAGGATAGTATAAAACGCAGTTATTTCTCTAACTATACTCATCACTCCTTGTGGTGATCTTCATGAGGTGAGCTGGAACTTCCAGCTCTTTTCTCTTATGTGTCTGAAAGTTATTATTGCAAGAATGTCTTTCATTTTTCTTAAAACACATAGATGAGTGAGACCACTTTGCATCTTTCTCTCTCCCTCTGACTTATTTCACTCAGCATAATAGATTCCATGTACATCCATGTATAGGAAAATTTCATGACTTCATCTCTCCTGACAGCTGCATAATATTCCATTGTGTATATGTACCACTGTTTCTTTAGCCATTCATCTGTTGAAGGGTATCTTGGCTGTTTCCAGAGTCTTGCTATGTTAAATAGTGCTGCAATGAATATAGGTGTAAGGAAGAGATTTTTGTATTGTATTTTTGTGTTCCTAGGGTATATTCCTAGAAGTGGTATAGCTGGGTCAAATGGGAGCTTGATTTCCAGTTTTTGGAGGAATTTCCATATTGCTTTCCATAAAGGTTGAACTAGATGGCATTCCCACCAGCAGTGGATAAGAGTTCCTTTCTCTCCACATCCCTGCCAACACTGCTTGTTCTCATTCTTTGTGATGTGTGCCAATCTCTGGGTTGTGAGGTGCTACCTCATAGTTGTTTTGATTTGCATCTCCCTGATGATTCGTGATGTGGAACATTTTTTCATGTGTCTTTTGGCCATTTGTATTTCTTCTTTGTCAAAATGTCCATTTCTTCTCCCTATTTTTGATGGGATTAGATGTTTTTTTCTTGTAAAGTTCTGTTAGTGCCTTGTATATTTTGGAGATTAGCCCCTTGCCTGATGGGTATTGGGTGAATAGTTTCTCACACTCGGTGGGGGGCTCTTGTATCTTGGGCTCTATTTCTTTTGAGGTGCAGAAGCTTCTCAGCTTAATATATTCCCATCTGTTAATCTCTGCTTTCACTTGCTTGGAAAGTGCAGTTTCCTCTTTGAAGATGCCTTTAGTCTCAATGTCCTGGAGTGTTTTACCTACGTGTTGTTCTATATATCTTATGGTTTCAGGTCTGATATCAAGGTCTTTCATCCATTTGGATTTAACCTTTGTACATGATGTTAGCTGGGGGTCTAAAGTTCAATTTTTTGCAAGTGGCTATCCAATTGTGCCAACACCACTTGTTGAAGAGGCTTTCCCTGCTCCATTTAGGATTTCTTGCTCCTTTATCAAAAATTAGGTGATTGTATGTCTGGGGAACATTCTCATAGTATTCAAGGCTATTCCACTGATCTGACGGCCTGTCTTTATTCCAATACCATGCTGTTTTGATACTATTGCTTTGTAGTACAGTTTAAAGTTGGGGAAAGTAATTCCTCTCATATTCTTTTTCCCAATGATTGCTTTAGCTATTCTAGGGTGTTTATTGTTCCAAATTAATTTCAAAAGTGTTATGGGTATCTTTAGAGGGATCACATTAAATCTGTACAATGCTTTGGGGAGTGTTGTCATTTTAATGATGTTAATACTGCCAATCCATGAGCAGCATATGTGCTTCCATTTCTGCATGTCCTCTCTTATTTCTTGGAGCAAAGTTTTATAGTTCTCTTTGTATAGGTCCTTCACATTTTTAGTCAAGTTGATTCCAAGATATTTGAGTTTGTGTGGCACTATTGTGAATGGGGTTATTTTCTTAATGTCATTTCTTCCTTATTACTATTGGTGTATAGAAAGGCCATTGATTTTTGTGTGTTAATTTTATAGCCTGCCACCTTGCTATATAAGTCTATTGTTTCTAGAAGCTAAAAAAGCAAATAATTTCTAGAGCCTAAAATATTCCAAATATTTACCTATAATGATCAAAGAAAATAGAAAATAAGAAAAAAACAAGAAAAAATTTATAACCATAATCAAGTCAGCAAAACCTTGGATCAAGCCCAAGAGGTGAAAGAACAAACAGTAACAAGTTTGTCTCCAGTATTATAATCCTGAATGTTATAATACTGAATGTGTGTATGCACCCTGGGTAGTTATAAGTGCAAGACAGATTATTCTTTTATAAAGGTTTATAATATATATTATAAAACTTTATATATATATATATATATATATATATATATATATATATACCTGGGGTGTGGAGACCACTTTGTGCTAGGTGATTTAAAATAATGCACATAGTTAAACTCCTGTCTAATTTACTGTTCTAGATCATTATTTCTCAAACTAGATTTATATGAACACAAGTGAAAATCTTATAAATGGGGACCAAACCATAAATCTATGGGACCATCTCTAAACCAGGTAGCCACAAAAGGAAAACAAGAGGGAAGCAGGCCATGGTTGAAAACAAATAGAAAAATAAATTACTACATTGTAGTAATTGAATGTAGCATGCCTGAAAAATTAATGCAGTAATGAGACTGTCAGTTCCCTTTTGCAGAAAGAATAAAAAAATTGAGAGGAAGTGAATACCACATTGAAAACTGTTAACACGATGTACACATAGAACCAATTCTGCTGACAGGTGCCGCAGTTTCTATTTAGCACAAATACCTTCCATTTAGGAAAGTACAACTTGGCGATGACATTTTGATCCAGCTCATAAAATCACCTTTGGCTGCTAAGTTCTTAGGGGGAATCTTTTCTTAAAACTCAGCATTATTTGGAAATCAAAAGTGATGAGCGAACTAAACCCACGCATCTCATATTGAAATATTAGGGGGAAATTATCACACACACACACACAGAAACTTTTTGATATTTTTAAGTTTCACCAAATTTTATGAAATGGTTCCAGAAACATAAAAAAGTCAGAAAAAATTTGTTTTAGTGTTTTTCCTGTAAAAAATATTTGTGAAAATAAATGCTTACTCATTTCTTTATTCATGTATATAATCATTAAATAAATACATATTGAAATTTATTTGTGCTACTTAACATTCTGGAAGCTTATAATGATGTATATGACTTAATGTAGTGAAAGGTGGAAGCATATGCAAGTAGTTACAATTCAAAGAGACAGGTTGATCAGAAAACTATGATGAAATTATTTAGGGTTGAGAAAGAACTAATTGACTGTGAGGGCATTTGAAGACCAAGAAAGAAAGTGATGTATGTACTAAATCTTAATTAATTGAAAATATTTTTAAGGAGAAAGAAATAGTAAGTTTTTATGTAAAAGAAATAAAACGAAGTATAAAAGTGCTTGTTAAGTCTTAAATATCATATCGATGATATCTTTTACCTTTTGGTGTCTCCAATAGCTGGCTGGCATTTAAGTCATAATTATTCTGACTTGATTATATTGTAGTTCTAGTTAAAATGAAGTGATATTTTTGTTTAATATGAGATTATGATGTGATAAGAGACAAAACTGAATCCTGTCCTAGAAATATAAATAAGTATTCATGTGACTATGCAAACCAATTAGACAATTCAGTAATCAAACAGATTGCATTTTCCAATCCTAGGCTCTTCTCTGTACTGAGACAATACTAACATATTACATGACATCCCAGTGATCTCCAAAGATCAAAGAGGGACTGCTTCACAGACTATTATAAACATATCATGTTTGAAATAATTCTTGGCTATATTTTAGTGATTCACACAGAAATACACACACACAGAGACACACACTGTTTTAAAATAAGTGGGGAAAGTGAGAAATAGAAGGAAATAAATAAAACTAGTACAAAAATTGCTCTGGTTAACCTTATTAAATGTATTTTATAGTATTACATAGATCTTAACACTAAATCAGTTTTTTACTAACTGAAAATAACGAATAAAATAACAGAACTAGAACTTATTGTACTCAGTAAAGGATATGTCCTTAGTGAGGCTATGTCATTAAGTGCCATCCAACAATAATTTTCAATTTCGCAAAAATATGTGTTTAGTGCCTTATTTAATCTAATGCACCAAGATAAATTTTAAATGACATTTATTGAGAAAAAAAGAAACATGAAAAATGAATGCTTTTCATATAGTAAACCCAGGATCAACGTCTAGTGCCACATACTTCCAAGTCTCATCAGGAGTGATCCTGATTTAAAAAAAAAAGTCAGAAGTAATCCCTGAGCATTGTCTGGAATAGCCCAATTTCTGCCCCCCCCCCCAAAAAAAAAGTACAGTGAGGAAAATAAAAATTATTTGTATAAAAATATAAAAACCTATAAACTCACAAAAATCACAAGACCAGTATGAAATCATAGGAAAAAATAGAAATAGCCAAATATCTCTACAGTATTATAAACATGTGTGCTTTGATCAAATACTCCACATGACATAAAAAAGGATTGCAAATAAACTCAAAATTGAATAAATACAATCTGTTCTAAGAAATGACAAAATTGTGCAATTTTTCATAACATATATGCAACTAAATGACATCATATAGAATAAAATCAGTCAGACAAAGGAATATATATATGTATATATATTTTATATTGGGTCCCAAAGACAAGGATGAGACCACACAGATAGTCAGAGACAAAAGAACTGGAGAGTTGGTTCACAGAATTTAGTTTCTAGGGATAGGAAACAGATATGACATTTGGCATGTGAAGGAAAATGAGTGGATATGATGTCAAATTATGTATACATGAAACTACAATTAATGATATTACTAATCACAACATCTCAACAACAGTTAAAATAATGAAAGTTTAAGATAGTTACATTGATTGACATTAATTATAAATAAATATATATTTATATTCAATATTTTATTAAAACAAAATAAATAGCATTGATATATTATTTTTGCTAATATGAACAGTAATAAACATTTTTTTTTTGGTTTTGGGCCACACCAGGTGGTGCTCAGGGGTTACTCCTGGCTCTGCATTCAGAAATCGCTTCAGCAGGCTCAGGGGACTACATGGGATGCAAGGAATCAAATCTACACTTCGTTCCTTGTAGGCCACATGCAATAGAAACATCCTACCACTATGCTATCTCTCCAGCCTCAATAAACACTTTTCTAACTTATTTAAATGCAAAGTCGTGCAGTGGAATGAATGTGTGTTTGGTTATTGGAGCTGTCACTACTTCTAGTTTCTATGTTTTTTTGTTTGTTTTTGGGCCACACCTGGTGATGCTCAGGGATTACTCCTGGCTATGCACTCAGAAATCGCTCCTGGCTTGGGAGACCACATGGGGCACCAGGGGATCCAACTGCGGGCTGTCCTAGGCTAGCACTTGCAAGGCATATGCCTTATCGCTTGGGTCACCACTCAGGCCCTTACTTCTAGTTTCTTTTAAAAATTTTTTCAGATATGTCTTTAAAGATGATGTTTTACTTTTAAAACTGAAAAAAATAAGTGACTATATATGACTATATGACTAAATCAGTTACTAAATAGTAAGGAAAACATCTTAGAATAGGGGTAAATTCATGGTCCTGTGTTCAGAGTAGATAGATTATCAGAACTTTCACTGCCTGCTATGGAAGTCTGTATTTGAGTCCTGGTACTCCCAGTCAAGAAGGGCATTGGCCATTCATAAAACCCCCACTGAGGGAGCAGGGAAGAGAAATACAGTCGATCAACTCAGTATGCTTAGTAGCAAATAAGTGTTGTTACATAATAATCATAATAAAATTCAATTTTTTTGTCTTGGGCCCACACCCAGTGGTGCCCTGGGGTTACTCCTGACTCTGCACTCAGAAATCACTCTTGCAGATTCAGAGGACCAAATGGGATGCCGAGGATCGAACCCAGATTGACCACATGCAAGGCAAATGCCCTATCCTCTGTGCTATCGCTCCAGCCCCCCAGAATTATTTTTAATAGAAATGAACACAAACAAACGGATTGAAATCTGTATATTCAGCAGGTTTATACACTACAAAATTTTAGGCAACATGTGACTAAACTTCGCCTAGAGATGAGTCATGTGTGTGATGTGTTTATAGAATGTTATCTTTTTTTCTTTTATTAAAAAGAAAGCACTCGGGTTTTTTTTTTCTTTCCTTCTAACACAACCTCATAACTTGAACCATCTTGTTCTGCCTTACAAATTGAGGGAGAAATAATGGAAGGTACCAAGACCAAACAGTCATATGAACATTAAGTAGAAGCAAAAAACAATCAGACTTAAACACCAAAGCCAAAGCCAATGACAATAGAATGGATACCCAATCTACAAGCTAGACACAGAGGAGACCACTTATACTGGCAGCCTGGTTGGGGTGGGGGGTAAGGGAAAAAGATATGGGATGCATGCCGGGAACAGGGATGGAGGGAGGACAGCATTGGTGGTGGAATACCCCTGAATCAATGTCACTATGTACCTAAAATAATACAGTGAAAGACTTAATGAATAAATAAATGGAAGGAAGGAAGGAAGGAAGGAAGGAAGGAAGGAAGGAAGGAAGGAAGGAAGGAAGGAAGGAAGGAAGGAAGGAAGGAAAGAAGGAAGGAAGGAAGGAAGGAAGGAGGGAGGGAGGGAGGGAGGGAAGGAAGGAAGGAAGGAAGGAAGGAAGGAAGGAAGGAAGGAAGGAAGGAAGGAAGGAAGGAAGGAAGGAAGGAAGGAAGGAAGGAAGGAAGGAAGGAAGGAAGGAAGGAAGGAAGGAAGAAGGAAGGAAGGAAGGAAAGAAGGAAGGAAGGAAGGAAGGAAGAAGGAAGGAAGGAAGGAAAGAAGGAAGGGAGGAAGGAAGAAGGAAGGAAGGAAGGAAAGAAGGAAGGAAGGAAGGAAGGAAAGAGGGAAGGAGGGAAGGAGGGAAGGAAGGAAGGAAGGAAGGAAGGAAGGAAGGAAGGAAGGAAGGAAGGAGGGAGGGAGGCAGGGAAGGAAGGAAGGAAGGAAGGCAGGAAGGAAGGAGAGAGAGGGAGAAAGAAAGAAGAAAGAAAGAAAGAAAGAAAGAAAGAAAGAAAGAAAGAAAGAAAGAAAGAAAGAAAGAAAGAAAGAAAGAAAGAAAGAAAGAAAGAAAGAAAGAAAGAAAGAAAGAAAGAAAGAAAGAAAGAAAGAAAGAAAGAAAGAAAGAAGAAAGAGCACTTGAGGGCATTTGAGTTAGTTTCAAGATGGTTTCATATACTTGTAAAATAACTTATCTTTCTTATGTGATTTGGTTCTTATGAGGATATATTTTGAATATGATTCTTGACAACCCATTTAAGTCTTCATGAATGGGTAGAATGATAAATGGTCATGAGACAAAGGACCAACAATTTCAATGCAGGAACGAAGGAAGTGTCATGAAAGCTCACTGCTTGGTTTCAAACCCATAAATGTGTCTTCCTTTGTCTTTTCAGATTATATAAAATATGAAACAACTACATGGTGTAAATGTTCATCTTGCCTTTTGGAAGACATTTAGCCTTTCAAGTTCCTATGGTTTTATGGAAGGTCAAGGTCTTCTGAATCAGGTCACTCTTATCCTGATGATCACTGAGGAATCTAGCATAGAGAAGTAGGTGAAGTAAACCTATAGCTACTGCTTTTGACTATCAAATGAATCGTGTAAAACTGAAATGCACTAGCTCTCCACAGCTCCTAAGAGCTATGGAGCTTATGTCTCCTAATAAAACAGAAAAAAGACTCACAAGATTATGAATTCTCATGCCCCAACTTCTTGTTCTGTCTTCTGTTGACCATGGGAATTTGCAGTTCAGGAAATTGTCCTGCTGTGCTGGACAGAATGAGAGCAGGAAAACCCAATGACACAAGTGCTTGTAGTATTTGTAAATTGCTTTTCATTATTCTTTTAGGAGCCAGAAAAATAAATTTTTAAGAATAGCTATAACAAATAAGGGTAAAATGAATATAAACTTGGCTATCAAAAAAGGCTTTATATTTAATATCCTTTCTATACTAAAATTGCACTTAAGAGAAATCACAACAATTTTCCAGCAAAGTTGAAGGAGAATCAACAAGATATTAAAGAAGTCATAAAGTAGCTTGCTAAAAACAAAATAAATGAAAAATCAGTTCCTTCATGAGTAATTTTCCCTTTTGGTTTTGTCTTCCTCTTTCTCTCTGCTATAGATTTTTCCTGAAGAGCAGTCAGTGACTCACTTCACCTGAATCTCTCTAGTTTGTTTCTAGAGAATTGTCTTGTCAGAAAAGTTAGCATTCTCATCATATTTTTTTTATCACAGCTAACATTTTCTAGTCTTCACAATGAGTCATTAAGGTGGATGTTTTAATCCCATTTTATGAATTATTACATTAAAATTAGCACACTGATCCATATTTGGCAAAGAGGCAGATCCTAGATAATACGTGTAACCATTTAAATAATTCTCCCAAAGGTATTTCCAAAATATAGAGGGATGTAGCTATATCACTCTAAGTCCATCCTTTCTTATTTTTCATTGACATATTACTTCAACAAAAAATAGTGTGCAAAGCTAGAGCAATAGCACAGTAGGTAGGATGTTTGCCTTGCACACAGCCAATCTCGGTTCAATTCCTAACATCTCATAGCATCCCTCCAGCCTACCAGGAGTGATTTCTGAGCAAAGAGCCAGGAGTAACCCCTGAGTGCCATATTGTGTGGCCTCAAAACAAACAAAAAAGGTGTGCATAAGAGAACATAAATTGCTTATTTTTTGAATTAGCATGATAAAATCCCTCTGTACATCTTTATTTGTTTTTATTTTCATTTTAGGGCCACATCCAGCAATGCTCAGGGTTCCTGGATCTAGTACACTCAGGAATCACTCCTGGTGAGGTTTGAGGCACCATCTAAAGGTGCTAGAAGCATTCAAAGCAAACATTCAAAGTGTGCATTCAAAGCAAATACTCTATTCACTGTGCTACCTCTCCAGCTCTGCTCTACACATTTGTAATTTTCCTTACTCATTTATTTTTCATCTTTTGCCAATTCTCGTCAGGAATATGGCATCACACCTACATATGTGTTTTGGATTGCTACTACTATTGAAGTAGTCAGAGTAGTACAACCCTCACCCCCCAAAAGATACTCTGTCCATTTCTCCCACCTAAACCTCTTTTCCTCCAGTAACCACTATAGGTTTGAGCAGCTCTAGGAGTAATTACTATTGTTATTTACCAATTTATTTGCTTAAGATTTTGTTCCATATATGAGTGAAATAATCAATTGTTTTTTTAATAATCCTTTCTTTTTTTCACTTAATATAACCACTTTAAATCCCATCTATATGCTCAGGGCATAATTTTATCTTTTTAATGGCATAATGATATTCCTTTGAATATATACAGCACAACATCTCACTGCAACATTTTTGGATGAACATTTAGATTGATTCCATGTTTTTGGTTATTCAGTAATGCTACTTTGAAATTAGGGATGCAAATTTTTTTTAATTTGTATTTTCATATTCCTTAACAAAGATTATTGACATCAACAAAATAAAAACTTTTATGTCTTATTTGTTTTCAATGACTGTCATGAAGAACACACTCAATAAATACTTTTCAAATTAATATATGTCTATTTTAGGGTCTAAGTTGGCACATAACTTCAGGGTCTGAGTTCGTGCATAATTTCTTTAGACTTGGAGCTAACATTACTTGTACATTTCTTAGAACTAGAACTCAGATTAAACTGAAGCTTTTCATGTGCATGTTGCTTTATTTCTCTACCTTATTTTCCATGTAAGTGAGTCAAGCCAATAATAAATTTCTCCAATAGAAACACCTGAGTTTGAGATTAAGCTATAAATATGTTGGAATTTTCTGAATCAACTTGTAAGCTGCCATACAACTAATGAAAATAATACATAAGCATAGAATAAAAAATATGACAAATTTGGTTAGGTAAAAAAAATAAGAACATAGAGTATACCATTCTAAGTTTAAACAACAGTACATTATAGTTCACTGGCTGACTGACATTAATCGAATAATCTATCTATTAAAGTTGATTGCTAAGTTTTAAATTATAACTACCCAATCAGGTCCTACTGTTCTTCCAATATGCTTCAATATCCTCTTGAAGAATTATTCCTGAACGAAATCAAGTGTCTTGGAATTCTATAATCTAGAATTTATGTACTATTAGCTTAGAGGAATGAGATATTTTGGGAACAGAAGTGTCTTTAAAAATACTCCACTTCTTGAGGTTAGGAGGTAGCTTATGGACTGGAGCCCATGTTTTCAATACAGGAATTCCTGGCTTAATTCAGCACCATATAGTCCCCTGAAACAACTCCATTATTGAGCTGGAAATTGCCCACCCTTCCTTCACAATACTGCTGGTTGTGGCCCCAAAACAAAAGAAAAAATATGCCTTTCTGTACCAATCCACCATCATAACTGGCTGTTTGTTATATTACCTGCTTTTGCTATTTCTTCTTTCCTTTCTTCCTCCCTCCTTCCTCCCTTTCTCCCTTTCTCCCTTCTTCCTCCCTTCCTCCCTTCTTCCTTTTCTTTCTTTTTTTTTTTTTTTTTTTTGGTTTTTGGGCCACACCCGGTAATGCTCAGGGGTTACTCCTGGCTATGCGCTC
Organism: Suncus etruscus; assembly: GCF_024139225.1. NCBI lineage: Eukaryota > Metazoa > Chordata > Mammalia > Eulipotyphla > Soricidae > Suncus > Suncus etruscus. The sequence goes on from NC_064858.1 coordinate 97,582,186, forward strand.
AGAAGTTGCTCCTGGTTTGGGGGACCATATGGGACGCCGGGGGATCGAACTGTGGTCCGTCCAAGGCTAGCGCAGGCAAGGCAGGCACCTTACCTCTTGCGCCACCGCCCGGCCCCTTCCTTTTTCTTTCTTTCTTTCTTTCTTTCTTTCTTTCTTTCTTTCTTTCTTTCTTTCTTTCTTTCTTTCTTTCTTTCTTTCTTTCTTTCTTTCTTTCTTTCTTTCTTTCTTTCTTTCTTTCTTTCTTTCTTTCTTCTTTCTTTTTTCTTTCTTTCTTTCTTTCTCTTTCTCTCTTTCTTTCTCTCTCTCTTTCTTTCTTTCTCTCTCTCTTTCTTTCTTTCTTTCTTTCTTTTTCTTTCTTTCTTTTTTTCCTTCTATATTTTTGTATTTTTTTTCCACACCTAGCAGTGTTCAGGGTTTACTCCTGATTTGTCTGGATCTTTGTGAACCATACATGCTGCCAGGGATCAAACTAAATCTAGATCAACAACAAACAAGGCAAGGGTATTATATTGTATTTTTTATTAATGAGCTCATGTTTATAAAATCAGAAAGACTGAGAACAAGTGCTTTATAATACATATACAACTCTGGGCCTGAAGATAGTAGAAATTATGGTTCGTGACTATTATGTGCCTGATTTGGGTTAAACTCATAGCACTCATGGTCCCCCAAGCATTACAAAGATACCTTTAAGGATAATTCTTGAATTTCCCAACTCCACCAGGTAAAATGGGTGGGGTATCCCTCACACCACAGAGCCTAAAAAGCATCATAGCCTCAGGCCCTTGCATTGAATCACCACCAGCCTGACTGAATAAGAATCACTGGTGGGACCCCAGTTCCCTTGAGCACTGCTTATTATCTGCCTAACAAATAAGAGACTTAGAAAGCTCATAGGGTTATGAGTTTATACGTTTATAATTATACTACAAGTTAGTCACTGTCTTTATCAGGACCTTCAATGTTCAAATTATCTGAAATGCTTATTATGTCTTTAATCACAGAAATGTGTGTTTTATCCTTTCCAAGTTATTTCCCTGCAGATGTCACTAAGAGCAGTAGAAATCAGTATACTTTCATGAAGACACTTTCTTCATTCAATTGGAAAGGCAGAGATAGAAATAAGCCTTTCCTTGTCTAAGGAACATAAAACTTACAGCTACAAATTTAACAAAATAAAAAAAACTGCATAGTGTTTGGGTATTTTTTCCTAATGGCACAAGGAGAAATCACTGATATCTATAAAATAAATGAATCTAAAAATATTTCAATTCTATATGATCATAGAATTTTTTCAACTGTTCTAAACTTAATGCTTAAAGAACTTTTGTGAGACCCAAATGCAGAACAATAAGAATAGGAAATAATGAATAACATTAAGAATAAGAATAATATAACAATGTATAATGTTAATACTTCCAATACATTTCAATTTTTGTAGACTTTCTGAAATACTATTTTGATCAAAATAACATTGAAAACATTAAAACATCCAAACAGCTAAAATTGTACTTTGTTCCTTCAGTTTTCAAATTTATGATGAACATTAATATTCCACTAATATTTTTGAATACTTTATAACTTAATGTATGGGAATAGGGAGGTACCTTCAAATAAGGAGGAGATTTCTCAGGTGTATGATCTGGTAGATTTCTCTGATTAGAATTATGCTGCTGATTTGTCAGTTAATACAAAAATAAAAATATATCCAAAAGAGGCAAACAAGCAGCAAGAAACTCAGTAACAGTATACTTTTTAGGAGAAGAATATTGGGTCACACCTAACTGTGTAAGAACTTTCTACTGGCTCTTGGTTAATGGAACACTCCTGGTGTTGCTTAGGTATTAGGTACAATCATGGAGATCAAACCCTAATAGGGCCATGTGCAAGGCCAGTGTCCTGCCTCCTATATTTTTCTCCAGCCCTCAAGATAGTATCTTCAGTCTGAAATCTAAAAGTATCTTCAGTCATTTCCCAACTTTCTTGTCTTTCCAGATTTTTTTTTTCATCTTTGTTCTGATAATTGCAGAAGATGATTTCAATCATTTACTTGTGAGGAATAGGTGGAAAAACTAGCCATGTAGTGTAAAGCTAAGCATCTAACTCCTAATTTAGGTAATTCAAAGTCCAAAATACACACAAAAGAAAACAAATGGATCTATTTTGTCATAAAGGAACGAACAGCATATAGACTTTAAAACAAGATTATCTATAGGTTTGAATTAGACTTGACCATTGCAGAACATTTGGCAGTTATTAGGATCTTGGATATACTTTTTAAAATACTTAAAAGGAAGCTGTGTAGTACCCATAGACATAGACATATTGGGGGGAAAAGTGTTTAGAATAGTCCTTATCAGATAAGAAAACTTCTGCTAGTGTTTGTCTGGGCAAATCAAGAGCAAAGTGACTTTATGCCCCTAGAGGGCAGCAGAGGAGTAAGAATAGAGGTGGAAACAAATGCTCATTCCTTAACCAAGATGAGAGGAGAGAAAAAGAAAGCAAAAATTAAGAAGAGGGAGAAAGAAGCTATTCATCACATGAAACAGAGCTTATCTCAAGATCATTTGTACTCTGCTATTTTGTTCTTGCAAGTTACCCAAGAAGAACTCCAGAAGTGAAGCAAATCTGACCATATAGGTGTAGGCATCAATCAGTCTGGAAAGGTCTTTGCAGAAAGACTCATTCATGTGGCTCACAAGCCTTTGTATAATAATCATGGCTGGGTTGGGGAGTGGATCTGTTAAGGCTGAAAGTGAGGCATTTACTGCCTCTGATGGCCTGAGCTATCTGGCAGCATGTTGGCTACTGAAGAGGTAAGCGTCCTTGCAAAGAAAGGGACTGGCAAAAGAAGCATTCCATTTTATGTTTACCTTCAGAAAACATGACTTACATGTACTCACACACAAAGCTGTAATAAGAGATTAGCCAGATTCAGTGGCACAGGACATAGCTGTCACATGATGCAGAGTGACAAATTTCTAGAAAAGCATTTGAAAACACAAGTATCCTTATTTCTATTTTTGTAAAAGATAATCATCCACAAAGTAATACCTTGGGGTTTATATTGGGTATTTCTCTGCCTTATTTCCACACACAATGCACCTCTAAGGCTGAAAGCATTTCTAATCTTAGTAAAATCCAAAAGTAATCTGATCTCATTGGCCTGCTCCAATTGAGGCTAACCTCAGGCATTTCTATCTTTATCAGAACAAAGGTTCTTGAAAAGCTCTTAATTTGCAGGCTAGCCCTGTAAATGATCAATTATCCTCATCACAAAGAATGAATGCTTTAAATAATGCAAATTGGATTGTCACTGCTTATCTTAAAGTCATCAAGTACCTTCTTATGAATAAAAACCTATGCTCTAATAAAGTCTGCAAAATCTTCTGCTTTTAAACCCCCTTTTCTTCTTCCCCTTTCATTTTTATTCTGCTGTCCATTACCTGCACACTAGCCACTAGTCTTCCTTCTCCCATTTCAACATAGTGTTTTTGTTTTAAGGGATGTGGGTCCCACATTGCTCTTATTTGCTCTCATAATTGTGACTTCTCCTCAAAGATTCTATTCCCAGATCACCCAATGTAAATTATCTCTTCCTTCCACTGAACCCTGTTTTATTTTCCTGATCATAATTATCAGGAAAATGAAGTTTTTCCTCCCTAAAAATTATTTGGCCCACCTCTCCCTTTCCAGAAGAAAATTTATTCAGCACCCTTCTGGATAGCTATGTCCTTTAAGCAAATAGAAAATGCTGCTTCTTCCGACCCTAAAGCTACTACTGCTAACTCGCCCCACCTCCAACTTCTACTCTAATTCCAGTAGGCAACTGTCTACTTTTTAGGGTTGTATTGCCTAGTTTGGAAAAGAGTAAAGTAGAAAACGAGCATTTTGTGGACATAGGAAAATTAAAATATCAGAGAAAGAAAAAAACTAGCGGGTCTCATGAGCATTCTGAGTGGTTTTGCTAAGACCTCACTGGAGTGAAAGTGCCCTTGTGCTCCCAGGAATAAACCTTTCCCAGTGACCTGTAATTTCACTGATTCTCCTTTGGCCATAGTGAGTTGTTCTAATGTGTACAATTAAGGAGTGTTAGCTTGGGCATAAATGTTTGCACTCTTGGGCCTATTAGCTCACTTGCTGATGACAGGTCCTAAAGACTTTAACTCTACTACTGTTTTTGGCTTTGACTGGTGGGGAAAGGGGAACGAGTTTGAAGAAAACTCTGAGGGTAATGATGACCAAAAGAACATGCTTTCATTCACCTGTTCTTCTCAGAACAGCCATCTATCTCACTACATTTGGAAACTCCCATGTTCTAACAGTGATACTAAGAAAGCCAATACATTAAAGCTTTTTCACAAAAATATTTTATTCATTGTGATTGTTGGGTTACCGATCCTACCATAATCAATAATTGTACTCCACCTTAGGGTGTGATCTGGTGATAGCATATTGGATTAACCCTTACTTGGTATTCTGCTCCCACCCTAGGGTGGGACCTGATTCTTGTCAATAAAATAGGGGTCTGAGGAAGGCAGGGCTCATTCTTCAGTCTTCTTCCACTGAGCTGTGCTCCATCATAGGTGCAGAAAGCTTGGGTGGTGTGAATTCCTTGCTTGAGTACTGGATTTCCTGAACCATTCTTGTACCTCTTCACTGTGTGTATTATTTCCTGTGGATCTCTACAAATGGAACTGTTCCTCTGTCCTTGTCCTAATTGGACAGGGGAACGGGAACTGCCTTTCCTGTCTGGGAGCTTGGTGGAAATCAAACCTCAACCAATCTCCTAGACAACGTGACCCTTCAGTGAGTTACAAAATCATTATTTATAGGGTTATTTGCATGCAATACTCCAACATTACACACCCTCCATCAGATGTTTAAACTTCTAAAGGGTTGTAGTCATTGAGATGAAGGAGCCATCATGAAAATTCAGCATTCACATTCAACTGTCTTAGCTCTTTCTTCCCTAATGGAAATACTGGTCTGACCTTGCCTCAACATGTACCTAAGCAGTTTGTCACGAAGAAACCAATGTCCCAGGGGTCCATTATGGTGATACAGACAGCAATTAAGTTACTGTGCACAGAGAGTCTGTGTTGAAGTTCCATACCAGCTACAACCTGTAGTGCTGGTGATGCTTTTACCCAGTGAAGGCCAACAAAGCACTTCTTTCTCTACTAGGATTCTGGCCATTGATCTTTGGCCAGGAAGCCTCTAGATTGGCATTAGGAACCTCCTCCTTATGGAGGAGGCAACTTTTGTATTTATTTGTAAAATTTTGAAATAATTTTTATTTGGGGCACCCCGATTTACAATGCTGTTATAATAAGATAAAAATTGTGAATTTAAAAAGCAAACATTATTGGATTCATTTCCCCCCCGGTAATGTATCCTAGCTGATTTTTAGGATTTGCCTCTAGAAGGTGGTAGCTACTTATAGTTTCCTCACAAAACCCATTTGCCATGGTCTGAATCACAGAGAAACACTATATATACAAATAAAACATGCTTTTATTTTTTATAGAAACATGAGAAGAAAAATATCCTTCTACATTTAATGATCTATATCAAAATATAGGAGAACACTTTAACAATCCAGTAGACTTCTCTCAGCTTCACAATAATCTGATTCTGACATTGAAAATATTTTTAATTTATTTCTTTTTAAATCTTGATTTATCACTAGTTCACAAAACTATGGAATTAAGTGTTATATTAGCTTCACAGTTCTATGTATTTACATTAATTTTTGTTTGGGAAATTGTCAGTTGCTGGTATTTCTGATAAATCATACTCTAATAAATTTTTTCCTGTTCAGACTGTAATTTAACTGATTACAGCTTTAAATTTTGCCAAGTCAAGAACATTGTTTACTTCCAATTCACCCACAGAAATTTGGCCTGACACCTTTAAACAAAGAAGTCAAAGGCAACCTTGTGAGAAAGGACATCTGAATAGCAGTACTTTGATACCCAGGTAACAGCATTCTTAAGTCTTCAAGCAGGAAAACAAGCATATGTTCATTTTCCCCTTGGAATACTCAGAGTCTTGGCACCAGGGAGATGATGGTGAATTAACTAGTTTCCAAACAACTTTTAAAAGACTGACTTCTCCCTGAATGACTCACAACAAGCAACCATTCATGATCCAATAATGGCTTTGACTTAACTGGGACTTGAAGTCATTCCATAGCCAAGGAGATATTCTTACAGACCCTGTGCCCATTTTAAACTCCATCTCTAGGACCTTGCACTGGTGACTGGAGAGACACACAGTCTGTGATACCCTCAGACTACATTTATCAGAAAAGCAGCAGGTCTTAGGAGAGTAGATTCCTCTCAGAGGATACTACCTGAAGGCTGGTGGGAAGGTCACAGGACTTGTTTCAAGACATAAGGGCAATTAGCCAGAGAGAGTCAAATATTAATGAATTAATGTATGTCCTAAAACAATCTAGAGAAAGCTGGGAAAATTCTGTTGTACTCCTGTTTATTTAGCATTAACTCTTTGGTGATACATCATGCATATGCAAGTTATTTGTGTTACCTTAAATCTTAGTCTATTTGTTCACTAATTTCTAGTGTAAGCTAAGCCTTATGGGAGAAGAACTTACATTGATCATAGCTCTCTTTCTACCAAGATATAAATGTTTGTCTAGAATTCTGGGGTATTTCCTCCAATGATCGCTGACTCTCTACTGGGTTTTCTGCCCTGACATCACCCTAACTGTATGTGTTTACTCAATCCTTATGAGTGTTGGGAAGAAAAGGCATGGGTATGGAATGTTCTAGATTCTTTTTTTGAACTAGTGATTTTAAATTTAATATGATCTCAGCCCACAGGGTCTGATTTTCTCTTAGCAATGTTCAGTTGTGCTGATGGTAGGATGGTGACAGTGCTATGGTTTTTCTCAGATGACTATGAGAAGAAAAGAGAGGAATTAATAAATACTTAAATTCTTCTTGCAATCTTAATTTTCTTTAGCTCTAGAGCCTAACATATTTACAGTTTTCAGCCAGTACACAAGCATTTGTGGACTATTTCATCTCCAAACCAAAACATCTTGTAGAAGTGCCACAATCAATAACTAATGTATCAAAAATTATTCCACAGGGGAAAAAATAAGTCCTATATGTAGCCTTGATCATAGTCTTAGAATAAAACAAATTTTGTATCTATTTCTTCTGACTGCAGATCATCGGTATCAATTCCAGTTACTTGATGTATTTGGCTTATCTACCAGATGTCTCATTTAATGCTAACTATTTTATAAATGTATAAATATCTAAACAGACCCTGATGACTACTTAAATGATAGTCAATACTATATGCTGTCAAAATAATTATGTTAACTACTACATATAAAAAGCCATGTCAGGGTGTCAGTGATATAGTACAGGATATAAGGTGCTTGCCTTACATGCAGCCAACCCTAGCACCACATATGGTCCATTGAGCAATGCCAGGAGTGACCTCTGAACACAATCAGGTTTAGCCCCTAAGAATTTCTGGGTAATTACCAAAAGCCCCCAAAGTTCTCAAATAGATAAAATTCAAAAAAATTATTTTATTTTATTTTATTGGGTGGGGTGTTTGGGCAATACCTGGTGGTACTCAGGGGTTACTCTAGGATCTGCACTTAGAAATTGCTCCTGGTGGGCCCAGAGAGATAGCACAGCAGCGTTTGCCTTGCAAGCAGCCAATCCAGGACCAAAGGTGGTTGGTTCGAATCCCGGTGTCCCATATGGTCCCCCGTGCCTGCCAGGAGCTATTTCTGAGCAGACAGCCAGGAGTAACCCCTGAGCACCGCCGGGTGTGGCCCAAAAACAAAAACAAAAAAAAAAAAAAAAAGAAAAGAAAAGAAAAGAAATTGCTCCTGGTAGGCTCAGGGAACATATGGAATGCCAGGATAGAATCCAGGTCAGTCCTGGGTCAGCCATGTGCAAGGCAAATGTCCTACCACTGTGCTATCACTCCAGACCCAAACTCCAAAAAAATTTAAAACAATCTATTATTTTTCCAATGACCACTATTCAAAACTTCCTATGAAGAAAGAATTTAGCCTTTCACCAGCTCATATAATCACTAAATTTTAATTTTGTTTCCACTTATTTTCAATCCTAAAAAAAACATGTTTAATAGATTAGCTAACCTGTTCAGATCTTTTCTTTAAAAACCACCTAAGGTTTCTATCAAAATAGCAACAAAGCATTTTAAAAATATTTCTGCCCCAAGATGAATGCAAAGTTTGTAAGGGACACTAGTGAAATGGAAACTGAAATATCTGTGTACTTAGAAATACAAGAGTCTGTGGAAAGTCCCAGATAGTGTGAATTGTCAATCTGCAGAGACCACCATGCATTTGTGGCTCCATCCTGTCAACTTAAACATTAACACACAAAATAGAGACAAGCACAGTAAGTTTTCCTTCCTTTCTCTATTTGGTAAGACAACATAACAATATTAAAAATTATTCAACTAAATAAAAGCAAATACTCCTCACCCATATAACCTCACTCATATAACCTCAGCTATCATTGAACTGCTTGGACAATGTTTTGTATTTATTTGTTATATTCATACTATATATAGTTTCATTTATATACATACTTTATTCATTTTATATAAATTACTTTGAGCATTAAATTTTTAATATTGTTATAGTTTATAGTTGTTCATAAATTCAGTGGGAATAAAATATCTCACTTTATTATAAAAGCATTTTCTTAAATATTTTCCTTTTATGTTCTGTGGAATTGCTCTCAGGTGGTTTTCTAATGTAAGAAATGTTATAGTGTCCATTAAGCATATTGACCCATATATGTCATTTCTTAACAAGATATAGATTAATCTCCAGAATTAGTATCAAAGAGTCATTAGTTCTATACATTTTAATAATTTGACATTTTAAAATATTTTTGAAGAACCACAAAGTTATTGATAGGTGAATTACAGACATACGATGGTCTAGCACCATCTTACCAACAGTGTCCACTTCCCTTAACCATTGTCACAAGGTTCCCTCCCTTCTCCACAGTGTGCTACCTTGAGAAGCACATTCTTAAGTTTGGTTGTTTTAATTTGGCTCTCATGTTTTCAGTGTTGTTGACTCGATAGTTATGTAGCTATATAATAATTTCTCTACACCACTGAAGTACCTGAGGCCCTTGATCCTTGTCCTTGCCATTGGTTATTTTTGTTTCTCTTAACTTTGGCAATGGCAATATATCATTGAAAACTCCTTTAGGTCCAAATAGTAAAACGTTCTCAAATCACAAAAAGAAAAAACAACCAGTGATGGCTCAAATGTGGGGAGGAAGGGATCCTCATTCACTGCTTATGGGAATGCTAACTTCTCCAGCCTTTTTGGAAAACAATATGGATATTCATCAGAAACTTGGAAATTGAGCTCTCATATGACCCAGCAATACTGTTTCTAGGGATATGCCCTAAGAACACAAAAACACAATACAAAAATGGCCTCTGCATTCCTATGTTTATTACAGCACTATTTACAAGAGCCAGAATCTGGAAAAAACCCAGGGGCCCAAAAACAAATGAGTGGCTAAAGAAACTATTAGTGGCACAATGGAATACTATGTAGCTACTAGGAAATATAAAGTTATGAATTTGTTTACATATGGATTGATATGGAAAGTATGCTGAGTGAAATGAGTCAAAGGAAGAGAAAAAGACAAAATAAACTCAGTCACTTATGGAATATTAGAAAAATAAATGATAATGTGGTAATAACATCTAGACACAATAGAGAGGAGGGCCAGGAGGACCAAGACATGGTAGGAGGTTTGTCACAAATAGTGGAGCAGTGCAGTTAGGGTGGAGAAGGGACCACTATAACGATTGTAGTTGGAAGCGATTATTTGGACAATAACTGGGTGTTGGATAGAGATAATGTGTATAAAGTTAAAGTATGAAGTGTGGGGTATCTCTTAATTAACAATAGTGCAAATCAGTGTCTAAAAGGGGAAAAAGGAAAAGAGAAAGAGAAAGAGCAAGAGAGAGAGAGAGAAGCAAAATGCCTGGCAGGCGGTGGGGGGTGGGGAATTGGGAACAATGGTAATGAGAAATGTTCTTGTGTGAAGGGTGGCATACTTTGTAAGACTGAAACTCAATTATGAACAACTTTGTAATCACAGTGTTTAAATAAAAAGAATACATTTAAAATTCGGCACTGAAGTGATAGCACAGTGGTAGGGCATTTGCCTTGTACATGGCTGACCAGGACAGACCTAGGTTTGACCCAGGTATGCTATATGGTTCCCTGAGCTTGCAAGGACCAATTTCTGAGCACAGAGCCAGGAGTAACCCCTGTGGCCCAGCCTCTCCGCCTCACCAAAAAAAAAAACAAAACTATCATTCATTGGATGCTTACAACTATTTAGTGGAGTGTTCTGCCTGTATTTTTCTCAATACACTTTATTAATTCTTTGTGTTTTGTTTTGTTTTGCCTTTTGGACCACACCCGCTTGATGCTCAAGGGTACTCCTGGCTAAGCGCTCAGAAATTGCCCCTGGCTTGGGGGGACCATATGGGACGCGGGGGGGGGGGGGGATTTAACCAGTCCTTCCTTGACTAGTGCTTGCAAGGCAGACACCTTACCTCTAGCGCCACCTCACCGGACCCACACTTTATTAATTCTAATGTGTTATCAAGGTCTTTGGCCATCTTTGAATTGACTTTTTATGAGGTGTGAAATATGAACTCAGTTTTCATTTTGTTTTAGTTTGGTTTTGGGACACACCTGGGAGCACTCAGGGGTTACTCCTTGCCCTATGCCCAGAAATTATTTCTGGCAGGCTTGAGGGACCATATAGAATGCCAGAGATGCCAGGTTGATTGCATACAAGGCAAATGCCTAACTCACTGTGCTATCACTCTTACGATTGGTGAATGTTGAGTGTATTTCTACAAAACCAATACCAGTAGTATTACACTAAGCCAAGTAACCACCAAAGATATCTGCAGACATTGAGAAATATGCGCTGCAATAAAAGCTACACCAAGTTAAGAAGCAGAGTCATAGACCAATGGCAGTAATAGCTATCAATTATTAAATAGCCACTGTATTCTGATACTATTCTATGTGGCTTATCTATATTTTCATACATTGTATATCTACAATACAATACTATAAGATGCTATTAGCCACCCTTTACAGAAGGAGAAACTGAAGTACTATGGAATCAAGAAGCTTGAATATCTTCACCAATATGGAAGAGACAGGATTTGGACTTACTGGTCTTATTTCAAAGCCCATACTTTAAACTCCACTCCTATGTTCCATCATTTCATTGTCAGTTATCCTGTTCTCTCAAATCTTTCCTTTTTTATCTTCTGGTTAGTGTTAATTTTAGAAAAAAATTCTATAAAAAACCTGATTATTTTCACCCTATGATATATTTTCTCGAGGGCATACATTTCTTTGATATACAGAGAATTATTTTTATGATGATTTTAAAAAATACTTAATTCTCATGTTTTATTTTCCTCATGTATGCCATTTTATTAGTCATGCTTATATTTTATATCAATATAAAATTTAATATAGTGTAATATCTTTAAAGTTTATGTTATTTTGTTTTATTCCCATTCATGTTAAGTTTAGTCCAGCTTTATTCTTTTTCAAGGTAGATGGTTTTGACTGAAAAGAAAGCAAGAAGAGAGAAAGTGAACCTGGAGGGAGGACAACACTGGTGGTGGGAATGGCCCTGATTAAATATTACTTAAATATTACTGTGAAAGATTCATAATTCACTTTGGTCACAATAAAAATTATTAAAATAAAAAAGAATGAGAATCGAGTCAGCTGGACATCAAAGAGGAGACTCATGCAGTGACTCCTTGCTGACTTGCTTCAACAAAACTCCTGAGGGAATTCTGTCCTGTCCCCTTCATTTAATTAACCAAATGTTCCTACAGTGCTGACATGTGATCCAAGGACTATTTTAAAAGCTTTATAAATTATTAGCTTCTTCAATCTTCATAATATTGCCTATGAGCATATTACTATCTCATTTTACAGAGAAGACCAAGGCACAATGACCAAGAGGCATTTGTCTAATAAATACTAATATACATTTATATTAATATATAGTTTATATTATATTTATAATATATTTATTATATAATACATTTACATATTTATTATATGATATATTTTATATTTATAAATAAATGTATATAGATTTGCCTAATGTACATTATATATTATATTCATTTGTCTATGTATTAATACATTTATCTGAATTTGTCATACATACATAATATATGGTACATTTATAAATATATAATTATTTTTCTAATATATAAATATATGTTTATACATAAATTTATTTATTTAAATATATATAGCCTAATATAATAAAAGACAAAATTGAGTTTTTATCCCAGGAAGACTGGGTTTTCTGATCTTCACTCTCTTTCAAGATACCTCCTTTTCCCACTGACATTGCCCTGGCCCCTCTGCATCTGTCTCTTGTTCCCTTTCTTTACCACTCTCTGGACTGATCTCCCCCTTAGTCCTCCATCTATCCTTTAAACTTGCATCCTCAATTTGATGAAGTCATGTAAGCATGCAGCCTCTAGTTTTAGGTACTGTGTGACCTTTGTTTAACTGAATTTCTTAGAAGATTGAAGGTTTTTGACACAAAATTTTCTTGGAAATACTATCAATTCTTCTCAAGAAGAAAGGGCTGCTGAATATCTGAGAAGCACTGAAGAGTATGAGAACAGAGTTCATGTTAGTTCAAGTCAACACTTCCCAAATCTTCGAGAAGACAATTGTATTTACACTGAGGTTGCTCAAAGGCTTCCAAAGTGAGCGTTTCACAGAGATCTTGAAGAAAGTTGGCCTATAGGAAGGAAGTCTACACTACCTGGGGCCCATTTTTTCTCTTTTCAAAATAGATCTCTTTTAGGAATGGACCTTTTAATATCATGTTTGATGTTTTTTTTCTTTCTTCATTAATTTCCCTTTCCTTGAACCTACTAAATGTCTCCTCCGTTCTTGCCTGCTAACTCATTTTCAAAGAAAGTTCTAATATGTATTCATCTTCTCTGTACACTTTCCTTATTGGCCTACTTTCTCCTACTGGATCATATCTACAACTTTCCCTATTTTATCACTGATATTTACTTATGTGTAATTGTGTCTTTGATGCTATCGTATGTTCTATTACTCATCTCTTATCTGCTATAACATATTTATCTTGACAGTAGTTTTAACTTAATTTTCCCTAGACTATTATTCAATTTTTATAACATATAATGACCTTATTTATATTCAATTATACAGGTATTATTGAAATTAAGCTGATTAGAATCTACATTTCACCAAATAATTTTAATGTTTATGTCTTTCTGTTTAACTATTATTAAGTTTATTATAAATAGTCATTTCCCATTGTCTTTAATTTATTTTATTAAAGTAAAAAATAAATTTATCTTGGCTGAAAACAATGTTAAATTTTTTTTTAGAGAGACAGGAGATAGTACAGTGGGTAGGACACTTGTCTTGCACACAACTGACGGATTTACTCCCTGGCATCCTATATGCTCACCCAAGCCTACTAGGAGTGGTCTTGAGCACAGTCAGGAGTAACCACTAAGCATTATTGGGTGTGGCCCCTAAATTATAACCAACTTGTTTGAAAGTGGAACTAAGCCAGAGAGATGGTAAGGCTCTTGCTTTGTGTGCAGCTGACCTGGATTTACTCCCTGGTACCTTATATGGTTCCTCAAGTACCTTCATGAGTGATCCCTGGCTTCAGAGCCAGATGTAAGCCCTAAAAACCCTTGGTTATGGCCTATAAACAAACAGACAAATAAAGCCCTAAAACAAGATATAATCACTGATTTGTGTGAAATTATAATTTTTATTAGATTTTTATTCTTATTCAAAATAATGTGCAAATTTAAAAAATAAATATAATAAATGGGGCCAGAGCAATAGCACAGCAGTATAACATTTGCCTTGTATGCAACTAACCCACGACAGACCTGGGTTTGATCCCCAGCATCTCATATGGTCCCCTGAGACAGGAGCGATTTTTTTGTGGTCTCCCCCCGAAAAAAAAAAACACCAAAAATAAAAATAATAAAAATAATGGTGTTCAGGCGGGTCTCCAGGGCCACGCCTGGTTAATCGGGCCCTGGGGGTGGAGAGAGAAATTCCTCCGTGTGCATCCAAAAAACTACAGAGGCAGGGTTGGGCTCAGAATACTCCACGTGCCAGGACTTCTGGGTGTCTTCGACTGGTATGTTGGGGCTCTGGGCAGGACAGCTAGCCATAGGCCCCCTGGGCTGACCACTTAGTCCAGGGGACTGAGATCCCCCCACACCAGACTGGACCTCATCCAGAAGTTCTCTTCTTACTTTTATTTATTTTCAAAAGCGCGCGGGCGCATTTGCACCTGCGCAACATATATACTTTTTAACTACATCCAAAAATATTATTATTTCTCGACTGTTTTTAGGGAAAAATATGGAATTCCCTAGATTTGGAGGATAATATTCAAAGAGGTCTCTAAAATCAGTGTATATGTAGACGTGACTTCCTATACAGTGGTCCTCTGACTACCAAGCCTAATCCATTAACAACTCATCTATACAATGTATATATCCCCTCTAATATATTTTCCCTCCTCCACACAGAGCCCCTTCTACTCCCTCTTCTTCCAATCCGGATTCGTTATCTTCCCCTTAATTAACCCTCTTTACCCTCAGTTCTTTAATTTGTTAGACACCAAGACTGACCTCCTGCCTCAACATATTCTGCCCTTTTGCTCACCCTTACAAAGCTCATTATTACTCCTTAACTCTCCCACCCCCAACCATCACATTTACCCTTTTAAACTTCAGTACTACAGAGTTCTAATCACAGACCAAAGTCATGCATTTGATTTACCAACCCCCAACTATTTCAAAAGACATAAAATGGACCCATATGTCTTTTGAATATTTTATGTGTATTTTCTTTAACAGCTATAACTCTTTCTAAACATTCTTTTACTGTGACAATTCTACCCACTGTTTATCTTGTCTTCTCTTTGTGAGCTGTTCAATAAGGAATTTTGGTGGAAGAGTCCCTCAGTTTAATGATTATGATTGAACCATGTCATGGGGATTGTTGGACTTGTTCTTATGGCCCCCATATGCGCCGATAACGCCAGGTGGCATTGTTCCTGGTTTGCAGAAGCACATTAAAATAGGAAAATACTATACATACAAATAAGTTCTTATCTTATAGAGATTGGAACACACAATTCTTGTAGTGCAATGGAACCTTACACCCTGAACATTGATATAATGACCTGGCACAGGCCTCAGAAGAATGGGCATCCTCCATTCACCCCTGAACCAGGGAAGCTATCTACAAAACATTCAAGGTTTTTTATAACAATGACTGGAAGCAATCTTCTACCAGGGAAGACCCTACCACTGCTCTGACATAGACCTGCTCAAAAGAGACTTCCCTTAACACTAAGAAGACTTGACAACAACAACGGCCTGCTTACAGGGCAGGGTTCTCTGCATTGCCCTTTAATTGTGAGGTGATATGAGAAGACACTCTGCATCATCCTGACTGCAATATAGGATATGCAGATTCCAGGATCTTTAATACATAAACATGATACCAACATCAGAGACTGTGTGAAAAATAAAAGTGTGTTGGCACTACAGTCAATGACTTGGATTGGACAAACTAGTTTGCCTGGAGCCTAGAGTTGGTCTTTTGCCAGGAAACTTCATGGGTAGGGTCTCCTTGTATTTAGGCCAAGGCTTTTCCTTTCCATGTTCCTCATATTTTGGTGGGCCTATGCAAACAATAACTGCCACTCTAAAATCGTTTTTACTGTGCTCCTTTGACTCTAATCTTTAAGAAAATCAACCCACTTAAACTTTTTGAGGTTAACTTAAACTAATATGCATGTGCATGGAAATGTAAAAAAGTACTTTGCCTTCAATGTTTAAGGAGTTATGTAAGTTTTATGTCTTTAGATTGCTTTGTATGCTGCTAAGAAATATTATGTACTACAATCTGGGGACTTGAGGGACAAAGTAAATGTACATGGTTCTGTTTTATTTTTCTTAATGTTCTTTGGCTGAAAGTTCAAAGTTAAGATATCAGCAATGGGACTACTGAGAATTCTGTTTATGGGTGATTGTCTTTCCACTGTAACTTTACCTTGTCCTCTTTCTTTGCATCTTTGTTCTCATAATTAAAAATAAATAAATAAAAATAAAAAAGTAATGGTGTTCATATAATACATGAACAAAAATGTTTTTATTTTTTTCTAGAAACGTAATGAGTGAGTACTAGAAACACATTTGCAAGTTGCTATTTTTTAGGTATCACTTTTATTTGATGCAAGTTACTTTATAATGCTAATTTGCTTCCTGGGTTAACCACATTAAAAACCTCTTAACATTAGGAAATATGTTGAAAAAGCCGTTTCTGGGGCCGAGAGATAGCATGGAGGTAAGGTGTTTGCCTTTTATGCAGAACGTCATTGGTTCAAATCCCGGCATCGCATGTGGTCCCCCGTGACTGCCAGGAGCTATTTCTGAGCGTGGAGCCAGGAGTAACCCCTGAGCACTGCTGGGTGTGACCCAAAAACCAAACAAACAACAACAACAACAACAAAAGCTGTTACTTTGGTACAGGGACATTAACTCAAATGAGCATCATGTGGAAATTTCTAGAAATAAGAATTGCCTATTGAAATAGGACACTATGGTTCAGTTTCCTGAGAATTTCATGAACATTGCTTTAGCCAGAAAACCAGATCCTGCCAAAAGTAAAAGTTTGATATGGCTTCGATTGCATTTCTGAGTGCTACTGAACGAAACACGTAACTGAAGTCTTATGAAGCTTGGCCAACTCTTTAACTGGACAATGTTGTATTTGCAACCTACAAATATCCCTATTCAATCCACATTCAATCTTCAGATTTAAGATGAAGAGTAATTTCATTGGTTCATTGGTGTCCATTTTCCCAGCATGGTGAGAAGAGGACAAGAGGCAGGCAAGGAACTGCTGGAGGATCAGTGAACGGTGGCCTATGGTTTATGTTATTTTTGACATATAGCAAGGATAATGATATTACTTGCCTCAGAATTTGGGTGAAAGTTAAATTAGACAAAATATACAAATAATAATTAGCAAGTAATTGGGGCCCCAAAAGGGTTACTTGGGATTACTTAGGCTTGATCCTAACTCCTTAAAGACAGAACTAGCTTCCTGATACCCATCTTAAGTATATAAAATTAATTCATACTAGCCCTGCAGCTGGGGGTGGTCACTATTTCTTACATATGGTTACTAAGTTTCTGCATTGCCTTTCTTCAATGTTCTATGATATTATGTTTTTTAGGAATACCTAGTCAGAAAGTTCTGACTATTTGATAAAGTCTAATTGTAGAGTTTTACATTTCATTGTTATTATAAAGCAGTTTCCTTTCCTACAAAATTAATCTATGTCAGTATTAAAAAAGAGGCTAATGGTAACAATTACCCCCAAACTTCCAGCTTAGTTTAAAAGTCTCTATATTAGTTTGAGAGTTTCATAGCTGTTTTGGTGTTTTTATGGTCAAATGTACCTCAAAATTGAAAGATGAACATGTAAGGAAATCCTTGACACTGCTAGAGTAGTCATAAGCTACATCTACCTCTGACCTCCTGTTAGAAAAAAATAGTTTTGCTATCCTAATCTTTCTCCTCATCTCAGACTGATCCAATCACTTCTACTAAATGGCTATTTTCTACTGAAGTAAAATAGAAAAGTAAACTGTGGTGCAATCGCATAGAAATATATTGACCTGGGATCAATTTTATTTTATTTTTTTTGGAAAAAAGAGGGTTTCCCTTTTATTCCTCTATTCTGTTCAGAACAAAATACAAGAATTAGGGGACAGTGAGGTGGCGCTAGAGGTATGGTGTCTGCCTTGCAAGTGTTAGCCGAGGAAGGACCTCGGTCCGATCCCCTGGCGTCCCATATGGTCCCCACAAGCCAGGGTCAATTTCTGAACCCTTAGCCAGGAGTAACCCCTGAGCATCAAACGGGTGTGGCCGAAAAACCAAAAAAAAAAAAAATTAGCTGAGATTGCCCTATGTAACTTTCGTGATTATTAAAGTATTTTTTTCTACAAATTGACATTCTCATATCAATTGAAATGTTTCCTAATTATTGAAGGAAAAACATAGTAAATTCGGGGTCACTTTTCCATGATGACATGCACAGGAAGATATTTTTACTTCATTCTTTGTTTCCTAGTGATTTAGGTATAGTCCAGCTCCCAGATCTTTATAGTACTACCCAATTAATGGAAGTATGCAAACAGAACTCTAGTTCAGAAAGAAATGCCAAAGGTTAAGTATTGATATATTTATAAAATTAAATTAGTCTTTCTGAAAAACAAAGTTTTTTCACTATGACTAGTATAATAAGTTCACTACCTAGATCTTCTCATTTATTTTCACTACAAAATGATATCTTAATTAGCTCCATTTTACAGATGAGAAAACTGATATTCTGGTTAATATGTCCAAGTTACTCTGTGAGTGACAGAGCTACAGCTTATATACAAGAAACATAACTCTAAAATTTAATTTTATCTCCTGGCATCACTGCCTGCAACAATACTCTCTTCCTTTGTCATAATTATCAAACTATATGTGATTTTCTAGAAACTTTACCTTATTATCATTAAAATTTAGCATGCAAATGCATGTCTTTATATTTAAAAATATATCAATAAAATAAAGTGAAAATAATGGGTTACAAAATAATGTCATATCATGATTCTGTTTTTTATAAATTTACACATAAAAGTATTTGCAAAAAATCTGGAAAAAATAAATATCAAAATGTTAACAATACTTGGCTTAGGGTGATAGTGCTTCTTGTGAGTTTAAGTTTTGTGGGTTTTAAACATCTTTTACTTCTAATTTTTGTTTTTATTTTTGCTGTAGTCTGTTTATATTAGAGACAAGAAACAAATTTCCTAATGTTTAGAATTCTTGGATACAATTTTATTAATAGTATGAAAGCTTCCCCACACCACAAGAAAGTCTCATATACTCAGCAGGTGCCTAAGAATTCAACTCAATTCTGACACTACCTTCCTGGAAAGAGCATCACATTCCAGAAGTTAAGGACTCAGTTTACCAAGACTGCTTTCTACTTCAGAATCTGGCACAAGTCTAGTCTGTGCTCATTATCAATTGACTGCAAAACACAAGTTTCTAAAACATTCTCGAGTTCAATTAATTTGCTTACATTGTACACAGAACTCAGAAAAGCCAGTTAATCACAAGATCACTAATGTATTAGAGGAGATAATGTATTAGAGAAAGAGATCAGAGGAAGAGGTGCATAATCAAACTATGGAAAAATCTATAGAGCATTGAGAATGGCACTCTTTTTAAGTTCCACACGTTCACCAATTTTGAACTCTCCAATTCCTTCTGAGTTTTTGATATATAAGCAGGAATTATTAAAGTATTAGCTCTGGGCAACTGAACAAAATAGTTGGATCTTGTCACTTCCCAGGAAATGACCAGGTCTGTGTTTTCTTATTAACTGCAATGTAACATCAAAAAATATCTTCCTTAACAAAATATTCAAAAGTATTTTGTTTTAAAATACAAATATTGAACTCAGGTTAGAGAAGAGTCTGGTCATGAAACAGACAGAAATGGCAACTTCAGCAGCAGTGACTGCAGGTGACTTATTTTTTAATTCTGGGCCACACCCAGCAGCACTCCTAGCAGGATAAGGGAATTATATGGTGCAACCACACCTCCCATTTCCTCCGGTGTAATCTTACCTGCTAATCGACCTTCCATTTTTGGGACGGGTCTTGGAAAGGTTAGATAAGTCTTTGGCCAGAAGGGCAAAGGGTATTTACCTGAATGGAGAAGTAGCAGGAGGAGAGAGATGGCTGAAAGAAGCTAAAACGCAGGGCAAGCTAAAGATAGCATGCGTATCTTAAACTACAGACTATACTCATCGAACACACTCAAACAAACATTCCCTTGCTATTCTCCCCTCTCTTCTCACTACTTTCTCTTTTTATCATTTCTTCTCCACTCTTCTCTGTATTTTTTTCTTTCCTCTTTTCCCTTCCTTTCCAATGTATTTTCTCGTTTCTCCCTTCCTACCCCTACCTATAACTTCCCCTTTCCCCCCTTTGGAAATCCAAATACCCCCTCATCCCTCATTCCCATCCATACTTCCCACTGTATTAACACTCTTCACCCTCAGTCCTTAATCTATTAGGCATCAAGATTGACCTCCTACCCCAATGAACCAGTACCCAGTACCCAAACGAAGAGACACCCAGTCAAACCCACACTTCGTCTCCTGCAAGAAAAGGCAACTAACTCCCCTGCGGACCCATGCTGCGCGGCCCTCCCTACCATCTCCCCCTAAGGAGGACTGTTACTTGAAACCGGACATAGCCCCAAAAGTAGCCCCAATACAAGAACTCTTCCCAAGACCTCCCTGCCGCAAATCTTTCACCAACCTGAAGAAGGTCAGGGGGTGTGATGGAAAGGTGCCTGGAAACCCACACACTACAAGAAAAACCCAAAAGACAATGGGAAAACCTATACTCCCAACATAAACATAAGACCTGTATTACACCTCCTCTTTACCTGCCTTTCCCCAAATGTAAGGTAGTCTTTTGCACCTCTTTGGTCCTTTAAATACTCCGTTAATTCATTTTTTAACTTTCTTGTCCACATATACATATGTGAGCACATACATTTTTAACCCTATTTTTTTCTAATCTTTTTTGGGTATGTGACCTGTTTTTGTTTTCCTCTCTGTCCACCCCCAAAGCCACCAACAATATAGCGTAGCACCATTTCTCTCTGCAAAGGCACACTAAAAAAAGGGGAAAGCTTTCACATAAAAAAGAGCTTTTATCTACTAGAGATAAAAACTCAGAGTTGTTTACAATACAGGGATAACTCCTACCTTTAAAATATGTCATGTGGAATCAACTTAGACCTCAGGAGATCAGATCCCATCCATCCAACCTTGAACCCTGTATCCCAGTCACAGAAATGGCACAGTCCTTCACAACAGCTGCAGGTAACAAACCCCATCCGGAACAACCTTATTACTGCTGGAACACCAACGAGTGCCGGATCTAATACGATATCCTGACACCGAGGAAAAGGGGAACAACTTGATTTAAGAGCAGGTTATCCTGCCCTACCAGCCACCGATAAGACAAAATCAGAAGATTTGTCACCCGCTGGTAGGTCCAGAAGTCAAAAACGCGATTTACAGAGGACTGGCTGCTAGAACCATGACCAGACTGTATATATCTTGGGACCAATAAAAAAGCCCTAGCCTAGGGTTTGAGCTACGACCTGCACAACAACCATGATCCCCAGTTCCAAAGGTCTGGCAGAGACAACTGTAACGGAATGGGGCTTCTGGAAACGCAAGGAAAGGCGCTATCCTAGGTGCCATCCCAGGGTTAGTGCCAAGACCAAGACCACCAACCACAGAAGATGGACTGGAGTGACACTGAGGGAACAGAACTTCTACAACCACAAAGACTGACTTCATCATAAGTCCCACCCCTGTAACTGTGCAGATACTGAGATCTCTAGATACAAAGGTCTCACTATAACATCCAGGACGGAGCAGAAGCCTCCCAAACTCCACAAATGCACCACCGGGAGAATAAAGGATCATGATCAGAGTCTATAGTTGATCCCATGACAATATACTCTAAGGGCGGAGAAACCCCATATCTCTTAGGCCATATGAATCCCTTTTTGAATGACCCCAATATTTACTGTGCCTGGGCAGGAGGGAAAAAAACACATTGTTTATTTTTCATATATTACTTTTTATCTTCAGGTACTACTAGTATTATTTTTATTCACCTATCTATTTTTGGTCGATTTCTTTGTTTTAGTGTGGTTATTGAAGTTATTGCCCCCACTTATCTTTCCCCCCCCCCTTTTTTTTCTTTTTTTTCTTTCTTTTTTTCTTCTTTTCAGATTTCTGGGTGGCACCCGGCAGTGCTCAGGGATTATGCCTGGCTCCGGGCTCAGGGATTGCTCCTGGCGGGCACGAGGGACCATGTGGGGCGCAGAGATTCGAGCCGATGACCTCCTGCATGAAAGGCAGACGCCTTGCCTCCATGTGATCTCTCAGGCCCCTTCTTTTCCCTCTTCATGGGCTCTGCCATGATGCCTTTCTCAAGACCACGACATTTTTTTTGTTTGTTTGTTTGTTTTGTTCTGTTTTTGGGGTGCTTAGCATTATTGTTGGAACTCTTAATAGATATTTAACACTTCATTTCGTAGGGGTGGACTGTTTCACCTTCTTTTTCTCCTTTGTCTCTCAAACCGATGGTGAGAGCCTCTAGAAGAATTCTGCTTATTTCCGGCGTATTGGACTTTTACCCCACTTTACCATTTTTCTCCTCTTCAAACAAAACCACATAACTTGAACTAGCTAGTCCTGCCCCCCCCAATTAGAGGGGGAAATAAAGGAGGCATCAGGACCAAACAGGTGTAAAACTACGAAGAAATAGGATAGGTACAGAGGGGACCACATATTCTAGCAGCCCTGGGGGTGAGGGAGGAGGATATGGAAGGTAGGACAAAAACGGAGGAGTAGGGAAGACAAACCGGTGATGGGAATCCCCCCTGATTTTATGTAAATATGTACCTAAAATATTATTGTTAACAATATGTAAGCCACTATGATCAAAATAAAAATTATGTTAAAAAAAAAGATAGCATGCGTAAATGGTTATGATAGGCCACACTGTTGGCCAGGGATGAATAAAGCTGTTATTTCCCAAAACCTGGCTGTGAGTGGATTTTCTCCTCGCCACCACCCAGACAGCTGAAGGGGGTTGCAGAGCCAAGTGGTAATGAGCTAGAGGAAAAAGGCCTCCATCACCATCCACCACCATCCAAGCCTATCCTAAGGGCTCTGATGCAACATATGGGATACCAGTGATTGAACCCAGGTTAGCTTCATGCAAGGCAAGTGCCCAACCTGCTATGATATTGCCAGTACCCTGCATGTGGCATTTTGAATCAGAAGAAACCTTTTTGAATCAGTGTAATGTGCCCAGAGAAGAGTGCTGGTATGAGATAGTAAGGACGAGTGACCAGAAGTGATGGCAACTGTGGGTAGCTTTTTGGATCAAAAATCCATTTTGAACATACCCAGAAAAGAGCATAACTGCTCCACTTTGCTTCGCAGACTGCACATTTTTTTTTCTATTTAAGGAGCCCCACCACAACACATAAGCACCACCACACTACAAGGATCAGAATGGGAAAGCAACACAGAGCCTTTCCACACATAGTGAATGAATATGGTAATACTAAAGACCCAGCTATAAATGTGCCATTTATATAGTCACTCTGTTAATAACGTTGAGAGGAAATATTGAGGATATGAGAGTAGAAATGAGAAAACTTCAAACAGAAATAATAGAACTGAAAAACTTGGTAGGTAAAAAGAAAAACTCTCTAGAAGACCTAACAAGCAAAGTAACAGCTGATGAGGACAGAAACAGTGAGCTGGAAGATAAGCTGAATAACACCTTCATACAACACAAGAAGTTGGAAAAGAGCCTAAAAAATGAACAGAAGATGGAAAAAAATCCTCAAAATAAGTGAATAGGCAACAATATAACTTTGGAATAAATTAAAAGATCTACAACCATTTTAATATTTCTTTTTATGACAAAACATAAACTACCCTATATTCAAATTTAAAACCTAAACCATTGAATAAATTTTAGTGGCATTTCTTTTCATTATATTTATCAGAAAAATATTATTAGAAAAATATTAGCAGGCTACTGCCCAAACATCTTTATAAAGTCTTATTTAATATAATAGCTTTAAAATGTTATTGATATGTGATTTTATCTTTAGTTGCTAAACAGATATACCAGCAAGTGAGTCACTTCCCTTGCACTCAGTTAATCAGGATTGGGTGCTCTAGAGATATAACTACATACATACGGACTCCCATAACATCAGGAGTGATCTTTAGTACAGAGCCAAGAAAAACCTTGAGAATTACCAACTCTGGCCCCTTATAACTCCTTTGTTGTCTTTAAATTATGCCGATATTAGCACACTTGCCTATTAAAATATTATCCCTCCCTCTTAACACACACCCCCTTTTTTCTCTGTATTCTAGAAGACAGCTCCCAGATAGTCAGTTGTTAGGAATAAAAAATAAGTTTCTAATAAATGGGATTATTGCTCTGCTAAAATAGCCTTACAGTATCGAGTGCCCCTTGAAACAATGAGAGAAGACATTAGAGATAAGTAGTCAAACAATATTTGAATAACTTAATACTGTGAGAATAAGTTTTCATGAAGTACAAAACATTGCTCATACAAAGGAACATAAAAATACATAAAGTTTCCTGCTGTGCTCCAAGGACCTTGTTCTGAACAATACTTTCTCAATTTCTCTTGCTTTCTTCCATATTGTCTTTTATATCAGGAATGGAAAGTGATGACCAGGCATATTGAATTTCTAAAAACAAAACTTCTGGATTTTCTACCACTCTAATAAATTGCCTTTTCTGCATATAATAAATTTTAGGTACTGACATCTTCTCTTTACTGTAAATTATAAAGTTAGGCAGCTGACCCCTCTGGACAAAGTTATGTCAGCAGCTCTGCACTGGCCCACAGAACTAAAAGAAACAAATACTTTATTTGTTTAATATGAAAATATTAGAAATACTAGAGCTTTAATTGAGTCTTCTTAGAGAGTAATATTTAGATAAACTAGGGGAATTCAGTAGATAGCCTTTATTTTCCTATATTTTTCACATCAAAGATATTGTTTTTTTATAATTTCTTATCAACATTTTGAAATGCTATAATTTTTAAATTTGAAGTTAGTTTTAAAGTTGCTATGTGTATGATGTAGTAATATTCTGTCAATTATAATAGTATACAAAAAATAATAATCCACTGTTACTGTTTTGTTTTGTTTTACTTTAGAGACACACTCAGCTATGCTCAGGACTTACTCATACTTCTTAACTCAGAGATCAGTTCTGGCAAGGCACAGAGAACCACAGGAGATGTTAAGGATCAAACCCAGGTTTGATGCAAGGCAAGTATCATAACATTTGTACTATACTCTGGCCCCAAGTATTCATTTTTATGACATACCATCACTGTCCTTAGTGAGGTACATGTGGTACTGTTTTCTTTTTATGCAAACACTAATATTACCTTCTATTTTTACAAGAGGAAACTGGGCACAAAGTCCTAAATTTAAGAACATCACAGGGTGAACAGATTAAAGCAAATTTTTATAAGATCACTGGCTAAACTAAAAATAATTCAGGAAAACTTAACTCTTGAATCTGACTCTCATGGCTATGTTATAGTGAATCTAAGAAAACCCCTATAATTAGACATTTAACAATTTTTTAGTTTATCTCTAAAAATATTGATATTTTGATTATAAAAATTTCCGGGAACCAATAAGATCATTTCTCAGAATCTCAATGTCAAAGAACATAACTTTTAAATTGCTTTCTAAGAGGGCAGTGCAAAGGGATAATTCATTTGAGTCTTTAAGAAGGAAGTGACATACCACTATTTATTCTAGCATTCAGTACAATAGCTAACAGTTAAAATCAACCTAGATGTCCAACAACAGATGATTGAATCATGAAAATGTGGTACATATATACAAAAAAAAAAAGCTACATAGCTGTAAGGAATGATGAAATCATACAATTCACAGAAACATGGATGGAACTGGAAGATCTATTAAGTAAAATAAAACAGAATAATAAGAATAAACACAGGATGGTATTAGTTATATGTGGTATTTAGAATAACTGCATGAAGAAAAGCAATGGTTAACATGGGAGTTATTGAGAACACTCTTGGCCCCAGAGTATAGTGAGGAGAAGGAAAGAAATTGAGTGGAGGAGGAAAACAAATGCACAATAATGAGAGACAGGGGCCAAGGGGACACAAGTGCATTAGATTTTTGTTTGTTTTGCTAGGCCACACCCAGTGATGCTTAGGGGTTACTTCTGGCTATGTGCTCAAAAATTAATCCTAGATTGAGGGACTATTTGGGATGCCAGGGATTGAACTGAGTTTTGTCCTGGATCAACCATATGCGAGGCAAATGCCCTACCACTGTGCTATCACTCTAGCCCCAAGCATTAGTGATATTAAGAAAGACAAAACTAAATATTAAAGCTATGGCAACAACAACAATGAAATCATGAGACCAAAAACTTTAACAACCAAACTTTAAAATTATCCTGTCACATTGGCAGGCTGAGGTGGGAGTAATGGTATGGGATGAACTCTGGGAATACTGATGAAGGAAAGGGAACACTGGTGATGATATTGATACTGAAACATTGTATGTCTAAAACCCAACTATGAAAAACTATGTAAATTGCAATTCTTTAGGTTAAAAAAAGAAAAAGAATTAATGCAATCAATACCCAAGGAGGAAAGACCAAATTATATATTCAACCAAACTTTGTCAAAAGAGCAGGAGCAAAATAAAGACATTTTTTTGAACACTAAATGAAAAAAAAGAATAAAAAAGAAGAATTCACAAAGGGTGGAGCCAGAGAAGCCCAGCCATTCTGCTATGATCTACAGCCATGCACATATCCTAGTCAATGATTCTCCACACAACACACAGAAAACATCACACTACAAACAAAAATGGGGAACAATGCAGGCCAACACCATCCATAGAGAATGAAGATGGCATCTTTGATTACTTGAAAAGTGCCAACCACTTATTAAGTCTCTCAGATATGGAAGATGTTTATAGAACTCAAAGAAAGCAACGATCCATCTGAACGATCCACAAATAAGCATCAAGAGGATATAAAAATAAAAAGGAGAAAACTCCAAACTGATATAACAGGACTGAAAAACTTGGTAGGCAAAATGGAAACCTCACTGGAAAGCCTCTCCAACAGAGTAACAGTCGCTAAGGATTAAATCAATAAGCTGGAAGATGAGATGCATAACAACTCCATACAACAGGAGAGACTGGAAAAGAGCCTTAAAGTAAATGATCAGACAATAAAAAAAATCATAAAAAAAAAATGTGGGCCCGGAGAGATAGCACAGCGGTGTTTGTTTTGCAAGCAGCCGATCCAGGACCAAAGGTGGTTGGTTCAAATCCCGGTGTCCCATATGGTTCCCCATGCCTGCCAGAAGCTATTTCTGAGCAGACAGACAGGAGTAACCCCTGAGCATCGCCGGGTGTGGCCCAAAAAAAAAACAAAAAAATTAATGTGAAGAGATAAAAAATAGATGTCTTTGGTAAACTCAAAAGAAACAACATAAGAATCATTGAAGTCCAATGAACCCAGGAAGAAAA
Source organism: Suncus etruscus (assembly GCF_024139225.1). Classification (NCBI taxonomy): domain Eukaryota; kingdom Metazoa; phylum Chordata; class Mammalia; order Eulipotyphla; family Soricidae; genus Suncus; species Suncus etruscus. Next base: position 97,609,617 of record NC_064858.1, read on the forward strand.
TTCCCAGGAAGAATCAATAGTCAAGGGCATCATTACAGAGAAACCCCCAGAGCTAAAGATGACATGCAACCAAATCCTGCATGCCCAAAGAGTACCACCAGCTAAAAGAGATCTGAAGAAAAGCACCTCAAGATTCATCTTAGTCACAATAACAAATCCCAAAGATAAACATAGAATACTGAAAGCAGCAAGATCAAAAAGGCAAATTACATTCAATGGAGCATCCTTAAAATCTATAGCAGATGTGGCACAAGATCTGAAGGCAGGCAATGGTGGATAGAAAACCACGAAAAATGCTTTGCCTATAATACTTCATCCAGCCAGACACACGTTCTGGTTTAAAGGACCCATACATAGCTTCATGGACAAATAACAGCTCAGAAACTTTGCAGACTCAAAACGAGCCTTAAAAGAAAAACTGAAGGGCCTACTTTAAGACAAGACAGACCAACAGACACATTAAAGTCTACACAAGGATGAAACTAAATCCCATGACAATTATCTCTCAATGGCAATGTACTAAATGCATCAGTTAAGAGACAGAGTGAAAAAATAGATCAAAAGTTGAACACAACATTCTGCTGCCTAAAAGAACACATCTGAATAGTCAGAACAAACATAGACTCAAAATTAGCGGTTGGAGGACAATCATCCAAGCAAACAACTTCCTTAAAAAGCTGGATTGGCCACATTAATACAGGAAGAAATCACATTCCTAAACATATATGACCAAAAAATATTTAAACAATTGTTGACAAATCTAAAAGAAGACATCAATAGCAACACAATAATAGTGGGAGGCATCAACACTGCTCTGTCACTCTTTAATTGGTAAGTCAGGATAAAACTAACAAGAATATTAAAAGCTCTAAAAGGAGAAATGGAAGAAATGTGGCCTAGTAATATATAAAGGGTTCTCTACCCCCAGAAAACTGGATACACATTCTTCTCCAGTGCACATGTGTCATTTTCTCCAGGATAGACCACATGCTGACCCATAATACACCTCCATAAAAATTAAGAGGATAGAAATTGAACAAACTACCTTCTCATATCATAATGCTCTAAAATTAGAAGTGGACAGACACAGAGGAAAACTTTTAACACCTGGAAGTTGAATAAGTCAGAGCTGAACAAACAGTGGGTCAGAGATTAAATCAAAGAGGAAATAAAAAGATTCCTGAAAACAAATAAGAAATAAGACACAAATTATTAGAATTTGTGGGACTTGGCAAAAGCGATACTCAGAAGAAAATTTATAGCTTTTCAAGCACATATCTTAAAGGAAGAACAAGTCTACATAAATAATTCAATGAGACAACTTATAAAATTAGAAAGTGATCAACAAAATAAACCAAAAATAGGTAGGCAAAAGGAAATAGCAAAGCTTAAAGCAGAAATTAATAAAGTGTAAATTCATAAAAAAATTAAAAATCAATGAAAGCAAAAGTTGGTTCTTTGAAAAATCAACAAGATTGATAAACCACTAGCAAAACTCACAAAGAAAAGGAAAGAGAGGAACTTAATAAACTGAATTAACAATGAAAAGGGGGAGATCACTAAAGATAATACATAGATACAAAGGGTAATCAGAGACTACTTTGAGAATCTATGCCACAAAAACAAGAGAACCTAGAAGAAATGGCTAAATTCTCAGACTTATAATCTTCCATGGTTGAATTAGGATGATCTAGCATATCTAAAAAGACCCACTACTATTGAAGAAATTAAAATGTATTCAAGGGCCAGAGAGATAGCATGGAGGTAAGGCGTTTGCCTTACATGCAGAAGGATGGTGGTTTGAATCTCAGCCTCCCATATGGTCCCCCCAGCCTGCCAGGAGTGATTTCTGAGCCTAGAGCCAGGAGTAACCCCTGAGCACTGCCAGGTGTGACCCTCCACAAAAAAATGATAATAAAAAGTTTTTTTTTTATTCACTAACAAATTCTTTCAAACCTTTCAAAAGGACCTACTACCAATCTTTCTCAGGCTCTTCAGGAAATTGAAGAAACAGAAACAATAAACAGAAACAATTCCAAATAATTTTATAACGCTAACATCACCCTGATACCAAAAGCACACAGAGATGCTGCAAAAAAGAAAACTATAGGCCAATATCCCTGATAAACACAAATGCAAAGATTCTCAACAAAATTCTAGCAAATAAGATCCAACACCTCATCAAGAAGGTCATATACTATGACAAGTAGGTTTAATTCCAAAGATTCAAGGATTGATTAACATATACAAATCAATCAATATAATGTACCATATCAGCAAAAGAAAAAATAAAAACCATATCAATGGATGCAGAGAATGCATTTGATAAGGTCCAACACCCATTCATGATACAAAAAAAAAACCTCTCAACAAGATGGGAATGGAAGCAACTTTTCTCAATACATCATGGCCATTTACCACAGTCAATGGCAAATATTATACTCAATGAAGATAAACTAAAAGCCTTTTATCTAAAATCTGCTACAAGATAAGGCTGCCCCCTCTCACCACTCCTATTCCACATAGTACTGAAGACACTTGCCATAATAATTATACAAGACAAAAATATCAAGGACATCTAGATAGGAAAGGAAAAAGTCAAGCTCTCACTGTTCGCAGATGACATGATACTATAATTAGAAAACACTAAAGACTCTACCAAAAAGCTTCTAGAAACAATAGGTTACTATAGCAAAGTGGCAGGCTACAAAATTAACATGCAAAAATCAATGGTCTTCTTATATACCAATAATGATAAAGAAGAAATGCATATAAAAATTCCCATTCACAATAACACCATAGAAACTCAGATACTTTGGAGACAACTTAATTAAATAGGTGAAGGATCTATGCAAAGAAAACTACAAAACACTGCTTCAGAAAGTAAAAAAGGACACAGGAAAGGAAGACACATACCTGTTCATGGATTAAGAGGATTAACATAATTAAAATGGCAATACTTCCCAAAGCTTTGTACAGATTTAATTCAATTCCTCTAAGTATACCCATAGCTTTCTTCAAAGAAGTGGATCAAACACTCCTGAAATTCATCTGGAGCAATAAACACCCATGAATAGCTAGAGTCACCCTTAGGTAAAAAAGAAGTTTGGAGGCATAACTTTCCTCAATTTTAAATTGCACTACAAAGCAATAGTCATTAAAATAGCATGGTATTGGAATAAAGATAGACCCTCAGATCAATGGAATAGATTTGGGTATTCAGAAAATGTTCCCCAGACATACAATCAATTAATCTTTGATAAAGGGTCAATAAGGGCAAAATGGAGCAAGGGAAGCCTCTTAAACAAGTGTTGTTTAAGCCACATGCAAAAAAGCAAACTTGGACCTCCATCTAAACACTATGCAAAAGGGTAAAATTCAAAGGATTAAAGATTTTGATATCAAACATGGAACCATAAGGTATATAGAAGAACATGTAGATAAAACACTCCATAACATTGAATCTAAAGGCATCTTTAAGGAGGAAACGTCACTGTCCACACAAGTGGAAGTAGAGATAAATAATGGGACTATATTAAGTGGAGAAGCTTCTGTATCTCAAAGGAAATAGTGACTAAGATACAAAGGCCACCCACAGAATGGGACAAACTATTCACCCAATGCCCATCAGATAAAAGGCTAATATCTAAGATATACAAGGTACTGACATAACTTAACATGAAAAAAATCTAACCCCATCAATGAGTAGAAAAAAATGAATAGCCACTTTCTCAAAGAAGAAATACAAATGGCCAAAAGGCACATGAGAAAATCCTCTACATCTAAACAACAATGAGTTACCATCTCATGCCACAGAGACTGGCACACATTACAAAAAACAAAAACAATCAGTGCTGGTGGGATGTGGGGAGAAAGGAACTCTCATTCATTGCTGGTGGGAATGCCATCATGTTCATCCTTTATGAAAAACAATATGGAGATTCCTAAAAAAAAACTAGACATTGAACTACCATATGATCCATTTTTAGGGATAAATCCTAGGAACACAAAAACACAATACAAACATGCTGTCTGCACACCTATATTCATTGCAGCATTATTTACAATTGCCAGAATCTGGACACAATTCTGATGCCTGACAACAGGTAAGTGGCTAAAGAAACTGTGGTACATCTACACAATAGAATAATATACAGCCATCAGAAAAAATAGAGTTATAACATTTTCCTATACATGGATGGACATGGAAACTATTATGCTGAGTGAAATAAGTAAGAGAGAGAGAAATAGACCCGGAATAGTCTCACTCATCTGTGGGATTTAAGAAAAATAAAAGATAGTATGGTCATAATGCCCAGAGACATTAGAGAGGAGGGCTGGATGGACCAGCCCATGGTATGAAGCTTACCATACAGAGTTGTCAGTGCAGTTATAGAAATAATTGTACTAACAAGTATCATGACAGTAGTAGTAAATGAGAGAAATAAAATGCCTGCCTCAAATACAGACTGGGGGCAGGGGAGGAAGGAAGTTTGGGGTATTGGTGGTGGGAAGGTTGCACTGGTAAAGGGGATTGTTCTTTTTTATAACTGAAACCCAACCACAAACATGTTTGTAATCATGGTGCTTAAATAAAAATATTATTTTTATAAAAAGGAAAAAGAAGAAGACTGAAGTGATTAACAGGCAAATAAAATACTGCCCTAGAAATAAAGACATGACAATGGTCACATATCCTAGTGATCCTGGGTAACATTGATAGATAATGTACATCCAAAACATGTGGATACTATATGGATGGGGAAATAAAAACCCGTAAGACAAGTAGAGAAAGAATCAGAATGAAGAAAGGATTTTAAATAATGCAGATTGGAATTAGTTAGAGAAATTGAGGCTCATTGCATTGGAAAAAAGGAAGGCAAAAATGTTTTCATGTATCAGACTCAGAAAAAGGCATGATTAGACTATTTTATTAACTCATTTTTTTTCTACAACCTCACTTCCCAGAAGAACCTTATCATGTTTGGTTTTCTTTTCACAGAATGCCCTGGATGGGAATTTAGAGCATATATGTTTTAAATTAGAGTCAGCATGTTACTAAGGCTTTCTTTTAAAAATTGTATAATGAACTGGCCTGAGTGATAGCACAGTGGTAGGACATTTGCATTGCACTTGGCCAATCGGGGATGGACCCGGGTTTGATGTCCGGCATCCCATATGGTCCCCCAACCTTGCCAAAAGTGATTTCTGAGCACTGAGCCAGGAGTAACCCCTGAGTGCTACAAGGTGTGGCCCCAGAAACAAAAATATGTATAATGAAGAAGCACTGCATTGTAATAATAAAAGATATGTAGGCTTCAGGTGTGCATCATTAAAAATAACAATATGGCTAAAGTGCACCTGCTTCCCTTGGGTTCTTGTTAGAAATAAGTGAAACATTAGATGTCCCTCCATAGTATATAGTCAGAAAGGGTAAGCTATTGTTTTCATAATCATTATTTTATTAGAATAATCATAATCATTCTTTTATAAATCCAGGAGACAGAAACCCTTATTTCCATTTATAGAAGAAAAGAGGCATTAAGAGGATAAAGTTGTCAGTTTACCCCAAATCTGATTTGAGAGTGCAGGTCTTTATTTTTGTATTGTTCTATTACTTGATGTTTCTTTAAGGAAGGTTTGCAGGAGATTATGAAAAGTGTTTGCAAGTGCTTTAAGGTTTGTCTCTCATTCAGGCTGGAGTAAATGTCCTTATTTGCCTCAAAATCAGACCTTTTCTTGGGTTAAATCATGAAAAAAAAAAGCCAGATTGGGGTTGCTATAAAGAGAAATCAAAAGGTAAGGAGTTGAAAGCAGGTAAATCTCTTTAAAAGGCCGGTAAAATCTGCTGTTCCTTCAACCTCTTAGTCTCTGCTGTTATGCAAATGAACTTAAAGTCAGTCTATTGAGGACATTGCAGAAAAGATTCCTGTAACTGCCTCCATGATGCCTGACCTCAGCAATTACTCAGGGACAGAACTTCCACCGCACTAATAACCCCCTACCCTCTGTGGTAAGAACAACAGAGCTGTTCGTCCTACATTTAGGACCAAGGATGGGTGTGAATTTTCTGACATTTCCAGAAAAGAGGGGTTTTCTCCAGGAAGCGAGAGGGTTTCTTCTTTGTTGACTTTGAGTCATTTTTGCATATCATGTATCAAGTAACTGAATTATTTATATTCAAATAGTCAAGGAATTCTCTAGTCAATGGTCTTCATCTTTTTATATTAATGGCTACCGACTGATAACTACTGGCTTGAGCAGCAATGTTTTGGGGTTATTTAGTTTTGTTTTAATGAATCCAAAAGAAAATTTCTGCGGATGAATGACTGTGAGTCACTGGTTTTCAACCCACTATTTGGACACATCAGTGGGAAAGTGTTTATAGCTCCAGTCTCACTTAGTACCACAGATCCAGGACCATCCCTTCACTGATGATTATTGAGATCTTTTTGCAGGGAGCCCTTGGGGAAGACATCCCCAGGTCGGAGAAGAATTCTGCTCCTACTTTGAGTGCCTCTCTAACCCTGCCATTGATCTCAGGGATGACTCTGCTGCAAGTAATGACCTAGTGAACCCTCAAAAGGCTACATACACTCTGACATGGGGACAGGAAAGAGATGACTCACTGCCTAACTTTGCATTTATGTTTGGTTCCTCAAAGCCACCCTGTTTGCCCTCATTTCTCACAAAGTTTTTCTTGCACTTATGGGGCATTTTTTCACCAAAAGCGTTTTCCATCTTAATATGACAAATGAAGTAATTATCTATGATAGGGGTGGGTTCATGAAAAGGAGAACTCAATGAACAATAGTTTAATCAGATGGGATTATACTATTATTCACATAAACCGGACTCCTAGGAATGCATTAATGATATGGCAGAGACATCGGAGACATCAGGGACCTGAACTTGCCTTTAGACTCTGCTCCATTCTTTGCCATCCATGGGAAGTTTCCAAGTGACTTCCTGGTAACTGATTGTTACCAAAGTTCAACTCTCACAGTCTTATTCTGGATGAAAGGAAAGAAAAAGGTAAAACTCTATCTCCCAGATAAGTGGCTGGCATATAAAGAGATGTTGCACAAAAAGCTGGGAAATTATTTAAAACACACACACACACAAATCTTCACACAAATCTACCCCTTAACTTGTACGGCACTACAAGTTGCTACAAAAGAAGTAAGGGAGAATGCTTTGGGGTTAGGAAAACAATATCAATTTAATGGAACAGAAATTAGTAAGAATTAGGTGAGTTGGCCAGTGTAATACAAATCCTTGAAGAATAGGAGGAAAGAGTAAAAAATACCCTTTTATTTTAAACAAAATGAGCAAAGTTTAGAGTCTTTCGAGTAATTTATGTATTTTGTGTTTAAAAATACCATAATAAAAATGGATTCCAAAAGCAGTTAGGCACATGCTTGCCATGCATCATCAGATGCGTGTTTGATTACTGGAACCACGTGGCAACCCAAGCAGCTGTGGGTATTAGCCCTAGGAACTCCTCAGTACACTGATGTGGTCCTGGAACCTCCCTGCCCCATTAAGATGCCCTGGGGATACAGTACTGCAGGACCTAAGCAGAATCCCTGGGCCCTTGATTTGGACCACTGGTACAGTTGACCAAGAATAACTGATGGGCCTGTGTCTCTTGAAAATAGCTTGAAAGCCCATTCCAAGAACCAAAAATGTTGCTCAAAAGTTAAAGAGCTTGACTTGCATGAGAATGCCTGAATAACTATGACTTCTGCCACTGTGGGACCCTAGTGACCCCTGAGTACTACTGGATAACCACTAAACCATCTGGCCCAAACAACTGGGCCAATATCAATAGAAGTGGCTCTTAAGGTTTTCAAGAATATTGCTGGGGAAGCACCAATAAAAATATATGTATGATCTTGAAATAACTGCTCATCACTTTCTCTGGAAATAAAGTTATAGAAGTTGTTAGAAAAATACTGGTTAAACACGAAGCCCGACTACACATTATATCATAAAGAAACCAGCAACAGCAGAAACAGCAGCATAGAGAGAACAGGTATGTAATTATCGTTTTACTACAAAGGCCATAATAATTTACTAGGGATCTTATACAGGAATACAGGTAAAGATTATGATGGGAAATTATTGACTCCAATGGAAACATTTCAAAACATTATGGTTGAATGCCTTAACCTTACCACATTTAAAATAACCTCTCAGTTTTTCTGCCCATAGGGGTTCCTGGATACAAAGGGTGAACATCCTATGGTGGTATTTTGATGCTGAGTCACACGAGGCACCATACTCAGCTTGCATCATGAAAATGTCCAGATATAACTCTTTTTTTTTTCGGATATAACTCTTTTTTTATAATTTTTTTTTATTTAAACACCTTGATTACATACATGATTGTGTTTGGGTTTCAGTCATATAAAGAACACCACCCATCACCAGTGCAACATTCCCATCACCAATGTCCCAAGTCTCCCTCCTCCCCACCCGACCCCCGCCTGTACTCTAAACAGGCTCTCAATTTCCCTCATACATTCTCATTATTAGGACAGTTCAAAATGTAGTTATTTCTCTAACTAAACTCATCACTCTTTGTGGTGAGCTTCCTGAGGTGAGCTGGAACTTCCAGCTCTTTTCTCTTTTGTGTCTGAAAATTATTATTACAAGGGTGTCTTTCATTTTTCTTAAAACCCATAGATGAGTGAGACCATTCTGCGTTTTTCTCTCTCTCTCTCTGACTTATTTCACTCAGCATAATAGATTCCGTGTACATCCATGTATAGGAAAATTTCATGACTTCATCTCTCCTGACAGCTGCATAATATTCCATTGTGTATATGTACCACAGTTTCTTTAGCCATTCGTCTGTTGAAGGGCATCTTGGTTGTTTCCAGAGTCTTGCTATGGTAAATAGTGCTGCAATGAATATAGGTGTAAGGAAGGGGTTTTTGTATTGTATTTTTGTGTTCCTAGGGTATATTCCTAGGAGTGGTATAGCTGGATCGTATGGGAGCTCGATTTCCAGTTTTTGGAGGAATCTCCATATCGCTTTCCATAAAGGTTGAACTAGAGGGCATTCCCACCAGCAGTGGATAAGAGTTCCTTTCTCCCCACATCCCCGCCAACACTGTATATTCTCATTCTTTGTGATGTGTGCCATTCTCTGTGGTGTGAGGTGGTATCTCATCATTGTTTTGATTTGCATCTCCCTGATGATTAGTGATGTGGAGCATTTTTTCATGTGTCTTTTGGCCATTTGTATTTCTTCTTTGTCAAAGTGTCTGTTCATTTCTTCTCCCCATTTTTTGATGGGATTAGATGTTTTGTTTTTTTTTGTTTGTTTTTTGTAAAGTTCTGTCAGTGCCTTGTATATTTTGGAGATTAGCCCCTTATCTGATTGGTATTGGGTGAATAGTTACTCCCACTCAGTGGGTGGCTCTTGTATCTTGGGCACTATTTCCTTTGAGGTGCAGAAGCTTCTCAGCTTAATATATTCCCATCTGTTAATTTCTGCTTTCACTTGCTTGGAGAGTGCAGTTTCTTCCTTGAAGATGCCTTTAGCCTCAATGTCCTGGAGTGTTTTACCTACGTGTTGTACTATATATATTATGGTTTTGGGTCTGATATCGAGGTCTTTAATCCATTTGGATTTTACCTTTGTACATGATGTTAGCTGGGGGTCTAAGTTCAATTTTTTGCAAGTGGCTATCCAGTTGTGCCAACACCACTTGTTGAAGAGGCTTTCTTTGTTCTATTTAGGATTTTTTGCTCCTTTATCAAAAATTAGGTGATTGTATGTCTGGGGAACATTCTCTGAGTATTCAAGCTTATTCCACTGATCTGAGGGCCTGTCCTTATTCCAATACCATGCTGTTTTGATAACTATTGCTTTGTAGTAAATTTTAAAGTTGGGGAAAGTAATTCCTCCCATATTCTTTTTCCCAATGATTGCTTTAGGTATTCTAGGGTGTTTATTGTTCCAAATAAATTTTAAAAGTGCCTGATCCACTTCTTTGAAGAATGTCATGGGTATCTTTAGGGGGATCGCATTAAATCTTACAGTGCTTTGGGGAGTATTGCCATTTTGATGATGTTAATCCTGCCAATCCATGAGCAGGGTATGTGCTTCCATTTCCGCGTGTCCTCTCTTATTTCTTGGAGCAGAGTTTTATAGTTTTCTTTGTATAGGTCCTTCACATTTTTAGTCAAGTTGATTCCAAGATATTTGAGTTTGTGTGGCACTATTGTGAATGGGGTTGTTTTCTTAATGTCCATTTCTTCCTTATTAGTATTGGTGTATAGAAAGGCCATTGATTTTTGTGTGTTAATTTTGTAGCCTGCCACCTTGCTATATGAGTCTATTGTTTCTAGAAGCTTTTTGGTAGAGTCTTTGGGGTTTTCTAAGTAGAGTATCATGTCATCTGCAAACAGTTAGAGCTTGACTTCTTCCTTTCCTATCTGGATTCCCTTGATATCTTTTTCTTGCCTAATCGCTATAGCGAGTACTTCCAGTGCTATGTTGAATAGGAGTGGTGAGAGAGGACAGCCTTGTCTTGTGCCAGAATTTAGAGGAAAGGCTTTCATTTTTTCTCCATTGAGGACAATATTTGCCTCTGGCTTGTGGTAGATGGCCTTAACTATATTGAGAAAGGTTCCTTCCATTCCCACCTTGCTGAGAGTTTTGATCAAGAATGGGTGTTGGACCTTGTCAAATGCTTTCTCTGCGTCGATTGATATGATCATGTGATTTTTATTTTTCTTGCAGTTGATGTTGTGTATTATGTTGATAGATTTACGGATGTTAAACCAGCCTTGCATTCCTGGAATGAAACCTACTTGATCGTAGTGGATGATCTTCTTAATGAGGCATTGAATCCTATTTGCCAGGATTTTGTTGAGGATCTTTGCATCTGCATTCATCAGCGATATTGGTCTGTAATTTTCTTTTTTCGTAGCATCTCTGTCTGGTTTAGGTATCAAGGTGATGTTGGCTTCATAAAAGCTATTTGGAAGTTTTCCTGTTTTTTCAATTTCATGAAAGAGTCTTGCCAGGATTGGTAGTAGTTCCTCTTGAAAGGTTTGAAAGAATTCATTAGTAAATCCATCTGGGCCTGGGCTTTTGTTTTTGGGCAGACATTTGATTACTTTCTTAATTTCCTCAATAGTAATGGGTGTGTTTAGATATGCTACATCCTCTTCATTCAATCGTGGAAGATTATAAGATTCCAAGAATTTATCCATTTCTTCCAGGTTTTCATTTTTAGTGGCATAGAGTTTCTCAAAGTAGTTTCTGATTACCCTTTGAATCTCTACCATATCAGTAGTGATCTCTCCTTTTTCATTCCTAATACGAGTTATCAAGTTTCTCTCTCTTTCTTTCTTTGTTAGTTTTGCCAGCGGTCTATCAATCTTGTTTATTTTTTTTCAAAGAACCAACTTCTGCTTTCGTTGATCTTTTGGATGGTTTTTCGGGTTTCCACTTCATTGATTTCTGCTCTCAGCTTTGTTATTTCCTTCTGCCTCCCTATTTTTGGATCCTTTTGTTGAGCACTTTCTAATTCTATGAGCTGCGTCATTAAGCTATTCAGGTATTCCCCTTCTTCTTTTCTGATGTGTGCTTGCAAAGCTATAAATTTTCCTCTCAGTACGCTTTTGTTGTGTCCCATAGGTTCTGATAGTTTGTGTCTCCATTGTCATTTGTTTTCAGGAAGGTTTTGATTTCCTCTTTGATTTCATCTCGGACCCACTGATTATTCAGTATGAGGCTATTTAACTTCCAGGTGTTAAAATTTTTCTTCTGTGTCCCTTTGTAGTTCATATATAATTTCAGGGCTTTGTGGTCAGCAAAGGCAGCCTGCAAAATTTCTATCCTCTTGATATTATGGAGGTATGTTTTATGTGCTAACATGGAGTCTATCCTGGAGAATGTCCCATGTACATTAGAGAAAAATATGTATCCAGGATTCTGGGGGTGGAGTGTCCTGTATATATCTACTAGGCCTCTTTCTTCCATTTCTCTCCTCAGGTCTAGTATATTCTTGTTGGGTTTCAGTCTGGTTGACCTGTCTAGTGTTGACAATGCCGTGTTAAGGTCTCCCACAATTATTGTGTTGTTATTGATATTTTTCAGATTTGTCAACAGTTGTATTAAATATTTTGCTGGCCCCTCATTCGGTGCATATATGTTTAGGAGGGTGATTTCTTCCTGCTGTACATATCCCTTGATTAATACAAAATGTCCATCTTTGTCCCTTACAACTTTCCTAAGTATAAAGTTTGCATCATCTGATATTAGTATGGCCACTCCTGCTTTTTTATGGGTGTTGTTTGCTTGGATGATTTTCCTCCAGCCTTTTATTTTGAGTCTATGTTTGTTCTGACTATTCAGGTGCGTTTCTTGTAGGCAGCAGAAGGTTGGATTGAGTTTTTTTTGATCCATTTAGCCACTCTGTGTCTCTTAACTGGTGCATTTAGTCCATTGAAATTGAGAGAAAGAATTGTCCTGGGAGTTAGTGCCATCTTTATATTAAAGTTTGTTGTGTCTGTTGGTAAGCCTTGTCTTAAAGTATGCCGTTCAGTTTTTCTTTTAAGAACGGTTTTGAGTCTGTGAAGTTTTTGAGCTGTTGTTTGTCTGTGAAACTATGTATTGTTCCTTCAAACCTGAACGTGAGTTTTGCTGGGTGCAGTATTCTAGTTGAAGCATTTATTTCATTGAATTTTGTCACTATGTCCCAGCACTGCCTTCTGGCCTTGAGTGTTTCTGGTGACAGGTCTGCAGTAAATCTCAAGGATGTTCCCTTGAATGTAATTTCTCTTTTCGATCTTGCTGCTTTCAGAATTCTGTCTCTATTTATGGGATTCGTCATTGTGACTAGGATGTGTCTTGGGGTGTTTTTTCTGGGGTCTCTTTTAGTTGGCACTCTTCGGGCATGCAGGATTTGATCGCATGTATTCATTAGCTCTGGTAGTGTCTCTTTAATGATGTTCTTGACTGTTGATTCTTCCTGGAGATTTTCTTCCTGAGTCTCTGGGACTCCAATGATTCTTAAGTTGTTTCTGTTGAGCTTATCATAGACTTCTATTTTCATCTGTTCCCATTCTTTGAGTAATTTTTCCATTGTTTGATCATTTACTTTGAGGCTTTTTTCCAATTTCTTCTGCTGTATGGAATTGTTATGCATCTCATCTTCCAGTGTACTGATTCTATCCTCAGCTGCTGTTAACCTGTGGGAAATCTCAACCATGTTTTTTTCAATTCATCTACTGAGTTTTTCAGACCTGTTATTTGATCTGAAATTTCAGTTTGGAGTTTTCTCATTTCTATCTTCATATTCTCCTGATTCTTATTAGTGTTCTCTTCTATACTTTGTTTGAGTTCTTTGAACATCTTCCATATTGCAACTCTAAACTCCTTATCTGAGAGACTGAGTAGGTGGTTGGTCAGGCTCAAGTCATTAGAGTTGCCATCTTCATTCTCTATTTCTGGCACTGGCCCGCGTTGTTTCCCCATTGTCACACTAGTATTGTGGGTTTTTCTACGTGTTGTGGTTGTATTCATCGGCTAAATGATGTGCACCATCGCGAAGGGGAGCGGAGCATCCATGCTCCTCTGGCTCCTCCCTTTCTGGGCGTGTTGACTCACCTCCACGGAAGACTCACGGGAAGGCAGGCTCCCTGGAAGGCTCACAGGAAGGCAGGCTGGCTGATGAGCCACACCCAGGATGAAATCAGGCCGAAAATGCAGGACAGCAGGGTGGAGAGGCAGAAGGGTGCTGGCATCTGAGATCCAGCGGAGTTCAGTGGCTCCTCCCTTTCTGCTTGGATATAACTCTTTAACATACTCTTTAACTCTAGATTATGCCTTCTTTTAGGACGGAAGTGCATGACCAGCCAGACCACCGAAGCAGCAACCGTGACCTACAGATTTTTACTACAGGGCCTAAGCATCGAACACGTTCAAGCAAACTAACATGCCCTTGCTCTTTTACCCTCTCTTCTCATTACTTCATATTTTTGTTGGTGTTGTTGTTTAATTGTTGGTTTGTTTTGTTCTGTTTTGTTTTCCCTTTTCTCTCTTCTTGTCTCCCTTTTCTTCCACCTTCTCCTCATTACCATCAATTCAATCATGTCAAATAAAAGCCACATGGTTACCTCCTCTATAGGAAAGGAAAGGAAGCTGATATATAGGGTGCTGCAGACAATACTGCAAAGAGTAAACACCTATATAGATAGACCTCACTGACACAATGGTTAGTACTCGAGACAGGAAACCTATACATATCCAAAAGTTGATCTATTAGTTTCCTTTCCTTACAAGTACTATACCTACGTATCTTTCTGTACTCAGCATATCTCTTGCCCTCCCCACCTCTCTACATTAATATATACCTAAGCTAACTTCTATATGTTTATATGGGGGCAGGAGCACACAGAGATAGGAATCCTCCTTAAGAGACAAACCTAAACCACAAACAATCCATACCTATACCCTATATAACCCCTCCCACGTACTATCCCCTCTCCCCCCTCAGAAACCTGACTATTCCTTCACCCCTTAATCCAATCCCCGATATCCCCACCATGCTATAACTCTTCACCCTCAGTTCTTAACCCATTAGGCATCAAGACCAACCTCCTACACCAACAAACCAGTACCCAGTTCCTTAAGTGAAGAGACATCCACTCAAACTCACACTTCGTTCCCAGCAAGAAAATAGAACCAACAGCCCGACTGACTCATGCAGTGTGGCCCTCCTAATCACCTCTCCCTATTGTGGACTGTGACTTAATACCAGATTAGCTCCAAAAGGACTCCCATTGCTAGAACTCTACCCAAGACCTCCTGCGTGGAGCCCACACCTCACGAGGAAATCACATATAGTATAGGGGAAGCCTATACTATCATCATATGTATAGACCTAAACAACACTACATCTTACACTGTTTCTTCCCAGATGTAATCTCCTGTATCACTTTCTCCCTTTTTCTTTGTTTTTTTTCTTTTTTCCCCCCTTGTTCATTTTTTCTTTTTTTGTTTTGTTTTGTTCTACTTTTTGTTTTTGATTTGATGTGTTTTGTGCTTCTTTTGGGGTCACAGCTGGCGGAGCTTGGAGGGTGCTCCTGGCTCTGTGCTTGGAAGTTGCCCCTGGTGGGCATGGGGGACCATGTGGGATGCCGGGATGTGAGCTACCTACCGTCCTTCTGCAGGAAGGACAGACGCCTTGCCTCCATGCTATCCCTCCCGGCCCCACTTTATTCTTTTAATTATGTCCTTTATTTAATCCTTTTATTTTCTTTTAAGAAACTCTTTTTTCTTTAGATATGTCTGAGCATATATATTTTTAGTTTCTGTCATGGGTCTGTTTTCTTCTCTCTCCACCCCAGCAATATAATGTAGCATCACTTCTTCCTGCAAAGGCATATTAAAAATAGGGGAAATTTTACGTCTAAAAACAAGCTCTTATCTACTAGGAATAAGAACTTATACTTTTTTACAACACAGGGACATCTCCCACCCTGAATGTATGTCATGGGGAATCAACCTAGACTCCAGGAAAATAGGCACCGACCGTCCAGCCTTGACTCCTGGATCCCAGACATAGAAACGACAGAGTTCTCCACAATGGCTCCAGGAACCAAGTCCCCTCCAGGGCATTCATAATGCTGCTCTGAAGCCAACATGCACCAGTTCTAAATTGATAACCTGACAACGAGGAAATGGGAACAATTAGATCTAAGAGCAAGTTATCCTTCCTCACCAGCCAATGATAAGACAAAATTAGAAGACATGTCACCCTTTGATCTGTGCAAAAACCAAGATTGCTATATACAGATGACTGGTTGTTACAACCAGGACTAGACGCATCCCGGGACCAACAGCAACAACAACAAAAAGCTCTAACCTAGCTTTTGGTCTACAATCTGTTCAACAAACAAGATCTCCAATTCCAGAGGTCTGACTGAGACAACCGCAAGTGAACGAAGGAAGACTGTCCCAGGCTCCATCCTAGGAGCAACATAATGACCAAGAACACCAACTACAGAAGATGAATTAAAACGACACTGAAGAAGCAGAACTGCTAGAACCACAAAGAAACCCTTCATCGTTAGCTCCATTCCTTGAGCTGCACAGTCACCAAGATCTTTAGATACAGAGGACTGATTTTACCATCCATGACGAAGCTGAAGTTTTCCATACACCACAAAAGCACCGAGGGGAGAGTAAATGATCATGCAAGGAGTCTATAGTTAATCCCATGACAGTACACTTCAGGGATGGAGAAACCCTGTATCTCCTAGGCCAAGGGAATTCCCTCTACAATATCACCAATAGTTACTGTGCCTATGCAGGGGGAAAAAGAAAAAAAGGAAAAAAATCATTTTTCCACATATATATATTTATTTATTGATTGTTTTTTATGTCTTTATTTTGGTATAGATATTGAATATGATGTCTCCTTATTTTATATTATTTTATCTTATCTTTCTCTTTCTTTTTGCACTCCGGCATGATTTGAATTCAGAACCAAGACTATTCTCTTTATTGCTGTAGGACTCACTGGATATTTAATTTTTTTGTTGTTGTTGTTTTTGAGCCACACCCATTTGATGCTCCCTGCTAAGCGCTCAGAAATTGCCCCTGCCTTGGAGGGACCATATGGGACATGCTGGGGGATCGAACCGTGGTCCTTCCTTGGCTAGCGCTTGCAAGGCAGAGACACCTTACCTCTAGCGCCACCTCACCAACCCCTTGGATATTTAATTTAACATTTATTTTTGTATTGTTATGGTATTTCAATTACCTTTTTCAAGTCCTCTCTCAAACCGAGGCTGATCGCCACTAGAAGGACTCCGCCCATTTTCAGCATAATTTTATTATTTTTTAAAATTTTTTTTGCTTAATCTTTACCCCATTCTATTGCTTTTCTTTCCCTCAAACAAAACCACATAACTCGATTTATCTAGCTTAGCCTCTCAAATAGAGGGAGAAACAAGGGAGGGCAGTAGGACCAAACAGGTGTACGATCACTGATAGTAAGCTAGACAATGAGGGGACCACCTACTCTAGCACCCCGGGGGGTGATGGTGGGGAATATGGGTTGCAGAAAGGAGACGGGGAAGGGGAGAGGACAAATTTGGTGGTGGGTATTCCCCTGATTCAATGTTAATATGTACCTAAAATACTAATGTGAAAGATATGTAAGCCACTATGATCAAAATAAAAATTAAAAGAAAAGAAGAGAGAAAAATACTGGTTAAATATGTAGGTTAAG
The DNA here is from genome assembly GCF_024139225.1 of Suncus etruscus. NCBI lineage: Eukaryota > Metazoa > Chordata > Mammalia > Eulipotyphla > Soricidae > Suncus > Suncus etruscus. The sequence goes on from NC_064858.1 coordinate 97,626,884, forward strand.
GAGTAGGGATTGTTGAGTGACAAACCCCTGCCTGGTAAAAAGTCACAGCACAATCCCAGCATCACTTCAAATGGTCCAGCACCATTTGGCTCATGGCTATTTAATGAGCACCACAGCCAAATATGTGAGCACCATAGACAAGTGTGTGAATACCACTTGTCAAGATTTAGACAATTGGCATTGCGATAACTAAAGATAGGGGCATAGAGTACAGGTTTTAGAGATTGGGTAAGTGGTTTCTATTAATGGAAGATTCCTTATATTAATCATGAATACAATTAACTAGGATCTGAACCTTTCAATAGAATAGGACAGAACACAGACATACTTTCCTATCTATAGACATAGATGATGCAACAAGAAGTCATGAAAAAAGAAGAGCAGCTGGATTCCCCCAGGCCATCCTGGAGTCTTTCAGGAAAATGAAAGTTACTGAGTGAGAAAGTCATCTCCAACAGAGAGGCAAGGTGAGTGCCACTGGTCCACTGTTAACAGAGAAGATAAAAGTGAAGCAATTCTCTGAAAAAAATCTCAACCACAGGTTGATGTGTCTCTTTTCACACTCTAGTCTTTTATTAGAAATGGAAAGACAGTAAGAGTTTGTAGACTTCACTACATTAGGATTGCTACAGAAGGAGGAGAAACAGACAGAAAAATTAATCTTCACCTACCTATGTTTCTTTGCTCAGTTGTTTTCAACAGGAAACTAAAAATCAAGACAATCATTTTTCATTTGTAGGGCTATTCATTTAATTGCTGTGATTGTTGATTTAATATAAAATAAAGTAGAAAATTTCATGTGTTGGGGAGGCCTCCCTCAGCATGGCAAGGCACCTTAGGTCCTTGGGCCAGCAGGTTTGATGAAGGGTAATAGCAGCAAGAAACTATTCACAAGCAGTTAGTTAAAATTTCATTGTAGTCATCTTGCTCTTATTCCAAGGCCCTATCCGCCATATGCTTTTCCTCACATAGCTTCAATATTAAGCTTTTGCCAAGTAACTTCTTGTTACTTCTTTTCTAGCTTGCCACCGCTTTTTCTCCTCCCTACCCTCCAGCCAGACACTATTTTTTTTCAAGATACCTCCCCATCCCAGATGCAGGCAGATCTGACCATCCAGGAGGGATTAACATACCAACAGAAACTTTAGAGCATTGAAGAAGGGATACCTTACACTATGATTACTGTTATGTCCATCATAAAAATAGGAGAAATCCCTAAGACAAGTGTAAGTTCCACATAGTCCACAATGAAAGCATTGAATTGGATTAAACATAGGACACCTCAAAGGTAAATTATTTATAAATTATTTATTCTAATAGGCTATTAAGTAAATGACTAATATGAGATTCTAAAAACAGTTATATTGTAAAAACAAAAAAAAATGTAAGTAAGACTTAAAAATAAGTCAATCAGATAGGTGGGGATCTAAATGTCCTTTGGTGTCAAGTTTTCCCTTTGTCTCCTTACTTAAGTTGCATAAGAATTAATGGAAAAACCTTCAAAGTCATCTCAGACATGTAACTTTTAAAAAAATTAAATTGGCATGCAACTTTTTAAAGAAAGGCCAGGAGTTTGCTAAAATTTTTATCCAACTCTTACAAGCTTCTCAAAAATATTTTTTCAAAAAAATACTGAAATGAGAACACATTGGAAAAAAAGTTGTTTGGATGTGCTATAGTGGCTAAACTATCACTGGACAGAGTTAGCAATATTTATCTCCTGCTTCAACCACACTGATGGGAATGGAAATTCTATACATTCAGTTAAAGAATTTGCATACTGGGCAGTATGCAAATACTGGAGCAGAAGCCCCAAGCTTGGAACTCTTTCATTTCTCACACTCTTCTCTGAGAAATTTATGGTCAGTACCAAATAACTTAATTAGTAATGTATTTCTTCATTATTTCTATGTAGATTGGAAGCCCTAGTTCAACAGGGACAATTGCTATATTTATCATATATCTCCCCAAATGTCTTTTAGAGAAAAATTCATATTTTTATGCATCCATTCATCTGTTCATTAAACTTACATTTATCTGGAGCCTATTATGTATCAGAATTCATTCAACATGCATTCTGAGGAAGTTAACTATACAAAATAAACCCTAAAGGAGACAAATGCATCCAAAGAAAATTTAAAACAACAAACAACTATATAATGTGAATGGTTTCATTGAACTACATGGTGAAGAGGCATTTCTGAGAAAATAATATTAAGACAGAGTCTTGGTACCTAATGATGGAATAAGTGTGTACACAGGAAACAGAAGCCCTTCATGACCAGAGCACAGTGATTCAAGAAGAGTATGATTTGACATGAGGGGGTAGGAAAATATCAGAGAAGCATTATTAGGACTTGGGAATCCACAGTTTAGCATACAGTTTTTATTCTAAATGGAGTGCAGATAAATGGCATCATCTAACTTACATTTTTTTAAGATCGTGTGTTTTAAGAAACAATAAATCAAGATGAATAATTGGTTTATTATAGTAGTCAATGAGAAGGAATATGTTACTTGAAACAAAGATAAAGAAATGTAATGTGTGGGCCAGAACAGTGGCACAAGCAATAAGGCGTTTGCCTTGCCTGCACTAGCCTAGGACAGACTGCGGTTTGATCCCCCAGAGTCCCATATGGTCCCCCAGGCCAGGAGTGATTTCTGAGCGCATAGCCAGGAGTAGCCCCTGAGCATCACAGAGTGTGCCACAAAAGCCAAAAAAAAAAAAAAAAAGGAAATGTGATGTGAGGACATATTTGGGTAAAGAGGATTTTTTTTAATTAGTAAGAATTATATTTTGGCATAAAAACTGAACAAATATTGATTAATATTGCTGAGATATTTCACTTGAGGAAAGTGTGTGCTTCAGCTGAGAGTGAATGGAAAGACAAGTCTAGTTTGAAATGCTAATTGAAGATGTTCAGGCTAAGTATAAAGTTCTTCAAAATGGTTGAAGTGGAATAATGTATCTGGGACTTACGAGTTTGTACAGAGTACAAAAACGATGGAACCCGATGTGATAATAGCTCATTAGTAAGTAGAGAAGCTAAGACGGAACTGTTTGGAATATAAAGCCTACTTCTTTCACTGTGCACTCATTATTAGCAGATAAACAGACTAAGAGAGAAGAGAAAAGGATTTTTCAGAACACCTATGCCCAAAGAATGACTATTCTCTAAGAATGAAGAAAAAAGTCCCTGTCCTCTTTTAGTAGCGAAAGATACCTTATTAACAAATCAGTGTTTTCATATCTGGATTGAGACAATCTACATAAGAATCTTTGATTGAAGTCAATACAGCAATGATGACTTTATTTTTGCTTTTTAAGGATCACTTTATTTTTTAAAAATACCTTTATTCAACACCTTAATTACAAACATGATTGTGATTAGGTTTTCGTCATGTAAAGAACACCCCTCATCACCAGTGCAACATTCATTCCCACCACTAATGTCCCAAATCTCCCTCCATCCCAGCCCACCCCCATCTCTACTCTAGACAGGCTTTCCAGTTCACTCATTCATTCCCATGGTTATGATAGTTCTCAGTGTAGTTATTTCTCTAACTACACTCACCACTCTTTGTGGTGAGCTTCATGAAGTGAGCTGGAAGTTCCAGCCCTCCTCTCTTTGTCTCTGAGAATTGTTGCAAAAAATGTCTTTCATTTTTCTTAAAACCCATAGATAAGTGAGACTATTCTGCATCTATCTCTCTCCCTCTAACTTATTTCACTCAGCATGATAGATTCCATGTACATCCATGTATAGGAAAATTTCATGACTTCATCTCTCCTGATGGCTGCATAATATTCCATTGTGTATATATACCACAGTTTCTTTAGCCATTCAATTGTTGAAGGGCATCTTGGTTGTTTCCAGAGTCTGGATATTGTGAATAGTGCTGCAATAAATATAGATGTGAGGAAGGTATTTTTTAATTGTATTCTTGTGTTCCTAGGGTATATCTCTAGGAGTGGTATAGCTAGATTGAATGGGATGGCTTTATCCCATGGGATATCTGTCTTATATATGTATATTCATACATCTTACAAATTGGACTGAGTGATCAAAGTATTAAGTAGAAAACTGAAATATCTACCTTATAAAAGCAATTTTATAATTTTATTATTCGATGATATAAAAGAATAAAGTAAGCTTACTGGAATCTTAATGTGGTTTCTTGGAATACATTTTATTTGTAATACGTATTTATGAAGGAAGACTGGAGATGGGAAAATGGGATAATTTCCTTTGACATATTTTTAATTCTTGTTTTTAATTCATTTTTTAAATTCTTTTTTAAAAAGGCTATTTGGGGGGCTGGAGAGATAGCATGGAGGTAAGGCATTTTGCCTTGCATGCAGAAGACAGTGGTTCGAATCGCGGCATCCCATATGGTCCCCTGAGCCTGCCAGGAGCAATTTATGAGCATAGAGCCAAGGGTAATCCCTGAGTGCTGCCAGGTGTGACCCAAACAACAACAACAACAACAATAAAGGTTATTTTTGATTAGGCAGGTTATATAACATTGTTAATATTAAAATACATAATTTAAAATTAAAGTCTACGTCCACAAATCTCTCAAAAAAAGTACCATTTTACCAATTTTAAAAATAAATTCCTGAGTTCTTTGCTGCATGTGTGTGCAGTATGTGTTTCTGAATAGTAAATCTGTCTGCCATGCACAGAATCTCCTTTGCTGCTACTGCTAGAGTTAATGGATAGTCAGCTTTCCTGTCCCTGAAGAAGTGGAACATGTGACATTTGGTGAATTATGAACAGCACAGGTCTACAAACTACCTGGAAGTAGCAGTATTCGGGTGTAAATTTTACTCTAGCCCCTGCAGAATCTAGCTTAACCTTTCTTAGCCTTCTTGCAAAGCCTTCTTCCTTTACACCACCTCAATTCCTTCCCCACTTCTCCTGAGAGTGCCTTTCCAACCAACCATTTATAGACTAGAAGGCTATATACTTCTATAAAATCCGTATAAGACAATATCATTTTATGTACTTACACATGCAAATGAGAGCAAGTTTTACAAAACTGTTTACCTAATATGCATATTATTAGGTAGTATTTTTAAGTAGCAATTTTTTGGGAAAGCTTTTATATCCGTATGTAGCCATTTATCTTATTACTTTAAGCTGTGGTATAAATAGCACATTTAGGATAAGGGGAATTTTTTCAAACTTTTAAAAGTCACAGTGTGGTAAGCAAATGTCATCACTATTTCTTACACTTCCTTGCTTACCAGAAATATTCATCTTGTATATTTACAGTCCATTTAAAACTTTTCTATAAATCTTATTTATATCCTTTGCATATTTACTTGGATTGTCTTTTTCTTTTATATGACATTGATATTTTTGTAGTCTGAATATTTTTACTCGCTTTGGGGGTGCCACAAATATTTTTTCTAGCTATCACTGTTGTGCTTTCTGATTTTAATCATCTTTTTGTTATTAAATTTTAAAATAATTTATTTAAAACACTATGTTTTTCATCCTCAATAAGCTTATAGAAATATATTTCAATACTTGAAAGATTTTGGATGTTGACCATTGTTCCTCTCTTTCCAAAGAGCAGCTATCAAGCTGCCTGAAGTCTGCTTGCTTTGTGCAGCATGGGTGATGATCCCTTTCACCTGATTTCTTGGGGGAGCCACAGACAGGCTGGAATGGCAAACTGCTTTTTTCAGGAAAGGAAAGTCCGTCCTAATCTTAACTGGGCTTCATGTGCTTCTTACCTTTCCCTCACAGAAAATAATTTTAGAGAACAATGAAATATAACCAAGATATTGGGAGGGGCATATCCAGTTATGCTCAGATTTACTCCTGAGGTTTATTCCTGGCTCTGTGCTGAGGACTCAGTCTCGGCAATGCTTGGTAACCACAAGTGGTACTATGCAGCCAATCAGTCAGCCATGTTTAAGGCAAGTGCATTTTCCCTTATCTCTCAGGCACATAGAATCTTTAAAATTCGATAGTTTCTATATACTATTATTCGTGTTATATAAATGACAATTGGCCTTTTGTGATAAATGAATATTTTGTAAGCTTTTATTTTGGTATTAGATTATAGAAGCTATACATAATAATTATAATCTATAATTATGATTAAAAATAATCATCATATTTTTACTCTAATTTGAATACTTTAAACATAGCATCATTAAATACAGCAGAATTTAGAGATTTTTAATCTTAGCTTTTAAGAATTCTTAATTTGATAAGAAATTTTTGCTTATAAACAACAAAAGCCTGTTGAAGTTTAGCCAATATGTAATCTTGACTCAAATGCTTTCATCTACTTAATGTAATAAATTTCATTTGTAAAGTTTTTCTTTTAAAGAAACAGAGTAAGTTATTAATCCATCAGCAATTTTTTTCAAGCTCTGAATGTTGCACTTATGGTGTCATTAAATGATTATTCAAAACAACCACTGCATACTCCAAATAGTGATGATCTAATTCATGTAGTTATTTATATAGATTTGTGTGGTGATTTACCAGAATAAAACCAATCTGACCTTGAACCTCTGCCCAGAAGGGTCTATTGAAAAGGATGAGACAAAGACTATCCAGGTCATACTTATATACAAGTAGCTTCAAACTAAGAAGTAGGCTAGCCATGAATTAAATACAACTCCTGACCCTCCTGGATACCTGGTCCCAGACTCATTGATTATGTTATGTTAACAGGCATATTAACAACAGTAATCAGGTACATTAAAAGCAAAGGCTGTTTCTTCTACTAAATTGAAATTTATAACACCTAGATGGATTCCTCACAGTTGTTTTCTTTTCTTTTTCTTTTCCTTTTCATCTCCAACAGAACCACGTAACTTGAATCATCTTATTCAGCCTCATAAATTGAAGGGGAAAAATGAATAGTACTAGGACCAGACAGTCGTATGAACATTTAGTGGAAATAAAATATGATCAGACTTGAACACCAATCCAAAAGTCAACGACAACAGAATCGATACCCAATCTACAATAAGCTGTACAAATGGGGACCAGTTACACTAGCATTCTGTGGGAGGGAAAGATGGGAAATATGGGATGCATCCCAGGAACAGGGGGGAGGGAGGCCAACACTGGTGGTGGGAATGCCCCTCATTCATTGTCACTATGTACCTTAAATACTACTTTGAAAGATTTTTAATTCACTTTGGTCATAATAAAAATTAAAAATAATAATAATAAATAAACTATGAAAAAAGAGTAAAGGCTGAGACATTTACACAATCACTAAGTACCATTAATATATAGCCCTAAAGTCTTGGTAGTCTTGTAGTCTGTTCTTGAATTTCCTGCCTAGACATACATTCATAGCCTTCACTATCTAAATTAAGCTAAGTTGGTTTTTCCTAGAGGACCAGTCTGGTCTTGTTTTCACACTCATGTAAATAATTTCCTACATTTTCTTCTTTATTGCACCAGGGAATTTTAAAGTCCTCCCACATTGAAATAGACATATGGTTTATTGAATAAATTACTTTTCTTGAAGTCAAGGAAGATTAGAAGTGAGTAGCTAAAACGAGCTGATATTTAACTTTAATTTCTATTTTGAAATATTTTATCAATTTGCTTTAAACTACGTAACTTCTATTTGGTTATTTACATAAATGTGTAAGTAATAATGTCTAAAAACCACATAAATATTATAATTATTGTATCAAATACAGATAGGATTAATTTCAAAATACCTTGAAGTCTGTATGCTTAGCAACTTAGCCTCTGCAAATTCCAATTTGCAGATGTCCAGTTTCATCCAAATAGGTTGGTGTCTAAAGTCCTAAAAAAAGCCTCTTTTCTCTTGAGTCAGGAAGGTAGATAGAGAAGAGCACCCCATGACAATGAAGTCTTGGAACTAATAAAAGTAACACTGTTGATGAGAATCCCCCTGATTCAATGTCACTATGTGCCTAAAATATTACTGTGAAAGTATTGTAATTCACTTTGGTCACAATAAAAATTATTGAAATAAAAAAAATAAAAATAATCACTGAAAAAAAAAAAGCAGCTAGTCTAAAAAACCATGCACTAGCAACCAAGGTCTAATAAGTTTTTTAACTGGAACCAGAACAGATACAGGGGAGACTGGACCCCACTTCTGGGACAATGAAGGCAAGGGAAGAAATGTCAATAATCATTAAACAAGACCATCAGCTACCCCCTGTCAATCACCTTAACAACTGGACTCTTTTAAGTAGAAAGTCCATGCTGGGCAAGTTGGGGAAAGTCCTATATATCTATATAGGCCAACTTGGAAAAACAGAGGTGTATATATGTGCTCCCTGGGCCAATGCACATGATTACTGACAGGCAGATGTCACTGGCATCTCCCCTCTTGAGATATGTACTTTCGTACTTTCATGCTGTATACCAGGACTCTCCTCACCTTTGGAGAAGCCTTTGCATTCTCTTGAGCTTCTTACTTTCTCTCATCCTCTCCCTCCCCTACCTCAGTTCCTCTGAATAAACCTGTTTTTACTTAACTGCTCTATGCCTGAAATTCTTTTCTGTGAGGAAAGGTGATGTACCTGAATGGCCTGGGCAAGGTCTAGGATTGACTTTGCTTTCCTTGGTTTATTTCCTTTTTTTTTTTATTGACCTTTAACTTGCCACATTCATTTTGAATGTTACTTAGTTTATATTAAAAATTGTGTGACACCAATTAGAATATCACGACCATTGATTAGGAGAAAGGTTGATATTTTTATAAATTGTGGTGTGCCCAAATTTATAAAAGCTTAGAAACACAATATGTTTCTCCTTTTATTTTTATATATCTCAGTATATATTTTATGGTTTTCTCATATGAATTTTGTCTTTCAGATGGTCTCCATGCCACTAAGTTAACTGCTTGTCTTTCCTTATCAGTAACTGACCAATCTTACTAAGATGAATTTTACAAACATTAGTTTTAGACACAGAAATCTATGGCAACTAATTGTTGCCTATGAGATTAAATGTAAACTTTCAAAATGATATTTAAATTATTTATTTACTCAACCAACATCATGCATGCCTTTCTAAAACTCTTACCCACTTGTTTATGTAGAGAAAAATTACTTATAAAAGTGAGAAGTTCACTTAAATAATAGAACCAAACAAAATTATGCAAGTCCTATATATACATTAATTATTGACTTATAGTTTAGATGTACTATAAGCGATTTGATTCTCTGGATACCTTTCTTTTAACATCAAGAAAATATGAAAACTCATGACATAAAAGTTTTTAATAATAAATGAACCAGTAACTAAAAAATAAAAGATTATATAACTTAATAGAACATTATTATACATAATACATATACATAATAATAAATAACACCACTTCTCAAAATAGTCTCTAAAACCATTATGACACCTACACTGAACACTGTTTTGTTGATTAAAGTGTTTCTCTACATATCTGCTTCCATTCACCTGAATTGAATCTGGAAGAAGAAATATAATACATGGGTTTGTGCACCATACTGGCCATATGGATTGGTAATTAAAAAACAAACTAGAAAAAAGTAAGTGGAGGTGAAGACTAACTCACCTAATAAGTGACTTTTAAAATATGGGCATTTAATGCCCACAAACATAATTCTAAAGGGAAGAGATAACAAATGCAGATATAGTACAAATCAAATTCAGCAAAAAAGCAAAACTAACACATTGGTCAGCAGAAAAAGAGTCAAATGGTAATCATAATGCTAAGATCCAGTTGAGCAGTGACATTCCTTGATTTAAAGATTACTCACTCTGTTTAGATTTGAGGACTGGTAATGGCCACATAGTTTGCAAAGCCTCCTTCCAAACAGGATTAGGGTTAGAGTCGGATTCCTACAATAAGAAAAACATAGTTGTTTGTTTTGTTTTACTTTTATTTTTATTTTTTTTGAGATGGCACTAATTCAGCCATTCATATCTAGCAATTCCAACAGCAGAGATAAAAGACTTAAGCTTCAGAAAATGTCAAAGTTGATCATTGCCTCGGTTAAATGTTAACTCAAAAAAGTGGTGCTTTGTGAAACCCTAACACTATTTTCTTTTAGTAGCACCCTTTTATGTATGATTGCTCCATTTTGGTGATCTAATGTGACAGAAGATATGAAATTACTTTACCTATGGCATTATGCCAGATTAAGATTGGCTGTCTAGTAACGCCCAGGAAATTTCTACATGAACACAAAAACTACCACTAGAGGCCAAACTAGGGCAAGCAAGAGAATGTGCAAGAGCTGACCAAAGCTTAAAAGTTCTGGTCTCTTTGGAATCTGGGGTTTATTGTACACCAAAGAGAGGCAAAGCAAAATCAAGAAAGAAATCTATGTCTGCATTTTATTTTTGAAAGAAGTTTTAATTGAAGCATTTAGAAAGGCATGAGGGAATAGAAAGAAAGAAGTATATTATATGCACATGGGAGAACATAGGTTTCTCCAGCATGGAAACAGGAAGAAAGCAAAGATTCATTGCAACAAGCAAGCAAGGTAAGTATTCAAGGGAGAATATGGGCTTGCAGAACAAGCCAAAGTCTTCATTCTGAACTCACATAGCATGAGGTTAAGTAAACTTGTTCCTGGAAGGCTCTGACCTATGTAGACAAGGTAGCTCTAACAGAGCTACACGGATAAAGTACACACACAAGAGGATAAACCTTAAACAGGAAGGAAGAAAATATGTTTTCACAAGGATTTTAAATTTAGCATGATTTTCTCAAGTCCATCTGGCCACTAGGACTAGGCAAATGCAACAGCTGATCAAGAATTAAAGCCAGAAAAATCCAATGGTCTCTTTCTATCTTGGCCATAACCAATGACAAATTCTATCATTAAGATGAGAATGAGGTAGTCAAATTGAACCTATGTATGTTTCTTGTACTTTTTTGAAGGCACATTTGAGAAATGGGAATTTTAGAGAGTGAGAAAAACTAGTGGAAATTTACCAACACATGGAATAGTGAAGAAAGGTGGTGAAGAATTCTGAGCACAAGAATGATCCAAATCACCAATATAAGACAGACTGGGAAAAATTAGTGTGAAAAAACCCTTTATACTTCAAAATTTCAGGCATACTGCAATTTCACTTGTGTAAATCCACTTGTTTGCTTCTGCATTGAAAACAATAGCAAAGTGAACCCTTCCTTTGTTCAGGGACCTGAACTCTCTGGTTTTGCACAAATAAACTCCTTTCTCTTCCATCCATCTTTACCTGCAGTCTCTCTTGATTCCTTGAACTTTCCCTATCTATACCATTTCTGCAAAGATGGTGGTAACTAGGATTCATGTCAATGATTAACCCCCCATAATTGTGGTTAGGGATTTCCCTCTGCATCTTATTTTAACCATATATCAATAACTCAATAAACAAAAACCATCAACTTTATAATGGGTTAAACATTCCTACAGAATTTTGGATTTACAACTTAAAGTCAACAGTTGGGGTGGTGGTTGGCAGATTTTCCCAATTGCAACTTAAAGCCAAAGCCCTGTGGTGGGACCCAAGAGAAGTTTGCTTCCTGTCAATGACAGTTTGAGAACAGCTTTTACTCTGGGCCGCCCAAGCCTGTGGTCTGAACTGTGTAACAGTAATTGACTGATGTTTCCAGTAAACTTGTGGGCTCAATATGCCTTAGTACTAAATAGAAAAGTTTCAAAGTCTACACAAATAAATACTTCATCAACAAATTATTTTCGCTCTTCTCCATTATTAAAATAATGTTAAGAATTTTTTCTTGGAGCTGACTCAGACATATCAGGTATAAATACTCGAAGATTTTAATGATAAAAGGTAAGGAGATTTGTATTATTTAGTTAGGAACTATTTTCAAATGCTGAGTTAATGCCTAGAGAAGCACCTGAGCAAATCCATTTACATTTTCCATAGTCTGGTGAAGAATACACATCCAAGCCACAAGTATATAAACAGATATACACATACATATACACATATGTACATATATTATATTATATATAACAATTCTAAGAATTCTGCTCATGTGGTTGATGGGAACAAATGTTAAATTTTGCACTAGATTTTCAAATTGGGATTTTTTAAAATCAAACAGTATTTTTAATTTTATAGGTTTTCAGTTTTATTGGATAAGAAATTTGAATTATTTTTCTTTTTGAATATTTTTAGAGAGGAGAAAAGTATCATTTTCTTAATGGAGTTGGCCAGAGAAGAACATTTTTCTCTAAGATAGGTACTTACTAAAAAAACACTTTCAAATTTTACTATCAGAACTCCATTGAATAACCCTTCAGAACTGCAGACTCTCTATCTTGATAACTCTCAAAGGTCTCTCTACTCTACCAGATTAATTTCCTGGGGTCTTCTTCCAATAATAAAATTAACTTAAGATTCTGAAGGAAGCAGATGTATGACATACATACATACATAGATACACATAATGTAAAATATTAGTGATTTTTGTTCTGTCAAAGAAGTAGGAGTCATCATGATCTGATTTCTTTTGACTATAAAGTTCAAATATTTTAAATTCTGAACTTGTGCATTTTTCTACAAGAAAGTTTTATTATCTACTTGTGTATAATTGACTTATTTGTACACTCTGTTTTTTATTTATTATAATCTATTGTATACATGATAGTTGTTTCCTCTTTTGTATGTTGCTTTGTTTCATCCTCACACAACTTACTGAATATAAATCAGCCACTTCACCAAGAACTCATTCTACATTATCTCATATGAACCTCTTATAAACACCAAGAGCATTATTTTTGCTTTACGTATAAGAACATCTATATTTATGAAAATAAGTACTTTAAAATTTCACAGGTGGAGCTGGAGTGATAGCGCAGAGTTAGGACATTTGCCTTGCATGTGACTGATCCAGGACAGACCTTGGATCGATCCCTGGCATCCCATATGGTTGGTTCCCCAAGCCAGGAGCGATTTCTGAGCACATAGCCAGGAAAATATGCTATGCTCACATAGCCTGAGCATCACCGGGTGTGGCTCAAAAACAAAAAAACAAACAAAAATCTCAAAGATGGTAGAAACATCTGTAGAACTGGATTAGATAGTCCCAAATCTATACAGATTTTAAGCACAAGTAGTGGGAGATTAGGAAAACTGTTAATATCTCAAATAAATAGTTACTGAAGCCAATATATGTTTTCATGAACAAATGCAGGAACTTATTTTTTTATTTTTCTAGAAAAAATATGGAACGCTTCACAAATTTGCATGTCATCCTTGCACAGGGGCCATGCTAATCTTCTCTGTATCGTTCCAATTTTAGTATATGTGCTGCCACATCAAATACAGAAACTTATTAAAACTATAATACACAAAAGAAAAAGTGTTCTCATTCTTATTTCTGAAGTGGATAAATGAGGAATATTTATGTCTTTTTCTTAAAATTCTAATTCTGGAAGATGAAAAAAAGTAACCACAAGTCTGAAAGTGAAGATCCTGATGGGCTTTCTCATAACTTCATTTTAGTGCAGAAAATTCTGAAGTACAATCATTCCTTAGAACCTACCGCAGAGGATCATATAAACAAGAATATTCAGCAATATCCAGAGCCCCAAGGCTTCCTTATTGCAGCATGCTAATGAGTTTCTCTCCTCCCAGCCTTAGCTGCTGGTCCACCAGCAGGGGAGTCAGGAGAAAGCTAAGTTACCTCTTAAATTAAATGCACTCCAATGGGCTCCAATTGGCAGAGATTTGGTCTAGACTAGAGTCATCAGGTGTTTAGGTCATAGAGATGATCCAAATAACTTGGGAAAGAGGTGGGCATCAAAATTCAGGTGAGTCAATAGCTACCAAATATGGAAACACAAGGAAATTCCCAAAATATTTCAGAGGGGTAGAGCTGTGATTTTGATCTTACAACTCATTTAAATGGTCATTAAGTGTTAGAGCAAAATAAGCACACAAATTTACATGGAATTGTAATTTATTTACAGATAATGTAAAAAAATTTTCAAATACTCATGACATATCAGGATTTTCACAATAACTATCAATTTCAATAGTATAATACTTCGGTGTGGTTGGTATCACTTTGCCCATTTCATGATAGGATTTTTTTTAATTTTTATTGTGATAAAAGTGAATTACAAATCTTTCATAGTAATATTTAAGGCACATAGTGACAATGAATGAGGGGCATTCCCACCACCAGTGTTGTCCTCGCTCCATCCCTGTTCATGGTAGGAAATGTTTGATGTTTTTCCTAGTATCTTTTTGGTAAGTGGCAGAATCCATTGTCTGATTGAATAAGGCAAATGATACTGTTATTTTTTAAAGCACCATTCTGGGAAACTGAGTTCAATAAATAGAGTGCTTGCCTTGCATGTGATTGACCTGAATTTGATCTCTGACACCCTACATGTTTCCTTGAGCCTGTTAGGAGTGCAAAGCCAGTAGTAACCTGTGAATACTACCAGTTGTGGCAAAAAAGAAAGAAAAAGAAACATTCTTGACCCAGATTTCTGACATTAAAATCCCACTTCTACCACAAATTAGCAATATGATTTGGTGAATCCACTGTACTTCAGTTTTCATTTGTAAATGAGAATCATAAGAGTATTTGACTCATAAATAAATCATCCTGTTTTATTATGATAAAGATGGAACGAGTTATTATTCATAGAAGTACCTTATATGACATTATCAGAGCATTATCAACTACTGACAACAAATTCGTTCATGCTTTGTTTTTACAACCCGCTGTTTGTGTGTGTGTGAGAGAGAGAGAGAGAGAGAGAGAAAGACAGACAGACAGACAGACAGACAGACAGACAGACAGACAGACAGACAGACAGACAGACAGACAGACAGTAAAAGAGAAAAGAGAACAGTTTCTACTTTGATAATAGAAATGGAAAGCAAGACTTTCTAGAAGATGTCTGAAGATGGCGGCAGAGAGCTTCTACCAGATGTGCAGATATGTTTGGGCTTACTCTCCTAAGAACTGATAGAAACTTCATCAATTCTCTGAAGGCAGAAGTGCAAGAATCTCAAAACTTCTGTTGTCCTGTTTTGGTGGAGAAATCAATGGAGTATATTCTTTTTAGAATATTAATGGAGATTTCAATTCTGATGATGAGTCTTTGCTGGTCAGTTAATTCACCTTAGAGTCGGAACAACTCCGGAGTTCTGAGAACCCAAAATACAATACAAACTACAAAGTCCATTTTTTGACTTCTGAAGACCAATATTTGTGATCTGGCACAGATCCTGAACCAATATACAGAAATATGTTTATTAAAATATGTGTATTTAAGATTGCCTAAAAAATATAATTATTTACAAGACTTAAGTGTTTTAAGACTCATCAAGTCAACTGCTTGTCAGAAAGATTCTGTCACTTCATGCTCATTCAGCCAGGTTGCTCCCATCTATAACAAAGTTTTATGCTTCTGAAAAAAAAAACTTTGTTGGTTCCAGGGGTTGCCTTAACTTGCATTCTTTTTGTTGTTGTTGTTGTTGCTGTTTGGTTGGTTGGTTGGTTGGTATTTTGGTTTTTGTTTTTATTTTTAATTTTTGTTTTTTTGGGCCACACTTTGTGATGCTCAGGAGTTACTCCTGGCTATGTGTTCAGAAATCGCTCCTGGTTTGGGGGACCATATGAGATGCCGGGGGATTGAATTATGGTCTGTCCTAGGTCAGCGCATGCAAGGCAAACATTATACCGCTTGCACCACTACTCCGACCCCAACTTGTTTTTTTTTTTTTTATGGCTATTAAAGTCAGTCTTCTCCAGTGTGCCTTGCACACAGCCCACCATATGAAAAACCAGGTTTGAATCCCCATATCCCATATGATCCCCTGAGCCTGCCAGAAGTAATTTCTGAATGCAGGGTCTGGAACTAGGAGTGGCCAAAAAAACAAACAAACAAACAAAAATAAGTCAATCTTCTGGACAGAGTTTATATTACTTGTACTAATACTGTTAAGTCTTAGCATATTTTAGACTATTGTGCTTTATATAATTATTTATATAACATCAGTCTATAGTATTGATAACAATTGCTTAGTTTGCTAAAGAATTACTTCTTATTAAGTTTTTTGGCCATTAACTTGCTTGCTTTTAAAATATTTTAAAGAGGTGCTGGAGCAATAGCACAGTGGTAGGGTGTTTGCCTTGCACACAGACAACCCAAGACAGACCCTGGTTTGATTCTCAGCATCCCATATGTTCCCCTGAGCCTGCCAGGAGTGATTTCTGAATGCAGAAATAGGAGTAGCCCCTGAGCACTGCAAGGTGTGATTTAAAAACAAACAAAAATATTTTAAAGATAATTTGTAGTATTTCTCATAATAATTTAATAGTTAGTTTACATTTTCCTGTACATTTTCTTGTAAAACCAACGTATGTACAAACTTATTCTCTTAGTTTCTTTTGGTCAGAAACAGATATCTCTTCAACACGAGTGATAGTACAGTGGGAAGGGCTTTTACTTTGCACACAGCCAACACAGATTTGACCCCTGGTATCTCTTTGATCCACTGAGCACTGCTAGAAGTGATTTCCGAGCAGAGGGTAGGAATAAGCCTTGATCATTGCCAGGATTGTCCTTCACCCTCAAGAAAATAAATAATATTTAGAAATATTTTATTATTCTGATTATCGTGTTATTTTCAAGGGCTATAGCCAGCACAGCACAGAGACTTCAGCCAGAAGTGTTACAGTCAGAACCCAGGGTTTGACACATACAATGTGTGGGATTTATCATTGAACCAAAGGCACAGTCCAGAATACAAGCTCTTCAATAAAACGGATCTAACAACTCGCCACTATGTCGCCAACACTTAGCACTATTCCAAACATCTACTGTGAGCTCTAGGTTTTTGTACAAATAAGTGCAGCACTGTTTTTGCAACATGCACAACGTAACACATCAGACACTTAAATTCCACAAATGAATATAGTTGTCACTGATATGCAAGCTCTGTAGTGAGTTGACTTTCTGGCTGAAGTGTATTTCATTATTAAAATTTCAGAAAATGTAAACTGGGGGATTTTTTCCTTCTTTGTTTTATGTAATTTTTCCGAAAGATAAACAGATATCTGAGTGTCACCTGGAGACCCACCTGAAATACTTTAAAAATAAACTGTACTCCACCATTTCAGTAGGACCACATTCTCATTTTAGGCACTCTTGTTGCTCATTCAACCTTCTAGGAAAGGTTAACATTGCAGCTTACATCTTTGGGGCCTTTTGTGGAACCAAAAGCAGATTACCCTCCCTTCTGCCTGGGTCCCAGTGGCCACCGCATCTGACTTTTATTATGTCAGCAGGCTCACAATGATACCCTGTGTTCATAATTCATGCTATGTATACAGAAGTTATACTTACTGTTGTTTGCATCTTGAACCGTGTGACTGAGTATACAGTTATGTGACAGCTCTGTTCATGGCATTTCTCAATGTACACTCAGCTCCTGCCACTGGATGAAGACCTGCAAGAAAGGAAAAAAGCAATACCCATATTGATACCTTAGAGAATTCTAGTGAGGTGAAGAATAAATATTCACCCCCAAGGGTATAGTAAACCCAATGGGGAACTCACATAGAAGTCCATAAAGCTCAATGAGAGAAAATAATTGCTCTGGAGGCTCTACCAGTATCAACCAATCTATAATCTCTTAGATAATGACTTTAGAGACACCATGTTGAGAACCTTTCATGAGCTCTCCGAAATGATGTTACAGGTCATCAGAAGATCACGAGAAAGTATAAGGACAGAAATGAGAAAACTGCAATTAAGTGACAGAAACAAAGTATGCTAGGTGAAATAAAGCTCAATAGGAGGTCTGAACAGCAAAACAGCAACTGAAGAAAGATCAGTATGTCCAAAATGAGATGCAGGAAAACTCTAAGAAACAATAAAATGATGGGGAAAAACTCTGAAAAGAAATTAATTACACAGCAGAGAACTATGAGATGAGTTCAGGAGGAACAATATACGAATCATCAGGATCCTTGAAGAATAGGCAGGAGAATTTGATAAAGAGCCAATAGAGAAATCAGAGATAAGAATTCAAGAGAATTGAGGTCAAACAGGCACACAGATCTAAGAGTTCTGAAGTGTTGCAGTAAAAACAGACTCAACTAGAAAATCTCCAAGACTCATTGTACTCAGAGTGAAAAAACCAGACAGAATATTGAAAGCAGCAAGATGTAAACAAGGAGCTAACATAAGAGGAACACCCCCCCCCCCCCCGCATAAAACTCACAGCAGATCTATCAAGTGTGAATTTGCATAGCAGAAGAGAATGGTGTGAAATAGCAATCCCCCCCCAAAAAAAAGCCAGTGAAATGATTATCACACTAAGAATATGTTATTTAGTGCTATTATCATTCATGTTGGAAGGAACAGTACAAAGTTTCATAGATGAACAACAGTGTAGGGAATTCATAGCCTTGAAACCAGTTTTGCAAGAAGCATTAAAGATGCTTTTACAAAAGCCAAATCAAACTTCTAAACACTTCACCATTGTGTATGGCATTCTTCAATCAAGGCCCTTCCAATCACTCTATGCTAGATTTCAAAAAGTCTGTTTATTCCACTTTTGTTATGGTTTTATACTTTTTAAAATAATGAATTGTTTCATTCATTTTTGAATATAATTTTTATGTCAACCTAGGTGATCTTTGTACATCTATAGACACTTTTTTTACTTATTAATGCAGACACTTAAGTATTATTTCTAATACATTTTCTAACAAAATTAACATTAACTTTTTAGAATAAAATACAATTATATTCTTTTATAGGTGTAGTCCGATTTTTCTTTAAAGTTAAAAAAATTTCTTTTTCCCTTACTAAATTTTATATTTGTAGAATTGTTATATTTTCTATAAATCTTAAAATGTATTAGCATAGAATTAACCATCCTATTAATTTTTTAATTTATACACTTATAAAATATAGGGTTTTTTATTTTATCTGCTTATCATTGATTTATAAATAGTGTGACTTAAGGAGCTTATCTCTGTGCATGAATGTCGCCACCACCATAATAAGAAAAAGCACTTTCATATGTGGGTTATATATAAACAAGCATAATTCATTTGTGCTTTATCTCCATTAGAATGGAGATGTTATCTATATAATAGACTTTACCTGAGATGAAGGATGGATGGAATGGTAAGGACCCTTGGGAACTTTTTTGATGGAGAGAAAGGTGATAAATGTGGTATTGGACCAATGTATACCTGAAAACTATAATTAACAGTTGTGTAAATCATCATACCTTTATAAAAGTGATAAATATTTTAAAAATCATATGAATAAATAAATTTTTTTATAAATTGATTTAAAAAATAAAGGCATTTGTTTTTCTTCTTGATCTCCATTTTCACACTTTAGTCTAAGTCAACAGCATCCTAACCTTTTTTTTTTTTTTTTTTTTTTGGTTTTTGGGCCACACCCAGTAACGCTCAGGGGTTACTCCTGGCTATGTGCTCAGAAGTTGCTCCTGGCTTGGGGGACCATATGGGACACCGGAGGATCGAACCGCAGTCCGTCCAAGGCTAGCGCAGGCAAGGCAGGCACCTTACCTTTAGCGCCACCGCCCGGCCCCCAGCATCCTAACCTTGACTCCTGCAATGCCCTATCAATTTTCCCCCCTTCCTCTTTCAACAATTTCTTATGCAGTTTGGAACACAAGAATATTTTGGGGGGAAAGCATACCTCGCAGTGCCCAGGACTTCCATGTTTGCTAACAATTTAAACTGAGATATGCAATTTTGCTTATAAGTATTCTTCATAATATTCACCATAATTTTAAAAGAGGAAAGTATAATATTAAAGAATGCATACATTTAAGGATATTATAAAGCCTTAAATATATTGTTAATATAATATTTTTAATTAATGTATTTATTTTATTTTTAATTAGATTCACTTAAATTAAATCAATCATTTCTACCTTGTAGATTTGTCCCTATGAATTCTTGAAAGAAAAAAGCAGGGTAGAATATTTAAGACAAGACTTTCTCATTGTATGCATTAATGCATTACTTTAGGTGAAAAAACTTCCAATGATTTTAATACCATCTTATAGAGTTTATAGTTAAGGTTTCTAATATTCAGTCATACACTGTGTTCATCCTTTTAATCAACTGTAATAAATATCATAGAGTAGATGGTTTAAATTCATGGTTTTTCTTGTTTCGATAACCTAATTTGTCACCACTCTATTGACTGAGAATTGAAAATTCTGATTTAAACAACAGAAATTTATTTTTCCAATTTTAGAAACTGGATCAGTAATGTAGATTTCAATCTCGGTCTTTCCTCTTTGCTATTCTATGTGATCCATATTGATGTATGGTCACATGACCTTTACTTTGTGTGTGTATGGAGAGCAGGATGGCTGAAGTCCCTTCCAATAATGACATCTCATTGAACTAGAATATCACCCTCGAGATCTTATCTAAACCTAAGTTTTATCCAAAAGTTCTTAATAATAACATCACATTGGGGATCAACATTTGAATCTGGGGAGACACAAACATTCAAGCTATAGCATTCACTGTGAATCATATTTTTTATTTTTGAAGTCACTATATAAATTGTATTCTAAGAGTAACAAAATCCAACTTTCAAATAATTTATATTTTCAAATATATACATAATTTATGTATACAGAATATGTATTGTTTGGTTTATCATATAAACAATAAACTCTGTATTTTTGTTTTGTAGCAGTTACTTTTGAAAACCAAAAAAATGAAGCCAAGGCTGCACAGAGATGCTAAATAGCCCACAAAGAAGAATACAAAGCAGTGGCAGGTATCTAGTCAGGTTAGGAAATGGAGAATACTGGAATCAGTTCTTTCCTTCCAGGACACTTACATCACTGTGCATCATGAATTGCATAACTGTACAGATAAAATATCTTTCCACAGAAATATCAACGATTATGTATTATGGTTTGAAGAAAAACAGATATGGTGGTAAAGAAACAGAAATTGTAATCCTTATGAAACAACTTGTCATAAAATGGTACAAATTTGAGAGTTCTGAAATGAGTTAAAAACTTGGTAAATAATAATAACTTAAGACTTAGTTTATATCTTTATTTTTCAAAAATAATATAAAACAATTACTTCCATTTGATTTTAACAATATCATGTTTCCATTGTAAACAAAGAGGTTGAAACTCAGGATATTACAACTTTCCCAGAACCACGCAGCAAAATGTCACAGAACCAGAATTCCCAGGTTTCACAATTCCACATCCAGTATTCTACCTACCACAAGCACATGAAAATAATTTAAAAAAAATAGCAAGTGATTTTGTCTAAAATATTTCTAGACCTTAGAAATAAATATATCTTTGTGGTTCACAGTATATTTGTCCAGGGAAGAAAAAAGAAATCAGAAACTAATAAGCCTTGAATAAGGCTCTGTTCTTGGAAAAATAGGAAACAAATATCTACTCAGCTTCCAGGGGAAGGACCAGATGAAGTCTGATAATGATTCTACCTTTTTTCATACCATGGCTTCTCATTTCATTGTTGTTGTTTTTTTTTCAGTGATTTGCATATGACATAATCTCTTTACTTCTTTGCATGTATTTAGGACTTGCCATTCCACCCCCAAAGTTTCAACAGCTTTTCACCATCAAAGATAGCCTCTCAGATTCCTTCCATGCTCACCCCTTTTCCCCAGGTAGGTCACCTCTATAGCCTAGTGCTGGCTGACTACCTTACATGCAGATGGCTATTTAGAATAAGACATTATACCCTATAGCTAGTGTTCCCTGAACATTTCTTTTGACAAATCTTTGTCCCTCGAAACTACATTTCTGAGATAGTAATGTTTCATTCCCCAGTACATATTATATTTGGACTACTTAACCATTATCTGGATCTTCTTGTAACGTGGGACTTGTGTTTGAGTTAGTACTTCCTGAGTACTGAAAATTTGAGAAGAAATGCTAGAAAATAGTTCATGCTCTCTTAAAGAAAAGACCCACAAGGACACTGATGGGTTTGGGACCATATGATCCAGGCTAGTATGTAGAATTCCAGGAAAAACAGAGAGCACAGTGAGTGAGACACAGGAATGGGAGATTAACTCCACATTCTCAATGGGCAGAGATGAAAGTTTTCCTTAGGGAAATGGAACCTGTGAGTCACTATAGACCAGGGGTGGAGAACAAGTTCAATACAAAGAGCCAAAATTTTAAACTGTGAGAGTCAGAGAGCCTCACCACGCAGTGACCTGCCAAAACAGACACTCACACAAAAGCATGTAATTTTAACAATAATCTATTTAACACATATTGCATTTTGCCATTTTGAGTGAGGGTGAAAATCCTGCAGTGATGGTGAGGGTGTGTTGCGTCCTCCACACTAAAAACTAACGGCCAGATGTGACCTAACATGTGACACACGGGTCCCCCAGCTCGCTGGCCCGTACAGTTGTTTCTGAGGGATGGGAGATGGGATGACACAGCCTGGGGACGAGAGAGATCTCTACGCGTTCGGAGACCTCTCCTCAGAGGTTCCTCCTCAGAAGCAGCAGAAAAAAAATCCAAACTTGGCAGAGCCACAGTATACAAAAGAATGATAAGAGGCAAAGAGCTGCGTTCATTTTGGCCGAGAACCGCCTTTTCTCCACCCCTGCTATAGACAAACATCAATTTTAGTATGTGTTATGAGGTCAGAGAGGTGGGCTTTGACTGAAGCCTGGAAAGTTTCTTTCCCATCTCTGGGAACTCAGGGGATTTTGCAGGGTTTTCCATGCTTAGGACCTTCCCAGAAGATGGCAGTGGGTGTGTGGGGATTAAGTGGGAAAGCAATTCTCTACTAGCTGCAGACTAACTTAGTTAAGAAATGTTGAGGATTGCGTAAAAAGCCAAAAGTTTGAAGTGTGGTGGTTTAAATATTACTACTATGTGTCTGGTCTCATGTGCATTATAGGGAATTGTGGAAAGGCAACCCTCAAACAGTCTTGACCGTTGGCAATAGAAAATGTCCTCTCCCTGATGTCAAGGAGATAGAGTGATGTTGGGCCTCATGGGATGTAGGCATGACCGCCGAGACCTTAAGGCAACTTCAGAAGGTAGATCAGGATCAGGAGGGTGAGAGTTAGGTAGAAATAGGAGAGCTCAGTGTAGTGGCAGATTAGTGAAAACAAAAATATGTTCATGTGTAGCATTTGGATCAAAAATAGGGGAAAGCAACTCACACAGGTAATAAGGCAGTTAAAATATATTTAAATTAAAATATGTTTATTTTCGAGTTATATTCGTAAATCATGAGTTATTTACTTGCCAGTCCTCTTTCCTTTAATACTCTTTACTTGTTCATGACTCAAAAGCAATAGGCCATGGGAACAAAAGATTCCATCTAATGGGCAGTCAAAGACAACATATGATAAAATCTTATGACTGAATTCAGATTATAGAGACTTCCACATAATCTAATCTGTCTTCTTCTGGACCAGGAATTTCTGGATAGGCACTACTTTAAAAAAGAAAGTAGCTTGTTTCCTAATAATTTTTTGTTGACTATTTGTCACCCGTTTCCTCAGAAGCAAGGTCCAACCTAGTCAGCAGGGTCTTCTGAACAGCCTCCTCTTCCCAGGGCAGGAAGGGATCTTTGAAAATAATTCCAGAGAGGGAATCAACCACTAAAAAAATAGAAAAGACTCACCCATACATCATATGGAAAAACATTATAGTCCTTTCTCCTTGCTTCTAATTTCATGACTATTTAGTGCCTATTCCCAGAATAAGGAGACAAACTTTCAATTTCTATTTTGTACATATGAACATTTAAAAATATCAGGAAGTGGTATAAAAATTGTATTTACTAGACATTAAGCAACAACTCATTTGTTTTTCATTCATAGATGGTATCAAACACACAATATCATTTCATAGTTAAAAGTGTAGAGCTGGGCCCAGAGAGATAGCACAGCGGCGTTTGCTTTGCAAGCAGCCGATCCAGGACCAAAGGTGGTTGGTTCAAATTCCGGTGTCCCATATGGTCCCCCGTGCCTGCCAGGCGCAATTTCTGAGCAGACAGCCAGGAGTAACCCCTGAGCATCGCCGGGTGTGACCCAAAAACAAAAACAAAAACAAGCAAAAAAAAAGTGTAGAGCTGGGTTTGAATGTCATGAACCATCACTGATATCTAAGTATCCACAGGTTAGTTCTTAACCCCTCCGCTGCATATGCTCCAATGTACATAATAACTCCTGTTGCAGAGGGCATCTGTAAAGAGTGAATTATTTGCTGCATGCACACATTTAAAAAAATACCTGGCATGTGAGAAGGGCTCAATAATTATGACTCTTTGAATTTCAAAGTATTTCAAAGCAATCTTTGTACCATCTGGCGAATTCACATAGCAATGGCTATGGCATCCCAAAAGACTGACTTAGAAAGAAAATTCTGAGTTAGATTGTGAACAGTAAATAGTACATAAGTGTGTTTTGACTTTACCACTTGCAGCATCCATCTGTTGCGTTTTGGTAACATGCTGGAAAATCAACCACCGTCTACTGTGAACACCCACGCCCCATGCTCTCTCAATCAGTTGTTCTTAAATGAGTCAGCACATAGCAGGCACGTTGGTCACTCCTCTGATGCTCATGGTTACAAGTTCCCAGACACTTCAGCAGCTGCTCCAGTAAACATTTGCTGGCAGCTAACCTAGAAGATGGGGACTGGGGTGCAGGGCCACTGGGTGCACCTCAATTTTCTCATGCACAGAAGCTGAGGTGGTGGCTGCATGATGCCTTAGTCTATCGGAAATGAAGCACAGAAGGCAAGGCTGATGCACACAGAGCTTGGTGAAGCGAGCGCCTGGAGGAAGCCTTCACTGCCCACATTATTCTGCCTAAGTCTAACCAGCCTTCCAAGCCCCACACAGTCCCGACCACTGACCTCACACAGTAGCTGAATTGCACATCCCACTCTTTCTGGTTGTTCTATTTGCGTTGTTTTTCTTGAGCAAAGGAGCATGATAATTCTTTTAAAAAAATACTTGTAAATGTGTTTAGATGAGAGTATTAGGAAGGCCATGGGCAAAGCAACTGGGTACCTACTGGGAATGAAAAAAATCTCACTCAGCTCCTTAGGCATAATTACCCCCCAGCACTTCAGTCTTTCATAAATAAGATGAAAATTATCCATCTACACTCGGGGATCTTTCAAAAGCTGAATCCAGAAAATATTAGTCCCAATAGCAATGCAAGTCAAATTTGTAAAATCTTAATTACTAGAATGCTCAAGTCAAACAATGATCTAATTTCCAAATTTAAGTCTGTTTTAAATTTGAATCTTTCATTAAAGGCTTTTCTTATATTTATTTGCCACTGACTTATCAAGTTACAATGAAGATTTTGTTTTGAGAATTGAATATCATAAAATCAATCAAGAACATTAAATACTGGAAGGGAGTTGGACATTTAATGTGTCTTTTTATTTGTAATCAGCTGCTATTTAAAAATGAAGTGCCCAAGAGACCTCTGGGTCAGTGGGTTTTAGCTAAGGCTATATTTCAGTTAATATAGTTGTTTTGTTTTGTTTTGTTTTTGTTTTCAGAATGAGATTTAGTTCACTTCTTGTTATTCCTGTGCATAAGTTCCTGGAGAAAGAAAACCTTACGCCCTAGTCCAGGGTTCCAGAAGCTCAGAGTCGGGTCTGGGACAGAATCGACTATAAAGTACTGAAATCAGTTTTCAAATGTGTTTGGAAAGTTTGATTTGAACTAACAAAGAGGTTTTAGAAAAAGAGAATATTAAAGATCTTATTACGTGTTTTTTGCTTTTAGTAACCACAATTAGACATATTAAGGACAGAAAAACTCTGGCTTGCTCATGTTAAAAGAGAGTGCAGGAGAGAACCTAGTCATCATTCTTAAAAATGAGCCATTTTTTTAATTTTCTTTTTTTTCTTTATTTAAACTCCTTGATTACAAATATGATTTTAGTTGGGTTTCAGTCATGTAACGAACACCCCCCTTCACTGATGCAACATTTCCACCACCGATGTCCCAAATCTTCCTCCTCCCCACCCAACCCCCATTTGTACTCTAGACTGGCTTTCCACTTCCCTCATTCATTCACATGGTTATGATAGTTCTCAGTATAATTATTTCTCGAACTGCACTCACCACTCTCTGTGGTGAGCTTCATGTTGTGTTGTCTCTGAGGATTATTGCAAAAAAAAAAAAATAGAGCCATTAAGATCTAAAAGAAGTTTCCTAAAAGCATCTCTACACGCTGACATCCATCGCATGCACTAGATCATCCATCGCGTGCACTAGATTACCAAAGCCCAGAGAATAAAGCTACTCTCTATTTGTCTCTTCTTTCTCACATCTCTGTTCTAACCATTGCCATCTAAATTTTGCACCAAAACCACCCAATACCCTTGAAATCATGACCGACAAAGGTCACCATCAACCACAAATTGCCAATCAGTAGACTCATTTCCATTTTTAGCATTTGCCCCTTTGGTCATTTGACATCATCCACCACTCCCTTACCCTCTTCCTTTGGCCTCTTTGATGCTACTTTCTTGTTTATCCTGACACACTGGCAACTCTTTTTAGCATCATTAATTCTGTCCTTCCATATTACATACCTTACCTCTATTTGCTCAATCTGTTTCATCTAGAAATCTCGATTAATGGTTTCAAGTTAGACTTAAAGGAAATACATTTCAGGTCTGAGTCAAATCCAAATCCATTTTCTGAGTACCACATCTGTACTGTCCAGCTACAGCCTAAAAATACCTATCTGAGCCTTCCCATGTCCCAACCCTGCTTCTCTTCATTTCAGCTCCTATTCTCTAAATATTATCAAATATACCACTATTCATCCAGCAACCAACTAGAAATCTCATAGTTTTAGATTCTCCTTAACCTTTCTTCTGTTGAATCAATGACCAAAATTCTGCTTCTCAGCATTTTTCCCCATCTTTTTTTGACTATCATACTTGACACCATGTGAACAGAGAAGGAATTTCTGGTTCTTATCTTGGAACTCTCAAAAGATCATATTCTTAAGACTGTCTAACTGAAAATATATCATTTAAGCTCTCTTTTTCTGAAAAGTTCAGCTTTCTAAATGCTTCTTTAGAAAAAAGTAACTACTTAAAAACTGTTTCTAGAGAATGTACCATGATTGAGTTGAAAGGGCTGGAGTTATACCCTCTATGTACTAGGCCCCCACCATCACAAACTTCACACCCTTTACTCCTACCCTGAGGCATATTGAGGCCTAGCAGTGCCCTGCACTCAGTAATCACTCCTGATAGGCCTGAGAATATTGGAAGCCAAGGATAGACCCTGGGTTAGCTCATACGCAAGGCAAATATCCTACCTGCTGTACTATTGATCCAGCCCTCTTTCAGCACTTTTTAATACTTGCATATTCAATACATAAAGTATTTTTCATGCTTTTTGACTTTGAATGTTTCCATACTGTGTGAATTGCTTCACAACATAGTACTTTTTCTAAAATAAAAAAATATAATTGAGGTAGAAATTAACGTAAAACAAGTATAATCCCTAAATGAGTATAAAAATATGTAAAGTCCCTCACTGGGGTCCCAGAAATCAAAGAAGGGTAACATTCTAGGGACTGTTCCTCTATGAAAATTGTTAGTATTTATAGAAAAGACTGAAAATTGTCTATTGTAGCACACATACTGTTGGTAGAATGCAAAATTCAGTCATCTCAGTTAAATGCAAACCAAACATAAGATTGAATCAAATCTATTCCCAGGATCTATTCAGGAAAAAGAGAATATATATTACCCAATATCTATATGCATAGTATATTTGCATAATCACCCATAATTGGAAATATCCCAAAGCATAATAGTGTTATTATTATTATTATTATTATTGTTAAACATTCATTAGTAAATTGGTATATATAGTCAATAAGATATTATTCAACAGTAAAAGCAATAAACTCTTTAAGGTTAGTGAAGGGGGGTGTCTCAAGCTTAGGAGTCCATCCTGATGACTCTTGGTCAATCAGGCCTCTAGTAGTTTCTGAGCTGTGTGGGCTATGTGGTTCTGAGGATTACCCAGGCCTCTCCAGAGATACTCAAGGGTCTTTAAGGCTATGTCAGAAATACTCAAGGAACAACGTTGTGTCAGATCAAACCAGGGTGGACTGCAATCACTCCCCTCACTTTATGCCCTGAACTATCTCTGTCCCCTATAATGAGCCCTTGATTCCCATAGCATGGAAAAAATTTAAATGTGAAGAAAGGCAGAATAAGAAAGTTATAGCTTCTTTTTGCAAAAGCCGGCTCCCTGTGTGTGACACCAGGCGGGGAAAATCCACGAAAGTACACCAGCCCAGTGGGGCCCAACTGTGAAAAACTGTGAGTGTGACCTGTATATGTCTGTCTACTGTCCTCTTGCGTGAAACTCTTGCGAGTGGGGCAAAAAGAGGCTACAGCGGAGCACGGCCGCGTACCGAAGCTACGCGGCCGTGCACTCTTTCTAAGGAAAGAACACCATTGCAACAAGAAGGAAAAATCACACTAAGAACGGCGCTATATCACAGAAGCAAACATTTCTCTCCGGACTATCTTCTCTGTTGCATGCTCGGGCCTAAGATTTGACCCAGTGTGAGGCTTCATCCACGGAAGACTCCCCTCCCTTAGAGGCAAGTCAGCCCATCCAGAAAGGGAGGAGCCAGAGGAGTGTGCTGCCTGCATCATATACCACCACAACACGTAGAAAAACCCACAATACAAGTGTGACAATGGGGAAACAACGCAGGCCAGCATCAGACATAGAGAATGAAGATGACAATTCTGAGGACCAGATAATGACCAACCAACTAATCAACCTCTCAGATAAGGATTTTAGACTAGTAATATGGAAGATGCTCAAAGATCTCCAAGAAACCATGGATCGAGTTGAACAGAACACTAATAAGAACCAAGAAAATATGAAGACAGAAATCACAAAACTCCAAACTGAAATAACATGTCAACTAACAGGACTGAAAAAGTCAGTAAACGAAGTGAATGACAAAATGGATAAGCTCTGGGACAGGGTATCAGAAGCTGAGAATAGACTTGGTGCTGTGGAAGATGAAATACATAACAATTCCATACAGCAGGAGAGATTGGACAAAAAACTTAAAGCAAATGAGCAGACAATGGAAAAATTAGTCAAAGAATGGGAACAGATGAAAATAGAAGTCTATGATAAAATCAATAGAAACAACTTAAGAATCATTGGAGTCCCAGAGACCCAGGAAGAAAATTTCCAGGAAGAATCAACGGTCAAGAACATCATTAAAGAGAAACTTCCAGAGCTAAAGAATATATGTGATCAAATCCTGCATGCCCGAAGAGTACCAACCAAAAGAGACCCCAGAAAAACCACCTCAAGACACATCCTAGTCACAATGACAAATCCCACAGATAGAGACAGAATTCTGAAAACAGCAAGATCAAAAGGGGAAATCACGTTCAAGCAAGCTTCCCTGAGATTTACAGCAGACCTGTCACCAGAAACACTCAATGCCAGAAAGCAGTGGTGGGATATTGTGACAAGACTGAATGAAATGAATGCTTCACCCAGAATACTATACCCAGCAAAACTCACTTTCCGGTTTGACGGAAGAATACATGGTTTCACAGACAAAAAACAGCTCAGAAACTTCACAGACACAAAACCAGTCTTAAGAGAAAAACTGAAAGACCTAATCTAAGACAAGACTACCCAAAAGACACACCAAATTTTGAAATAAAGATGGCGTTAAATCCCAGGACAATTCTTTCTCTCAACGTCAATGGACTAAATGCACCAGTTAAGAGACACAGAGTGGCTAAATGGATCAAAAAACTCAATCCAACCTTCTGCTGCCTACAAGAAACGCACCTGAATAGTCAGAACAAACATAGACTCAAAATAAAAGGCTGGAGAAAAGTTATCCAAGCAAACAACACCCATAAAAAAGCTGGAGTGGCCATACTAATATCAGATAATGCAAACTTTATACTCAGGAAGGTTGTAAGGGACAAAGATGGACATTTTATATTAATCAAGGGGTATGTAGAGCAGGAAGAATTTACTCTCCTAAACATATATGCACCGAATGAGGGGCCAGCAAAATATTTAATACAACTGTTGACAAATCTGAAAAATAATATCAACAACACAATAATTGTGGGGGACCTTAACATGGCTTTGTCAACACTGGATAGGTCAACCAGACTGAAACCCAACAAGAATATACTAGACCTGAGGAGAGAAATGGAAGAAAGAGGCCTAGTGGATATATATAGGACACTCCATCATCAGAAACCTGGATACACATTCTTCTCCAATGTACATGGCACATTCTCCAGGATAGACTACATGCTGGCACATAAAACATACCTCCATAAGATCAAGAGGATAGAAATTTTGCAGACTACCTTCGCTGACCACAAGGCTCTGAAATTATTTGTGAACTCCAAAGGGACTCAGAAGAAACACTTTAACACCTGGAAGTTAAACAGCCTCATGCTCAATAACCAGTGGGTCCGAGATGAAATCAAGGAGGAAACAAAAAGGTTCCTGGAAACAAATGACAATAAAGACACAAACTATCAGAACTTATGGGACACAGCAAAAGCAGTACTGAGAGGAAAATTTATAGCTATGCAAGCACACATCAGGACGGAAGAAGGAGCTTACCTGAGTAGCTTAATGACACAGCTAATTAAACTAGAAAATGCTCAACCAAAGGACCCAAGAATAGGAAGACAGAAGGAAATAACAAAGCTGAGAGCAGAAATCAAAGAAGTGGAAATTCAAAAAACAATCCGAAAGATCAACAAAAGCAGAAGTTGGTTCTTTGAAAAAATAAACAAGATTGATAGACCACTGGCAAACCTAACAAAGAAAGAGAGAGAAACTTGATAACTCGTATCAGGAATGAAAAAGGAGAGATCACTACTGATATGACAGAGATTCAAAGGGTAATCAAAAACTACTTTGAGAAACTCTACGCCACTAAAAATGAGAACCTGGAAGAAATGGATAAATTCTTGGACTCTTATAATCTTCCACGGTTGAAGGAAGAGGATGTAGCATATCTAAACACCCCCATCACCATTGATGAAATTAAAATAGTAATCAAATGTCTGCCGAAAAACAAAAGCCCAGGTCCAGATGAATTCACTAATGAATTCTATCAAACTTTCCAAGAGGAACTACTGCCAATATTGGCAAGACTTTTTCATGAAATTGAACAAACAGAAACACTTCCAAATAGCTTTTATGAAGCCAACATCACCTTGATACCTAACCCAGACAGAGATGCAACAAAAAAAAGAAAATTACAGACCAATATCGCTGATGAATGCAGATGCAAAGATCCTCAACAAAATCCTGGCAAATAGGATTCAATGCCTCGTTAAGAAGATCATCCACTACGATCAAGTAGGTTTCATCCCAGGAATGCAAGGCTGGTTTAACATCTGTAAATCTATCAACATAATACACAATATCAATAACAAGAAAAATAAAAACCACATGATCATATCAATAGATGCAGAGAAAGCATTTGATAAGGTCCGACACCCATTCTTGATCAAAACTCTCAGCAAGATGGGAATGGAGGGAACCTTTCTCAATATAGTGAAGGCCATCTACCACAAGCCAGTGGCAAATATTATCCTCAATGGAGAAAAACTAAAAGCCTTCCCTCTAAATTCTAGCACAAGACAAGGCTGTCCTCTCTCACCACTCCTATTCAACATAGCACTGGAAATACTTGCTATAGCGATTAGGCAAGAAAAGGATATCAAGGGAATCCAGATAGGAAAGGAAGAAGTCAAGCTCTCACTGTTTGCAGATGACATGATACTCTACTTAGAAAACCCTAAAGACTCTATCAAAAAGCTTCTAGAAACAATAGACTCATATAGCAAGGTGGCAGGCTACAAAATTAACACACAAAAATCAATGGCCTTTCTATACACCAATAGTAATAAGGATGAAATGGACATTAAGAAAACAACCCCATTCACAATAGTGCCACACAAACTCAAGTATCTTGGAATCAACTTGACTAAATATGTGAAGGACCTATACAAGGAAAACTATAAAACTCTGCTCCAAGAAATAAGAGAGGACACACGGAAATGGAAACGCATACCCTGCTCATGGATTGGCAGGATTAACATCATCAAAATGGCAATACTCCCCAAGGCATTATACAGATTTAATGCCATCCTCTAAAGATACCCATGACATTCTTCAAAGAAGTGGATCAGACACTTTTGAAATTCATTTGGAACAATAAACACCCTCGAATAGCTAAAGCAATCATTGGGAAAAAGAATATGGGAGGAATTACTTTCCCCAACTTTAAACTGTACTACAAAGCAATAGTTATCAAAACAGCATGGTATTTGAATAAGGACAGGTCCTCAGATAAGTGGAATAGGCTTGAATACTCAGAAAATGTTCCCCAGACATACAATCACCTAATTTTTGATAAAGGAGCAGGAAATCCTAAATGGAGCACGGAAAGCCTCTTCAACAAGTGGTGTTGGCACAATTGGATAGCCACTTGCAAAAACTTGAACTTAGACCCCCAGCTAACATCATGTACGAAGGTAAAATCCAAATGGATTAAAGACCTCGATATCAGCCCCAAAACCATAAGCTATATAGAACAGCACATAGGCAAAACACTCCAGGACATTACAGGCATCTTCAAGGAGGAAACTGCACTCTCCAAGCAAGTGAAAGCAGAGATTAACAGATGGGAATATATTAAGCTGAGAAGCCTCTGCACCTCAAAGGAAATAGTGCCCAGGATACAAGAGCTACCCACTGAGTGGGAGAAACTATTCACCCAGTACCCATCAGATAAGGGGCTAATCTCCAAAATATACAAGGCACTGACAGAACTTTACAAGAAAAAAACATCTAACCCCATCAAAAAATGGGGAGAAGATATGAACAGACACTTTGACAAAGAAGAAATACACATGGCCAAAAGACACATGAAAAAATGTTCCACATCACTAATCATCAGGGAGATGCAAATCAAAACAACAATGAGATACCACCTCACACCCCAGAGAATGGCACACATCACAAAGAATGAGAATAAACAGTGCTGGCGGGGATGTGGAGAGAAAGGAACTCTTATCCACTGCTGGTGGGAATGCCCTCTAGTTCAACCTTTATGGAAAGCGATATGGAGATTCCTCCAAAAACTGGAAATCGAGCTCCCATACAATCCCGCTATACCACTCCTAGGAATATACCCTAGGAACACAAAAATACAATACAAAAACCCCTTCCTTACACCTATATTCATTGCAGTACTATTTACCATTGCAAGACTCTGGAAACAACCAAGATGCCCTTCAACAGACGAATGGCTAAAGAAACTGTGGTACATATACACAATGGAATATTATGCAGCTGTCAGGAGAGATGAAGTCATGAAATTTTCCTATACATGGATGTACACGGAATCTATTATGCTGAGTGAAATAAGTCAGAGAGAGAGAGAGAAAAACGCAGAATGGTCTCACTCATCTATGGGTTTTAAGAAAAATGAAAGACACCCTTGTAATAATAATTTTCAGACACAAAAGAGAAAAGAGCTGGAAGTTCCAGCTCACCTCAGGAAGCTCACCACAAAGAGTGATGAGTTTAGTTAGGGAAATAACTACATTTTGAACTGTCCTAATAACGAGAATGTATGAGGAAAATGGAGAGCCTGTCTAGAGTACAGGCGGGGGTCGGGTGGGGCGAAGGGAGACTTGGGACATTGGTTAAGGGAACTTTGCACTGGTGATGGGTGGTGTTCTTTACATGACTGAAACCCAAACACAATCATATATGTAATTAATGTGTTTAAATAAATTTAAAAAAAAGAAAGTTATAGCTTTACTATTTTGTTTTTCAATATTCTGGCACTGTAAGGAAAGGTAACAGAAAAGTAATTGTCAGATATAAAGGGGTGAAAGGTCACTAAAGAGGGAAATACAGGTCACTAAGGAGAGAAATATAGGGCATTTAGACTCTGATAAAATAGGTTGAAAATGCAATTCTTTGTATGTGGTAAAGTATACAGTGCACACTATACATTTCCGAAATTAAGATCAATTTCCTGCAATGAGGATTGGGAAAAATGCGAATATAAACTGTGTGTTACACAAAAACAACAATTGCATTTAAGGAGAATGAAGTGAACAAAGGCTGGTAAAGTACTCTTAGAAAAATAAGAGCTGACTGGAGATTAAAACACTACATAAAAAGAATGTGTACTTTGTAATCTCCTTGGTAAATGCAGTCTCAGAAGAGCATGAGTTTATCATTCTAAAACTACTTTGTGTATTAGGTTTGAATAAAAACACGAGCATACTGTAGATAATAAAAAGATATCTTATTAAGAGAAATAAAAGCAAAAAACATTGGAGGTACCAAGGCTACCGTGCAACGCATGGTACTATTTTTAGTGAAGACTCATAAAGATAGATAAAGAAATCTGTATATATGTGTATGCATGAGTAAGTTTTCCTATAGATATTTCCTGTTTCTGTTCATTGAAACTAAAAATAATGACACTTCAGTAGCAATTAGCATGACTAGGACCTATTCTCCCAGTATGCATGGCAAGTATGGCATGGTAGTAGAGAAAATGTAAATAAAACCAGAGCATATTAACATGAAGAAAGTGAGAAATAGTTTTAAATAAATAGTTTTTAAGTAGGGAGTTTTGAATGTATCCAGCACACACATGTATATAGAAATAAATATTGCAAATTCTTGTATTGCCTGATAATTTCAGTAAATTGCTTTGATGTTTTTGTTTGTTTGTTTTATTTTTTTAGGTCACACCGGGCAGTGCTTAGTAATTCCTGACTCTGCCCTCAGGAATTACTCTTGGTGGTGTTTTGGGGACCATGCAGAATGCTGGGGGTCAAACTTGGGTCAGATACATGCAAGACAAACACCCTATCTGCTATACTATCACTCTAGCTTTTTCTTTAATTATAATTTTATTTTTACATTACTGAAACTGCTGTGTTTCAGAAATAAATATTTGCACAATGATACTTTTTCTGGAATTTGTAGAAAGACACTGTGCGGAAAGGAAGACTAGAGGGTATAAAGAAACTAAGAAAGGCTATAAACTTATTAGAGTTAAAACAAGATGAGGTATTTATAGGCATCTAATCTGCTTTTGTGTCTTCTTCTCTAATTGCCTAAACATATTTGTAGAAAATACTTTATGTGTGTTTTGAATACATATTACTTTTGCCTTTATTATTTTTGCATTTCTATTACTTTACTTAAATATTATAGTTTATATAGTTCATCGTGATACATTTGTTTCTGGCATACCATATTCCAGTACCAATCCCATTTCTGGTTTTTCAGTAATAGTAAAAACTTTTAAATAACACTTCAAGCATCACTGTATTTATGGGAGAAAGTAGGTTCAGAGAGACTACTTAGACTAGGCAACCTTGAAACTAAGACACCAAGATAATAATGATACTATGAAAATTAAAATACTATTTTTGTCATAGGAAATTTGTAATAAAGAAAAGAATATGAAGGTAAACATAAGGCTTTATTTTTGAAAGCCTTTATGATTAATTGGTTGTCAGGGTTTGTATGGAAGGGCTAAAACCACTGTGAGGTGAAAGGAAACTGCAGAGACAGGAAACTTAAGCAAGCACAACATAAGTACCTGAAGTACATGGTTTGCATGGCCATGCTGTGTGAGAGGAAGGAAGTGAATGGAAGTGTTGCTGCCTCCACACATTATGGTGCCCTGCAAGGGTTGCTGTCATGGGCTCCTGCTACAATTTAGGTTTAGCTAGATTGTTCTGGTGGGGCAAGGCATTGCCATACAAACCAACACAACATAACTCAGATGAAATGTCACTATTGTCACTAATATCACTTCCCACTATACAGCCAAATACCCCAATATCCTGCACAACAAAAAGTTGTCAGAGTAAAATATACTTAAATACATGTTTCAAAATGTCAAATTTAGTCTCTTATTCAGACTCATTCTTCAATTTTTTTTAGGGGGGGCCCACACCTGGTGACGCTCAGTGGTCACTCCTGGCTATGCTTTCAGAAATCGATCCTGTCTTGGGGGACCATAGAGGATGCTGAAGGAACCAAGGTCTGTCCTGGGTCAGCCACATGCAAGGCAAACACCCTACCGCTGTGCCATCGCTCCAGCCCCTCATTTTACAATTTTTAAGTTAAAAATTTTTATTAGAATCACCATGGATTACGAACTTACAAAAATTTCTATGATTGAGATGTAGGTGTATTGTAATATTCCTTCAATTCCTTCACCAATAGTCACTACCCATCCCCACTGTGCCCTTTTTCCTGCTCATCCCCCAACCTGCTAGATGCATTTTATCATAATTATTTTCTAGTCCAATTTTTAGTGATAAAAATATTTGTATGGAAACAAAAGTTTCAAAAAATATCAACAGACCAAAACAAATCAAAAATTTCTTTTTCTTGTCTGCCAAATTTTGACTAACTTCACTCCCCCATAGAAAACTATTCTTTTTATGAAGAAAATTATTCTTAACTGTTTTCAGTTCTTCTGTAAATGCTGCTTATCAAGTTGTTTTGCAGCACAATTGTATTTTATTACAAACATTTATAAGACTATAATATATAAATAACATTTTCAATTTTTGAGTATTTGGACTTTTTACTTAAAGATTTTTATTTTGGGGCCGGAGAAATAGCATGGGGGTAGGGCGTTTGCCTTGCATGCAGAAGGACAGTGGTTTGAATCCCAGCATCCCATATGGTCCCCTGAGCCTGCCAGGTGTGATTTCTGAGTGTAGAGCCAGGAGTAACCCCTGAGCGCTGCTGGGTGTGACCCCCCCCAAAATTTTTTTTATTTTGAAACTGTACCTCTTAAACATAAATAGTTTTGTAAACCAACACCACCCCAAGTAAAGTTTAGGGTCAAGCAATAGTACAATGGGTAGGATATTTGCCTTGCTTGTGGTTGACTCAGGTTTAATCCTCAGCATTCCTATGGCCCCCTGAGCCTGCCATGAGCTATTTCTGAGCACAGAGCTAGGAGTAAGCCCTGAGTGCCACCAGGTGTGACCAAAAGAAAAAAAAAGTTTAAAGGTTAAGGGTTGGAGAGATAATACAGTCAACCAGAGTTTGCATACAGTTTGCATACAGTCAACCAGAGTTTGATTCCTGACATTCCATGTGGTTCCCCCAAGCACTACAAGAATAATTCCTGAGCACAGAGCCAAGAGTAACCTGTGAGCATTGTCTGGTGTGGCTCCAGAACAAAACCCAAAACTAAGTTCAAAGAAAACATTTAAAAAAAGTTTAGATTAAGAAACAAAGCATCAAGAAACCAGGAATAAACTAAGGAAACAATTGTGTATGTACAATGGATGTAATTATAGTTGTTGTTAAATGAGTAGTTGATTAGATATATAAGGAGTTGCCCTATGTAGTAGTAATTAGTTACTGATTGTTTAATTAAGTGAAATGAAATAAACAAATACTGTATTGATTTATTATTTTAGGTGGGAGTTTATAAAAATCATAAGAATGTTTATATCCTTTTTTCTCTTGGTCTTTCATATTTTTAAATTACTTACTTTTATTTATTTATTAATATCTTGCATATATGTAAGTATATACATATTTCTCGAGCCAATGCTTTATTCCCACTTGTAAAACAAAATAGTAAGTTTGCCTTGCTTCCCTTCACTATCAAGCCTTTCTATCTATACTGTTTACAATTTATTTTATATGATAACTTGTCTTTTCAGAGATTTTTCCTATGGCTGATTTCCTATTCATGGTCAAAAATAATCGTTGTACAGTATATTATAAACAACTTGGAAATGGAGCTCACAGAAGCTACATATCTCTATCACGAAAAATAAGTCCCTTGATAAGTTTAAAACAAATTTTTATTGGCGCACCATGAGATAGTTACAAAGTTCTTCATGATTGAATGTCAGTCTTACAATGTCCAACACCTGACCCTCACCAGTGCACAATTCACATTATGAATATTCCCAGTTTGCTTCCCACTCTCCCACCTGCCCTCCTTCCTGCTTGCTTCAGTGATTGAATCTTTCTCTCTTCCTCCATCTCTTTCTTCCTCTCTTTCTCCTCCTCCCTCCTCTCTCTCTCTCTCTCTCTCTCTCTCTCTCTCTCTCTCTCTCTCTCTCCTCTCTCTCTCTCCCCCATGTTTTACAATATGGTTATTGAAGTGGTATCACACGTATCACTTTACCTCCTTTCAGTACCCAGCTCTTGTCCAGGTGATCATTTTCAACTATTATTGTTATGTCACTTAATAAATAAAACTTGAGTTGTTAATCACTTTTCATAGCTTGGTAGTTTCTGTTTTTATTTTAGTCATATTCACTATGATATTGTCATAGACTTTATGACTAATGTTGGGATTTCTAATGACCTTTCTTCTAGTTTCTTACAGAAAATCTATTTTCTTCAAAATGATTCTTTCATGGCCTAAGACATCTTGTTTACAAATGAAATGATTTCCAGCCAGATGTGTAATTATAATTCTGTTTTTTTCCAGATCACATTTGATTAGATTCTTATTTTACTAAATTGTTGTATCTCAGTATCTGCCTTTTTCATAGATGTTTGTTTTTCATGGCTTGAGTTCATTTCAAATAATGTACTTAGAAAAGATGCTCAGAAAGTAGATTTTCTGAGATGTAGTGAGACTGGAAATATTATTATTATGTATCCACACTGCATTTACTCTTTGAATTGATGTATAGTGCCATACTTAAAAATCAGTTTTCTGAACTTTCTGTTTTCTGGATGAAGAACAGCCTATTCTGATTCTCATTTCTTTGTTTGTTTGTTTGTTTGTTTGTTTTGGGGCCACACCAGGTGATGCTCAGGGATTACTCCTGGCTCTGCACTGAGAAATCGCTCCTGGTTTGGGGACCATGTGGGAGGCTGAGGGATCAAACCTTGGTTCATCCTAGGTCAGTCATGTGTAAGGCAAACATCCTACAGCTGCACCACTGCTCCAGCTCCTGATTCTCATTTCTTTGTGGTGATTTGTTTTAGTCTCTGTAAGTTTCTAAATCTTACTTTTATCTGACATTTTTTCTGAAACTTACATGTGTCTCACTATAGTAGTTTAAAATGTATAATGCTGGTAACTCCAATCTAAAAACATAGCCTTGATTGATACAGCCGTGTGTGTGTGTGTGTGTGTGTGTGTGTGTGTGTGTGTGTGTGTGTGTGTGTGTGTGTATGTGTTTTGGGTCACACCCGGCAGTGCTCAGGGGTTTTTCCTGGCTTGTGCTCAGAAATTGCTCCTGGCAGGCATGCGGGACCATATGGGACACCGGGATTTGAACCGATGACCTTCTGCATGAAAGGTAAACGCCTTACCTCCATGCTATCTCTTCGGCCCCGATATAGCCTATTTTTAATTTTATTATTCATTTTTCTTTCTAATTTTAATCTTGACTCTCTAGAAATTCTATTCAATTTATGTTAGGGTTTTACTTTGCCCTTTAGTCCTTTTCACTTTATGTGAAAGATATATTTTATTCTTTTGTAATTTTTTCTGTGATATCAAATCTACTTAAACTTTTTTTTTTGACATTTCTTTAACTTTATTTTTTATTTAATTTGACTTTATTTTGGGGCCACACCTGGTTTTGGTACTCGGGGCCTACTCCTGCTCTGTACTCAGGGATCATTCTGGGTAAGCTCTGGGGATCATAGGGAATACCAAGAATTCAAACCAGGTAAACAGCATACAAGGCAAGTACCAAACTTGCTCTACTATTTTTCTGGGTCCTATTTTTAATTTTAGTATTTAAAAAATATTTATAAATATAATATTATTCATAAATAATAGCAAAATTAAAAATTAAAACAGATTTAAACTTATATTAAAAACCTGCTTTGAAATAGGCAAATTCTGCAACAAGACCATTTATTAGGAGTGAGGGGAATAAATTAGCAAAATTTTAAGCAAAGGGAAATTCTGAAAAGATCTTCAAAAGTATAAAAATATGTTTTGTCTATTTCATGTTAATTTTATTTATTTATTTGATTGTTTAATTTTGCTTTGGGGGGGCACCCCAGTCAGCTCTCAGGGGTTACTCCTAGCTCAGTGCTCAGGAATCACTTCTAATAGGCTCTGGGGACCATATGGGATGCTGGGGATCAAACCTGGGTCCATCCAGGTTGGCCATATGCAAGGCAAACTCTCTACCACCATGCTATTACTCCAGGCCCTATTTCATGTCAATTTTAAAATGAATCATTATGGAATTATTCGTAATTGGGGACACACCTGGTGGTTCTCAGGGCATATTCCTGCCTCTGTGCTCAAGGATCACTCCTGGCAGACTTGGGCAAAACAACCTGAGGTTCTGGGGATCAAATCAGGGTTGGCCTTATGTAAAGGTAATTCCCTACCCACTGTATTATTTCTCCCATTGTTAAATTTTATATACTTGCAGAAACAAAAATATTACAGATTAAAAATAAGTTTAGCAAATTAGCAATGATCAACAATTTAAAGAAACATAGTAAGACCATAAATGACCAAAGTCATCAGGACTGAAGATTTTATGCATAAAACTGAGTTTACATGGAAGTAAAGGTAACTGAGAGAGGG
The DNA here is from genome assembly GCF_024139225.1 of Suncus etruscus. Lineage (NCBI taxonomy): Eukaryota > Metazoa > Chordata > Mammalia > Eulipotyphla > Soricidae > Suncus > Suncus etruscus. The sequence goes on from NC_064858.1 coordinate 97,667,547, forward strand.
CTGAAAAGGTGAGGATGGCTTGGGACTCTGTGAAAGGAAATGGATACTCTGATGATGGGTCCATGTTACACCCCACTCAGGAAGAGCACACATCAAAAGTGTTGCACTCCTGAAAAAGAATTATTTGCCAAAAAGGCCCGCTTAGAGCAGTCAAAATCAGTTGACCCTTTGCGTGGATTGTTTGACTATAATTCTAAAACGTGGCTGTAACTATCTCTCTCTTTATTTTTGACCATTGTTAGAAATCAGGCCTTAGTAATTCTTTCTAACAAAGGAGGACAGTACAAATCCCGCCAAAAGTCTCCCGCTGACCAGCTCTCTGTGATCTCTGCTACCTTGGCGCCAAGATCATGTTTTTCCCAAAAACTTAGCTCATAGTAAAGCAATTTTCAGTTTTCCCCAAAACTCTAAAACATTTCTCTCTCTTCCCACTTCCCTAAAAATTACCTGTTTTCTCCTGCTTACCCAAAACAAAGCTAACCCACAACAAAACTGCCTTTCACCTTCAGTATCGGTTCTTTAATATGCAAATTTTAGCCATGGCCTCCCACTTTCTTTGATCTCCAAAATTACACCCTGCATTCCAAAGCTCAACCCTTAAAAGTTACCCAGCTCAAAAAATAAATTTGTCTTTGTCTTTCTAGACGCAAGTCCCCATGCATTCTGTGTGGTCTCATTTATTTTATATTTCATAATTCATTATTCTATATTCGCCTCTTCGTGCTTCTGCTTGATTCTCAGTGGGAAAATGAACTCACTAAGGTTATGCTTAGGAACTTTTTATCTCATCAGGATAAAACAGTTCGCAGCAGGTCCACACTGAGATGTTGCACACATGAAAAATATAATTAACAGTATTGTAAATCTGGATACCCCAATAAAATGGTCAAACTTCTAAAATTTAAAATATTAAAATTAATCTGATATGAAACAGACTATTAAGCAAATGTTATAAGCAGACCAGATCAACAAAAGATCTAAGGCTGCATTTGTGTATGAGGAAAAATCACAACATAAAAATAATCAGACATGCCATAAAGGAAATCACCAGATTAAAGTAATATAAAGTAATGTTTAAAGACCAAATGTTTAATAACACCAAAAATGAAAGCAAGTAACCTCTTGGTTATTGTAAATAGTGCTGCAATAAACAGTTTCCCAACAATACATAAGAGGATAGAAAAAATATGAAATATGTATACAGCAAAATACTCAGCTTCTAGAAAAGGTGAAATCTTCATTTTGCTACACCATGATTGAAACTAGAAGTTATACTAAGCAAATAATTTAGAACTAAAAAGGAAAACACTGGATTATCTCACTTATACCTGGCATATAAGGAAGTTTTGTTCAGTGTGCACAAACCCTCAATCTATGCTCAGAACTGAGAAAATTAAATTTAAATGTGAAGGGCATCTATAATGTTGTGATATTGTTATTTTCGTATCGTTATTTTATTAGTGGACACGGTGTGGTATCATTGTAGCCCTAAAATACATACTATTTATACTCATAAAAAGTAATTTTACTGGAACAAAGAACGTCTCTTCAACAAATGGTGTTGGTACAACTGGAAACCACATGTAAGAAATTGAAAATTGACCCATACCTCACTCCTTATACAAAAGTCAACTCAAAATGGATCAAAGACCTAGAAATCAAACCTGAATTGATAAAGTTTATTGAGAATAAAATAGGCAAAACACTCGAAGACCTATATATCAAAAAAGGTCTTTGAGGATGGAGCACCAATGACAAAAACTTTAGCATCAAACATAAACAAATGGGACTACATCAAACTAAAAAGCTTCTGCATGGTGAAAGAAACCCTACTTAACACAAGAAGAAAGTTAACTGAATGGGAAAAAATCTTTGCACTCAACATGTCAGATAAAGGGCTGATATCTAGAATATACAAAGCACTCAGAAAGCTGAGCCCCCCCAAACCAAATAATGCCATAAAAATGGGTAGATGAAATGAATAGTCACTTCTCTGAGGAGGACAGGAGGATGGCCAACAAACACATGAAAACATGCTCACCTTCACTCATTGTCAGGGAAATCCAAATCAAGGCAACATCATTGAGGATGGCTCACATCAAAAATAATGGGAACAATCTCTGTTGGTGGGGATGCAGTATAAAAGGCACTCTCATCCACTGCTGGTGGGAATGCCCCCTAGTCCAACACCTGTGGAGAACAGTCTGGAGAGTGCTCAAGGAACTCAGAATTGAGCTGCCATTTGACCCAGCAATTGCTCTCCTAGGTATCTACCCCCAGGTTGGAAGGACATTCATCCCAGAGTATGTGTGCACCCCACTATTTATTGCAGCATTCAGTATAATAGCCAGGTCTTTGAACCAACCTCAATGTCCAACAACAGATGAATGGATCGTTAAGATGTGGTATCTATACACAATGGAATACTACATGCAGTCAGAAATGATACAATCACAGACTGCAGCAACTTGGATAGACCTAGAACATACTATGTTAAACGAAGCAAGCCAAAAGACGAAAGATAAACACAGAATGATAGTACTATTCTGAAGCACCTAGAACATACACCTTATATACAACTAATACTCAACAATCAAATAACAGGATTTAACAGGGTAGAAACTCCAAACACTGTAACAGGCAACATATACTGGGGAGTAGTGCCCAAAATGAATGAAAGAGGAACAACACAAACTCTTGACTACACATTATACCACAAAGAAACCAGCAACAGCAGAAACAGCAGCATAGAGAGAAGAGGGAGGTAATCAGACTTCTACTACAGAGGCCCACAATAATCCCTTAGGGATCTGATACAAGATCACAGGTAAAAAATACCATGGGAAATTCCTGACCTCAATGGAAGCATCCCATAACAATATGTTTTAATGCCTTAATATTACTATATTTAAAATAACCTCTCAGCTTTTCTGTACACAGGCGTTCTTGGATACAAAGGGTGGACAAACTAAGATGGCATCTCGGAGCTCAGTCACACGAGATACCATACCCAGCTTGCATTACAAGAATATCCCGATAAAACTCTTTAACATACCCTTTATCTCTAGGTTATACCTTCTTTTAGGACTTGAAGCATGTGACCAACCAGACCACCAAAGCAGCAACTGTGACCTTCAGACTTATACTACAGGCTCTACTGGTTGAACACATCCAAGCAAACTAGCATTCTCTTGCTCTTTTCTCCTCTCTTCTCACTACTTTCTTTTTTTTATTATTATTATTTTTATTATTATTATTAATTTGTTTTATTTTTTATTTTCTCCTTTCTTCTCTCCTGCCCCTTCCATATACTTTCCTCTTTCCCCCTCTGGAAATCTGACTATCCCTTCACCCCTCAATCCCATCCAGATTTCCCACCTTATTAAAACTCTTCACCCTCAGTTCTTAATCCATTAGGCATCAAGACTGACTTCCTACCCCAACGAACCAGTACCCAACACCCAAGCGAAAGACATCCAGTCAACCCACACCTCGTCCCCGGCAAGGAAAGGCAACCAACTCCCCTGCTGACTCATGCTACGTGGCCCTTCTTACCAACTCCTCCTAACGTGGACTGTTACTTGAAACCGGACTTAGCTCTAAAAGGATCCCCAATGCAAGAACTCTTCCCAAGACCTCTCTGCTGCAAAGCGTTTGCCAAGCTCAAGAAGATCAGGGTGTGTGATGAAAGGGTACCCGGGAACACACACACCACAAGAAAATCTCAAAAGACAATAGGAAAACCTACACTTCCATCATAAGTATAAGTCCTGTATTACACTACCTCTTTAACTGCTTTGCTCCAACTGTAAGGTAGTCTCTTGCATCACTTTGTTCCTTTAGTTACTTTTTTATTTCATTTTTTAAATCTTTTATCTTTATATATACATGTCAGATCATATATTTTTATTTCTATTTTTATCTTTTTTGGGGGTGTCACTGGTTTTTGGTTTCTTCTCTTTCCACCCCTTGTCACCCTTTGGTCTGTGCAAAAGCCAAGATCGTGATCTACAGATGACTGGCTGATAGAACCAGGACTGGGCAGTATGTATCCTGGGACCAATAAAAAAAAAAAAAAAAAAAAAAAAAAAAGCCCTAGTCTAGGGTTTGATCTACAACCTGCATATAACCATGATCTCTAATTCCAGAGGTCTGACTGAGACAATACAACTGAATGCAACTGAATGGGTCTTCTGATAACATAATGAAAGAGGCTACCCCAGGCTCCATCCTAAGATCAGCACAAAGACCAAGATCACCAACCACAGAAGACGGATTAAAATGACACTGAAGGAAGAGAACTTCTAGAACCACAAGAAAGACTTCATCATAAGTTTCACTCCCTGATCTGTGCAGATACTGAGATCTCTAGATACAGAGGTCTGACTTTATCACCCAGGACAGAGTAGAAGTCTTCCATACACCACAAAAGCACCAAGGGGAGAGAAAATGAACCCGAAAGGAGTCTATAGTTAATCCCATGACAATATACTTCAAGGGTGGAGAAGCCCTGTATCTCTTAGGCCAAGGGAATTCCTTTTCGAATGACCCCAAAATTTATTGTGCCTGTGCAGAAGGGGGAAAAAAAGGCAAAAAGCACAAAACATTTTTTACTTTATTATAATTTTATATATTTATTTATCTAGTTTTTGTCTATTTCTTTGTTTTGGTGTGGATATTGATGCTGTTGTCTCCATTTTTAATTTTTTTCTTCTTTTCTCTTCTTCCTTTATGCGCTTTGCCATGTTTTTCATCTCAAGACCATGGCTCTTATGTGGTGCTTATCTTTATGGTTGCAGTGCTCACTGGATATTTTATTTGACACTTCTTTTTTGTACTTTGTGGTGTTTCACCTTCTTTTTCCCCTTTGTCTCTCAAATTGAGGATGAGAGCCTCTAGAAGGACTCCGCCCATATTCGACATTTTTGATTTTTACCCCAGTTTATTACTTTTCCTTTCTTCAGACAAAACCACATAACTTAAACTATCTAGTCTCGCCTCCCAATTAGAGGGGGAAATAAGGGAGTTACCAAGACCAAACAGGTGTAAGACCACTAAGTAGTAAGCTAGGCACAGAAAGGACCACTCATGCTAGCAGCCCTGGGGGTGAAGGAGGAGGACAGGAACGGAGTTAGAGGGAGGACAATTTGGTGATGGGAATTTCTCTGATTTTATGTTAATATGTACCTAAAATATATTGTCAATGATATGTAAGCCACTATGTTTAAAATAAAAATATTTTATTAAAAGTTAATATTTTTGATATGTTGACTTATAAAATTTTTCAACTAACATGTCATCATTAAATTAAGCTAATTATTTAATTTTTGAGATGTTATAAATTAGAAAATTATATTAAAATATAGTAGCAATCTTGCATACTCATAACACAATTCAAAATTTAAACCTTTCAGAATTATTTACCATGTATTTTCTAAAGTCTCTATGCATAGTCCCAGAGGAAGGAACTGAAGCTATCAACACTTTGTTAATTTCTTTGAAATAAAAATAAATTATAATAGAAAAAAATAATTTTACCTCAATATAAAGAAAATGAATACATGTCTGAAGTGTGCCACAGGTTAGCTTTGGTTTGGTTGCATTAAAGAACTTTGAATTCTCTCAGGAAAGCAGGTGCATGAATGAAATATGAAAAAAATGAGAGACCACACAATTCTATGTGGGAGAAAACAGTGTTTCTGAGTTTACTGTGAAGAATAAGGGGTATAAATGAGAGATCAGCCAGCCATAGTTTTTTTCTATGGCATAAAAAGAATGCTCTCTTATGTTAAATTACAACATGACTCTCTTGTACATGGAAAGAAACAAAACAATTCACATGGCTCCTGATGAGTAAGAATCCAGAGTTAAGAAGAGAAGATAAATTTTAACATCTTAAAGTAGCTCCGGTCTGGCTAGTCCTGGTTGTCAATACTTGCAAGGAGCCAGTTTTTCCTAATTTCTGAGGGAACAGGTTTTGTTTTAGGGGCTAATTCAGATAACTAACTTCCTAAGATATGACTAAGAAATAGTTTTTAGGAAAAAACAAACTTATCGGAAAGAGATGCAAATCTACCTGGTGACGGTTTTCTCAATAGCCCACTGCTATTTCCTGGACCAAACTTTGGATGTAAGTTCTGAGGCAAGAATTAGTTATCTGCACTGCCCAGAAAATAAGTGATGCCTACTACAGGTATTCAGCTCAAGGGCAGGCAAGAATGAGATTCCATGGTTTAGTTTATGTTGGCATAATTCTCTGCTGCATCCAGCATCAGGGCCAGAGTCTTCAGCAGATGTTTCAGTTGGAGATGATCCTTGAGGCTGTTCTCTACAATGGAGAAATGAGAATTTTCTGGGCATGACTCATCATCTCATTCACATTGATCACATTATGTGCCAAGTGCAAAGTAATTTCAATGGAGTCGTTGTTTGTTCTCCTAGGATACCTGCCCACAGACTTAGACTCATTAGCCCCACTCTGATTGCACTGGTTACAAGCAGACAGATACTTTCCAAGTAGCCCAAGCATTTACATCTCTAATCTGCTAAAGTGGGGTCCCAAGGAATGGCTGGCAGAAGCTGAAGAGGGGCTTAGTCAACCCCTGATCTGGCAACACTGTCCTAGGACAGTTTCAGTTGCAGGCAGCTGCCACATGGTTCTCTCCGATCTCCCGATCTCCTGACACATGCTTAAGTACAGGGCGATCATATTGTGCTTCTCACTATCTCCAAAGCAACAGCGTTTGATGTAGAGAAGCAGGGCTGTCTTCATGGTACCACTCTGCAGAGAAGCAAGGTTTCAACCAGACTAAATAGGGCAGGGCTGAGTCCTTTGTTTCTGAAAGTTCCCCCCAAAAAATACTTCATATGTGATAAGGTCTGGGTTCAATTCTAGGAATCATCAAAAAATATTTTCTCAAAAAGAGGTAAGAAAAAAAATCACAGTATATAAATTAACACTATTCTTCATGTAAGAAATGGATACATCCTGTTGAATGTTAAGTGAAGGTAAAGCCTGGTAGAAAGGGAGATAACTGAAAATTGTGCACTTTAGAATGTCTAACAATTTTGTGCTCTCTTCAGCAGCACATATACTACAATTAGAATGTTTAACAATTTCACTTTTAGGGGGAAAATGCTAAGATGCCTCTGTTTAATAGCAAAAAATTAGATGTAAGGGCTATAAGAATTGATCTGTAAAATAGTCTCGATACACATGGGAGAAAAGTAGGCTATTTTGTATCTCCGCAGCATGGTATAAATTTTCGTCTTTTAAAATCTAAACTCTGTGTTACATGTTTATGAGTAAGTGGGCAAAGGTCTCCCTCCCAATAATAGACCGAGGGTTTTTATGTGTGTTTTTCAAGTGTCTTAACATTGGATGTCCATTACTTTTGTAATCAAAAAAGAATAATTAAAAGAGTATGTAAATGCAGAAAGAAAAAAAAGAATGAATTATCAAATGCTCAAAGTCTTTTAGAGATGTCTAAAAGGCAGAGCATTGCTTTCTTAAACATTGCTTTTTTGAACATTGTTTAAAACAGCAAGGGCATATAGAAGACAAAGAGAAATAAAGTTGCTTTGATGCTGAATTTTTTCAGGTAAAGAGAAATTAAATCAAGGCTATGTTTGCCTGTAATAATCCTTAAGTTAAGAAGTAAAAAGTTTTTCTATATACACACAAAACACAGTAGAAGGGGTATTCAGCTTAAGGTCAGTTAAATGTTTGTTACAAGGAAGCAGAATGTCAGTACCATTAACATACATCTTGTCAGCCATCCACAGAAGGAAAGACTTTTCTGCGGGCCATATTGGCAAGATATTTTCAGAAATTTTTGACCAGTTATCCACCCTGGCACAAGACAAGGCTGTTCTCTCTCACCACTCCTATTCAACATAGCACTGGAAGTCCTTGCTATATCGATTAGGCAAGAAAAAGATATCAAGGGAATCCAGGTCGGAAAGGAAGAAGTAAAGCTTTCACTATTTGCATATGACATGATACTCTACTTAGAAAACCCTAAAGACTCTACCAAAAAGCTTCTAGAAAGAATTGACTCATATAGCAATGTGGCAGGCTACAAAATTAACACACAAAAATCAATGGCCTTTCTATATACCAATAATAATAGAGAAAATGGACATTAAGAAAACAACCCCATTCACATTAGTGCCACACAAACTCAAATACCTTGGAGTCAACTTGACTGAAGGTGTGAAGGACCTATACAAAGAAAACTATAAAACCCTGCTCCAACAAATAAGAGAGGGCACGCAGAAGTGGAAACATATACCCTGCTCATGATTGGCAGGATTAACATCATTAAAATGGCAATGCTCCCCAAAGCATTGTACAATTTAATGCAATCCCTCTAAAGATACTCAAAGAAGTGTATTAAGCATTTTTAAAATTCATTTGGAACAATAAACACCCTCGAATAGCTAAAGCACTCCTTGGGGAAAGGAATGTGGGAGGCATTACTTTTCCCAACTTTAAACTGTATTATAAAGCAATGGTTATCAAAACAGCATGGTATTGGAATAAAGACAGACCCTAAGATTAGTGGAATGGGCTGGAGTACTCAGAGAATGTTCCCCAGACATACAATCACCTAATCTTTGATAAAGGAGCAAAAGAATCCTAAATTGGAGCAAAGAAAGCCTCTTCAACAAATGCCACTTGCAAAAAAGCTAACTTAGACCCCCAGCTAACATCATGTACAAAGGTAAACTCCAAATGGATTAAAGACCTCGATATCGGACCTGATACCATAAGGTATATAGAGAGTATATATAGGCATATAAAGACAGATAAAAATATATACATATATACATATTTCATTATTATTATTATTATATTTAAGAGCACATATTATTATGGGAAGCTACACCTTGCAGTGCTCAGGGCTCACATCTAGTGGTGTTCAGAAGACCATATGTGATGCCAGAGATGGAACTTCAGAGGCTTATGAAAGGATCATTTCCTACCTGCTATTATCTCTTTGAACTCAATGACTATTTAATAGAAAGGAAGAGTTGAACTTGCTAAGAGCTAAGATAACAGTAATTGGTTAAAGGTGAGATTGAGGATGCAGACTAGATTTCTCTCTAGAAATCCTATATTGAACAGAAAGTAGTTCTTTTTGCTAAAATAGGAGCTACAAAGTGGTGGGGATATTTGAAGTGGGTGAAAGGTATCAAGAATTCTATTTGGAATTTACAAATCTGAAATATGTAGGGCATTCCAAAGAAAAAGTGAAGCAAACTATCTCCTTATCTTCTAGGGCTCTTAAGAAAGATGAACCTCTAGAAATAAATCTAGAATCATCAATATATAAGACAATAGGGAGCATTATGTTCAACTTTGAGATTGGTAAAGTTCTCAGGTCTTGATAATGACTAGGTCTATATTATGATTACAAGAGCGAGTGACAGAGATAGAAAGATAAGAATACAAGAGAAGAAATTAAGAAAAACAGTGAAGAATGAAATAAAGAGAATCCCTTGAATTACCTTTAGAAGTTGAAGGGTATGTCATAGAATTAAGACTGCAGCCAAGGTTGGTGGATGAGAATGGAGTTTATTCACATGTCTGGTGGGCTGAGAATCAGAGGAAGGAGCCCGCAGACTCTGAGAATTATTTAGGACTCTCTCCTCCAAAATAACCCCACATAGATTTGTATCCAAAATCAAGATAACAGCATAGTTGGTGCCATTGAGAACCTGTTTCCACCCTTAGAGACAGGATATATTGTTTTTGCTGCTATTTCTCATGGCATAAGGAGAAAAAAATCTCTTGCTGGAGCTTCTTTCATAAAGCACAAATCCTGAGCATGAATGGATCCATCCATATAAACAAATTGTCTCCCAAAGGCTCCTTCTTCAAATACCATGACACTGGCATCCAGAAGTCTTTGGCCTTTCTCTTTGGTCTATTCTCTTGAATGTTTTCATGTTAGAAAATTCTATGGATGCAGTATCACCTTGATTTGCCATGAAAATACTCTTTTTTTTTTTAATTCTGTGACTTAGAGTGCAGAAAGTTTAAGCGAGGGAAGCAAAATGCATTGTTTTGTTCCTGGAAAGTTACATTATCTCTGCCAGTCCTAAGTACTTTGGACATTGAATCTATTAGCAGTCCATGTACATTATTATTATTTTGTAATTTTGTATTGTGTGTTATTTTTATGCCTTTCAATACATCCTTTCAGAGCACTGGTCACCTCTCCAAAGAACCAATAGCTCCAGTGTATATTAAAATTCTTTATAAAGCTTCCCAATAATTTTTGATAAATAAATTAAAATCTAGTTTATTTTCTTAAAAACTTAAATCTAGAGGACAGAGTGAAAGCATAGTGGTAAGGTGTCTGCCTTGCATGCGTCCAACCCTAGACGGACCACAGTTCTACTCCTGGCATCCAATCCATGTGGTTCCGAGCCTGCCAGGAGCCATTTCTGAGCACAGAGCCACACGAGTAACCCCCTGAGCACTGCCAGGTGTGACCCAACTCCCCCCCCCAACAAAAGCTTTAATCTACTCATGATTCTGATTTAATAATAAAGTCCTTTGAAGTAATCCTAAAATATGAACTAAATAAACATCATATCTAGATTACGATCAATTTTATTTTCAAGCATATCATTCAGAAGATGATGTTTTGAACAATAAAAATAGTTTTACAAGAATGGATTAATTTACAAAGTCACTTTGAAATCACCTACTTTCTGAAGAAAACTGGAGTAATAATATATATATATATATATAATTTTATTTATCTTTTATTCTAGCAAGTCTTTATTATCTTCTACCAGAAAGAGACAGTCACATAAATTCTTATTTTGGAGAGAAATAGAAAGAAGGTAAAGAAGCTGAATTGCAGCAGCTGGATAACAATGATTTGTGAAATAAAAGGGTCAAGAGAGATAACTCTAAGGCTTTTGCACATACTTTGCATATAAGAAAAATGAATTTAATACCTGGATTTTATATACAGTTGCCAAGGGAACTTAGAAGTACAGCTAGGAGTAGCCTGTGAGTACTGCCAGGATTGATTCAACCATTCCTCCATATAATTAATTAAATGCATTTATTATGATGCAGCTCTTCTAGGACAAAATTATTTGGTAACACTATCAGTAAGATTTTAAAGAGGCTTGTATTATATATTTGTTACAAGTCTGTCTTTCCATTCAATTAGGATTTTCTTCTGGGCAAGAATCACCCTTTAGAGGTACAGCATCATCAAGTATTTGGTTTATGTATGCTTGTAAAGTGTTGTTGCTTTGATGAAAACTTAATTCATTTTCTAAGAAGCCCAAAGGTAATTGTGAGTTGATGATGTGATGATTGGATTAATTACGTTGAATATGTGGGACTTGCAAAGGATTACATCTTGTTTTGGATCTGCAGGGACCATTGCCCTTCTAAGATATTTTTACCTAAAGTAAATTCTTCTGCAGTGTTGCCTCTTGACTTCCGCTTGACAAACATACAAACATGTTTTACTTGTTGAGTGTCTTTCCTGTGCATTGTGTGACACAAGACATGCCTGAGCAACTTCTTTTATCCCCACAAAATTAATCATTAATTTTAAAGATAAAATAAAGAGTAATACAAGAGAGATGACAATAAAACTCATTACAATCCGCTCATCTTATTTTAAATAATGCACATGAAGTTTAGTTGCTACTAACCTAAATTTTTCAGTATGAAAAATCTTCCTGCTGCAGATTTTTACCTTTTGTTTTATAATTTTATTGACACTCAGTAATTTGATTTGAAAATACCAAGATCCCTTTGAGAATCACTCAAAGACCTCAGTTCAATCTGGTCCTTTTAGACAGTTTACTTACCATATTTTATACAGTTAGATTCAGTTGAGAGAGATAGAAAACAAAAGGAAGGCAGGAAACTAAGAGTGTTTCTCCAGCAAGTGTTTCTCCACAAGTGTTTCTTGTGGAGAGAGGAGGTTGAGCCTAAGTGAACCATCACACTAATGAGTCCTGGTAAACAAAGGTTTTGAGTCAGAGTAGGTGGGGAGTGAGAATAGAAGAGTCACATAAAGGAAGTGAGTGGGTACATGATAAATCTTACTTTGCAACTGTGCTCAAGACTCTTTCTCTCCTTGTTTCAATTTTCTCCAATGCTCTGTGTCTACTCCATAAAGACCTGCTCAGACTTCTGGGATTATTTTCTCTGGGGGTTACATTGATGAATTCCCTGCTGTGGTAGCTGTTACCACTCCTGGCCAAACTGTCTCATCTGCACACTTTGGAAAGTGGAATAGGCCTGCGGGTGAAGATGAGCTGGGAGGTGGAATGAAGGGTGTACTGCCCCAACAGAATAAATGGAAACTGACACTGTCTCTGGCCCTGGTCCTCATATCCAGAGTGTGATATTCTCTGTTATACACAGAGAACCCATTTCACCATCCTTGAGTGTATTTCCTAGATTTTCTGCCCAGATAAAAGTTACCAACAGGTGCCAGAATCTTTCCTTTTATTCAAAGGTTGAGTCCTCAATCAGTCACTTATCAGCTGAGCAATCTTGGGTCTCAATATCTTCATCTTTTAATAGTGAAGAGTAATAATATGGTTCTTCCACAGCTGCCTGTTAAGGTTAGGCCCATTTTCAACACTTAGTAATAAGCATGTACATGTACACATGAGCAAGTACAAAACAAGTATTAGCTACTATCACCACTAGATCTATTTCTATTATTCATCCAGCCAACAAAGGTGAGTTTAGAAACTACTTTATACCCATCAATGGGCTGAGCATAAAACTCAAATAAGCAATGAGTAAGAATATAAATTAGCAAGATTATTGACTTTTGCTTATGAATGCATGATTTTTGCCAGGCTCCATCATGAAGAATTAATGTCTTTCAAGATCTTCACTCTCCAAGTCAACATAGATATTTTACAGACTTTTCGCTTAAAAACTACTTGCTTCCCTGAATCTTCCCAGACTACAGGTGATCTTCATCCAATCACAGATCCTGACTTTGCATTACTTTCAGGCACAAATTATTTTAAAAATTATTACAGTTTAAGTTAGTATATATAATTATTGACATTTATGGTCTTACTACACACAGTTACTTCAGCTACTGCCCTATATTGTGCCCAATAAATGCCTCCATGTCATATCCAGTTCATCTCATCATTCCCTCCTACAAATTCCCCAAACCCCACCCAACTTGTTGTTGTCAGTTCTGGACTCCAATGCCTAAGGTTTGTAATCAACTAATACTCTCTATACTCTTTTTTGTTTCTCTCTGTGCCACAGAAAAAACAATACTAATACTAGTATCTGCCCTTTTCTCTCTGTCTTATTTTGCTTAACATGATGCCCTACAGTTCCATCCATGTTGCAATGAACTGCATTTAGCTTTTCCTGGAGCTGCAGAATATATTGTGTATACATACCACACTTCTTTACTCATTTGCCTATCATTGGACATTTGTGTTATTTCTGTGTTCTATTGTTTTTATTGTTGCATAGGTGTGACTAAGTCTAATATTTTCATGAGTAGGGGTTAGATGCTAAGAAGTAGAATTAGCAAATTCTATATGAGCTCTATTCTTGTTTGTTGCTTTTGTTGTTGTAAGTTTCCATTCTGTTTTTCATAGGGATTGAGACAGATATTCCCATTAGTAGTGAATAAGGGATTATTTTTAGCCCCATTGCCACCAACATTGACTATTTTCATAAATTTTTAAGGGGGGAGGGATTTTGTCCACACCCAGCAATTTACTCCTGGCTCTAGGTTCAGGTGTCACTTCTGTGTGAACTTGGGAACCATATGTGGCGCTGGGTGGAAACATACAAAGCAAGCACCTTATTTGCTGCAGTATCCTTCCAGCTCCACCAATAATTTTTATATATGTGATTCTCACTAATGTGTAATGAAATCTCATTTGTTTTGCTTTACATTTCTCTGATAATAAGTTATAATGAACATTTGTTCAGACATCAACTGGTATTCTAATGTCTCTGCATGTAAGTATCTATCCATCACTTTTCCCCATTTTTTGATGATGTCATTGATTTTCTAATGGCTGAACTTTGTGAACGCATTAATAATTCTCGTCTTAGTCATTTGTCTTATGTGCTATTCGCAAATATATCCCATTCCATGGCATGTATTTTAATTTTATTCCAGATTTCTTTTGCCATGTAAAATTTTTTATACTTATTCTTGAATTTTCTACCAGCCTGCTTTTCTGTCTCCCCTCTGTCTCCCACAAAATAAATCTAGCCAACCGGGGGTCTCATTATACTTTTGAGAAGCTGTTTTCTGTCATCTCTTCAAAGACTCCCTCTATCCTGCTAACTATCTGATTCAGATAAGGAAACTGATTGGCAGCCCTCATCAGCAGTGAGGAAACTATTTCTCCAGCAACACCTGAGATCTCTGCGTTGTCAGAAGGAGCAAGTCCATTTGAGTTTTATCTTTTAGGCTGTTGCTATCTTGATGAGCAGGCCACACACTGGTTTTCAGTGCTAGTAGTCTGGTCTAGTTTCTGAGATAGGAAAAAGATGAAAACAAATGTTTCCACATTTTAAAGTAAAAACTCAATCTGTGGTTTCCTTGATACCGTTCTACCATTCAGAACTTCAAGTCATTTAGTCGAAGAGGTGGCAATTAGTTTTCAATTTGCTAATCTTGTGTTAAAATTTTTTTAAAACTTGCTTTCCTCAGTTGCATTTGATTTTGATTTCACTGAAACTTGTGTGGTTAAAAACATTCTTAAACAAATAATATGTGACCTTTAAGATATTTAGCAGGAAAAAACAGTCTCATAAGAATTGAACTTTGTCTCCAAACTTAGTTGGTTTTCAGTTCAGAAATGCGGACAAGAAAAATGCAAATCCTTCAAATAACCCATCCCTGAATGTACCGTGGAGTCTTCCAAAACTCTATCCTGTTCTCTTCATTTCCAAAAGGACATTGGGCCACTCTTTCATTCCTAGGAATATTTGCAATTTCTAGTTACAATTAGTCAACCACTGTTCTTCCTGACTTAGGACCTTGTTTTACTTTCTGAGCTCTTGGGCAGTTGGAAATGAAACACAACAATGCAGTAGTCACTTTTATCCTTCAAGCTGAAAACTGATATTTAAGTTAAAGTCAAATTGATGTTCAATGTGGCAGTTCATTTTCCTGTGAATTGCATTTGATTTATAAATGGAATAGCTTGTCTTTGGGCAAAACATTACATACCAGATGTCAAAACCCCTCTTTGAAAGTCATATGGATATTTGAGGTTTGAGGCTGTTCAGTAATTCATTGTATGTGCCTCTTTGTTGCTGCTTTCTCTGAGCTTGTCTTTTTTTTCATTAATCTGTGATAACCTTCAGTGAGGAACTAAAACAAAGTAGAAAAAATAGGCCAATTAGCATTGGTTTCAAATGACACTATGACCAACTGCCTTCTCTGATATGATTCCATATATTATTTGGTGTCGCATCAGCCTACAGTTGAGAGGCACACTTTCTGGGTGATATGGCATTGGGCCCTTGACCCTTCAGAAATATCCAGTTCAAACCAATGTTCTTGTCTAATAAAGTGACCATGGGAATTTCCTAAGCCCTGAATCAGAGTTTCCAGTATGCCACTTTCCAATTATTCAGCATTTTCTAATTTTCTAGAGTAGTCATGTAGTCATAGTCCTTCAACAGAATGATTAAAAAAATTATTGAAATTCAGTTCCTACATTTTTAATTGCTCCTTGTAGCTCACCCCGTGATCGGTTCCTCTTTACTGTCGTGACTCCAGTTTGCCTGATGTTCTCAAGTGCCTTGGACGATCAATAAAATGCTAAAATTCACAGTAAATAAAAGATTTAAAATGAAACTGTCTGAAATGGTCTTGCCAAAATCTCTGGGAGATTAATCATATCATAATAATTAGAAACAACAGGAAGACAAGATTGAGGTTAAGGCTTCAGCCTTGTATATATTTGGGAAGCTCACTAAAATTCATTTGTTCAATGGTAGTAGGACTAAATGAGTGACTCCCCACTTTCCCCAATAAAGTAATTTTGGAAATGTGTACTTGCAATTTTGATTGTCATAATTCTAAAAGTGCTCGTAGCAATTTGTGGGTGGGATGCCAAGTATGTTAGATATCCTGAGATGCATGAGATTATGCAAATGAAGAATTGCCTAATGCCCCCTCTAACTCCAATACATTATCTTTCTTAATTTATATGATGCTTATATGAAATTACATTTTCCCCGCCTAAAAATAAACTACTTTTTAGATTAATTGAGAGGTTTTGTCCTTCAAATTACTTACAATATTCTCTCTCTAGAACTAGTAGTTCTGTTTCAAATTTAGAAAATATTCCTCTGTTATTTCCTTTAACTTGTTTATATCCTTAGAAGACAAGCACAAACCTTCTCAAGAGACCTTAATGATCAAACATCATAAGTGAATTAATTCAGGTAACTGAAATATCAGCTATAAATAAAGAAAGCCAATTAAATCAGTCCTCTTTTTACCTTTCCGAATTTAAATCAACATACTTTGCTTTCCCACTTTTTGCAGTACATGTTGCTGAGACATTATTTTATGTCATATGCTCCTCAAAGTTAAAAACAACTCTGACTTTACCTGTCTGAAATAAGGTAGAACTGCCCGCCTACATTTGTAACACTACCTGCTAGCTTAATTTTCCATGATACCTTGTACTGGCTCATTTTTCTCTACAATGAAAATTTTATTTTATTAATCACTTTTGTTGACTTTATTTAAAGAAAACGCATCACATAGTTGACCATGATATCTTTATTTCCAAGTAAATGAGATCAAATTTATTTTTAAAATAATACAAAGTAAAAGGAAAGATTTTTTTAAAAAAGAAAGAAAAATTGGGGGGACAGGAGAGATAGCAAAGCAGTAGGGTGTTTGCCTTGCATGAAGCTAACCCAGGATGAACTGCTGTTTGATCCCCTGGCATCCCATATGGTCCCCCAAGCCAGGAGCGATTTCTGAATACATAGCCAGGAGTAACCCCTGAGCATCACCGGGTGTGATAAAAAAAAATTAAAAAAAAAAAAGAAAAATAATAAGTAGAGCAGCAAGCACATTTGTGGAAATTATTGTATTGCCAATGAAGATAATAATTAATTGGAGATTAATTGAAGATACATCATTAGCACAATGACAACAAGTTTAGTAAGCTCTTGTTGTTAGCTGTCCAATTAGTTAAATTGTTGTATTCCTATAGGGATGACAGCATCAAATAAATGAGTTGTCTAGGAATTCAAAGCACTATTACTGATACTGCAGCTTTTAGGGGTGAGTTCTCAGCTGCTAGGACTCCTGAAGAAGGGAGATAGAAGGAGAGGCATCGTGCCTGCAATAATTCCAAAACTCCCATGGTGATATCAGCCCAAATACCAGCATACCTGAAGTTTGGTCATATTTCCAAAGAGAATCGTAGAGGGTGGTGAGGCATGGCCATCGGCAAAGGGGTGATTCTGGGTGATGGATGCAGCAGGTGTGGTTTCAGCAAAGCAGGAACTTGGCCCACCCTCTCCTCATAAGATTGCCAGCTTTCTGCTGCATGGATGGTGTACCCATGATTTGATTTACAACTCTTTTTTAAGTATATTTTTTATTTAAGTAACATGATCATAGTTGGGTTACAGTCACAAAAAGAACACCCCCCTTCACCAGTATAACATTCCCTCCTCCCCCCTTCCCATCCCCTGCCTGTATTCGAGACAGGCATTCTACTACAGTTATTTGTTTTTAAGTTCAGTAAATTGTTTTTTTTCTTAAAGGATAAGGGTAAAAAATATATATATAGTAAAGGTGTGACAGTGGCAATCGCCGTTGTTTGCATAGGCCCAGAAAAATATGGAGAAAACGAAAAAAAAATCCTTGGCCTGATTACAAGAAGGCCTCACCCCAGAAGTTTATTGACATAAGACCGACTCTGGGCTCCAGGCATACCAGTCTGTCCAACTGGAGTCATTTTCCATGGTCCCGATGAAACTTTTTCACACTTTAGCTTTTGTTGGTATCAGGTTTCTACACTTAAATATTCTGGATGATTTACAACTCTTTAGAGAAAAGAGAGAGTCTATGGAGCTGGCCTGATGCAAACATTATGATTGCACTTTTTCTATTAATCACTTTTTTTGCAGGGTCTATATTAATTCACCAAAAGATGTCTTAATAATTAGAAATATTTTCAATAGCCTAAGCAAAGTCCTCTGAAAGAACTTGAGCAGTATTAATGATATGCATTTGTTAAATCTCAGACTTTGGAGGAGTTAATCAGTTAATAACCAATTCTTCCTAAAGAGCAGCAATAAATGGTAAGGACATATTTCTAAAATTTTAATTCTATCAAAAATAAGTTCCACTTCTACTAAACATATGAATGATCACACCTTCATCCATCATTTTCTTTTGTTTATGAAGTCTATCTATACTAATGTGTATTTGTGTTTAAGTCACATAAATAAAAAGTTTCTGTTTTAAATTTAACTGTTAAAGATTTGTCAGATATGATTTGTAAGAAGTGACTTAAGAAGAATTTTATGACATGTTAAGAGTGTATAATGAAATTATTTAGAATCTTTTGTGTGTGTGTGTGTGTGGTTTTTGGGTCACACCTGGCAGTTCTCAGGGGTTATTCCTGGTTCCAGGCTCAGAAATTGCTCCTGGCAGGCACAGGGGACCATATGGGATGCCGGGATTCGAACCGATGACCTCCTGCATGAAAAGGCAAATGCCTTACCTCCATGCTATCTCTCCAGCCCCAATTATTTAGAATCTTTAGTGTTTTTAATCATCAATGTCATTTTCTCTAGTACAATTAGAAAGTGCATTATTTCTGTTCTTGTGTGCTTATGTTCATTCTATTGTTTTTTACTTCCTGCTGTGGCAATACATAAGAATGTTAGGGCCCGGTGAGATAGCACAGAGGTGTTTGCCTTGCAAGCAGCCGGTCCAGGACCAAAGGTGGTTGGTTCGAATCCCGGTGTCCCATATGGTTCCCGTGCCTGCCAGGAGCTATTTCTGAGCAGACAGCCAGGAGTAACCCCTGAGCAATGCCGGGTGTGGCCCAAAAACCAAAATAAAAAAAATGTTAACTATATTTTCTTTCTTTTTAAACTGTGAATAGAATAATTAATCACATATTAATTTTCAGTGAAATATGAATGTAATCCTATTTCTAATATATTTAATTTTAAACTTAGCTTCTTGGGATTTTTTTGTGAAAATAAAGGAAAATGACCCTTATGAAACAAATATTATAATCTGAATCTAGCTATTTAGGTATATCTGCTTTCATTGTTCAAGCAAAGTTAGTTGAACTATAGATAGAGATTATATTCTGGACCATACATTCTCTCAGCTTCTCTGTTTCCAGAACTGCCATCTTTTTCTTATTATCTAGTTCTTTTTTTTTTTTTTTTTGGAACTCCACAAAACTTTATAAAAACTTTTATAAAGTATTTTTTCAAAACTATTTTACAGTCATGTAAATTTTGTGAATTTATATAATGGATAATTCTGTACTAATACATTTTAATATTTACATAAAATAGATTAATCTCTCAAATCTCAAAGTTAGTCATAGTGAAGAGAGTTCATTAAAATATGAGATAAGTACCTGAACAGGTGTATAGAAGTTTAAAAAAATTATGGTGTGTTTTTTATGTTTATTTGTGTTTTGTTTGTTTTGTTTTTATTTTCGGACCACACTGGCTAGATGCTTAAGATAACTTTTGGCTGTGTTCTCAGGATTATCCATGGTGGGTGCTCAAAGACCATAATGAAATGTCCCCGATATCTTATAGAAACCAGGTTGAGATAGAACTGAGTGCAAGGCAAGCACCCGACGGCTTACTATTGACTCAGTTCCAAAACTGTGTTTTATTCTAAGAAAAGTAATAATAGCTTTTGCTTAAGAAATAATATATTATAGATACTTATATATTAATATTATATTAATATTATAATTAATATATTAATATATTATATTATTTATATATAATTTTATAATATTATTATAATATAATATATTATAATATTGATATTATATATTATAGGTGCTTAAATGTTTACAATAATAAGACTTATAATAAAAATATCTACAGATGTAAAGAAACACCTAATAAGATATATACCATTCAGTATAAATGAAATCTTAATTTATTATTGTAAACATATACATTCTTTATTAGGATAGGAGCAAACAACTCTTTCTCAATCTAGTCAAGGGCAACAATAAGTGCGATGCATTAATGTTACCACACCCCCCATTCTTCGTGTTACCTTACCTACAAGAAAGACCCTCCCATTTCTGGGAGGAGTCTTGGGGAGGTTACAAAAGATTTGGCCTCAGGGGCTAATGGGGATTTGCATGGATGGAGGCGAGAAAGAAACGGCAGGAAAGATGGCTAAAAGAAGCTAAGACGCAGGGCAAGCTGAGGATAGCATGCGTAAATGGTTATGATAGGCCACACATGTTGGCCAGGAATGAATAAAGCTGATATTTCCCGAAGCCAGCCTGTGGAGTTTTCTACCCACCGTTCTCCTGAACCTGCTGACCTGCAGCCTGGAGGGAGTTGGAGCCACGTGGTCCTGGACTGGAGGAGAAAGGCCTCCATCATCATCCACCTCCATCCAAGCCCATCCAAAGAGCCTCTTTAGTATTTAATTCTACACTATACTATACTTCAATGCCAGGTGCTAAAGAGCTTGACTTGCTTTTTAAAGAAAGAAGTTACTTCAATGTATCTTTCAAGACTAATTTCAAGATTATGAATTCCCTGAACTAATACTAGAGTCTTCTTTCTTTTTTCATTTTCATACAATAACTACCTACTACTACCTTTTCAGGAAAAAAATGGTCTGACAACTCCTGCCCACGAAGTCTACCTTCTTGGTGGAGGCTCATAGAGGAAGAGGCCCTGCCTGGTTCCAGACCATCCCTGGAGATGTCCATCACAAAACAGGCATCTGGAGGTTTTGGCTGCTAGAAGTAGGTCTTGAGATGGAGAATCAGCTAGATGAATACAGAGAATACTAAAGAAAGGATAAAACACAACTTGTTACTTTGGTAAAATTTACTATGACTCATCACTGCTTCTTGCACAAATTATAGATAAGTTTGGGCAATGGGCATTTGTGGACAAAGTTTCCATAGATTTGAATAACATTATCCTGGAATACAAGGTGATCACAACAGTCAAAGAATTAGATTTGTGTGAGAAATATTTCAAAAGAATCATTCTAGAATGAAGCCCATTGTGACTCCACACTTTACTCTCTTCTGCTTTAAGACCTTGACGGGTGAAACTGAAAACAAAGCAAAAACCCATGGTTTGCATGTTTAGAGCAATATAAGTGAAGATTGTTATAAAGTTGGAACTGTGAAAAAAACTTATATGCCAGTTATCAAAACTACATAGATGTACATGATAAAAAACAATCTACTAATTAAATAAAAACAATTATGGCACATAGCTGCTACCTTTCTGTTGAAGAACTGAACAATTTCAAAGAACAAGGAGCATCAATTTTACATTGTTCCAACTCTAGCTTTCTCAATGTTCTAGATGTCCAGATGTCCTGAAGCAGGACATGAAGATCAGGCTGTATACAAATGTGGCTGGTGGTTACTTATACTCTATGATTGATGCAATCAGGAAAGTTTCTATGATGAGAAAATGCCTCGCCCTCCAAGAAATCTTTAGACTGACCACAAGCAACCAAGCATTAGAACTGGGCAGAGAGATTAGAAACTTGGAAGTCTGCAAAGAATTTTGATGCTTTCCTGATCAACCCCAAATTTTCTGTCTTTCCTATTAATCTGTTTTATGGAGACTATGTTAGTAATACTTTTGAGGCTGTTATCCAGAAGTTCCTCTATCAATGAGGTGATCATAATATTGAAAACGTTTATGTGTGTGTCAAGCAAATGGTTTCTTCCTTAAGGTAGGTATAAAACCCTACACATCTCCAAGTTCTGGGATAATGGCAATTCTGCATCTTTCTTGTATTCAAGTGAAGTTCTAAAACAAAAAAAAAAAAATAGTACCTTATTTTTGGGGTGACAATCACTTTCTCTGTCTAGTTAGAGTACTCACTTGACAAATCATTTAAGGGAAATCCTTTAATGATCAACTCTGGCTAGGAGGATTCAACATTTCTTCCTTGTAAGTTATTATATTTTAAACATAAGAGACTATTTTTACTAGTTGTGGGTGTACCTATTTAAGACCCTAGACCCACCCTTTTCTGGGAGGGGTCTTGGGAACCGGATAACAGGTGTAACTTTACCTGCGAGCCCCTCCCATTCCTGGGAGGGGTCTGGGAAATGTTAGATAAGGCGGAACCAAGGGGATTCGGGCCCTTTTGGCTTTTTGCCTTTTGGCTTTTGGCCCTTTCTGCGCTGCTGGGCGCTCTGAGGAAGATGGCTGAAAGGAGTTTAGATGCAGGGCCAAGAATAACTAGTGCTTAAAAGGTTATGAGGGGGCCGGGCGGTGGCGCTCGAGGTAAGGTGCCTGCCTTACCTGCGCTATCCTAGGAGACGAACCGCGGTTCGATCCCCCGGCATCCCATATGGTCCCCCAAGCCAGGAGCGACTTCTGAGCGCATAGCCAGGAGTAACCCCTGAGCGTCACCGGGTGTGGCCCAAAAACCAAAAAAAAAAAAAAAAAAAAAAAAAAAAAGGTTATGAGATAGGCCACACACATGTGGTGAATAGGGTATGAATAAAGTTAATGCTTCCTGAAGCCTGCCTGTGAGTGAGTCTTAATTACGCCGATCACCTGGGCCTGAAACCCGCCAGCTGGATGGGAGATGAAGCCACGTGGCTGGGGCCTAAGCACAAAGGCCTCCATCCATCGCCATCCAGCCCCATCGTTAATTATTTCATGCTACACTAGTGGTTTTCTTATAAATTGAAGTAAGAGTTTTTCATATGACAATTATACTATAAACAGTTTGTTTATAATATAAAAAATGTGGAGCAAAAAGATATTTCTATAAGATTAGTAATTTTGAGAAATAATCATGGAAATCAGGAAATGAATTAATGAGTATTTTTTTGAGGGTGAAAAGATTAAGACTGATGAACAATGTGGAAAATCACTTTAGATTATGTATGAAAATTAACTACTGAACAAAATAATTAAAAAGAGGAAAAGAAAAGAACTTGCTAAATTTTTGAATGTTTGAATATTAGAGACATATTAGAGACATGCTATTGTTGTGCTTTGCTTTCTTTGGATATGAAATATCAAAAATTAATGCCCATCTTCCTTAGTATATTTTGTACTTCAAAGTGTTTGACAGAAGTTGGGTATTGAATATTTGAAGTCTCTTAGGAATATTATTCATATAGCTACGTAACAAAAGTAGTTGTATTTTTGTGTACTGAGTAAAAGTTCTTTCTAACTGTATGTATTATTATTTCCTCAGCTTTGATAGAACAGGGACAAATTCCACCCCAATGCTGTGTAGACTGGAATCTTTAGCAGCTGGGAAAAAAATGCTGACATTCAGGAGCTATCCACTCCAAAAGGAACAGTTTCATGGTAATGACCTCTTCTTCACAAAAACACTGCCAAAATTACTGTAAATTTAACTCAGATCTTTTATCATTGTTTAAATGAAGGGCAAATCCTATTAATGGAATATATTTTTGTTTGTTAGTTTTTGGTTTTTGAGTCACACCCAGCGAGGCTCAAAGTTACTCGTGGCTCTGTGCTCAGAAATCGCTCCTGGCAGGCACAGGGGACCATAAAGGATGCCCGAATTCTAAACAGCGTCTGTCCTGGGTCAGCTGCGTGTAAGACAAACTCCCTACCTCTGTGTTATCTCTCCAGTTCCTTAATGGAATATGTTTTAAAAAACATAAATTACTTTTGGGCCAGAGCCATAGCACTCGGTAGAGCGTTTGCTTTGCACGCGGCTGACCCAGGACCGACCTAAGTTAGATCCCCGGCATCCCATATGGTCCCCCATGCCAGGAGCATAGCCAGAAGTAACTCCTGAGCATCACCGGGTGTGGCCCAAACACAAAACAACAACAAAAACATAAATTATTTTATTTGAAGATTATATGTCAGGGCCGGAGCGATAGCACAGTGGTAGGGTGTTTGCCTTGCAAGTGGCAGAACCAGGATGGATCAGGGTTTGTTTCTCAGCATCCCATATGGTCTCAGAACCTTCCAGAAGTGATTACTGAGCACAGAGCCAGAAGTAATCTCCGAGAGCCTCTCAGTGTGTCCCCAAAACAAAAAGTAAAATAAGATAAAATAAATATCATATATTACATAGTTGACACAGTTGATCACAATACATTTATTTGCAGGAAATGAGGGTGACATTATTAGAAAAGAAAATAATGAAGAAAAAAATAAAAATAATAACAGCAACAAGAACATTTTTGAAAACCATTGTGTCTCACAATGATGCCATTAAGTCATTGTAGATGAGAATGTTGCACTGGTGAAGGGGGGTGTTCTTTACATGACTGGAACCCAACCACAAACGTATTTATAAACAAGATGTTTAAATAAAGATATTTTTTAAAAAAAGAAAGGTTTAGTAAACTCTTATTGGTAGTTTCTCATTGTTACTTTTTTTGTTTCTGAACATTATGTGACTTCAGATACATATTGGTGTCCATCTGCGTATTCCTCTAAGGATGACACTAATAAAAATAAAATGTTTGTGTTGCATGATCCAGGAATTCTACGCACTATTCCTAATACTGTGGCTTTTGTGGACCAAGTTTTCAGCTATCAGGGGTACTAAAGTGTAAGAAAATGGTGGAGGGTGTTCAAACGTACTCCAAAAATGTCCTAGAGATGTCAGCCCAAATAACAGCATACGTGGAGTTTTAGTCAGATTTGTGTCTCTGTAGAGATATAGATAAGTGGCGAAGCAGGGCCATAGGCAAAGCAGTTGTTATGAATGATAGGTGCAGCAGGCATGACTTTGGCAAGGTGGGGACTTGGCACTCCCTCTCCTCTCATGAATGCCAGCTTTCAACAGCATGGCCTTGTACCCATATTTTTTCGTGGCTTGGTTTAATACATTTCTTTCAAGAACAGAGTGATTCTATGGAACTACCCAAATGCAAACTTAATCACTAGGCTTGTAAAGTAATATTTTTAAAAATAAAATATATGAAGAAATCAACCTTCTGTGAGGGAAGCAATAGAAAGCATTTCCAAATTGCACTTGTGGCTACTATTTCACCTATCCCTGCAACTTCCCAGCACACATAGATGACAGTATCAATCACTATAGGAAAAAAATCATCTTTAAAGCAGAAACCTTTTTACATATGCAGACCAATTTAAGCTGCTACAGGATGGATGGTGCAAGGGTTGGGGAATGGAGAAGAAAGGGAATTTGGGCTGTAGACCATAGAGTCTATAGGGCTATAAAGGATACTGTTAAGTTCCTATTTGGGACTTTATAGTTCACAGTAGTTTCTATCTCAACATGCCCAGATCCTGGCACCTGAGACAATGATGTTATATCTGACACTTAGCAAAAAAGAACAAGAACAACCAGTTCTGACATGGATAAGAGGAGAAAGGGATTCTCATTCACTGCTAGTGAAAATGTCAACTAGTCTAGCATTTTTGGGAAACAATATGAATATTTTTTCAAAATAAAACCCTAGAATCTGAGCTTCCACACAACCCAGTAATACCATTCTTGGAAATATACTCTAGTTGGCCAAAAGCATAACTCAGAATAAGTATCTACACACTTATGATCATTACAGCAATTTACAATTGCCAAAATCTGGAAGCAACCAAAGGATCTGAGAACAGATGAGTGTATTCAGAAACTGTGATATATCTACCCAATGGAATACTATGCAATTATTAGAAAAAATATGAGAAATTTTCTAATATATTATGGATGCAGTAAGAGGTAATGGGACATACATAAAATAAACACACTCATTTATGGGATATAGAAAAGCACAGTAGAAAAATAATACCCATAGGCATTAGAGATAAGGGCAATGAATGTCCATGATAGGAAGCTTGCACAGGTTATGGAAACAATTAAGGTAGCATATCAAAAGCTTCTGACAGACTTTATTTACTATTTTCTTTTTCCCTCTATTCTTTGAGAAGTGAAAAACTTCTTCAGATCAAGAAAAACTAAAGAGAACTCATCGTAGTAAAAAAGATAATGACAATAATTCATTAGATTACTAACAAACAGAAGTATTAACAGTTACTATTTACATAATTATTTTCTCTCTTCCAAGCACTTTACATGTATTCTAAAAACTTAATTCTCACAGCTAACTCAACGTCCCCATTTTACAGAAGAAGCATGCTTGAGCAGGCTTTAAGATTAAAAAAGAAAGTTCTTATAGTTTTGCAGCTAATAAAATGAGCCGAACAAAATCCTGGGAAAAGACTCAAACACAAACATGATCACATGTTGCTCCTTAATATTATTTATACCATTCTATTGCAAAATCTCAGTAGTCATACCCAGGATGTTAATGATTCTCTGATGTGGTTTCATTTGTGTAGCTCAGATGCTGATAGCTCTCTTCTCTGAGCCTTAACCATTTACTCCAAAAATGATCTGTCATTGTGCGGCCAGTTCTTCATTCTAATTAAATATAAAATTAAAATCTCTGGACCTGTGGTTGAAAGTACAGTAGATAGGATGCCTGTCTTACTAATGACTGACCTGGGTTCAATTTCTTAGCACTACCACTGGTGAGTGTGGCCATCCACCCAAAACTGAAAGAAACCATGGTCCTTATATTTTCCTTCTAGAAGCATAATGGAAACCAGAAATTAGGATACATAATCCCCCAGATATGACATCTTGATAGATATTTCAAGCAATTGGAATGAAATTTGAGATGTGTATATGCTATTATCTTGTTTATCTCTTTTGTTACAAGATTGAGTGTAGAAAGGTAGAAAAGTGTTTTCCTCTCATATAAGCATTCAAGAACCTATTATAATTCAGACCATCCAATGTAACCAACTATTTCAGTCAAATGTCTATATCCATTCCATCTAACAATGTAATCATACCTGATACATCCTAAAAAAGAAAATAAAACAATAAAATTAGAAATCAAAACATTTAAGAGGTATATTTTTTAATAATTTTTATTGAGACCAATGTGAATTACAAGTCTTTCATAGTTATATTTAAGGTGCATAGTGACAGTAAATTAGGGCCATTCCCACCACCAGTGTTGACCTCCCTTTGCTCCTGTTCCCAGAATGCATCCCATACTTTCCCACTTTGACCCCTGGACTGCTAGCTAGTGTAACAGGCCTCCTTTGTATATAACTTGTTGTAGATCATGATTCTGTTGTTGTTGACTTTGGGTTTGGTATTTAGGCCTGATCATTATTTATTTCCACTCAATGTTCATGTAACTGTTTGCTTCTGGTATCATCCACTTTCTTTTTTTTTTTCCCTTAATTTATGAGGCAGAACAAGATAAGTCAAGTTCTGTAGTTCTGTTGGGGGAAAAAAATCTGGGAGGAATTCATCTAGGAGCTATCAATATCAATTTAAAAGAAGAAAGGGAGGGATGAAAAAGCAACGACAAATACACAACAGCCACAATAAACAACTACTAAATAACAACAACCAAAATAATGAAAGAAAAAAAAAGGAAGGAGGGCTGGTATGGCGAGGTTTTGTGCACTTTTTTTTTCCAATAGGCACAGGAAGTATTGGGGAAATTTGAAAGGGAATCCCTTGGCCTAAGACTTAGGCCCTACGTCTAGATACAGGGTTTCCCTACCCTTGAAGTATACTGTATTGAGAACAACTACAGGCTCTGAATATGCTGATTATCAAACAGAAGATCTTTTTATGGTGCCAGCAAACATTCTGCTCAGTTGTTGCTGACAACATAAGACAAGAGGCATAATCTTAATGAGTAAGCCCCCTTTTATTGAGAATGATTAATAAACTTTAGACTGTAAGTTAGAAATGAATTTCATTTTAGGCAAGCTGAAAAGAAAGAAGGAAACCAATTCTATCCAATGAGAGACAAGGAATCGAAAGTTTCTGGAGGAAATACTTGTAGGGGAAGAAAGAGTATACTGTATGGAAAAAAAGAGCAAAATTCTTATCACCTGTGATGATACCATGCAGGCAATATTTTGGAATGCTGAAATTTCTTGACATCAATGACCAATAAAATTTCAGAACACATTCCAAAGTAAAAAGCAATAATGCTTTCAGTGAGTGTGTTATTTTGAGAAGATAAACTCTATCATTAAGCTATACAACTTTATACAACATCCCACACAGGATACAGAGCTCATAGGGCATTTACATGACAAGGTGAACCACTTGATAGCCAGTTTATACAAAACTTGAAGGAGTTGAAAACAGCCAGGCCAAGATGACTTAATTATTTGTTTAAGGAAATTCTTTTTCAGGAAAATAAGACAATGAACTAGTAAATAATTTTACTGTTTGCACAAGAAATTGGGGAACATCAACTTACTATCTAAAAAGATAATTGGTCAAATAAAAAAATAATGTCATGCAACTTGCTATAATTTGGATAGAACTAGACAGTATCAAGCTAGGTGATATAGTCAGAGGGAGGACACATGCCAGATGATCTCACTTCTCTGTAATATATAAAGAAAGAAAACCTGGGAATCATATCAAATGATAAAAATTCTTTACTCTGATTTAATAACTGAAAATATTAAGTAAGGTGGGGATTTGGGCATATCAATGCTGATATGAAGGACATTGATGAAGGTGCTGGGCATTGTGGTGTTGGTGAAATGAGGTAACTATGAACCTCAAAACTATCAATATCAACACTATTATAAACATATGACATTAACTATAATAATTTAAAAATTAATTGGACAAGCCATATCCTTTTTTTGGGGGGGGGTTTGGGGCCACACCCATTTGATGCTCAGGGATTACTCCTGGCTAAGCACTCAGAAATTGTCCCTGGCTTGGGGGGACCATATGGGACACCGGGATATCGAACCGCGGTCCTTCCCTGGCTAGCACTTGCAAGGCAGACACCTTACCTCTAGCACCACCTCGCCAGCCCTGCCATCTCCTTTTCAAGATAATACATTGCTTACAAGAGTAAAGGGATTATTAGATTGCTGCTTATATAGTAATACTTCTTTCAAGAACTTTACCTTGGTTTTTTACTAGATATGAACAATAATATCAGGAAATTCAGCTCAATTTTCCTTCATAGAAAGGCTCTCCTCAACAACTTGAGCTTTAACAAGCCTTATCTATATCCATAATTGACCTTCCATTCTGAAACTTTAGGAAAACTTGTTAAGGCTTCTAACCTTTTTTGGGAAGTTATATTTAATAAACATAGCATTGATTAATGGACAGGTAGTATTTTAAAAATAAATTAAAAGTTAATATTAATCAGTGCTGAAGCTGACACGATCAAATGTTCAATTATTGAGGCAGCATACAATCTACTTTACACAGTAGCTACAAGAATGATGGTGAAGTCTACAAAATAATTGGGCAATCAATATCAAGCTACAAATAGTCTGAGCTTAACCTGGCTTTTTCTGTTAGTGTGGTTCCATTTGTCATTAGTCTTGGGCCTACCATTGTAATTCTACCCTATAGTATAATGCTATTTACTGATTATTTACGTGTACTCAGATTTTTTTTTCAGAGCTTCTCAAAGAAACCTTTTTCCAGAAGCAGAGACAGCAGGATGCTACTAGATATTTCTGGAAGTGATTCAAGCCCAATGCAAGAAGCAGGTTTAAAAGCCAAAAGGACGTACTTAAAAGCCAAAGTGACTAAGAATTGGAAACAAATTTCACCCAGAGAGGAACTTACTGCCTTTTATCTTGATCCATTCTTGTTTTTGTTTGAAGTGAGAAATCAGGGTTGATCATATGGCAGCATGCAAGATAAGTAAGTACCTTATCTTACTCCTATACTGTCTCTTAGCCCTTGATCATTTCCTAAACAAAAGAAAGTGAGATTTGACTCTATAGACTATAAAAGAATATAGCTTCTGGAAGAATTCTAACCAATTATCTTACTTCACTAGTGATAAACCCTAATGTTCATGAATTCTCTTTAACAACAAGCCTTTACCTTTGGAGAGACAGTGATTTAAAGCCCTAGTTCTCATTTTTTTGTTACCCACAGGGAATCATAAATTTATTTTTTACCTATTTTAAACTTAATGGTATTGTTTGATTTGGCACTCGGCAAGAAGTGGTGAATCGTTTTGTAGAAACCATTTTGTAAAAAACCTTTATCCTAAATAAGGGATCAATGTATCTTCAAAAAACTTCATTTTTTATTTTAGCGAATTAGAACAAAATCTAGGCAGAGAAGGCCAAAGCTAAGTATATGAAGGTACATGACTAATCAGTTTACATATACACTTAAAACAGAGTGAACTCAGAGAAGTAGCCTTGGTATAAAGAGCAGGAAAAAAGTTTTTTTTTAAGTCTTTATTCTATATCATATAAACTTTTAAGTTATTAGTATGTTAACAGTTTTCTCTTCTTTTAAGTGGCAGTTTATAACAGAGTTTTTCTCACTTATTTTGATGTAATATATTCCTTGTTACATTCTTCAAATTAATGTAGGCCTCAAGAAATGGCTGCAAATCATCATTAATCCTATGTTCCACCTCAAAATGATACTCGGTCAAGTACCCCCAAAAGAACACTAAAGAATGATCAAGTCTTCTGGTGAGTCATAAATTTTTTAATACAGCATAAATAGACCAATAGAAAAATAATTTTTATACATTTTTCTTTTCTTGTTTTATGGCCTTACCCCATAGTGCTCAAGAATTACTTTTGACTTTGGGCTGAGAGATAATCTTGGCAGGGTTTGAGAGACCATATAGGGTTATAGATAATTAAATCTGGTAAACTCCATACAAAGCAGGTGACTTACTCACTTTACTATTTTATCAGCTCCAATTTTTAATTTGTCTATATTTTCTTATGTTTTTTAATTTTTTGATACCAATATCATAATTTTTGTCTACAGCTTTCTTATTGGTGCTATTTGGCATATGGGCATCCAGTTTTTCTAGACACCATAGTTGTAGATACCTCCATTGAAATGCTTTCCTCCAATTTTCAAAGGTGAGGTGACTATGATTTTGTTGGTCTAGTTTTGGAATCTATTATGTTTTATTGATGTCTGTATCTTTTTTTCTCAATTATTTTATATTGATTACTGCAACCTTATAATAAGCTTGATGTCAAAGACTATGAATTTTCCAACTTCACTGTTGTTTTTCTGTAAAGTGATAATACATATCATACTTGCTGATATCTACATAATATTTTGGGGACTTGAATTGGGATATTACTGAATACATATATCAAGTTTTAAAGAATTAACTAGAATTTTTAGAATAAAGGACCCAATATTTTGAAGATGTTAGTTGATTCATATTATTTGACTTCCAGATTTATAATAAGGCTACAGTAATCAGTATAGAATGACTTTGGGAAGAAGATAAATACAAAGATCAATGAGTCAATCTGATACTTTCTTTATTCAGATTACTTTTTCGGGACATCTCTTTGGATATTAGTGGCTTTAAAGTCCACTAGTGTTTTTATTTTATCTCTCCTATTTATTTTGTATTTCCTTAGATCACCCCTAAAAAATCTGCGCTTGCAACTATAATCCATTATTATTATTACACTGTAACCTAATAATATTCAGGTGGTACAATAAAAAGAGAGTATTTTCTACGACCGTCCAACTAAATCTCCTAGTTTTAGTATGCTTGTGTCTTAGGGCTGCGATATTTACAAATATTTATTCTTGTATATCATCATATGAGAAAAGAAAAACAGTGTGAGCTGGAGAAGCAGAAGTATTTCCTATGACTCCCATAAAATTCAGGAAAAATCTTTCCCCAAGAGATAATTTCTGTACATATTTCACAAGACTTACTTTTTCCATTTTCTTCAGAGTGAAATGGCAATCTTTCTCAGATTTTCACCTTAAATTATTTATAGGAATTCACCTTGGAATTACAGGAAGTTCTGTAAATAATCCCATAATAGTGTGACACTTCAACCTCAATAGTTTCTCTCTATTTGACCTTACAGTCAGCCTCAGGCATTTACAGAAAGACTAAGTTTCTTTATACTTAATGGCGCTTAATACTTTTTATTCTATCATTAAGGCAGATGTTCCCTGGTGACTCTCTGGCTTGGTCTGTCTCTTTGAATTTTTTTAATATATTTTTTATTAATTTTTTTATTTTTAATTATGAGAACAAGGATGCAAAGAAAGAGGACAAGGTAAAGTTACAGTGGAAGGACAATCACCCATAACATAATTCTCAGAAGTCCCCTTGCTGATATCTTAACTTTGAAATTTCAGCCAAAGAACATTAAGATAAATAAGACAGAATCCATGTACAATTACTTTGTCCCTCAAGTCCCCAGATTGTAACACATTATAATATTTCTTAACAGTACACAAAGCAATCTAAAGCCATAAAACTTACGTAACTCCTTAAACATTACAGGCATAGTATTTTCTTACATTTCCATATACATGCATATTAGCTTACGTTAACCTCAAATTTTAAGTGAGTTCTTTTTAAAGATTAGAGTCAAAGGAGCACAGTAAAAAATGGCGCTAGAGTGGCAATTGTTGTTTGCATAGGCCCACCAAAATATGAGGGACATGGAAAGAAATAACCCTGGCCTAAGTACAAAGAGACCCCTAAAGTTTCCTGGCATAAGACCAAGTCTAGGCCTCAGGCAATCCAAGACACTATCTGTAGTGCCAACACACTTTTATTTTTCACACAGTCTCTGTTGTTGGTATCATGTTTCTGTATTAAAGATCCTGGAATCTTCATATCCTACATTGAGGTCAGGATGTGGAGCGTCCTCTCGTTTCACCTCACAATCAAAGGACAATGCAGGGAGCCCTGTCCTGTAAGCAGGTCGTTGTTGTTGTTAAGACTTCTCAGTGTTAAGGGAAGTCTCTTTTGAGCAGGTTGAAGTCTGAGCAGTGTAGGGTCTTCCGTGGTAGAGGATTGCTTCCAGGTGATGTTATAGACCAGCCTGGATGTTTCATGGATGGCTTCCCTGGTTCAGGGGTGAATGGAAAATGCCCTTTCTTCAGAGATCTGTGCCAGGTCGTTATGTCAATGTTCAGGGTGTAAGGTCCCTTTGCACTACAAGATTTGTGTGTTCCAATCTCTATTAGATAGGATCTTATTTGTATGTATAGTATTTTCTCATTTTAATGTGCCTATGCAAAAAAGGAGCAATGCCACATGGTGTTATTGGCGCATATGGGGGCCATAAGAACAATTCCAACGATTCCCATGATATAGTTCAATCATAAGCATTAAACTGGGGTACTCTTTCACCAAAATTCCTTGTTAAACAGCTCAAAAAGAGAAGATAAAAAGTGGTTAGAATCGTCACTGCATAAGACAACATTTAGTAAGAATTATAGCTGTCAGAGAAAGAACACAAAATATTCTAAAGATGTCCATTTTATGTATCTTGAAACAGTTTAGGGTTGTTACACACAATGCATGGCTTTGGTCTGTGATTAGGATTGTATACTACTGAAGTTAAAAAGAGTAATGTAGGTTAGTGACATTTGTGGGGATTAGAGAGTTAAGGAGTAAAAAAGAGCTTTGTAGGGGTGTGTGAAAGGGCAGAATAAAAAATGAATATTATGGATACACAAAACATAACATAAGAATAAGGAATACTCTCAATACATGTAGTTTTTGGATGCATAGGGAGGAATTTCTCACCCCCTCCCCCCAGGGCCCGATTAACCAGGC
Source organism: Suncus etruscus (assembly GCF_024139225.1). Lineage (NCBI taxonomy): Eukaryota > Metazoa > Chordata > Mammalia > Eulipotyphla > Soricidae > Suncus > Suncus etruscus. The sequence goes on from NC_064858.1 coordinate 97,701,390, forward strand.
GTAGCCCTGAAGACCCGCCTGGTGTGGGAGGGAATCTTGTTCCCCTGGACTAAGTGGTCAGCCCAGGGGGCCTATGGCTAGCTGTCCTGCCCAGAGCCCCCAACATACCAGTCAAACACACCCAGAAATCCTGGCATGCGGAGTGTTCTGAGCCCAGCCGTGCCTCTGTCGTCTCTTTGAATTTTATGCAGATAATTTGTCCTGCAAATTCAGTTTTTTGATAAAACCAAGAAAATGTATTGCACTTCAGTTTAACCAGTATTACTTGTTTTATATTTCTCAGGATAAAACAAATTAGAAGGAAAGTGCGAGGAAAAGCAGAGAACAAAATAAAGTTTAATGACTTTTAATGTTTAGGTTCCAATCACCTTAATATCTTATATCATTGTGTCTTTAAGAACTCAAAACTGTTTCTGTTGGTACAAGACATTTCTCCTAATCTGTGCTCTGATTGTTGCTTCTGCTGCTTACTATTTTACTGAGATAACTGTCACTACATGATTTCAGAAAGGAATAATTAATGTTTCATAGGTCCTTATGTAAAGGCCACCACACTTAATCAAGGTACTTGTATTTGGGAAATAGCATATAACTTAAAGAAAAACTATCAAAATTGATTGACTTTATTAAATAAGTCAATCTCAAATTCTTTTAAAGGTCATCTTGTCCCATTCCTTGATTCATTTCACACCATCACATCAACAATATAGTTCAACAGTTCCATGTCTCAAAGCCTGGATTAAATTTATACATGCCTAAAAGAGAGAGGACAGTTTACTAGGATCAAGGCAACATTCTGGGACTCGTTTCACACCTATAATTAATTACTTCTCAAGACAATTGATAGTAAAACTTTTCAATATTTTCATAAAAGTATGTTCTGTTTCTAAAGTTCAGATAATATCAATCAAACATCTATAGGTACCTTCTTTTGCTTTTTCAAATTTGGATCATTCTTTATTGACATTATAGATACCAAGGAATATTTAACACTTCTACATGTGTGTTGCATAGCAGCCTTTGGATGGGACTGAATGGAGGTAGATGGAGAGAGATGGAGGGTGAGAGGTCTTTCTCCTCCAGCCCAGACCACGGGTCTCCAACCCCCTTCAGCGGCAAGTCTGCAAGTTCAGGATAGCAGCAGGGAGAAAACTCAGAGGCAGTCAGGTTCCAAGAGACATCAGCTTTATTCAAGGCCCTAGCTACCACATGTGTGACCTATAAACTTAAACCCATTTAAGCCTGCCTCTCTTCCGTTTGCCCTGCTTCTTCCTCCATCTCTCAATCACTTTCCTCCTGCCCCTCAAGGAATCCTATTCATACCTCCCAAAGACCCCTCCCAGAAATGGGCAGGTCTCCCAGCAGGGAAGGTTAAAAAGAATGAATAGGGGATGGGCTAACATTCTGCCCCTTTCTTAAAATAAATAAAAACAAAGAGCATAGGATGTCCTTTGTTTTCCTGGCTTCTGCCTATGTCCAAAGGTGGGTAATATTCCCATAGCAACAAAGTTTAAAGTCTAAAATGAACACATAAGCCTTTTCCATAAACATGACTTTTCTGCAAAATAGACCTGTAACTTAAAATATTCTTAATGCTTATTTACCACACATTATCCTGGAACTTCTTCGTTTCTATTTTTCTTAATGCTATCTAACCAAGCATTTTTTCCTGGAACTTTCTTGTTCCTATACTTCTTAATTCTATTTAACCAAGCATTTTTTTCCCTGAAACTTTCTTTTTCCTATACTTCTTAATGCTATTTAACCAACCATTTTTTCCTGGAACTTTCATGTTCCTATTTATACTATCCCTAAACGCAAGTACAAGAACATTTATACAGAAAATACATTTTGAAAACAGGCTACTACATCAAAATACACAGTAAAACGTTATGCAATTGGAAACATTAACTATGGAAAACTATAAAGCACATTTAAATCAGCAAGAAAATGACTTAGATCAAAGTTAGATGCAGGTGGTTCTAAATCAGATTTTTCAGTTGGGCTTCACTGTTATACCCCCCCTTTTTTTAATAATTTTTATTTTGATTATAGTGGTTTACATGTTGACAATAATATTTTAGTTAAACATTTACATGACATCAGGGGGGGTTCCCATCACCAAATTGTCCTCCTTTCACCTCCGTTTTTGTCCTATCTCTCATATCCACCTCCCTCACCCCCAGGGCTGCTAGGATATGTGGTCCCCTATGTACCTATCCCACCACATAGTAGTCTTGCATCTAATTGGTCTAGGTGTCTCCCTAATTTCCCCCTCTAACCAGGAGGCAGGCCCTGGATAATGGACACTTTTTTGTTGTTTTGTTTTGTTTTTTGTTTCTTGTTTTTGCACTGATGGAATGTTTCATTTTCTTTTTTCTCCATCGCCCCCCAAATCGATGATGAGAGCCTATAGAAGGACTCTGCCCACTCTTGGAGTATTAGACTTTCACCCCAGTTTACTACTTTTCTCTTCTTCAGACCAACCCCCCCCCCTTTTTAAAAAGTTTTATGCCACCACCAAGTGTGAAACGTCTGCGGACTTTCCATTTTATTCCATCACCTAAAACCAATTGTCCAGACACTGGGCTAAATGCGCCTGCCACCTCTGGCCACTTGCAAGCTTTCTGCCACTTTTTTGCCCCGCTGGACGGTAGGAACAGGACCTAAGCGGCTGCATCAGGAGGGATGGAGCAGTCTCTGATGCTTCTCGCTGATCGCCAAACTGCAGCTACTGCTTCTTCTCCAGCAGCTCTCCATCACTGCAGGAGTCATCTGGGTGCTGAAAGCAACTAGAGTCATCTGAGTCCAAAGTCCAACGTATCAAATTCCAAATCCATGTCCAGGCTGAAGTCATAATTCAAAAATCTGTCCATTTAGATGAGCTTTTTCTTCCCGGTCCTTTTCCAATTAGGGCTCTCCATCAATCTCTTAGGAGGCTGAGGTCTTTGGAAAAAGGACTTTTTGCAGCAAAGTCTCAGTCCTGGGCCTCTGATGGGAGGTGATCTAAACTTTCACCTTCTTTCTGTCATTGGCCCCTCTGCCCTAGAAGGGGACTCGGCCATCTTTAAAAGTGGCTCCATGTGGCCCAAGGTTTTGGGCTCATTCCAGCTGAAAAGAGCCAAAATCAAACACAAGAACAAGAATCTCACCATGCTGTCTTGGTCCAGGGTTCAAATCCATGTAAGGGTGCCAGAATGTTGCAAAATAGCCTTTGGATGGGCTGGATGGAGGTGGATGTGGGGGCCTTTCTCCTCCATCTGGGACCACACATCTGCTGCCCTCTCCAGCCAGTGGGTCTGAGGGTTCAGGGTACCAGCGAGGAAATCCACAGACAGGCTTCAGGAAACATCAATTTTATTCAAGGCCCTAGCCACCACATGTGTGGCCTATAATCTTAAACCTATTTAAGCATGCTCTCTTCAGCTTGCCCTGTTTCTTCCTCCATCTCTCTTGCTGAATCTCACTCCATTTCACAATCTCCTCCTGCCCCTCAAGTAATCCTATTTATACCTCTCAAAGACCCCTCCCAAAATGGACAGGTCTTACCAGCAGGTAAGGTTACAAAGAACAAATGGAGGATGGGTTAACACATGTGTATAAAATGTATTGCCAAGGGGGCGGAGTGATAGCACAGTGGTAGGGTGTTTGTCTTACACATAGCCAACACAGGATGAACTCTGTTTTGATTCCCAGCATCCCATATGGTCTCCCAAACCAGGAGAGATTTCTGAGCACAGAGCCAGGTGTAACTGGGAGCATGGCAGGGTGTTACTCAAAAATAAAACAAAACAAAAAAATGTATTGCCAATATCACCAAAGTTCTAGTTCAATCTCAATCCTCAAAAGACCCTATCTATCTCTCCCTCTATCATTCTTTACCTTTAGAAGCCACTAGAATTTATTTTTTTTTACCAAGTTTTAGCTTTATTTGACTACTTTTTGCCAGAAAGTTTAATTTAATTATTCATGCAGTTTCATTTCTTTACTTATTTTATTTCACAAAATTATTTGTCTATTTCCAGCCACCTTTTTCCAAATAACATAGTTTTTTTTAGGATGGTAGAATAGTGTTCTATTGTATATTAATACCACTCACAGAAACTGGAGCTCCTATATTAAGTCATATATTGATGGGAAATTAAGATAAGTTTATGTTTTGGATATTGTAAATAATATTGCAAAGAATATAAGGGTACATATATCATTTTTAAATTGTTATTTTCATACCATTTCTTTTTTTCCTTCCTCCTTTCTTGTTTTCTTCTTTTTCTTTCTTCAGTGGTTTTTCTCATTTTTTAATGAGCATTAAAATTTTATCAACTTTATTGATCATTTTAAAGAATCAACTCTTGGTTTCATTTTTTAAGTCTTTATTTAAGCACTATAATTTTAAGCATGATCGTAGTTAGTTTTCAGTCATAAACAAAACATGCCCCCTTAACCAGTACAACCTTCCCAAGCTTTGCTTTTTTTTTTTTTTTTTTTTTTTGTAATTTATCTTATTTTAACCAAAGTGGGTTACAAATCTTTCACAGTAATTACAAATCTTTTCACAGTAAGGTACAATGAATCAGGGGCATTCCCACCACCAGTGTTGTCCTCCCTCCACCCCTGTTCCCAGCATACATCCCATATCCCCCTTCTTTACCTCCTGGGTTGCTAGTATAAGTGGTCTCCTCTGTGTCTAGCATGTTGTAGATTGGGTGTCGATTCTGTTATTGGCTTTAGATTTGGTGTTTAAGTCTGATCATTATTTTATTTCTATTTAATGTTCATATGACTGTCTGGTCTTGGTATCCTCTATTATTTCCCCCTAAATTTGTGAGGTAAAACAAGATGGTTCAAATTATGTTGTTCTGTTTGAAAAATCTTGGTTTCATTTTTTGTATTTTTCTTTTGTTTCCACTTTAATTTTTATTATTTTCTTTCTCTGTTAACTTTTGTTTTTATTCATTTCTCCTTTTTTATTTTCTGCAATTATAAGGTTAGATTGTTTATTTGAAACTTTCCTTCTGTGTTAATATGAACCTGCATTATTATTCATTTTCTTCCAATAATATATTTGTTTACTGTCCTATAAATCTTCTGTTTTTGTTGTTCTTCATATAATTGTTTCTCTTTAGATTTTTTTGTTAATTCAAAAGTTATTCAGAAGATTCTGTTCATGTCTATACATGTTAGAGAGGTTCCCCTTTTTCTCTCATTGATTCCTCATTTATGCCATTATGACCAAATTTATGTCTATTATAATGTTATTTTTTATTTGTTTGGTTGGGTTTTGGGGGGATCAGTTCTAATGGTGCTTTGAGCTTACTCCAAAATCCTCACTAAGAGTTCAATCCTTGTCAGTGTTCAGGGGACCATATTGGTTTCAGACAAACTTCTTATCCACTGTACTATTTTACTACCCTGTATATTATAATTTTAATATTTGCAAAACCTTTATTAATATTTCTCAATGTATGGTCTGTTTTAGAGAATGTTCTATGTGCACTTGAAAAAAATCCTTCATTTAAAGGAGAAAAAAAAGCACAAAACAATCATTTTTCCACAAGTTTGTTTATCGATTGATCAATTTTTTTGACGTCTTTATTTTGGTGTGGAGATTATGGTTGATGTCTCCAATATTATTTTATTTTATTTTGTCTTGTCTTTCTCTTTCTTTTTGCACTCAAGCATGATTTGATTTCAGAACCGAGACTATTGTGTGGTGCCTGTCTTTATTGCTGTAGTGCTCACCGGTTATTTAATTCAATATTTTTTTCTGTATTGTTGTGGTATTAAAATTACCTTTTTCACGTCCTCTCTCAAACTAAGGTTGGAAACCTCTAGAGGAACTCAGCCCATTTTCAGCATATTTGACTTTTGATTTCTTTTTTTTTCCTCTTATTTTGTACCCCATTCTATCGCTCTTCTTGCCTTCAAACAAAACCACATACCTCGATTTTTCTAGCTCTGCCTCTTAAATAGAGGGGGAAACAAGGGAGGGTTCCAGGACCAAACAGATATGTGATCACTAATAGTAAGCCAGACAAAGAGGGGTCCACCTACTCTAGCAGCCCGGGGGGAGATGGTGGGTTATATGGGTTGTAGAAAGGGAACTGGAATGGGGGGAGGACATAGTTGGTGATGGGTATTCCCCTGACTCAATGTTAATATGTACCTAAAATACTACTGTGAAAGATATGTAAGCCATTATGGAAAAAAATATGTTTTTAATCAGAAACCTTCTTTGGCTTGCATGTATTATTATTATTATTATATCAATTATATTATATGTTATGTTAGGTCACTATATTATGTTATGTTAGTTACCTCATTGCGTTAATCAAATTTGTCTCTTGAATAAATTCTTACAATAAAAAGAAAAAAAAAGAAAGAAAGTCTGTCTCAAATACAGGAGAGTGTGAGTGGGGAGGAGGGAGATTTGAGACATTGGTGATAGGAATGTTGCACTGGTGAAGGAGGGTGTTCTTTATAAGACTGAAATCCAACTACAATCATATTTGTAATAAGGTATTTAAATAAATATATTAAAAAATTGAAAAAAAGAAAAAATCCTTCATTTGATATGATGAAAACATCTATATATGTTGTTTTACAATATATGAACTTACAAAACTATTACATGTTTTACTTTATTTAATGCCGATATTGCCCTATCATTCTTTGTCTCCATATCTGATCCATTTATCTAATATGTTGAGATTCTCTACAATTATTATGCTGCTCTTAATGTATGTAAATAACTTTTTAATATATTTTGAGGCCCTCATATTGAGTGAATAAATGCTGATGATTGCCATATTGTCTTTATTGTCTTTATGGGTTAATGCCTGTGTCATTATATAGCAGCTATCTTAGTATAATACTGATTTCTGGTTGACAGTACCCTTTCTTTGTATTATTGAATTGAGACCACCTTCTTCAGCATTTTATTCTATAATGTCTTTATGCCTGATATGAACCTCTTGATTGCATCATATAGATGGATCATTATTTTGATGCTTCTCTTTGATTTTTAAGTTCGGGTCACCCAATTTTAGACTGATTACTGTTGTATAATTATTTACTGCCTTTATATAACATTTTCCTTTTTTAATTATATTTCTCATTCCCTACCCAATATTGCTAAATTTGCCTTTTATTGGGTATGGTTTTACCTGACGAGTCTCTCAATGTAACCATTTTTCACATCTAAGTATCTCTACTCCAAATTATCCTGGTCTGTGACTCTTCTGCTAGCCAAAGCAAGACACAAGTCTAGATTCTTTGTGAGGTGGTCTGGAACACAGTGACCTCCTTACTTCTTACATGTGTTTCCTCAAATGCTATCTCTCCAATAAAGTCAATAATAATATCTTTTAAAATCTCTAACTTACCTATTCACTCTTCTTTACTTTCATTTTTCTCAATTACCTATAGTGCTTTGACTTTTTAATATTTATTTCATTTTTTATATTCACCAACTAATGCACCTTCTAATTTATTTGTCTTGTATATTTGTCTATGTTATTCTTGCTTAAAATTTTTATTCACTAATAGGGGTCATTGTTTTGTTCACAAATGTATCGTAAGTGTTCAGGAAAAAAAAAACAGGTATATAATAGTTCTTTAGTATTACTTGAATAAAAGAATAACATTTTACCACAATGCTGAAAGCATAATATTTTCTTTCTGGAATGAAGAAGTCAGAATTTAAATAGTATAAGTATTTCATTTAAAAAGCACATTATTTGCCATGGCAGAGCTTAGACTGCAATTGAGTCTTCTTGTCTATAACTTATCATTTCAACTCAGTGACATTGTCCCAAAATTGACAGAGAAGAGATAGATATCAAAATTAAAAATAAAGCAAGAAATTGACGGAGGAATAGAAATAAATTTTGTGTACCAAACTAAGTAGTCTGGCCTACTCTCCAAGTTGACAGTAAATAACGACATCATTAAATTTGTGTTCTGAAAAGATAACATGAATATTTGTTATATGAAATAGTTGAATTCAACACATCTCAAGTGAAAGGAACCACATTTATTGGAACTTACTATAATTCTGTTGGATTCCCCTGAGACACTGTTCTCAAACTGCCTGGAAGATGGAACCCAGTAGAGCAACTCTTCTGGGGGACTCTGGAGAGCAACTGTTTCTGGGATTCTCCTTGAGGTGAAAAGTTTCAGAGACACTGCTCCAGAAATAAGGAAGGACAGCACAAAGAAGGGTGCCATCAGCCCATGATCAATGGTCACTTTTAGGTTTGAGTCACTCCAGGTCATCTCTCCTCCCTCACAGAGAACCCTGGTTAAGAGGGATCAAACACTAATATCACCCATTTTGATGCTGTACAGACACTCTTCTTTTTTTTTTTTTGGTTTTTGGGGCCACACCCATTTGATGCTCAGAGGTTACTCCTGGCTAAGAGCTCAGAAATTGCCCCTGGCTTGGGGGGACCATATGGGACACCGGGGGATTGAACCACTGTCCTTCCTTGGTTAGCGCTTGCAAGGCAGACACCTTACCTCTAGCGCCACCTCACCGGCCCCTGTACAGACACTCTTAATTCCTAATGTCTATGGTTAACTTCTACCTGGTATTTCATGTCTCTGACTGCTCATCTCTGGTGTCTTGGGCCATGTCACCCTGTCCATATCCCAGCTTCTTTTGTCCTAAATAAGCATTGTTAGAATGGAATAAAATGTCTCCAATCATCACTCTAGAATCCATTCTTTCCCATTATAAATTGGAGAAAATGTCCTCAGTCCCAAAGACACCAGGGGGAGTGAAGCTGACCCTTGCAGGTCACAGGATTGACAAAAAATTCTAAAATTTCCAAAGTTCAATATGACTTTTTTCTTACTAATTTATGAGATCTAGTTCATTCAACCCCATCCTCAATAAGAAAAGAAGATATGGTATAGTTATAAAATTATACTTTATTTATATATGGATATATAATCAAACTAAACATAAGCATTATTTTCTATTGGGAGGTTACAGTGGTCATATTTCATTACAATAGTCATATTCTAGTATAGTTATATTTTAAAGCACCATGTTTTTATCAGAAGAGATGCCATGTTTTTATCAGCAGACAAGGCATATCACCTGAAATCATCAGTGCTATATGACATGCCATTAAAGGGAGGCTCAGAATGCAAAGATGTTCTCCAGTATAGCAGCTGGAGATATCATTACATATATAAGTGTTCATTGTCTCAGTGAAAGAAATATACAACTCTCAGAGAATCTAGTAACCACATAATTTTTCTTAATTAGAAGATAAAAAGGATCGAGTGAAGTAGTCACAGGATGCAAAAATTATAAATAATATATATTAATATTCATTAATAAAATTGCTATAAATACTTTGATGGGACTAAAATAAATTTACCATATAAATAATGTAAAATATTAAATATTAATAAATAGATTTGGACTTTAAAATTCAAATATTGAAGGCAAGATCTTCAGTTTTTTGGTGCTCTCCGGCCTCGCAACTGAATTTGACTTCTTTTCCGCTTTTTTAGGCTTACACTTGATGTCAAATCCTCTATCACCTTGAAGAGTTCACTTATAGCTTTCTGCTGGACCCTCAGATCATTCACCTATTGAAAAAAAAAAAACAGAAAACTTCATCTCAGACATTTAAGTCATCAAGATAAATTGCTATTGCTGTCATGTTTTCTAAAAAAATAGAAGTTACTTTAAAACAATATATTTACTACTATACCTTAATAAGCAGTGATGATTTCTTTAATTAAACCTTACTATTATATATAAGTATCCAATGAGTTACTATTGGTCAATAATTCCCTAGTTTCATGTGTAAGAAGGATCTTGAGACCTAATGGAGAAACCAGGGGCCCACATTCTTGAGCTCAAAGAAAACCCAACTTTTGTATGGTCACTCAGCATCTCTCCCTGGTGATAACCCAACAAAGCTTGAGGACCACTTATATAACTCTAGAGTTTTGTAAATAAGTCTAAGATAAATGAATACTATGATTTTTATTTCCTCAGACCAGGACAACTTAATCATTCACATAATGGGATTAAAATAAACATCAATCATATTTATTTATATGACAATCATCTATTTAAATTTATGCTTAATAAAGTAAATAGCATATTCTTTCATTCTAGCTCTGCCCTTAAGTAGTGCTATAACTCTGCTGCTGCCTTATCATATTTTGAGAATAATAGTGGTATCCTAGACTACAGAACTAATATTTAAAAGGCAGTACATGCTCTAGGTATGTTATTGATTAAGCAAAAGAGAACAATGGCTGAGAGTTTACTCAAGTTTGCAAGATGCATGGCAAAAAGGAATAAGAAGAGTTTTTAGAGGTCCAATTATAGCAGAGTAGAAAAAGTTTCTACCAGAAGCATGGAAGAATGGAATAAACTGGGTTTTATAGGTCTTTTTTGCGGTCTGTCATAGAAAAAAATTCTATGGATATGTTTTGCAAATGACAAATTTTACTTTCCAGTGTCTGAAGCGCCAATGAGAAATATAGAGACCCATCCAGGACTGAATAGCAAATCAGAGGCATCACTGGGTTAGGAATAAATGTTCGGTTTTCTTTTTCCAGTAGGTAGACTGGTCCATGGCAATCCACTAAACATTGAAAAACACTATCAATGGAAATTGGTAGCAGCTATGAAAGTTTTTTTAAGCCACTGTTGCACTATTTATTGTCTGTAGTGGAGACATAGAAATTCTCAAGAGTATGCATGTATGTTTTTAGTTCCTGGCACCTTAGACAAGAGGAATGGAGTTAGACCCTGAAATAGAAAGAGCAAGGCATAGATATTGAGAGAACAGCTCAAAAGAGATCTCTTCCATTTTCGCCCAAGTTTGTTTATATTCAAGCCAAAACCAAGGGGGACTTTGTCTCCAGGGCACAATTTTGGGGAAAGAAACATTGCCTTTATGCTTCAAAGTTAGTTTTGAAACTTTCAGCTTCTAAAAATTAGAACTTAAAGAATTAAGATAGTTTCATGAGATAAAGTTGGTAGCTTAAGGATTTCTCCAACTAACTTAATCTAGCTAGCAATGTTACTAGAACCCATTATTTCATAAGCTATCAATTCCATCCCTTTTTATTGCCAAAAATGAATGCTTTTGACCTGACTTGGGTTATACAGTAAAGTCTAGTTACAGTGAACCAACAGGGTGGCCCTATTGTCACTGAGAAGGCCATAGCTTTTGGCCACATCATTTTCACATTTAGAGCATGTCACTGTCACATTTTCTAACAAAGGACACAAGAATTACACAACAGGGTTCTTTAAATGAGGAAACTAAACCCCAACCACACCTGTGATTCATCAGAGGTGTCACTTTTCCTTGGTAGCCAAACTTGGAGGAGTACAAATGTCCCCACCTCCACCATTCTTTCCACCAAGACCTGCAGCCTCTCATCCAGAGAGAGAGCATTTCCTTCACACAAACAAGGCCCAATGAGAGAACTACTTCTCAATGCTGAGCTCCGTTTTCTCACTACTTCCTCTTTACTGAATTTGTCCATACATCAGTCATTGTAAAAAAAAAAAAAAAAAAGCATTATAACAGTCATAATGCTTCTCAATCACAAATCAAAATAATTCTATGTTGACCTTGTAAGGTCACCCAAGACATAAACAGAATTAGTAGAGTGAGTTTTGGTTGTAATACTGAGTTTTGGTTGTAATACATTTTAAATAGCTTCAACAACTAAGCCCAGTAGCATATCTCAACTTCCTGGATATTTAGTGCTTGATAGAAGTCTCTGCAATGAAACCAAAGAAAGAATAGAGAACACCCTTACCGGAATGTCAATCAGCTTTTGAAAGTCGTTCATTTTCTCCTGGCTGCCATTGAAGAACTTTACAAATAGTTCTTCTTTGATGACATCCATGCTTCTCTGGATCATATGGTTGTTTGTAAAGTTTTCAAAGAGTTTGAAGTAGAAGGAGACAATCTGGCTTTGAATTAATTTTTTGTCACCCTCCTTGGGAAAAAGAGAACAAAGAAATATTTATGAGAAATTATCCAGCATAAAATAAGCAAACAAAAAAATTTAAATAGAAACATTCCATTTACCTCTTTCCACTTCTTCAGAATATCTGAGAAAAGAGATCCACCACCATCAGCTACATGTGAACCAGTTGCATTCTGTAAAAAAAGAATGAAAAAAATGATTTATAATTAATTCCTAAAGTGTCCTAAATTATGATTTAAGTTTTGTTGAATTCAGATTCTGAAACTCTTCACTGATACTCTTTCCACCCCTTTCATTTAGTTCTAACAATAATATTTAATAAAAGGTATATTGGGTATCATCAGACACCATTATATTTTAGCTTGTTTATTTCTAGTATAATTTTTAGAATTACAAATGAACCCAAGATAAATGATGATACTTCAATTTTCTTTACTAGAAATATCTGTAGAAAGGAAAAACCACATGATTTCAGACTAGTTTAAAACAAACCAGCCGTCAGACATCTAGAAATACTGCCCCCTGACGGCAATCTCTGTAACATCTATCAATGTCATTTTATATAGCATTACATCAACTTTAGTAGATGTCTGTCTGCATTATTTAGTTTGATCTTCTGAGAATAAATTAACTTATAAATGTTCAAACAACTATCACTAAAAAAACTAAACTTGGGACAATAAATATTGTCAATATCAATTAAACATAACTACGCATTCTAAAGATATAAACAAACAATAGAAATAGATTCAAATCTCAGCAAGTGACTGAATTCAAGAATAATTCAAAAATTAGAGATAAGCAGTAAAATGTCATAACTACTTTTTTCAGTAATAAAAAGAACACCTATAAAATCAATCTTTTGAGAATCTCTTTGTAAATCAATGATATATGTTGCCATTTTTACTGCTAGTCTTGATCTCTTAATGTCATCATCATAGTAAACTGAGAAACCAGAAACAAATAGCTTGGCACTTTTTTTCCATTTGCTTTTTATTTGACACCATAGTTGAGCACACTTCAAAATTACTAATATCATTATGCTTTATTCCTAAGTTCTGAACATCTTTGGATCAGTCCGAGATAGATAACTCTATCTACAGCACACTGAGTAAAGGGTTAAACCAATACCTAAGTCATTAAGTCAAAATCTTATCCAGTCAGCACAAAGAAAAAAAACCATTTTTTCTCAAGATGACTGTGAACTAGAGATAAGAATCTATCACAGATATCATTCAAAGTTAACATTCGGTCATTATATTTACAGGCACGTATTGTTAAAACTTGATACTTACAAAATATTCCTTTAGTTTTTCTGTTTCTTCTAAAATAATGGACTGGCGATCAGCGGTAGGAAAGCCCAAAATCATGCAAAGCTGCAATGCTAAGATAAAACCTGTATAATTCATGGTATCAGAGAGAGATAGGCAAAGTAGTTTCAATAAGTAGTGTTCTGAAAATCTGTTGATCAGGTCCAAAGGACTTAGCTGATCTTCCTTTTCTAATAGCTGGTTTACAGATGATCAGAAAAATGAGCTGCATTTCTTTTAGGCAGCTAGTATTTATACCTAGTTGAAGTCTGATCATGATTACGTATGTTCACAGGTTTTTAAAAATGAGATGGTGTCAGATAGCAAGAGGTGCTAGTTAGTATTAATAACTATGGTTTTGTGGCATTTTTGGTGTTATAATAAAGAATTTCCTTTCAACTCTTTGGGTCGTTTGACTTGAGACAGACCTATTTTGCCCACCTGTGCCAATCTTGTGGTATCCTTTGAAAGCACTTTTACTTCACACCATTCAGGAATTGGAAATGTTTTTGCATTTTCTCCCTTTGCTCTTGTGAAATGTTGACTCCTCATCCACAAATGCATTGATCATTTGTTTGAGGTTGGGAGCAAGCAAAAAAGGAAATTCTCAGAGCTCTCAAATCTTTACAAAGGGGGTTCCTTTAAAATATTTTTTTGAAAATGGCCAGAAAGTAAGGAAAAATAGGTGGTGAAATTGCTACTGTGGTAAGCAAATTCATCAACGTGCATTTCAGTGAGATATCAACCACAACAGTAAAGTTGCTCTGAACCAATACTGCCTACTAGAAAAATAATGCAGATCAAATAAATTTAAATTTCATGGGGCCAGAGAGGTGGCACTAGAGGTAAGATGTCTGCCTTGCAAGCGCTAGCCAAGGAAGGACCACGGTTCGATTCCCCCGGCATCCCATATGGTCCCCCCAAGCCAGGGGCAATTTCTGAGCTCTTAGCCAGGAGTACCCCCTGAGCATCAAACAGATGTGCCCCCCCCAAAAAAAGAAAAAAATTTCTTAATAACCTTTTTAATATAAAATTATATACATTTATTTTTAAATTTGTTGCATATTTAATTAGATTACATTTTATATTATGGAATAACTTTAAAGTATATTACACTTAATTTAACAATACCCAAAATATCTATACTTGCCATTGCATAAAATTCTTTCTGTCATGCTATATCCTAGAAATATGGTATAGATTTTTATAACCCAAATCTCAATTTGGACTATTTCTGATACTTAAGTGTAATATTTGAACAAGCAAATACAGGTCTAGATGATTAATTTTACCAAATAATTCCTAATCAGAGGATTTTTTTAAAATTTTCCTATCAAATACAAGAAAGAGAATTGTTTCTTTTACTTTGATAATTTACTTATAAAATAGAAATTTCAGGCGACACAGAAGAGCCTCCACCTCTTTGGTCTGTCCACTCTGTTTCATCATGCACTTTATGTACTAGTATATAGTGTTTATGGATACAGATTTGAATCCTAATTCCAATAACCTGTTATGTATTTTTGAGCAAACATCTTAGTTCTTCCATTACTCAGTTTTCCTATTTGTTTATTTTACTTGGGGCCTTCCTAGTGGTGCTCAGGAGGTCAAGAGTGCTACTATGGGATACTCTAGTCTAGAGTATCCTAAATTAGGATAACCTACTTTTTGGGCTTTGTAATACTGTACATTACCCAGGCCACCTCAGCAATTGTCGTATTATATCCTGACACCAAATGACCCAGTTTCCTTGTTTTGTTTTGTTTTGTTTTGTTTCAGG
Source organism: Suncus etruscus (assembly GCF_024139225.1). Lineage (NCBI taxonomy): Eukaryota > Metazoa > Chordata > Mammalia > Eulipotyphla > Soricidae > Suncus > Suncus etruscus. Next base: position 97,716,465 of record NC_064858.1, read on the forward strand.
GCCATACCTGTGATGCTCAGGGATTACTCCTGGCTCTGAACTCAGAAATTACTCCTGGCTGGGATGCTGGGGATTGAACCAACAATATATATCTATATCTAGATATATCTAGATACCTATATCTATATATCTAGATATAGTTATAGATATTTATATTTATTATATATTATATTTATATCTAGATATATCTAGGTTGGTAGCTATAGATATAGATGAATAACCCATATATATATATGAATCAAGATCTATATCTATCCAATGGATATATCTCTCTCTATATGGATACAGTTTTATTTGTTTTATGTGGTATTCAGGACTTAACTCCAGACTTTGCACTTAGGGATAACTCCTAGAGGGGTTCAGGGAGACCATATGGAGTTCTGGGGGCTCTAACCAAGGCTCTACCTTCTAAGCAACTTACCTTCTACTATTTATCCTTCCAGCTCCCATATACATAGGTTTATGGGAGGCCATGTTGATGGTGCTTCCTCTGTGCTCAAAAATGACTCCTGGTAGTGCTTAAGGGATTTTATGAGGTGACTGGGATGGAACCCACATGGGTTGCATGTAAAGCAAGTGTCATACCCACTGTAGTATCTCTTCAGCCATATGTGGACTTACATATTTTAATCCTCTAGTTTTCTTTTGAAAACTAGGTTGCATAGTACACATAAAAAGCAAGTAATTTTGTCTGGCAAGCAGTATGTAATCAATAAAAGCTATCAATTATTTTTGCCATAAATAGTCATTTCTAAAAAACACACATTAAAGCAATGTCTATTGGTCCACTCTATAGGGAAAATGCTCAAAATACTAAAAATAGATTGACTGAAATGATCCAATAATTACAGCACAAGCTCTATATACCAAAAAAAATTATATAAATTCATTTCACAAATATTTACTATCATCAAGATCTGGACACAATCTAAATGCTAAATAAAAATAGAGATAACTTCATAAAGAAATTTTGATATAGCATGCTATACAGGATTATTGCTCCTTAAGAAATAAAAAAATGAAATTATGCCTTCTGTTACAACATGGATGGAACTGGAGGGAGTCATATTAGCTAAAATAAGTCAAAAAGAAAACGACAAATATCACAAATGTAAGATAATCTCAGCCATATGTGGGACATAATCAACAGAAACAAACTCAGGAATTTAGATTACAAGAGTTGTGGTTACTGGAGTAAAGAAATACAACAAAAAGGAAAAGGATCCAGAGGACTAATAGAGAAAGATACTGTTAGGTACTTAAGTTGTAGTTGTGGTAGCACATCTTTAACAAGGCTTCAACTTGTACCTTTAAACATAATCACATGGGGCCGGAGAGGTGGCGCTAGAGGTAAGCCTTGCAAGTGCTAGCCAAGGAAGGACCACGGTTCGATTCCCCCGGCGTCCCATAGGGTCCCCCCAAGCCAGGGGCAATTTCTTAACGCTTAGCCAGGAGTAACCCCTGAGCATCAAACGGGTGTGGCCCAAAAAAACAAAATCAAAAACAAAAAAAAAAACATAATCACATAAAAATTGTTATCTCTAAAACTCACATACACTAATTCTTCCTGCTGCGTCTGACCTCTTCCCTCATTTGTGACTTCAGAATCTGTCCAAATCCAGTCTAAATATTAATATCTCAAGAAGATTCCCAAATCCAAGTTAAATATTATCTCATAGAGATTCCAAAAATTGTCCTTTTTCAAAAAATAATTTTAATTAAATCACTAGAGATATAGTTATAAAGCTGTTCATGACTGTTTCAGTCATCAATGTCCAACACCCAACCCTGCACCAGTGCACATTTCCTGCTACCAGTATCTATAGTTTTTTCTTCTCTCTTTTTTCTCTCTTTCTGTCTCTCATTCTCTGTCTTTCTCTCTCTCTCAGACACTGGTTTTCAATATTACTACTGAAGAGGTATCACTTTACCTCCTTTCAGAACCAGTTCTTATCCAGAAGGATCATTTCCAATTACCATTATAATAGTAGTCTTTTCTGCCTAACTGCACTCCTCAACTTTGTGTCAAACTTCCTACCATGGACCAGTCCTCTTGAACCTTGTCTCTATTGTCTCTGGGTACTATTATCATATAATCATTTTTGTATCCCAGAATAGAAACATGAAAATGTACAAACACAAAATATATAGAATAAGAATATAAAAATCTAATATGCTGTCCTTCTCCCTCTGATTTATTTTTGCTCAGCATAATATTCTTATATACATCCATGCATGTATAAGCAAATTTTATGACTTCATTTTTCCTAATAGCTGCATATATTCTAGTTGTTAATGTAACACAATTTCTTTATCCACTCACCTGTTCTCAGACACATGTTTTCTTTGCAGATGTTGGCTATTGTTAATTGTGCTGAGATGAACATATGAGTGCAGATATTTTTCTGCATTATTTTTTGGCCACTAGGAGCCATTTCCAGGAATAATGTTTCTGGGTCATATAGGAATGAAATTTCTAGTTTTTTTATTAGAAACCAAATTATTTTTCTTAACATTAATCTTCACATGCTCTACCCAAGTATAACTCTTAATTCATATTTGTCTTGACATTCAATTTCTCAACCACACATTAGCATTAGCTGCTCAATAGTTTTCCCTGTGTTACATTTCTCTCCTGGAAGTCAAAATTTAATTTACTATTTCTATCATAATCTTTTAGAATGGATATTTACCAACAGAAGACTCTGAATAAATTTAAATGCTTAACTAAGGGCCTACTATGAGGTTTTTACCACCATTTCTAATTTCAATGCTTTAGTTCTACCCAATAGGAAACTAGCTTTTCATTAAAAATATATGATTAATGTTAAAAACCCAATCATGAATATATTTATAATTTCAGGATGTTTATATAAAAATTGAATTAAAAATGTAATATATTTCTTTATTAACTGCTTACTGGAATAATTCCATGTTTTATTTTCTATTGAAATATAAGAAAACTATTTGAAGAAACAAGATTAAGACATCTTTTTTGCAAGTGGCTAACCAGTTGTACCAACACCACTTGTTGAAAAGGCTTTCTTTGCTCCATTTAGGATTTCTTGCTCCTTTATCAAAAATTAGGTGACTGTATGTCTGGGGAACATTCTCTGAGTACTCAAGCCTATTCTACTGATCTGAGGGTCTGTCTTTATTCTAATACCATGCTGTTTTGATAACTATTGCTTTGTAATACAGTTTAAAGTTGGAGAAAGTAATGCCTCCCATATTCCTTTTCGTAAGGATTACTTTAGCTATTAGAGGATGTTTATTGTTCCAAATAAATTTCAGAATTGCTTGGTCCACTTCTTTGAAGAATGTCATGGGTATCTTTAGAGGGATCTCATTAAATCTGTACAATGTTTTGGGGAGTATTGCCATTTTAATGATGTTAATCCTGCCAATCCATGAGCAGGGTATGTGTTTCCACTTCTGCGTGTCTTCCCTTATTTCTTGGAGCAGAGTTTTATGGTTTTCTTTGTATAGGTCCTTCACTTCTTTAGTCAAGTTGATTTCAAGATATTTGAGTTTGTGTTGCACTAATGTGAATGGGGCTGCTTTCTTAATGTCCATTTCTTCCCTATCATTATTGGTGTATTGTGTTTTAATTTTGTAGCCTGCCACATTGCTATATGAATCTATTGTTTCTAGAAGCTTTTTGGTAGAGTCTCTAGGGTTTTCTAAGTACAGCATCATGTCACCTACAAACAGTGAGAGCTTTGACTTCTTCTTTTCCTATCTGGATTCCCTTGATATCCTTTTTTTGTCTAGTCACTATAACAAGTACTTCAAGTACTATGTTAGATAGGAGTGGTGAGAGAGGACAGCCTTGTCTTATAACAGAATTTAGAGGGAAGGCTTTTAGTTTTTCTCCATTGAGTATAATATTTGCCTTTGGCTTCTGGTAGATGGCCTTGATTAGGTTCCCATCTTGCTGAAAGTTATAAGAATGGGTGCTGGACATTATCAAATGTTTTCTCTGCATCTATTGATATGATCATGTGATTTTTATTTTTCTTATTGTTGATAGATTTATGGATGTTAAACCATCTTTGCGTTTCTGGGATGAAACCTACTTGATCGTAGTGAATAATCTTCTTGATGAAGCATTGAATCCTATTTGCCAGGATTTTGTTGAGGATCTTTGCATCTGTGTTCATCAGGGATATTGGTCTGTAATTTTCTTTTTTGGCAGCATCTCTGTCTGGTTTTGGTATAAAGGTGATGTTGGCTTCATAAAAGCTGTTTGAAAATGTTCCCATTTTTTAATGAAATCCTCGAGACATACTCAGTTACTCAATATTACTCAGGAAAGCAGTAACCAAACTGTTGCTTTAAAATTTTTTCTCAATTTTAAGGTAAGGAATAAAATTGTATTTTGTCCATTTTTTATTTATCCTCTGGAATATAGCATTAGATAGAAGAATAGAACGATCCATATCTGAAAATTATATATATTGCCTGGTGTTAATTAAGGTTTTCTTCCCAAATTAAAAAATAAAAACAAGAAATACATCTACAATGCGACAAAATATTTGTGATTAGTAGATCACTGGCCAAAATCAAAACTATAAATTCTTGATGGTATGACCAGCCCAGTATTATAAAATTATAGAAAATATCTGTGAGCTATCGGCACATTTATTAGTTTGTAAATGAAGAATCATTTAGAAACTTATAGAAGAGGATCCAAAAAAATGCACTGTGCTAAAAATAATCCATTTACTTGAATAATGCCAAGCCAAACACCACCGGTAGATTGTAAAAATAAATATTATTTATTACTGTGTACATATTATTTGTTTTAGGTATATGATATGGAATAAAATCTTTTCCCTGGGGTCAGAGAGATAACACAGTGGTAGGACGTTTGCCTTGCACATGGTTTGATTCCTAGTATCCCATATGATCCCCTGAACCTGCCAGGAGTGATTTCTGAGCACAGAGCCAGGAGTAACCCCTGAGTGCAGCCAGGTGTGACACCCCCAAAAAAAAAGTTTTAAAAAAATCTTTTCCCTAACAAATCTATTTCCCCAATTGATGGATTCCATTAATAACTCTGCTAGTTTTGTGAATTTAAATTATACCATATCAGGTTTTGGTTGAGGGAATGTATTTTTCTGTAAAATTTGTGAGGTAACAGTCATTGTCTATATTTTTCCAAAGGGGGGGGGGAAACAATAAGTTCTGTATTTTGTTTGTTTTTTGTTTTATAGATAAAAGTGTTGAAAACCTTAGTTTTAAAAATTCAAGATATTTCAGCAGGCCTGAGTTGGACTATATAGAGGCTTTGTACCTTTAAAGGCTTATATCTAGTTTTATGCTCTATTGCCTTGAAGTTCCTAGTATTTTTTAACAAGGCTTTCCTCATTTTCATTTTATGTCAGTACCTACAAATTTTGAACTGGTCTTGCATCCCACAGTAGGTGTAAAATGCCTGCTGTAAGGTTTTCACCTGTCAACAGATAAATCTTGGTTTAAAAATATCACTGTGCTAATACACCCTTTATGATCTTTTTCTGACTTAATCAGCTTTACCAAAAAAAAAAAATTCTCTCTCTTTTCTGCCTGTAAAACACCTATGCTTCTTTCACATGCAAACTAGAGGTTTCACACTTTGTTGGTTCAACCAATACTGAGACTGCAAAATAATTTACCACTGAGATACCCTTTTAAAAGTTTCACAAAGCCACCAGGAGCCAGAGTATGACCAGATCACTAAAATCAAGGGACTGAAAACTTTCTTTTTTCTTTTCAGCGAAGCTTTTCTTTTCTGAAAAGTGGCTATGGTTATACATGAAGTGTTAGCAAGATTTTTGATTATATCAAATCCTGCCCTCAGACTTTACAGAGAAGGGAATCAGGAAAACAAAACTTACACCTTAGTTGTCCTTTTATCTCTGTGATTAGCAGTCACATCTTTAGCACCATTAAATTTATCACATGCAGACTTTGGTGTCAATTTCTTCCACTAGAGTGAGTCAATATTGGATCCAAGTCCCCAAGCAAGTTGACTTCTGGAACTCCTGACGTCATCAAAGTTAAGTCTTCGGAATACAATGACATTTGTATGAACGTCCACACAAAGTCAAAGTTTCCTCACAATTTGACTCATAAAATCCCATCTGTTATAGGAGAGTTTTGAATCCTGTCATTTGGGCAACTTTGAGAGGTGGTTCAACGAGTATGGCAGACACCATACAAATACATTACAGTTACCGACTTACAATTTTCTTAGTTTTATGTCTGATACATGAGTGCAATTAATAGTCCAGAGATTCTTGGCATGCTCGCTAGATCCAAATTTTGTTTTGCAAGAAATTTTAAAGCATCTACTAAGCGCTTAGTATCATAGTCGATAATAGTTTACTAAAGAATGGAATAGTTCTGTTATTAAAGTATTTATTCTAATTTTGGTAAATGAATACAACTTTATTTGTTACTGCTACATGTCTATAGCTTCTGGAGTTCCAAAGAAGTTAGCAGTAGAACAATCTGGAAGTAGGCCAAGTCACAATATTGGTAACTAGGGTTGATTCATTCTAGTGCCTGGTAGATCCAAATCCTTATGCAGCCTTCCTCACAGAAACAGAGATAGATTATTGTGCAGAAAAAAGACGACCATGGCAGAAAGTCAATTTCTATTTCCTCCTTCTTTGTACAAGGCAAATGTCACTAGACAGGCACGGTAGTCTTTTCTCTTAAGTTAAATAATAAAATATTATCTCATACCTGATTACTTTTTTTCTATGCCTCTTGCCTAAATATATTAAAATAAAAATTTCAAAGGGGGACTGGAACAAGCAGTAGAGTGTTTGCCTTGCACGCACTGACCTAGGATGGACCTGTGTTCCATGGGACTCAGTGTCCCATGTGCTCCCCCAAGCCAGGAGCGATTTCTGAGCACATATCCAGGAGTAACCCCTGAACGTCACAGGATGTGGCCCAAAAACAAAAAACAAAAAATTAAATGAACTTATCTTTTCAGACTAAGCAGTACTAATGGAGAAACAGCATTATAATTTCATAGATGTTAGAGGGGAGAAAATCTTTGTCAAAAGAGGAAGGAATCTCACATTCTAGTTCTGAATCTGCCACTACTAAGGTGGGCTTTAATCACACATTACATCTCAGCTACACCATATTTTAAAAGAAAAATTATATCCATTCAATGAAGAAAGTTTTCTTTCAATTCTTTTAAGGGGGAAGTGGAGGAATGGGCCACATTCAGAAGGTTATTCTTGGCTTTGTGTTCAAGAGTGACTTCTGGCCATCCTTGGGAAAACTTATTGTCAACTATGGTTGTTTACATGCAGGGTATGTAGCTTATTTCCTATATTATCTTCAACTCCAAATTTTCTTCCACTTCTGTTATGCTATCTTCCTATAACTGTGTTTATAATAAAAAACGACATATTTCTAAGAACTAAATTTATGTTAGCTAGAGACTGGCACACTAAGGATTCAACAATAAATAATTGCTAGAGTCATTAAAAATAGTCGAGAAATTTCATTAATGACTTTAATTTTAATTGTGCCTCAAAAGATACATATGAGTTTTAAGTTCAGATAAAGAACTTACTATAAACTTATAGTAGTTTATATAAACTTTTTATGTAGTTTATATAGTTATATACTACTACTAGTTAATATAAACTAATTTATATTAATTCTGCAGGAAAACATATATCCTTTCAAAGGAGACATATTTCTATCTTTCTTTGTATTACTTCAAAATGGCTTAACTTCTTATCTTTATATGAATTCTTTCAAAGGAGACTTCTCTTAATGTGTATTGTTTCAAAAGAGACTTATCTTCCTATTTTCATGTATACTATTTCAGTCAAGACTTATCTCCCTGGGGCTGGAGTGATAGCGCAGAGGTAGGGAGTTTGCCTTGCACAAGGCTGACCCAGGACGGACGTGAGTTCGAAACCCAAAATCCCATATATTCTCCCAAGTCAGGAGCGATTTCTGAGTACATAGCCAGGAGTAACCCCTGAGCGTTACCCTGAGCGTTACCGGTTGTGCTCCCTCCTCCACAAGAAGACTGCTGTAAATCTTATGGATGCTCCTTTGAAAGAACTTTCTCTTTTTGATCTTGCTGCTTTCAGTATTCTATCTCTATCTGTAGGATTCGTCATTGTGATTAGGACGTGTCTTAGGTGTTTTTCTTTGGGTCTCTTTTAGCTGGGACTCTTCGAGTACGCAGGATTTGATTGCATGCAGTCTTCAGCTCTAGGAGTTTCTCTGTGATGATGTCTTTGTTGATTTTTTTTTCTGTGGAACCCCTTCCTGGGTCTCTGGGACTCCAATGATTCTTAAGTTGTTTCTGTTGAGTTTATCAAAGATTTCTATTTTTATCTGTTCACATTCTTTGAGTACTTTTTCCATTGTCTGATCATTTGTCTTAAGGTTCTTTTCCAGTCTCTTCTGCTGTATGGAGTTTTTCATTTGATCTTCCAGTTCACTGATTCGTCCTCGGATCCTGTTACCCTGCTGGAGAGGCTTTCCCTTGAGTTTTTCAGTTGAGCTACCATGTTTTTCAGATCTGTTATTTCTTTCAGTTTGGAGTTTTCCGATTTCTGTCTTTGTGTTCTGTTCAGCTAGAGCTATGTTTTCTTTGATTTCCATGAGGATCCTCCATATTTCTATTCTAAACTCCTTATCTGAGAGGTTAATCAAATGGTTGGTATTTTTTGGGGTCATCAGAGTTATTATCTTCACTCTCTGTGCATGGTGTTTGCCTGTGAGGTATTCCCATTGCCACACTTGTAGTGTGATTTTTCCTGCATGTCATGGTGGAGTTCATTCCTTAGATAGAGCGCACAGCCTTGAAGTGAAGCAGAGCTCTTCTGGCGACTCTAGAAGATCAATTTTGCTAGACCCTTCTCCGCCCACTCAGGAGAGGTTCAGGACACAGAACAGTAGAGAAACATGTACAGGCGATATGTACAGTCTCTCCCAATTGGTAATCACACAGCAGGGGCAGATTTCCTCCAGCCTGACTTCACAGACAGACCTGCCTTTCTCGATACAATAATTTTCACAAATATACTAGCTACTAAACCTTTTCTTCTTTCCTTTCTCTTCTATTTTTTTTTTGTTTTTCTATTTCTATTTTTTAAATATCTTTGCTTTTGGTCATCTTGAAGCAAATGTATTATGATCAGTTATGTCAACTATGTGATGCATTTCCTTTAAATAAATTTGTTTTTAAAAACTCTCCTAATATAGGGCCGGAGAGATAGCATGGAGGTGGGGCATTTGCCTTGCATGCAGAAGGAAAGTGGTTCAAATCCAGGCATCCCATATGGTCCCCGAGCCTGCCAGAATCGATTTCTGAGCACAGAGCCAGGAGTAACCCCTGAGAGCTGCTGGATGTGACCCAAAAACCAAAAAACAAAAATCAAAAACTATCCTAATATAATATCTAACCAGTAATGCTAATAATTAAGTTCCAACAACATGGTGTGTACTCTGTCAAGATTTATTCTATTAAGATTAATAATTGTGGTTTTGTTCTCATGAATACATATGGTTTTGGTAATAACTAAAATGATTGCTCACTTCATTCCTAGGTATTACTACTATTTGTTGCAGACATCTAATGGTGCTACTTCTATAGAAAATAAGTCATTCTGTACACTGGCAAAAAAAAAAAAGAGTATTTTTTTAATATCCCGTTAGTGCCCAGGGGTTACTCCTGGCTCTGCACTCAGAAATTATGCCTGGCAGGCTCCAGGGATTATAAAGAAAGCTGGGGTTCAAACCCTAGTTGTTGTGTGCGAGGCAAATGCCCTATCTGCCTTACTTTCTCTTCAGCCCCTCCTTAAAAGTTTTTTGTGGCTTGATTATATTTGAGGGAAAATTAACCCATGTTTAAGTGTAAAGTTTCTGGAATCAGGCTGCTTGAATTGGATCAAAACTTCGCTCTTGATGGAGCCAGGAGACAGTACATTAGGTTGCCGGGAGCCCTTATAACAGGCAGAAAACTTAGCTGAAATGCAGGGTTTTGTGTCAGGTACAGAACTTTGCTAAAAACAGGCCTCTGCAAAAAGCAGAGAGCAGTGCTAAAAGCAGGCAGCCTTGAGAAATAAATGTAAACATTTAAGATTTAAGGTTTGTAAAGAAACAAAGAAGGCACAGAATTTTGGTCCTGGGAAACTGAGTCTAACTTAACTGAGGTCCCCTTTAGCTGTACATTCCAATCTGCCTGAGATGGGTTACATTATCAATGAACCGTGGCCTGATGGAGATGTATCTCATTATCTGTACATTCCATCCCACTTGCTGATGGGTCTTGTTATTTGGATAATCTGGTCTGTTCAATGTATCTATCCCCTATAGACATATTTTTGTTCGGAACTGTGCCCGCAAATGTATATAAGCCGGGCCTTGAGTTTCAATAAATGAATTTGGATTTGGATATGGAATCCTTTTCCCACTCTTGTCTGTCTCCGTGTCTGTCGCTGTGTCTTAGTGTTTGCACGATCTCATTCTGAGAAAGAATAACCATATCTTAATTGGTGTCCCTGCAGTCAGAGGCACCCACATTAGGTAGGGTGCAAACCAGGCATCAAAGCTTTATTTCATTCAGAGTACTACATAACCCCTGAGCATAACTGGGTATGGCCTAAGAGGCTTCTGAATGCTGCTAAGATGGCCCTGGTATTTCCTATCACCAAAGGACTGAGCAGTATTGCAAGCTCATATCTTATTATCACCAGGAGTGACCCATAAGATTCCTGTTCACTGCTTGCTAGGCCCCAAGACATAAAAGGACTTTGGACTCATTTCCAAATAATCAGAAACTGTCTCAAAACCTTTGAGGGTTATAAATGAGGTTAATGTGTATCCTAGTGTAAGAGATCACTATTATTGTATCTTCCAACATCCAATTAGAGGTACATGGACTAAATGGGTATATGAAATTTTATTACTTTTCCTGGAAACTACGTTTTGAGTATAATAAAGTATAAAACTTTGGGCCCAAGATTAGTGTTCTAAAACCCTTGGGAAACTGCCTATTCTTATTCTTATTCCTATTATTATTATTATTCCTTAGCAGTAGAAATCTCAGGGGTTCCATATTTTGAGGATATAAAACGTGAGAAGAATGAATGCATCTACTTTTCTTTGAAACACAGTATAATAATAATAAAATGACTTTAAAGGTTACATATAAATTTTCATAAAACAAAAAAAAGAGAATAAGATGATAGCTGGTGAAAATATCAGTGAATAGATGGTAACCAAATTCAACTGCAGATATCCTCTCTGACAAGTTTAAAAACCTTCAAGAAGATAACAGTCAGTTCATACTGTAGACTTGTAGAAAGCACAAGGACTTCTCTGTTATCTGTCTCTGAAAAGAGGTCAAGGTCAGATTGAAAGTAAGGCATTGATAATATATGTAAAATGACTTAAGAAAAATGTAAGGGATTTTCAGGAGTCACAGAGAAATACCACTCAGAGAGGCCAAATGATTTATTACAGAAATCTAAGGTAGTGAGTGACAAATATCATAAAGAAGTTGGAACCCAGGGATTATAATAGACCAGTTTATAAAGGCAAAAACTACATCTTAATCAAAGGAGCTGGAGCAATAGCACAGCAGTAGGTTGTTTGCCTTGCACGCAGCTGACCCAGGACGAATCTCGGTTCGATCCCCAACGTCCCATATGGTCCCGCAAGCCAAAGCAATTTCTGAGCGCAGAGTCAGGAGCAACCCCTGAGCTTTACCGAGTGTGGCCCAAAAACAAAAACAAAGACAAAAAGAAAAATACATCCTAGTCAGACAATGGATACAATGGGTAAGGGGCTTAGGGAACTGTGATCAGCAAAGCAAGTTACAGAAACAGGGGGGAAAAAGGCTAGTAAATGGATAAAATTATGCTCATGGAAAATAATTGACTTGCAGTTATGTGGGACAATCACCCTGAGGGGTGAAAGTGATTTCAGGAGTTAAACAGTTTGTTTATGGGCCATACATATTAATAAGTTACACCTGACCCTTGGAACAATAGAGAACAGTTCCCTTTCTGTTAACTTGCTAGGAAAGGAATAAAGATGGACTCTCTTTTTTTTTTTTTTTTTTTTGGTTTTTGGGTCACACCAGGCAGCACTCAGGGGTTACTCCTGGCTCTATGCTCAGAAATCGCCCCTAGCAGGCACAGGGAACCATATGGATGCCGAGATTTGAACCACCATCCTTCTGCATGAAAGGCAAATGCCTTACTTCCATGCTATCTCTCCGGCCCAGAATGTCTCTTATGTGAGGAGCCCCCAGCTCACCTTCAAATATGAACTAATCTGAATAATATCTACAATAGAATGTCATATTAGGCAAACTCTTGATCGACTGCTAGGATAAGGAAAATTTACGTTTATGGGAGATCTCAAACTTTATTTACCATGTACTCTTTCTTTTCAAGAGCTTTAGAATTTTGAAATGTTTAACAAAAATTTAAAATGAAATCAAAAAAAGAAGCTGAAGAGCCATAAAAATCGAGTCTCCAGCGAAATAAAGAAGAGGAAACTAGAAGATTTTTTTATTGTGGTATAAAGGACAAGACAGTTGTGCAACAGACCTACAGAGCTACCACCTCTTAATGAAACTAGAAATATATAAACAAGAAAAGAAAAGTAATGAATATGTATTTGCCTACAGCATTAAGAAATTTCACCCATCTTAGATTCTGGGGCCATTTAAACTAAGTAAACCAACTAAATAATATCAATTATTAAATAAAAAATAAATACTTGCAATCATTCAATGTAAAGATGTATGACAAATACTATGAAAATGTTTACTAAAAAAGAGAGAAAGAAGCAGGGAAAGCTAAGTGTATTAATAAGTAAATTGTGGGAAGCAATAGTACAGTGGTAGGGCATTTGTCTTGTATGCAACCAATGCAGGATGGACCTTGTTGGATCATCAGCGTCTTATATGGTCCCCCAAGCCAGGAGTGATTTCTGAGTGCATAGTCAAGAGTAACCCCTGAGGATCACCAGGTGTGGCCCCCAAAAGAAACAAAAAATAAAGTATATTGTAATTCTCTTACATAAATTATAAGCATGCTATAAAGAAGAAAAAGTACATTATAAAAAATTAATGATATAGATCTAAGTACCAATTGAACTAAGAGCTAAAGCTAAACAAATGGAATGATATTATCCTGGCAAAGCATGTTGCTCCAAGACGATGAAGAAATTCATTTTGAATTTCACAATAAAGCATTGGGAATACATGGATCACAAAGTTGCTGATTTTATTCTAAGTATTATAGTATGTATAAAATTTTGATGTCCCCAAGAAAATCTCTCATTTGTGATTTTAATGTCAAGTTGAGAGGACTCCAAAACTACCACTAGTTTCAATCATATGATCAAACCCAACAGAAATCGGGAGAAACATTAGATTCAGTGTATGGTTTATTGCTTAAAAGAATACAACTTGAAAACAATAGAAGGAAGAGGTACATAGAGCAGATTCTAGAATTCCTCACTCAGAGCTTTTAATTGTCCTTTTCTCTGGGTCAGAAAGAATACAGACTTTGCTAATTACATTAAAAAGAGCTTGGGGTATAGTCAACCAAGAAAGCTCATCTGATCCTTGGTTTGCTGCTTCTCCTTTGAGATACAAGGTCTTTTGCTTCAACTAAAGAACATTTGAATACAATTAAAAATTTGAAGGTGAGCTGCTGTTTTTTAAAGAAAAATGATTTCTTTTTAAAAAGAAAAAAACATTTTTAACTTTTTAGTTTGCCTTTGCATCTTTCCAGATAGTGGAAAGTGCAATACAAACATAATCTAACAATCCTTGAATATGCACAGCTAGACACTACTTACATCAATGAAAAATACTTCTGTATCTTTTAGACTCTTTCCTTCAAGTCTCTACATAATGCTAAAGCTTTCTACTAATTGGGAGAAATGTGTACTTACTTTTAAAACACTAATATGCTGATGAAAATCTGAAATGAAACTAATATGCTGATGAAAATCTGAAATGAACCAAAATAAATTTCACATTTTTTTCTCAAAACTATTTTTATATCTGCCAATTAGCTCTGAGGCAAGCAGACTATAGGAACAAGCATGTTACACTTGACAAACCTACATGGAAAAAATCAAAGAATTTTGAAATAACATATCCTTTTTCTGTTTGTTTTTGGGGCCATACTAGAGCAATGCTTAGGGGTTACTCCTGGCTCTGCTTGAGTTAGTCATGTACTAAGCAAACACCCTACCTCTGTGCTATCACTTTGGCCCCAACATATTCTTTTCTGACAAGAGATGTGGTCTTTGGCCTCATCTTCTGGAGGTAGCATCTAAATTCTTAGATTATTCTGCCTGATAAGAATGTCATTATTTGGGTTTGGGGCACACACACACACACACACACACACACACACACACACACAAAGAATGTCATTATTTATGCAAAGCCCAGTGGATACATTTAAAAAAATATTCTATGCTTACAGTGTCATTTTGATTTTGAAGAATTAGCAACCCAAGTGAATTCTATAGGCAATTAGCCACTTCTATATAATCAAATTAATAAAAAATTCACCAAGGCTCAGATGAGCTTTCTTGGTTGATTCACTATAAAGTTGACTGGAAACACCTCTAGAAATTTAACAATGCTCATACTTTAGTTAGAACTTAAATTGCACTTGTTTATATTCTTACTATAAACTTTGACATGTAATGAATGACCTATCTCATAGTCCTATAATTTTTAGTTCAAGAATTTGCAGATTATCATATTTATCAAGAATAGAACTAGGAGCAGGAGGAAAAGTACAGCCTGTAAAGGGTTTACATGGAATGAGGTTGACTTTGGTTTAACCCCAGTACCACAGAGTCCCTGAATTTCCAGAAATGATCCTTGGGCATAAACTAGGAGTAAGCTCTGAACACTGTCAGGTATGTGTGGGCAAAATTAAAATTAAAAAATAATAAACTGAAGATTCAGGCTAAAGAAGGGAGATGGAGAAGTAGATGAGGTTTATGGTGGAGGAATCTTAAAAATGACACACACTGGTAAAGGACACACACTGGTTGGTATAGTAGCTCTGAAAAGTAAAACAATGACTTCAATTGTATTGTAAATGATAATAACTAAATAACACTAAATTGAATTTATAAAAGTGTTATAATAGCAATGCCTTTGTATTTGATAAAAGTAAAAAAAATTAACTATTTTAACTATTTAGGACTACAAAATTCAAGAAAACCTCAATATTTTACCGTAAAATACTGCCAGAAAAATAGTAGAACCTAATAGTAATTAATAACTAGCCCCATTAAATAACACACTAAATCATCTCATTTAATAATGAATTGAAATCAATAAAATTTATTTGTATCACTTAATGGAGAGCAATGAGGTGGAGGCAAGGGGACCAAGCTGTCCAAAGTCACTGATCTAATCAAGCAAGCTTGCCATTAAACATGAGTCATTCTAACATTTGTTATTAGAAATCTGACATTAGAAAAAATTATAACTAATAAAAACATCTGGAGGAGCTCAGTGATGGGAAACATAGTGTAAGAACATTCAAAGAGATTAACAATCCAATGGGTGTTAGTCCCAGAAACTACCTCACATTAGTGCAAGGCACCATACAGAAAGAGTCCACAAACTCCAGTGCTTTAGCTCCTATGTTTTTTGTTTGTTTATTTTTGGTTTTGGGCCACACTGGTAGCATATGTGATGCCAGAGATCAAACTCAGGTCCTTGCTGGGTCAGCCAAGTGCAAGGCAAATGCCCTACTGCTATGCTATCACTCCAGCCCCAGCTCCTATCTTTTTAATCCATCTTTAGAAACAAACATTGAGGGACTGAACTGGTCAGCTGCCTTGGATTAATTTATTACCCTTTAGTCAATAATCCTAGTGATAATGCAACTCTGGTAAAAGACTGTATCATGGTAGAGGCACAGAAAATACAGACTTGTTGACCCAACCAACACTGGAGTTAGCAAGAAGATGGAAGATGCTGGTAGCCAACAGAGGAAACGTGAACTCAACAGAAACATTCCATAAATGTTGAATGTGATGTCTGCAGTGAATTGATTAAATATCTTTCTTTTGAACATCCTAGGGTAATTATAAACCTTTTAAATATCTAAATAAACCAATCATTATAGTGTTTGCTCTGGTACTGGATCAGTTGTAATCACCATCTGTGAAGATTTCTGTGCAAAGACTGGCTTGACTTTTATCAAATTTCTTTCCTTCCTAGTACAGATCTCTGTATGTTTCCTTCTTTTTTTTCTACTGTGTGCCCATGGGACTGGGTTGTAGCCCAATAAATGTGAGTGGAAGTAACTGTTGGCATCCCTTGTGCGTGTTATTTCTCTATTTTTTTTCTATACACAAGTACATAATGATCTCAAAATTCTAGATGAAGACTGTGGAACCTCAGAATCAAATAACACTGGTCATGTTAAAAAGAAAAGATGCCCATTGCATTGGCACATCTGATTCTTCACTCTACATGAGTAAGAAATAAAATTTTAAGATTTTAGACAGGAGGCATTTGGGAGGCGTTCCATTACATTACTATAATTACTAAATCCCTGTATTTTGACTATAGTTTTTGCCTAAAATAAAAGAAAATATAGGGACAGGGAGATGGCTCAGTGACTAAAAACACATGCATTACAAGAGTGAGGCCATCGGATTCAATCACAGGAAGCAAGATAGAAATGCTATCTACATGCGTTGACTATGATCCTAGCAGCTTTGCTCTTCAGGCCTGGTGGTAATGCTGTCTGTGATCTACAGTATCAAAGGCAATTTTTATCATGCTGTGGTAGGTTTCTAAATATCAAAATTAAAGAATCCAAGTCTTAGCAAGCACTGCAACTAAGAAGAATGCAAATGAAGAGTACAAAGACCACATGAACACATACGTCAACACTGCAGGTGAAGTATGCAACATATGACATGACGGACAACTCAATGTGTGTGAGAACTACAAAAATGAGACCCTGAGAAAGAGAGAGAGATAGAGAAGGAGAGAGAGATGCAAGCACTGAAACAAAGGGAGTGAAATCCCTAATGAACACAACAACCAAGTATGTGTGAGCCCTGAGTCCTGCCCACCACCACAAAGACATCATGAGAAAAAAGCAGAGGGTGGTGTGAAAAAATATATATATTTATTTATAAATTTTAAATATATGTTATGAATTTTAGAAGGCTTGAAAGAGAATTCTATTATTGCCTACTCTGGCCCATTTTTAAAGACTCTTATGTGAGCAACAGAATAGTGAGTAGCAGGCTTGATTTACTGGGTCAATCTGGATCCATGATACCATATATGATGCTTCTCGCCCTGTAAGGAGTGATTCCCTAAGCAAGAAGTAATTTATGAGTTCTGTTGGGCAAAATTATAGTAGCAATTAAATATAATTTCATATAGTTTTCTCTTAAAGAAACTTTTATAGATGGGGGTGTTTTTTGGGCCACAATCAACTAGATCACAATAGTGCTTGGGGACAATGCAGTGACAAGCGTCAAACCAGGGTGACCCACTAAGCAAGCTCCTAAAACCTCTAGTGTTTTTCTAGCCCTTAAGACTTTATAAGAAGAGTTTCAAGGCTATTCTTCTTATTTGCTATTGTACAATT
The DNA here is from genome assembly GCF_024139225.1 of Suncus etruscus. Lineage (NCBI taxonomy): Eukaryota > Metazoa > Chordata > Mammalia > Eulipotyphla > Soricidae > Suncus > Suncus etruscus. The sequence goes on from NC_064858.1 coordinate 97,734,119, forward strand.
TTTCCCACATCCTGATTTTTTAATTTAAATTTTTATTTGCTTGTTTTACTTAAATGTTCTTAGTTTCACAAAGGAATTGAGGTAACTAATATTTAAAAGTTTGGCTCGGGGCCGGAGAGATAGCATGGAGGTAAGGCGTTTGCCTTTCATGCAGAAGGTCATCGGTTCGAATCCCGGCGTCCCATATGGTCCCCCGTGCCTGCCAGGAGCAATTTCTGAGCATGGAGCCAGGAATAACCCCTGAGCACTGCCGGGTGTGACCCAAAAACTACAAAAAAAAAAAAAAAAAAAGTTTGGCTCACTCTTAATTTTGAAATTTAAGGGAACTACAATGTCAGATTGAGACAATAATTTCCTCATAATTTTTCTTCTTCAAATAAATTTGCTTCTTTGTAATTATGGAAAATTAATCACCCTAGACAGCTCAAAGCAAATGTCAATGTCTTTCATTAAGAATCAGCACCCTAAAATTATATGATAGGGGAGTTGTCTTTTTATGTGAATATATGAAACATCACTTATTAATGAGAATCATTGACTATGAGTTACATGCTGCTTACCTTTATGATTTTAAGAAAACCATTAAACAAACAACAAGAAAGGATTGTCTAATTATCTTCCCAAAGTGGAAAAAAAAGAGAAACTGGTCACAACAGGGGAAATATAAATGACATATTTCATGTTTAGTCTATACTTCCATAGGAGAGTGTAAAGATGAAAGGTGGAAATATTTCTTGTCACTCCAAGTTGAATTTGAAGAAGTGTCTCTTGAATCTGCTTTTTCAGGCAGGCTTGTTAACCTCTGTTCTGGTCTGTGGTCAGGGGTTTCCCCCAGGTACCTCCCATCTCTTGGCAGTGACTTGGCAACCTAGGTTTTCTTTTCAGCCATCCGACAGGATTTCCCAGGACAAAGGTGTGAAGCCAATTTAATCTGACTCCCCTCCTCTTCCTGGGAGTCACACGTAAAGAGGAGGAAACTATTCTGACTGACCCCATGTCATACTTCCTCTCTACAACCCTTCCCTCTCTCTGCATCTTCAGACACTCACACATCCGCCTCTGTCAAGAGACTTTAGTGACTTGAGTTTAGCAGGGCAGAGCTCTATGTCAGTCAGGAGATTGATTTCCTCTGAAGAACTGTGAGAAAACCATCTGTTGACATCCCAGAATGTCAACAGTTTCTTTTTCATCTTATTTTTTCTGAGGTAACTACCTCTATTGCTACAACTACCACAATTGAATTCAAAGAGTTGAAGTTTTCTACAAGTGAAGGAGTATTTACTCTAAATAACTTCACTTAAAATTTTTCTCTAAAAAAAAAAATCCCAAGTTTTTGCTACCCATTCAATTTTAAGATTTTATAGGACATGTGTTACCTATCTCAGTGTCCCTTTGTCTATATCACCTTAAATATATCAGTGCTTTGCACAATAACTATTTGTCCAATAAATACTGATCTAACTATTTGTCCAATAAATACTGATCTAGGACCTGGAGGGCGTCCTCAAACATTTTAAACAGGGGGCCTGCTCACTATCCCTCAGACCATTGGAAAGCTGAACTATAATCAAAAAAAAAAAAAGTTAAAAAAAAAAACTATGAACAAATTCCTATGTATACTGCATATATGTTACTTTGAAGTAAAAAAGAAAATCAGCCCAGGAACATGTACAATATTTAAAATGAAGAACATGTGGGGCTGGAGTGATAGCACAGTGGAAGGGCATTTGCTTGCATGTGGATGGCCTGGTACAGACCCAGGTTCAATCCCTAGCATTCCATATATCTCCCAAGCCTGCCAGGAGCAATTTCTGAGCACAGAGCTAGGAGTAATCCCTGAGCATCTGAGCGCTGCTGGGTGTGGTCTAAAAACAAACAAACATACAAAAAACAACAAGTAAGGTTAAATCACAAACTTACCAATATTTCAATAGGAAGTATGGGCTTACTTTTGGTGGGTCATAGTTTGTGGAATCCTGGCCTGGAGATGAAATCAGCAAGACTGATTAACCAGGACTACATGTAAAGAGACTTCATTTGTTGTCTTCTGTTGGGTTCTAAGTCTGTTTAAGGGTCTATTGAACCACATTGCAATGTCTGCCCTATAAATATATATATATATATATATATATGTGTGTGTGTGTGTATACACGTACGTATGTATATATACATATATATGTACATATGTATTATATGTATATATAATTTTTATTCCTTTTTAAAAACCATGATTACAAATATGATTGTAGTTTGGTTTCAGTTATACAAAGATACCCCCCCATTCACCAGTGCAACATTCCCACCATCATTGCCCCCTATTTCTCTCCTCCCCCAACCCCTGCCTGTATTCGAGACAGGCATTCTACTTGTCCTACTCATTAACATTGTCATGATAGTTGTTAGTGTAGTTATTTTTCTAACTGCACTCACCATTCTTTGTGGTAAGCTTCATATCATGAGCTGGTCCTTTCAGCCCTCATCTCTGGGGATTATAACAATAATGTCTTTTATTTTCCTTAAAACCCATAGATCAGTGATCTTGCTTTTCCTCTGGCATATTTCACCCAGCATAATGGTTTCCATGTAGATCCATGTATAGGAAAATTTCATGACTTCATCTCTCCTGATGGCTGCATAATATTCCATTATGTATATGTACTACAGTTTCTTTAGCCATTTATCTGTTGAAGGGCATATCGGTTGTTTCCAGAGTCTGGCTATTGTAAATAGCACTGCAATAAATATAGGTGTGAGGAAAGGACTTTTCTATTGTGTTTTTGTGTTCCTAGGGTATATCCCTATGAGTGGTATAGCTGGATCATATGGAAGCTCAATTTCCAGTTGTTGTTGTTGTTGTTGTTGTTGTTGTTGTTTGAGCTCAATTTCCAGAGGGTTTTGCCCCATATTCTTTAAAGAGCTATATTGCATCCAACCCCAAAGTCTGTTATCAGTTGTCACTGTTAAACACACTCACGAAGAACAACTCATGAAATAACATCAGGTATAAAGAACAAATTACTCTCATAACTGCTTTCATTTTTATGGCGACTTCCTTGAGATTATGATCTAAAATTTTGTAAGTTTTCTGTACTATTTATATTACTTATATTTTAACTATACATAATACCTACATGATAAAATGACATTACATAAAATTAAAATTTAAGAAGCAAGGTACTAGAGAAAGAGTATAGAGAGTCATAGTTTTGTTTTGCATGAAGCGGATGTAGCTTCAATTGACTGCGTACCATATGGTCTCCTGAACCCCATCATTGTACGCAGAGCCAGGAGTAAGCCCTGAGCACAATTAGGTGTGGCCCAAAAGCAAACCAAAAAAGCATTTTTTTCGATTTTTTATCATAGCACCATAGATAAAAGCAAACACACTGACAAAACAACAACTAAATGGAGCTGGATTCTAGGCTGCATCAGTTTTGTGAACCTGAGAAAGTTGTTTAATCTCTCTGAAATAGCATATAAATATGACATCTACCTTCAAGAGTTAATATGTGTGAGAGAAAGAATTGAACATTATATTACATATGATGTTCTTAGAACATCAAACATCAAACCAAGAACAATAGAGCAGATATAGTGAATAAGTGGAGGAAGTGAATGATTGAATGAAGATAGAGGCCAGGTACTGGAAGCCTTTACTTAATCAATTCTGCTAAGATTGCCTTAATGAGTCCCTAATGATTTTTCCTATTTTCTTTAAATCCATTACTTTTCTGCATTGGTGTCCATCATCTAACAAGTTGCATGTATCAAAACTTGCAGAGTAGTTTGTGGTGAAAATTCCAAATATGTTATTTTAAACAATGAGATGTGTATATTAGAATGAACATTATTTATCATGCACAATAGGGAGATAACCTTGGACACAGCTAGAATCAGAATGTGCTCTCACCTCTATGGTTCTCATCTCTGCTACTCTTGGTGAGAATATTTTTTAATAAATTTATTTAAAGAAAATGCATCACATAATTGACATAGCTGATCTTAATATATTTGTTTCAAGATGACCAAAAGTAAAGTTATTTAAAAAATGAAATATAGAAAGAAAAACTAATAAATAAAGAAGAGAAAGGAAAGAAGAAAAATTCCATAGCAAGTAGATTTGTAAAATTGTTGTATCACCAACAAATTCATTAAAGCAATAGCAGAGGGTTTAGTACGCTCTTCCTTTTTAAAAAAAATAATAATTTTTATTGTGACCAAAAGTGAATACAAATCTTTCACAGTAATATTTGAGGTACATGGTGACAATTGATTAGGGCCATTCCCATCACCATTTTTTCTCAAATCCAGTTTGCAACACTAAGCTAATTCATTAAACACTGGCTGAGATCTTAGACATTATTCTAGGCATAATTAGTATTTAGGAGATAATAGAGAATTCTTTCCCTGCAATTCTTATATTCTGGTGGGAGGATTGAAAAATATATCAACAAATGTGGTTTTGTAGAATAAAGTCAGGTAGGAAGTATAGCTTTAAAAGCTAACATTAGAGTTAATTATCCCTAAAATTAATATTAGCAATGGCACAGCAGGTAGAGTGCTTGTCTTGTACAAGGTTGACCTCACTTTGATCTCTGGCTACCCATATGGTCCCCCCCCATGCATGGCTAGGAGTGATTCTTTAGCACAGAACAGGAGTAACCCCTGAGCATCACTACATGTAACCCCAAAACTAATTTTTAATTAAAAAACCACTACCATTAAAGAGAGGAAAAGTGGTGTTTAATTTTTTAATGCACATAAATTTATCTGATGCATTTCTAGTTAAATTCTTTAGAGACATTAATTATGCAACCACCACTGCCATCAATCTCCATGATTCTTTTATCTTGAAATCCAAAACTCTATATTCATTAAACAATAACTATCCCATAATCTACCTCTCCTACTTCCTCATAACCAACACACTGCTTTCCTTTCTTTGCAGGGTGGAGGGGAGAGGGGCTTCACAAGCAATGTTCAGGTAACCTAGTACTCACTTCCATAACATTCCACCAACTGAGATTTATGCTTCAGTAATTGATCCAAGGATGAAGAGCTTCTTGGATGCCATGGTTCCAAAGATCACAGGACTGCACAAAAAGCTATTCAGAGGTTTCTAGGGCTACATCAGGCAGTGAAGGGGGCAGTGGTGGGATCAAACCACCTGTGCCCTGTGCTCTGTCTCCAACCCCTCTACTTTCCTTTACAAAAACAAGCAGCTTTCTTTTCCCTCATAGCCTACCTAGGTTAGCCATCTCTGATACTATATGCATGACTTAAAAAAATTCCACATATAAATGAAATAATGAGGTATTTGTCTTAATATATCTGCCTTCATTTAGGATAATGTTTATACATGAGTATACAATTGCAGGAATTTTTTAAGCTAAGTAATATTCCATTATATATAGGTGTGTGTATATATATATATTACATATTATCTATTCATTCACTGGCAGAAATTTAATCATTTATATTGCTTTCTTTTTTTGTTGTTGTTGTTTTTGTTTTTGAGCCACACCCAGCGGTGCTCAGGGGTTACTCCTGGCTGTCTGCTCAGAAATAGCTCCTGGCAGGCACAGGGGACCATATGGGACACCGGGATTTGAACCAACCACCTTAGGTCCTGGATCGGTTGCTTGCAAGGCAAACACTGCTGTGCTATCTCTCAGGGCCCTATGTTGCTTTCTTAGCTTGATCATATTATGAATAATGTGGCAAAGAACAAGAAAGAGTAAAAATTTAGATAGGGGGTATAAGAAAACACTTTTCTGAGGAAAGGGCATTAAAATCAAGACCTGATGTTAAGAAAAAAGGTATGTTATGGACATGACTGGAAGAGAGTATTCTAGGCAAAGAAAAGAGAAAATTAGAAGAACTGGCCCCAAGGGAACAGGCCAAAAGCAAGGGCTTCTTGAGGATAAAAAATAAAATGGCAGATATAGGAAAGAATAGTATGAGGGCAAGGAGCTCACAGCCTCATGAACTGTCCTCAAATACAGTATTTCTTGTTTGAACAAGTAAACACAGAAAAAAAGGACAAACATTAGTGGACATTTGCCTATCTCTACTAGTCTAGCCAGGTTAGACTTTTACATATCAAAGGGCCAAGGCCAAAAGTTTCTGGAATGTCTTCTGGGAGAGATGGCAGATACAAGAATAAATATAGAACCCCACCAAGAGGGCATTCGTGAATGTTACCATCATCCCTGTAATTAGAAATTAAGGATCTTTAAATTACCATTTCCAAACCTCTCAGCCTATCAATTTTATAGTTACATGTATTTATTTCCTAGATAGTCTGCATATCCAACACAGGAAGAGAGCCTCCTTATTCAGGGTTGAGTTATCACAAGGACACTACTGTCCTTGTATGTCTATAGACACTACTGTGACTAGACATGAAGAACAGGTGATGAAGTTAGAGAAACAGCAAGGAGACCAAGCATAGAAAGAATTTTGAGTTTTGGGACCAGAGCAGTGGCACACCGGTAGGGCATTTGCCTTGCACACAGCTGACCTAGGATGAACTGGGTTAGATCCCCCCATGTCCCATACGGTCGCCAAGCCAGGGGCAATTTCTGAGTACATAGCCAAGAGTAGCCCCTGAGTGTTACTGGGTGCCGTCCAAAAACCAAAAAAAAAGAAAGAAAAAAAAAAGAAATAATTTTGGATTTTATTTTAGGAATAAGAAGTTAATCTAATTGTGATCATTCTGGCCAGTAAAAAAAAAAAAAATTAGCTTTTGGAGAAGCAAAATAGAAACCAAAGGACTGAGACTATTACTCTATTCATTCAGAAAAATTCAAATGAAAAGGCCAACAGCCGTCAGGTGATTTCCCACTGACACCTTTGTTATACCTGAGAAAATTAACAAGCATAGCTGAAAGGAGATTTTGAAGATATAAAGTATTCAGGAATGGGCTATATACACAGAAAAAGGAATTCAGATCAGTTGTCTACAATTTACTCGAACATAGTTTCTACAAAGAATCTTCTTTTTCTCTGTCACTCTGAACATCTTCTGTCTGTCTGTCTCTCTCTGTCTCTCTGTTTGTCTCTCTCTCTCTCTTTTTACAAGAGAAAACATATTATCCAGCATTATATTATCCATCATTGTGCTCTTTGTTGTTTTCCCTAAAGACCGGAAAAGTTATGTCCACACAATGACTCTAATCTTGGGGAATTCAAGAGCAGTGTACAGTCATACAGTGTGTTTGCCTGTGTTTGATCCTGGAACTTTTTTGTGATTCCTCAAATATTACTAGGGGTATTCACTGATTTCGGAAACAGGGGAAATCTCTGAGCACTGCCAGGTTGCAGCACTGCCAGTTCTGCACACAAATGTTAATATTAACTTTATTTATAATTTTTAAAAGTTAGAAACAACCAAAATATCCTTTAATAAGGGAATGGGTCTGCTGTTAGACTTATACAAAGAAATAATTTTTTTTTGGTTTTGGGCCACACCTGGTGATGTTCAGGGGTTACTCCTGGCTATGTGCTCAGAAAGTGCTCCTGGCTTGGGGGACCATATGGGACACCGGGGATCGAACCAAGGTTCGTTCTGCATCAGCCGTGTGCAAGGCAAGATCTCTACCACTGCACTACTGCTCTGGCCTACAAAAAATAAATCTTAAGAATTAATCTGAAAGAAACATGGAGGAGCTATAAATGCATATTACTGAACCAAAGGAGTATATATGAAAAGAATTACTTCATATTATATTGAACGTCTTTTATGTGATTCCAACCATATGACATTATGGGAGAGATAAAACTATAGAGACAGTAAAAATATGAGTGGTTTACAGGCATTGTGTAGCAGGGAGAAATGAATAAGCACAGTACAGATTTTTAAGGTCATTAAATTATTCAATGAATTACTATAAAATAGTCAATGCATTTAGCAAAATTCATTTAATATACAACACAGTATACACCTTAATGCAAATAGTACATCAAATTACCTTATAACTTATAACAACTACAGATGCTAATGCAAGATGTTAACAATTGATGAATTGGGAAGAAGAGAGGGGAAGATTTGATGATAATTTTATTTTCTGATAAAATATTTGATAAGAGAAACAAATCATTATAAACTAAACACATGTGAAACTTTTGCAGAAGTTAAGTAATGAAATGTTAATGGAATATTATCGGTGTCTTACAGACCTCAGTCATGCTTCTTTCCAAAATTTTTTGATGATCTGTTCAGTTGTGGGGGAGTGGTACCATGGTTTCCATCTATTATTAATTGTATTTTAAACATGGACTATTTCATCCGCTCAAAGTTTTATGTGCATATAAGAACATTCAGAAATTAATACATATTACATTGCCTTAAGTTTATTGGAGCTATGAAAATATCTTCCATAAAACTTCTAGCTCTTCCCTTTCTACTCTGAGCTTTCAGGATTCTGATTCACTGAGAAAGCAGCGCTCACTCATTCATTTGTGGTTCTTATCTTCATACTACTTACCCACTTTTTTTTTTTTTTTTTACTACTAACCCACTTTTGAAGTACTTCATTTCCTGTTTTCTAGTTAGCCAAAGTAGACCATTTCAGAACCACTCCAGGCTAGGCTATTTTGTTAGTTACCCAACTAGTCTGATCAATAATGGGATTTCAGAGACATGAACATCAGCAGCTTTTTATTCATCTATATGCGAATATAACATAAATGAATTTACTATATAGTTCAGGCCCAGTTCAATGAAGTTAACACACCAATATTTTCAACCATATCTTCTCCCTATCTTAGAAAATTATCTCATGAAAATCATAATTGCCTGAAATCATTCCGGAGCCAGCAGCAATTTAGAAATTCTACTTAAAGAAGAAGAATTTTTAAGCTAGAGAGATTGTGCAGTGGTTAAAGAACTAGCTTTGTATGCAGATGATACCAGTTGCAACCCAGATCACAGGTTTTCAGGCACTTTTGAAAAGCAATATTCTAGCAGAGATGGGAGAAGCTGCCAACTGCCACTGAGTAGCCCTGAAATAATTAAATCAGAAACAATTTAAACCAGATTCTATGTTATTTTTCATCCTAATACCAAGTGTAGCATTATGGTATTAGGTAACATTAGGGTACTTACTAGGTGTGTTAGGTATACCATTAGGGTAGTAAATGTATTAAGTATATCCTTAGGCTATTAGCATATTGTGAAATCTTGGATTTGTTTAATATTGCTTTTACTTCATTTTTTCTAATGTGTTGATTTCTCATGGTTTTTCCACAACAAATTATCACAAACTACATGGCTTAAAAAACATTATTTTATTCTCTCAGAATGCTCGAGGCAGAAAATCCTGCATCTACAGGACTGTGTTCTCTCTGAAGTGCAGGAAAGAACTCCCTTGTTTCCTCTACAATCTGGTGGTTAATAGCAATTCTTGGCATCTTTGTGGCTGCATAACTCTAATGCCTGCCTCTGTCTTAATATGGTTGTCTATCTTTATATATGTTAAATTTTTTCTTTCTATATACCACTAATCATTACACCAGGTCACTCCCTAATCTAGACAGATTTATTTTAAATTGGCTATATCTCACTGCCCATATTTGGAAATAATTGTAGTCAGGTCCAGGTGAACATTAATTTTCTGAGGACACTGTTCACCCTATTTTGCCAACTGCATTCAATAGAATATTGGGGACATCATGTCTTCACTAATAAGAAATTATAAGGACAATACTCCATTATTTACTAATGTTTTAATAATTCCAGTTGAATCTCATTGTCTGACACTTCTATGTAGTATTTTAATTTATTATTTTAATTCACATTTTGCAAATAACCAAATATAGAATGTTGTCAATGGAAAAGTCAAGATAGGGCAAATAATTTCATGACCTAGAAAGAAAAACTAACTAAGAAAATATACAGGCCCTTTTTATTTTAGTCAATTAAATATAGTCCTGAAATAAGATACCTGAGAACAAACAGGAGTGATGGAATGTGTATGGCAAAGATGGTAGAACAAATTCTGTGTAGGTATACTGGGACCAAAAAGCATCAGAAAGGTGACCAGGTATTGAGACAGAAAAAACTGAGTTTCAACAGCAGAAAGGTTGGAAGTCAAAGTTGTAGCAGAGGAGTCAAAGTGGGGGCAATTCATCATAAGGTGATGTGCTCTGACTACAGCTGAAAGGCCCTATGTGAGCCTCAATTACCATAGATATGGGTTTGCACAATGGCACAAAACGGTGGCAGAGAAAACAGAGAGAACTACTTCCTTGTGCAACTACTTTTTTCCATTACAATCCTTCAATTTTTTTTTTGTTTGTTTGTTTGGGAACCACATCCAGCTCTGCTCAGGACTTAGATCTGAATCTCTGCTCCCAGATCACTCCTTGTCAGCACACCATATGGGTTGTCAGGGATCAAACCTGGGTTGGAAACTAGCCATTGTACTTTCAATCTGGTCCCAACTTCAGGGTTCTTTTGAAAGGAAAAATCTGAATAAACTATAAAAGAAATGCTGAAAATTTTTATACGGTGAATAAATATTGCACTTTAGTATAATGCCTGATAGGTGTCATCTCTTTTTTCTTTCTGCCTCTTTGATAGTTGAAAAATAAGACAAAAGATTGAATCACTGGAAGAGAGGAATGTTATTCTTTTGCCATCTGAACTGATATTAGTGACTCTGGTCCAAATATATGGGCAGCAAAGAATCCCTTAAGTTTTCATAGCACTGATAAAATTAAAATATAATATTCATATTAATTTGTTGATTATTTTTATACATACAAGAAATTGGACCTCAGAGTAGAGATTTGCCTAGTCAATGGTGCTAAGTCATTGAACCCCTTCTAGTCTAGGAAAGAAGAGTATCATGTTCCCACAGAGATAATTTCCCACAGAAAGGATGGAAGAAAAAAATGTCAATCCTGTTTGTCTTCTTACACACAGTAGCAGGGTAAGATTTCACAGCTCTAAGCAGAGTGGATGAAAGAGCAGAGATCAGTCATATAGAGTTCAGGCTGCTTCTCCAGCAAAAGTGAAGAGAAATGTTCATCCATAAAGTTGGGTACACAAATTGACAAGTAGAAAAGATACCACACTAAGTGTATACAGGACTTCCAATGAATTACATGGAAGAATCACTGATAAATTACTTTCAGGGAGTTGCTAGAAGCTCTTAGGTATGCTGGATCTTTACATGGGTTACGTTGAATATAACACTCATGCATAAACACATCGACTTTTTTTTAAAAAGATGTAGTTTGGTTGAATTATGTTTATTAACAAGGGAATCCTAAGCTGAGAAGTAGCTTTATAGAAAATAGAGTCTGAACTTACAGCCATAAATACTGGCTCTGATCCAAGCTCTACCACATTCTATTTCTGTGGCTTTGAACAAGTTACTTAGCCTTTCTTATCAAATGTTATATAAAGAGAAAGGTTTCCCCTCTATGTTGTATTGCTATCACCAGAAATAGATATCTCTATAGATAGTGTAGCTGGATATAGCCATATTAATGGTTTCTCAGGAGAATATTCTGAAGAGAAAGTAAAATGACAAAAATGATAGGCTTGAATAATGAGGAAAGAAGGACATAAAGGGAATGGAGGCAAGAAAAAAAAGATGCTAGAATTAATGAGGTTTTTGTTTCCATCTCATTGAGATTGGGTAATTGCTAGAGGACACAGTAGAAAGTCAAGAGCAGTCGTCATGAGTTTGAAATAATATGGGGAGTGGGGGAGATACTATCATTTTAATATAAGTTTTGGAATCTTCCCACAGGCAAGATAGAATAAAGGACAAAGTTCAAATGGAAGAATATCATGAGGGCTCAGTGTGTTTGACATATGTCTACATGAACTTCATTCAGAATTTGACAGTATACCAGAAGGAAAAATCTTTCTGGAATGAGAAATAACTAGAAACTAGTAGAGGACAACCACCAGAAGACTGGTTATTATATGTTATAATGACATGATATTTAAAATGCAGCAATGCATAGGAGTTTTATGAAGGGAAGAAAGAGGTTGTAAATGTGATATGATGTGATGCAATAAAAGGGACACTTAAATTACCTCCATGTCTGAGGCATAAGAGAAAAGGAGGAGAAAACAGGCATATCTAAGAGAGTTGGAAGGATGTAGGACCAAAGAGGTTAGTTACAAGAGGTCCAAATTTAGAGAAAGACATAAGGGATTTGGGTAACCCAAAGTGAATTCAGAGAACACAGAACAAAACTTTAAAAATTGCACATGGGGGTCAGCGCAAAGGATGTACACAATTAGGGAGATAAATGACTGAGGATGAGGGTAACCCAGGATAATGTTGCCTCTCTCTTAAACAGAGATAAAAGATCATGGAATGCCCTTGTGATCTCAGAGGTATTGATGTTATAAAGCTTGCAAGAATAGAGTTATGAGTTCTTTCTTCACTCCTGCCAATGATTGTATGACATATAAGGAAGGAATGGTCTTATTTTCCAGATGACAGAACTTGCTTTTTTCTGAACTCCTGAAAAAAAAAAGCTGCATTAATTTATGGTGCCATATGAGGAAGGCTTCCAAAGAAAGAGAAACCACATAAGAACAAATACACACCAGAAGAGAGAAAACAAATACCGCATGTGTTCAGGGTCAAACCTAGCTGGAGTCTGTTTGGCATAACAGAGCTGTGAGGACGCTCAGAAGACTCAAATCTTCTTTTTTTTTTTTTTTTTTTTTTTTGGTTTTTTGGGTCACACCCGTTTGATGCTCAGGGATTACTCCTGGCTAAGGACTCAGAAATCGCCCCTGGCTTGGGGGGACCATATGGAATGCCAGGGGATCGAACCGCAGTCCTTCCTTGGCTAGCGCTTGCAAGGCAGACACCTTACCTCTAGCGCCACCTCGCCGGCCCAGACTCAAGTCTTCTAAGAATGCCTTAATTTTAATGAGACTTTAGGAAGTATACTTTCCAGTATAAAAGCAGTTATAGAAAGCCTATATTATTTCTAAATTAGTATTGTTTTTCTGTTAGACCTATGAAATTTGGAAAACCATTTGATAAATTCATATTTTCTTGACAGGTATCAACTAAACGAAATGTTATTGTTTCTTAGAGTTTACCTTAACTATTTATATAGCCTTATCTCTATGATATGAACTTTTGGATTTCTGAAATGATATTTTGAAGCTGAAAATTGTCTCCATCATAACCTACAGCCCCTTTTGAAACAATTTTTGAAAGCGCAAGTTGTTTATACACCCAGTGGTTTGTTGAAATATTATATATAACTTTAATATAATTCTAAAATTTACAAATAATATCTAGATGTTTATTATTATAATTTTATATGATTCACTTTACCAAATAAAATCAACTTATATTTATTTTATATTTTAGGATGCTTTCTTTATTCTAACTTTATTTAAACACCGTGATTACAAACATGACTATAGTTGAGTTTCAGTCACAAAAAGAACACCCTCCTTCACCAGTGCAACATTCCCACCACCAATTTACCACATATCCCTGCACCCAAACCCCCTGCCTGTATTCGACACAGGCATTCTACTTCTCTCACTCATTAACATTGTCATGGTAGTAGTTAGTGTTCTAAAGGCATCACTCCTCCTTGAGGTGAGCTTCATATCTTGAGTCGGTCCTTCTGGCCCTCATCTCTGGGCATTATTACAATAATGTCTTTTATTTTTCTTAAAACCCATAGATAAGTGAGACTATTCTGTGTCTCTCTCTCCCTCTGACTTATTTCATTCAGCATAATAGTTTCCATATTCACCCATGTATAGAAAAATTTCATGACTTCATCTCTCTGAAGGCTGCATAATATTATATTTAAAGTATAATAAGCAATTAAATCATTTAACTTTTGTTGTAACTCATGTTTATCCATTTATTTGGAAAGCACATTAAAAATGATGGTTTCTACCAAGAATTGGCCCTCTGATGTAGTAGCAAGGTGCCATTAAATATCATTTCCACTGACAGCTGGAGTTGTGGTTTTGCATTCAGTACTTTTTTCCTTACATGGAGTAGAGAACAAAAGCTGTTAGAATTTGAGTAATCAACCAAACCTGTGGTTATTACTACCATGAAAAGTTTTATTTCTCCGTAGGAGAGTGTCATTGGTTATTCCCAAGATGGTGAACAGAAATAAGTGAATAATATTGACTCTTACATTTTTCTCTAGGAACTAAAACTTATTTCCTCACTTGCGGTTAAAGTCAAGTCGTTGTGGTGACACACAGCATTTTTTTTCTTTAGATGAGCAAAGCAGGAAGCTACTGCCTTATGTATGTCATAAGTAATTTTACATTTATGTTATTACTTTATTTTAACAAATAAGAACATTCATTAAAAGAAAGTAAAAATTTCACAAATATTTGTAAAAATTAAAAGTTTTTTTCGTACTACTTTCTCCTAATCTCATGAACACAAATATGTCATATTCATGTTTTGCTTCTTTATATCTTTAAAAAGATGTCAAATAAATATTTTTCTCTTCACCCATTACACTGATTCTTTCACTTTCTCTCTCTCAAGTGGTATGCCAAAGAGACTTTTAAAAGTAACCCCTTTGCATAAACAAGCTTTATTCGAATGCCAATAAGAAAATGTCAGAACAATAAATCTGTACTTATTGTGCACTTCAAATAAGGAGTCCTAAAAATTCATGATTACTAAGGAGAATAACTCATTATATATCTCATTATATTATTATATATTATATTATGTATTAAATAGTATAATATATCTCATTATATTATTCTTGACCAAGGAATGTCCATACAATACAACTTGTTAAATAATTTTATCACCCTGCCTGCCTGCTTATAATCCTCTTGTCATGTTATAGCTGGATAATTTTTTTTCTTTTTTCATTTTTATACTTTTTTTTTTTTTGGTTTTTGGGTCACACCCGGCAGCGCTCAGAAGTTACTTCTGGCTCTACACTCAGAAATCGCTTCTGGTAGGCTTGGGGGACCATATAGGATGCCAGGATTCAAACCACCATCCTTCTGCATGCTATCTCTCCAGCCATCATTTATAGAAATCATTGCTTGGCACTCCCCTTCTTATAATTTGTATCTGTATGACAATGCCTGAAACCACTGATCTATCCTCTCATCAAGAAATGACAAACAAGCATCAGCTGCTATTTGGAGTGGTTCAATAGGCCATTCACAGAATTCTTGCCAGTCAAAACTGAATTTGATCATGCCTCTACTCAGCCAGTTTACAGGAAGTTCTGGGAAAGAAGGACATGTTAAATGTTATCATGGGCATATTAAAAATAAAATCCAGGGGCCGGGCAGTGGCGCAAGAAATAAGGTGCCTGCCTTGCCTGCGCTAGCCTTGGATGGACCACGGTTCAATTCCCCGGCATCCCATATGGTCCCCCAAGCCAGGAGCAACTTCTGAGCGCATAGCCAGGAGTAACCCCTGAGCGTTACCGGGTGTGGCCCAAAAACAAAAACAAAAACAAAAAAAAACAAAAATAAATAAATAAATAAAAATAAAATCCAAAGGTATGAAACTCTACAGATAAGTTACTTGGTTTCTGCAACAAGTATGAACAAAGAAAAAGAGAGAAGAGCATGCATAGTAGTAAATAATTTATCTATGATTTTTTTTGCACTCTGATTCAAACTAAGAAACCAAAAATGACATTTATAATAGCTTTAATTCAATTTTACTAATGAATAATTGTCGATTTTTATGTGTGATAGAATTTTTCTGTGAAACACAGAAATTTGTTTTGTATGGTCCTTTAGTAGTAAGCATGTTAAAAAATATGGGGGCCAGAATGGTAGCACAGCGGTTGGGCATTTGCCTTGCACACAGCTGACCCAGGATGGACCTGGGTTTAATCCCCAGTGTCTTATATGGTCTCCTGATCCAGGAGCGATTTCTGAACGCATAGCCAGGAGTAACCCAGAGAGTCACCGGGTGTGGCCCAAAACTACCCCAAATTATAATATACATAAAATTATAACATAATAATCTGGGGTAGTAAAGTCAGAGAACCAAGATTATCAAGTATTGAGGACTTACTTTTTTAGATAAAAAAAATTGTGTATTAGTATTTGTTGTCATTGTAACTAAAAATAATCTCCATTTTTTTAGCATTTTTAAGACTTTATTATAAAGGAAATAAAATATTAATAGAAGCAAAACCTTAAAGTTTCCAAAATAAATCTCCAAACTTTCTGAACACTTCTTTTTGTTTGTTTGTTTTGTTGTTTTGGTTTTTGTTTGTTTGTTTTTTGTTTGTTTTGGGGTCACACCCAGCAGCGCTCAGGCTATCTGCTCAGAAATAACTCCTGGCAGAAACGGGGGATGTCGGGATTCAAACTAATCACCTAAGGTCTCGGTCAGCTGCTTGCAAGCAAACATCACTGTGCAATCTCTCTGGCCCCTCTGAACACTTCTTAAAGCATAATTAACTGGAAATTTCTTACTTTATTTTACTCTTCCTACCCAATCCGGTTCCCAGTGCTTCTCCAGCCTCACTCTGTTTCATTCTTATTGCTTAATCTGTTCCCATAATTCTGGCCCCTTTTCCAAGTTCTTTCTCATTCTAAGGTTTTTGGCACTGGCCATTTTATCTGCCTTAAATGCTCTTTCTCTAGGGACTTACATACTTATCTCAACTCTGTCTTCAAGTCTCCACTCAATTGTTGTCGGCTCCCCTCCTGGAAAGTCCCGACATCAACTCGGCCAACAAGGGGGGATCAGGAACTCAGGGGACTCGGAAACTTCTCCAGGAATGCTGTTCCTAATGGAGGTTGGAAGGATTGAAATTCCTCGGTACACAGACACTGTCAGAGCAGTCCCAACGTTATTGAAAGAGTTAGGGGTTTATATGGGATACAGGTTGCTGAAATTGGCCAAAAGGATAATTCCATAGGACAATGTCAGCCGGGCTTGCAGCATTCTAGCTCAGGTGAGTCCTATTTTTCTTTTTTTGTTTTGTTTTGTTTTGTTTGTTTCTCATGATTGTATATTTATTTAGTTTCATCCTTCTCTCCTAGTTGTTTTTTTTTCCTGTCCTGTTTTTCTAAGGGTTGGTGCCTTTGGTCTTGTTTTGAAAAAATGTCAGACTGGACATACAAGTTGTGCCCTTCCCTTATGATTAAATTTTACCAGAACACATTCTCTTACTGAGTAAGGGTGGGGGCAAGAGATGAAAACTGATATCACATCTCTTTTCTTAGCAGAGGTGAAGGCTGGAGATGTAAAGCTGAGGGTACAACAAATTATCAATGCAATTTTATCCTGAAAATACACCTGAAGTCCCCTATTACACTAACCTTTTGCATTCACATTCATTATCATTCAATGTCTTTGATCATATTTTCATAATACCTTTTTTTATTATACTCATCACCTTCTGCTATTATCTATTTTGTTTGTTTTTGGGAGTTTTTTGTTTGTTTATTTTCTGTTCCTGATTAAATTAGAAGCACCTTGAAGTCAGGGCTACTGTCTCTCTTCATTCTATTCCTGTCAGGGCTATTGTCTCTTTTCATTTCTATTCCTGTTAGTAAAACTATATCTATCATGCCGTGAGTGCTTAATATAAAATTGTTAAATAAATACAGACAGCCAGGAAGGTGAACTGATTTCAGAGACCTTAAGTTTTCTAAGATTTATTTAGACAAAAACTATGAAAAATAAAAATATAATATAATCCAGAATTCTTTGGTAGGATTAGAGCCTCAGAAAATTCAAAGAATATTCTTTCAGTAACCCTCGGCATGATGAATGAAATATAATTACAGAAGCAATGAAACTACCAGATAGCAAATAGTATCTAAACATATATATATATATATATATGTTGTATCAAATAATTAAGGATGGGGCTGGATGGTGGTGGATGGCATTCCAGGCCACGTGGCTCTGCAACCCCATTCAGCCGGCGAGTCCCAGGCCCAGGTGAAAGGCAAAAACAGACTCACTCACAGGCAGGCCTCAGGAAGCATCATCTTTATTCAGGCCCTAGCCACCACGTGTGTGTGGCCTACATCATAACCTTTTAAGCATTCAGCCATTCTAGGCTAGCCCTGCCTCTTAACCCTTTCAGTCATCTTCCCTTTGGCCTCCATCCTGGTCCAAGACCAGAAACAGAGACCCCAAAGCCAGCGAGCTCAGCCGGGCCGAAAAGGCGGAATCCCCTCGGTCCAAGGCTTATCTAACTTTTCCAAGACCCCTCCCAGGAATGGGCCGGGTCTTGCAGGTAAGGTCACACCTAATATCCGGTTCCCAAGACCCCTCCCAGAAATGGGTGGGTCTTAGGTATCTACACCAAATCCAGGGTTTCAGCTAGGTACACCAACATATATACTCTCTACATCCCTCCAACAATTCAAAATGGTACACAAGAATCAAGAGAAATTATCAATACATTAATTTTGCAATAAATTCAGGTACTATATCCTTGCAAATGCTGATGAGTGAGATTTCAAAGAATCAAAATTTCCTATTGATTTATTCCAATAATATTAGTCATGGTTTTAAAATTGAGAACATTTTCTCTGAAGTTTGGATCCCTGATATCAAAGGTGTTTACAGAGTGACGATCATCATAGAGCATTACTTAGATTCTTGCTCTAAGAATTAATTTACCCAATTCACAAGACACAGACAACTCTGACACATCAGTAGCAGATAACATAAGCTTAATAAGGTTCACAGATGCTGCTGGCAAAATAAATCTAAGTTTGAAACATTATCTAAGTCACCAAAGGGTTGTAGATCTAACGGCAAATTCAACATATAATATGAAAAGTCAGTAAATATAAACTGTAAGAATTTCAGTGAGGAATTTAATGTAGATGAGAGTATTGCTTCAATTTTCCAAAATTTTTATTTTTCACTTTTAATTAAGCTATTTGTCTATGTTTCATTGAAATTAGATTATATGTTACATTCTATTAGATTAAGCAGAGGTTAGTTTCCTATTTCACAATGTTGGGAAAGGACATTTGACTGAATTTTCCTGTGGATAGACTTTATATGGATAAAGAATATATTTGCATGATTTTTAATATCTTTTAGCACGATGATTACAATCATGTTTGTAGTTGGGTTTCAGTCATAAAAAAAAAAAAACACTCCCCTTCACCAGTGCAACATTCCAGCCACCAATGCCCTTGATCTCTTGCACTTCCACCATTTGCCACAATGAATTCAATTTATAAAAGAGGGAATACCTAGATGACGCTGGTCCATAGATTATAGAAGTGGGAAGAAAAGTGAAGAAAGGGGATAAAAAATGAGATGGGAAAGGTAAAAGAGGTGCACAGAAAGGAACAGGGTTAGGGAACAGGGATTTTGAACACATTGAGAACTACAATGTTCCAGGTACTGAGCACAGGTTGAGGATATAACCTCATATGTAGTAAACCTTATATATAGAAACCTCATATATAGAAACCTTATAGTTTCTGGGGCTGGAGAAATAGACAATAGCTAAAGTGCTTGCTTTGCACATGGCCAAGCTGGGTTCAATTTCAAGCATACCATCATATGGTACAGTGAGCATGTCAGGAGTGATTTTTGAGTGCAGAGCCAAGAGAAACCCCTGACTACTGACAGGTAGAGACAAACATAATAAAAAGTTATAGGTCCTACTGTGATAGAGTCTAGGATGGAGTGCCCATAGTAATCAAATAAAAACATGCTTATTCACAACTGTGGGAAGGTGCATATCCAGTTGTGCTCGGGGGTCACTCCAAGTGGTGATCAGGGAACACTCTAAGGATATAACTGGGATCAACAGCATGCAAAACAAGTGTTTTAATACCTGTATTATTTCTCTATCTCCCATGCTAATAAAGAACTTTCAGCCAATATATAGCACTGTGTTTGCAGAATCTGTTCTATATACAAGGTCCTGCTCTGTATACTAAGAATAGAGTATTTAATAAAAATAAAAAATTCCTGTACTTTGGAACATAATTTCAGTGGGAATGGAAATTTATAGATAATTTAGATAGCAAAGAAATATTCTAGTAAATAAAGGAAGACATTTGAGAGCATATGAAAAACAGTCAAATTGAGGATAAGTCAAATCTATGTTCGGCAAAAAAAATCATCAGGGAGATGCAAATCAAAACAACTATGAGGTAACACCTCACACCATAGAGATTGGCACACATCACAAAGAATGAGAACAAGCAGTGTTGGCGGGGATGTGGAGAGAAAGGAACTCTTATCCACTGCTGGTGGGAATACCATCTAGTCCAACCTTTATGGAAAGCAATATGGAGATTCTTCCAAAAACTGAAACTGAGCTCCCATACGATCCAGCTATACCACTCCTAGAAATATACCCTAGGAACACAAAAATACAATACAAAAATTCCCTTCCTTACACCTATATTCATTGCAGCACTATTTACCATAGCAAGACTCTGGAAA
This sequence comes from Suncus etruscus, assembly GCF_024139225.1. Classification (NCBI taxonomy): domain Eukaryota; kingdom Metazoa; phylum Chordata; class Mammalia; order Eulipotyphla; family Soricidae; genus Suncus; species Suncus etruscus. The sequence continues at coordinate 97,754,530 of NC_064858.1, forward strand.
CAACCAAGATGCCCTCCAACAGGTGAATGGCTAAAGAAACTGTGGTACATATATACAATGGAATACTATACAGCGGTCAGGAGAGATGAAGTCATGAAATTTTCCTATACATGGATCTACATGGAATCTATTATGCTGAGTGAAATAAGTCAGAGAGAGAGAAAGATGCTGAATGGTTTCACTCATCTATGGGTTTTAAGAAAAATGAAAGACATTCTTGCAATAATAATTTTTAGAGACAAAAGAGAGAAGGGCTGGAAGTTCCAGCTCACCTCATGAAGCTCACCACAAAAAGTGATGACTTTAGTTAGAGAAATTACTACATTGATAACTATCCTATCAATGAGAATATATGAGAGAAATAGAAAGCCTGTCTAGAGTACAGGCAGGAGTGGGGAGGAGGGAGATTTGGGACATCGGTGATGGGAATGTTGCACTGGTGATGGGGGGTGTTCTTTACATGACAGAAACCCAACCACAATCATGTTTGTAATCAAGGTGTTTAAATAAAATTAAAAAAAAAAGAATCAGAGTACAGTTTACTCTATCTTTAAAAAAAAAAAAAAAGCATGAGCCCTTACCCCAAAATGTCAACATTCTAATACCAGCAGCCTATTGGTCCTTCTCTGGCCTGTGTCATTAATTACAGCTCATTACTTCAGTTTCTTCATATATAAAATGGGCATAATAATGGTACTATGTGTGGATTGTATAAATTAACATTTGAAAGTGCTTAAAATAAAGTCCAGCACATAATATGTAGATGGAAAATATTGTATCCACTTCAAAGAAAGTTATTTTCTTTCCTACAGAGGAATCAAAAGGCTTATGTAAATTTGAAGAGATAGTACAACAAGTAGGACATTTTCTTGCATGCAGCCAACCAGGGTTGGATCTCCAATAACTGTATGGTCTCCTGAGCCTGCTGGCAATAATCCTTCAGCAGAGTCAGGTCTGGCCCAAAAACCTAAACCAGGAGCTGGAGTAAGTGAGAAATGGGAACACTACAGGGTAAGGAACTACAAAATTTTAAGTTATAATGTAAATAAATTCAGATAAAATAATGAATAGATATTCAGATATTTTCCTAGTGGTTATAGTTAAGAATATTGTGTATCGGGCCCGGAGAGATAGCACAGCGGCGTTTGCTTTGCAAGCAGCCGATCCAGGACCAAAGGTGGTTGGTTCGAATCCCGGTGTCCCATATAGTCCCCCGTGCCTGCCAGGAGCTATTTCTGAGCAGACAGCCAGGAGTAACCCCTGAACATCGCTGGGTGTGACCCAAAAACCAAGAAAAAAAAAAAGAATATTCTGTATCATCTGTTGGATATTGAAAAAAAACACTATGTGAATAATACCCAAAGACAATAGAAATGTTGCTGGACAGGACAGTTAAGACAAAGGATTGCAATGGCAGTATAGTGGGAAATGATCACTGGACAAGAGTTAGAAATTGAAAGAAAGTCAAATGATATGCATGATATCCCTTCAATAACAGTATTTAAAAACCACAATGTCTAAAAGTAAAAAAGGGAAAGAGACAGACAGATAGTGAAGAACTGTCTATTATAGATATGACAAAGGGTAACTAGAGAAACTGATGATGGGAAATGAACACTGGTGAAGGGATGAGTGTTGGAACATAATATAATCAAATCTCAAGTATAAACAACTTTTAATATGTATGTCACTGTTATTTAGTAATACAAACAGAATTTTGTGTAATGTGCTTAAATATTGCTGAGAATAGATCATAATATTCTCATAGAAAAAGTAATTATGAATACGGCATTGTCAACCAGACTGAAACCCAACAAGAGTATACTAGACATGAACAGAGAAATGGAAGAAAGAGGCCTATTAGATATATACAGGACACTCCACCCCCAGAAGCCTGGATATACATTCTTCTCTAATGTACATGGGACATTCTCCAGAATAGACTACATGCTAGCACATAAAACATACCTCCATAATATCAAGAGAATAGAAATTTTGCAGGCTACCTTCGCTGACCACAAGGCCCTGAAATTATATGTGAACCACAAAGGGACACAGAAGAAAAACTTTAATACCCGGAAGTTAAACAGCTTAAGTCTGAATAACCAGTGGGTCCGAGATGAAATCAAAGAGGAAATCAAAACCTTCCTGAAAACAAATGACAATGGAGACACAAACTATCAAAACCTATGGGACACAGTGGTACTGAGAGTGGTACTGAGAGGAAAATTTATAGCTTTGCAAGCACACATCAGGAAAGAAGAAGGGACATACCTAAATAGCTTAATGATGAGGCTCATAGAATTAGAAAGTGCTCAACAAAAGGACCCAAAAATAGGGAGACAGATGGAAATAACAAAGCTGAGAGCAGAAATCAATGAAGTGGAAACCCGAAAAACAATCCAAAAGATCAACGAAAGCAGAAATTGGTTCTTTGAAAAACAAACAAGATAGATAGACCACTGGCAAAACTAAAAAGAAAAAGAGAGAGAGAGAAACTTGATAACTCGTATTAGGAATGTAAAAGGACAGATCACTACTGATATGGTAGAGATTCAAAGGGTAATCAGAAACTACTTTGAGAAACTCTATGCCACTAAAAATGAAAACCTGGAAGAAATGGATAAATTCTTGGACTCTTATAGTCTTCCACGGTTGAATGAAGAGGATGTAGCATATCTAAATACATCCATAACGATTGAGGAAATTAAGACAGTAATCAAATGTCTGCCTAAAAACAAAAGCCCAGGCCCAGATGAACTACTACCAATCCTGGCAAGACTCTTTCATGAAATTGAAAAAACAGGAACACTTCCAAATAGCTTTTATGAAGCCAACATCACCTTGATACCTAAACCAGACAGAGATGCTACCAAAAAAGAAAATTACAAACCAATATCGCTGATGAATACAGATGCAAAGATCCTCAACAAAATCCTGGCAAATAGGATTCAATGCCTCATTAAGAAGATCATCCACTACGATCAAGTAGGTTTCATCCCAGGAATGCAAGGCTGGTTTAACATCCGTAAATCTATCAACATAATACACATCAACAACAAGAAAAATAATAATCACATGATCATATCAATAGACGCAGAGAAAGCATTTGATAAGGTCCAACACCCATTCTTGATCAAAACTCTCAGCAAGATGTGAATGGAAGGAACCTTTCTCAATATAGTTAAGGCCATCTACCACAAGCCAGAGGCAAATATTGTCCTCAATGGAGAAAAATTGAAAGCCTTTTCTCTAAATTCTGGCACAAGACAAGGCTGTCCTCTCTCACCACTCCTATTCAACATAGCACTGGAAGTACTTGCTATAGCGATTAGGCAAGAAAAAGATATCAAGGGAATCCAGATAGGAAAGAAAGAAGTCAAGCTCTCGCTGTTTGCAGATAACATGATACTCTACTTAGAAAACCCTAAAGACTCTACCAAAAAGCTTCTAGAAACAATAAACTCATGTAGAAAGGTGGCAGGCTACAAAATTAACACAAAAAAAACAATGGCCTTTCTATACACCAATAGTAATAAGGATGAAATGGACATTAAGAAAACAACCCCATTCACAATAGTGCCACACAAACTCAAATATCTTGGAACCAACTTGACAAAAAATGTGAAGGACCTATACAAAGAAAACTATAAAACTCTGCTGCAAGAAATAAGAGAGGACACGCGGAAATGGAAACACATACCCTGCTCATGGATTGGCAGGATTAACATCATTAAAATGGCAATACTCCCCAAAGCATTGTACAAATTTAATGTGATCCCTCTAAAGACACCCATGACATTCTTCAAAGAAGTGGATCAGGCACTTTTTAAATTCATTTTGAACAATAAACACCCTAGAATAGCTAAAGCAATCATTGGGAAAAAGAATATGGGAGGAATTACTTTCCCCAACTTTAAACTGTACTACAAAGCAATAGTTATCAAAACAGCATGATATTGAAATAAAGACAGGCCCTCAGATCAGTGGAATAGGTTTGAATACTCAGAGAATGGTCCCCAGACATAAAATCACCTAATTTTTGATAAAGGAGCAAGAAATCCTCCATGGAGCAAAGAAAGCCTCTTCAAGAAGTGGTGTTGGCACAACTGGCTAGTCACTTGCAAAAAATTGAACTTAGACCCCCAGCTAACATCATGTATGAAGGTTAAATCAAAATGGATTAAAGACCTCGATATTAGACCTGAAACCATAAGATATATAGAACAACACATAGGTAAAACACTCCAGGACATTCAGACTAAAGGCATCTTCAAGGAGGAAACTGCACTTTCCAAGCAAGTGAAAGCAGAGATTAACAGATGGGAATATATTAAGCTGAGAAGCTTCTGCACCTCAAAGGAAATAGCGCCAAGGATACAAGAGCCCCCAACTGAGTGGGAGAAACTATTCACCCAATACCCATCAGATAAGGGGCTAATCTCCAAAATATACAAGGCACTGACAGAACTTGACAAGAAAAAAACATCTAATGCCATCAAAAAATGGGGAGAAGAAATGGACAGACACTTTGGCAAAGAAGAAATACATATGGCCAAAAGACACATGAAAAAATGCTCCACATCATTAATTATCAGGGAGATGCAAATCAAAACAACTATGAGGTTCCACCTCACACCACAGAGAATGGCACACATCACAAAGAATGAGAATAAACAGTGTTGGCGGGGATGTGGAGAGAAAGGAACTCTTATCCACTGCTGGTGGGACTGCCGTCTAGTTCAACCTTTATGGAAAGTAATATGGAGATTCCTCCAAAAACTGGAAATTGAGCTCCCATATGACCAGCTATACCACTCCTAGGAAAATACCCTAGGAACACAAAAATACAATACAAAAATCCCTTCCTTACACCTATATTCATTGCAACACTATTTACCATAGCAAGACTCTGGAAACAGCCAAGATACCCTTCAACAGATGAATGGCTAAAGAAACTATGGTACATATACACAATGGAATATGCAGCTGGCAGGAGAGATGAAGTCATGAAATTTTCCTAAACATGCACGTACATGGAATCTATTATGCTGAGTGAAATAAGTCAGAGAGAGAGAGAGAGAGAGAGAGAGACGCAGAATGGTCTCACTCATCTATGGGTTTTAAGAAAAATAAAGACATTCTTGCAATAATAATTTTCAGATACAAAAGAGAAAAAAGCTGGAAGTTACAGCTCACCTCAAGAAGCTCACAGCAAACAGGGCTGAGTTTAGTTAGATAAATAATTACGTTTTTGAACTATCCTGATAATGAGAATGTACGAGGGAAATGAAAACCTGTCTAGAGTACAGGTAGGGGTTGGGTGGGGAGGAGGGAGATTTGGAGCATTGGTGATGGGAATGTTGCACTGGTGATGGGTGGTGTTCTTTACATAACTGAAACCCAAACACAATCATGTATGTAATAAAGTTGGTTAAATAAAAAAAAGAAAAAAAGAAAAGGTAATTATGAAACAATATCAAAATATTACAATACTATAGCAATAACCATTCTGCAATACTTATCAAATCAACATATGTATACCATAGACTTAGGTATATATCAATTCCTTCCACTGTAAGTTAAAGTATACAGCATTTTAAATATTAAATAGATCATAATTTTAAAAATATCATCCATTTTTAAGAAATTACTAGAAAGTTTATTCTTTAAATCTTTTTCTTAAGCCTAGGTACTGTGGTTTACAAAACTATTATTGGTAGGGTTTCTTGCATAAACCATGCAAGCGCCATACCATTCTCCAGTGTCTGCTTCACTCCGCATTGTCTTGCTGTTCCCTGCACTTTGGTAAGCTTCCTGCTGAAGACATTTCTTATTTTCTGTTGCCATTGAGCATTTGTTTTCCGTTACTATTTTTCTCTATATCCGGCATTTGAGAGAGATTATTCTGTCTTTCCCCATTTTTCTAACTAACTTCACTCTACGTGATACTCTCCAGATCAATTCACATAACAGCAAGTTTTGTCATTTTATCTTTTCTTATAGCTGAGTGGTAGTAAATAGTCTATATGTACCATGGTTTCTTTATCCAGACATCTGTTCTTGGATGTTTGGGTCATTTCCAAATTTTGGCTATAGTGAACCGTGCTGCAATAAACATAAAAGCACAGAAGCCTATTTAGAATATCTTTTGGACCTTTGAGGTAGATGCCAGTTGAATTTCTGGATCATATGGAAGCTCAATTTCTAACTTTTTTGGTTTTTTTTTTGGTGGGGGGGGGGGCTGCATTCAGCTGTTCTGGTGAATTATTCCTGTCTCTGCACTCAAGAATCACTCCCGAGGCTTGGGAGACCATATGGGATGCCAGAATGTCATTGTTGCTTTGATTGCCAAGTAGAATTCATCCTGGGAATGTGGAAATGACTTACTATACACAAGTTAATCAACATACTATATCAGTACAAGAAAATATAAAAATACTTTGATGATATAAATAGATACAGAGAAAGCATTTGACAAGGTATAAACACCCATTCATGAAAAGATTCTCGATAAAATGAGATAATGGAACTTCCTGAACAAAGTTAAAGTCACTCACCACTGTAAACAGGAAACGTCATACTCAGTGATGAAGAACTGAAGCCTCCCTAAGATTGGGCACAAGATAAAGTTACCCCCTCATCACTACTACTCAATGTAATATCGGAAGTTCTTCCCAAAGGAGTAAGGTAAGAAAGGATATTAAGGGCATTCGGGTCAAAATAGAAATAAAATTTTTACAATTTGCAGATGACATATTATAGCTTGAAAATCCTAAAGATTTTAGGAGAAAATGCTCCTAGAAACAATAAACTTGTACTATATGCTGGCAAGATATAAAACCAGCATGGATCCCACAGCTGCCACCATGTCAGCTCATTGGCCAACTTCATAGACTCATTCTTGAAAAGGATATAAATGAGTGCTGAGACTTTCCAGGTAATCCCATATGATTGATATCTCTGTGACATTTGCGGAAAGGAAACAGGGTGTATATTCCCTTTTCTGCATAAACTACAGCAGCCAAACACACTCCCTATTTCTTCCAACAGAAACAACCCAGCTCTGCAACTTAAATCAAATAATATGAGTAACTAGATGCTTTCAGGTGAGATTGACTACAGGACTGACAACTCTGGATCTTTCCTTTTGGATGTGGATTGGGAAGAACACCTCCCTGCACCCACTCTGCTGCCAGAAAAACCAGCAGCCCCTGCTCACCACCTCCATTTTGGGGGCAGAAAAGTGGCCTGGCTTCTCCAAAAGAAAATCATTACCTCTACTACTTCCCAGGTAGTCTGGAACTGGCTGATATCTCTGTGGCATACACAGAAAGGGATGGGAACGATTCCCCTTTCTGCATAAACCACAGCAGCAGAATTCCATACCCTGCATCTTCCTACAGAAATGGCCCGGCTCTGCAATTTAAATCAAATTATATGATCAGCTAGATCTCTCAGGGGAGATGAAATTGCAGAACTGATAACTCTAGGTGTTCTCTTTTGAAAGTGGATTGGACAGAACTCCTCTGGGCACCCACTAGGCAACCAGCAATCCCAGCAGCGCCTCCCCCACCACCGCCATTTTCCCAGCAGAACAAAGACCGTTGTCTCTACCAGTGTTCAAAAGAAAATACGTAATGATTACTGGCACTACCCAGAGAGTCTGATCCTGGCTGGCACCTCTGTGGCATTCACAGAAAGCACAGATTCTCCTTTCTGTATGAACTAACATCACAGGTCATCTTATGGAAAAGTTACATAATAATCTCTCAAACTCAACAAGTTGAAACAGTACCACAGAAAATTCGACTAGCACCAAACACAGCCCTGGAAATCCTTAGATACTGACTTTAGTAACACTATGGAGAGATAACAATCATTTTGTATTAGTCCATGCTGATGTAAGTTTTGCTAATTCCATTTGCCTTTGTGTCTTAAATTAGTGCCTGTCTGGAAGCAGGCTATGTTGGTAGGTAAGGAGATTGGAAACTCCAGTAAAGGGAAGGGCACAATGACAGTGGGATTGGTGTTTGAAACTTAGTGCCTTAAATGAACAATTTAAAAATCCTGGTGTTATAATAAAACTTACAAAAATAAAAAATGTGATATAGAGACAATTTCTGAAGGGGGGCAGGCCAAGTCCCACCCTGCAAAAAGCCTAGGCAGCTGTACTCACAATTCCCAATGGTCAATATGCAATTGACACTTAGAACCATGCCAATAGCCCAATCACCCTACTTTTCCACTGATCTCTGCAAAGAACCTAACCAACCAAAAATTTCAGATATCCAGGTATTTGGGCTGATAACTTTAGGTTTTTCTCAGAGTGAATTCAGGCAGCTTCCGCCTTCCCTTCCTGCCTTTCTATCGTTTCAGAAGCCCTGACATCCACAATAGCATCCCAGAGCCACTGCTATGTCAGCCACAGAATCTGGAATTCCTGGAATAAGACCATACACATAGCTATGCAATACCTCCAACTTTGTCAATACTGACACTCCAGTAAGAATGCACCAAATTAGATTTTACTAATTACATTAATTTATTAGAATTTACTAATTACATTTTCTCATCCAGTTATTCTATATACCATGGATAAGCAAGATCACGGATGTTTGTCCTCCTTCTTCAGGCTTACTTCATTCAACATGATATCTTTCAGTTCCAATCAGGTTTCAGGAACTTTCTTGATTCAATCATTTCTTGCAACTATATAGAATTCCACTGTGTATATATACACCACATATTCATAATTCATTCATCTGTTGTTGAACACGTAGGTTGATTCCATGTCTTAGTATTATACTAAATATAGTAATAAATAATGGTGTGCATACAATCTTTTGAATGACTGTTCTTAAGTCCTGGGAATAGATACTCAAAGTGAAATTGCTGAGTCATATGGCAGCTCAATTATGAGTTTACTGAGTTCTCTCCATCTCTATACTGTTTTCCACAGGGATTAAAGCAGACCATCTTCCCACCAGCAATGGTTGAGACTTCCTTTTTCACCACATCACTACTAACACAGATGGTTCCTACTATTTCTGATATGTGCTGGAAATTTTTTTAATTTGTTTTTGTTTATCTTTGTGAATACTTAATATATTCCAAATAGTGAGCCTTTACCTCATGAGTTGAATGTGAATATGTTTCCCATTCAGTTAACTGTCATTTATTTTTATCCCGTGTTTCTTTTGCCATCAGAAACTCTTTTCAACTTGATATAGTCTCATTTGTTCATTTTGATTTTGTTGCTTTTACCAGTGGTATCAGGTCATTGAAGCAGACTTTAAGGTTGAAAGTAACTTAAAATTCTATTCAATTTTTTTAATTCTATTCAAATTAACCTAAAACAATAAATGAAATTAATTGTATAGCCAGACTAAAGCATAGGACAGATTTAGGACATAGTTTATTTTATAATTCAGCGTTGCCTCTTAGAAATTCTCTGCATTTTGTTTTAAGCAAACTGTATCAGAATGAGATGTCTATAACATTTGCTGATGTTACAATCTTTTTCATTTATATCTGGAAAAAAATGAATACTCCCTTCAATTACTGACAAAAGTTTATGACTTTAAAAACAATTTAGATCTATAGGAAAGAAGAGTCATGGCCAAGTATATTCCATTGATTCTAGGTTCCCTGAAATGTTAATTGTGATAATAATATTGAGCAATTTCTCCCCTCACACTTAACTACTCTCAGTCCTTTTAAACTCACTTTATCTTCACTCTATAGATATGCTACTTAACATATAATTGTAGCTATTTGTTGTCTTTTTCCAATGAAAATAATATAAGCCCCATATAAGTAGACTCTATTGTATTTCCCTATGTCTCAAAATGTGAGGGACATAAATAAGTATATGTTAAGTGAACAAAAGAATGTATAGGTGGATGAATATATGGATGGATGGATGGATGGATGGACGGACGGACGGATGGATGGATGGATGATGGATGGATGGATGGATGATGGATAGATGGATGAGTTAGTGAATGGATAGATAGATGAATGCTGGATAGATGAATGGATGAATGGATGGACAAGAAGATGGATGGATGAATATGTTACACTAAGTAGTGTGAGTATTAAATAATTTTTAGAAAGTAGAAAAGATGAACAAGTGCTCTTGCAGCAAACTTAACTATCAATGAAAGAACAATAAAACTGGCTGAGAACTACAGACGAATTGAAATTTTTTAGTAAAGGGCATTTATATATACTTATATGCTTAGAAAAGATCTGGGGGAGATGTTTTAAGCATAAAATACACACTTTTCCTAATGCAATGTAATTGGAGAAACAAATTTGTTCATCCCTATTCCTTTCAAAATAAAATAAAATCTTATCTTGTTTTCCTTGAGTAACATCAGAGTTAAAGTAGTACTAAATAATAATAAACCTTTTCTAGCTGCTTTATCTCCTGATTATTATTTTTTATTATTTATTATTATCAGTGTTTCACAACTATTTTCTGTGAAACAGATACTAGGTATTACTAAAGGATAAACCCTACATTCTCTTGGGTCAAATGACTTGGAATCTCAGGTTAAACAAAGTGAACTACATCTGAGTCTAGGTGGCTCTAAACCAGCTTTTACCTAAACTTCTTTTCTTTTATTTATTTTTTGATTTTTGGGTCACACCCAACAGCGCTCAAGGGCTACTCCTGTCTCTGTGCTCAGAAATTGCCCCCGGCAGGCTTGGGAGACCACATGGGATGCCAGGATTTGAACCACCGTCTTTCTGCATGCAAGGCAAATGCCTTACTGCTGTGCTATCTCTCCGACCCCTACCTGAACCTCTTTTCTCAGGTAATATTCCTCCTTATCTAAGAAAATTATTTTACTTTTTTTATTAAGAAGTATCTAAAATTATTCCAATAGACAAAATTTATGCAGAATTTCTCCATTTAATATTTCAGTGTATAATTCCCCAAATAGAAAATAAAGACTTCTTTGTTTTTCTAAACTTGAAAAAATAAGAAGACATTTTTATGCATTTGAAGAATGCTAGTCATTTATTGAGTAAATGTTAATTATCCATGGAAACAAGTGAGATATGCACATTTTAGCCACATATTTTACTTCCTTAAAGAGAAGTTTATCTTCAGTTTATCTTTAGGAATTGCTTTCTGGGTCAAGGATTTGTATCATTATAGTAGCCACATACTTCTAATTTTTCATGTCAATTTCAATTACTTGATCCCATGGTACCTGAGAATGCCTTAGAGTTGGTTGTTCAATTTTTGACTTAAAAATACAGAGAAATAATTTGGTCAACCAAGAAAACATGGCTTGGTTTTTATATTGCTAATAAATTATTTCTGCAGTGTATAAAAGTCATCAGGAAACTAAAAAATGGTATTTTTAATATAATTTTTATTTTGATCATGTTGTTGACAATAATATTTTAGGTACATATTTACATAAAATCAGGGGGGATTCCCATCACCAATTTGTCCCCCTACACCTCCGTTTTTGTCCTACCTCCCATATCCTCTTCCCTCACCCCCGGGGCTGCTAGAATATGTGGTCCCCTCTGTACCTAGCCTACTACTTAGGAGTCTTGCACCTGTTTGGTCTTGGTGCCTCCCTTATTTCCCCCTCTAACTGGGAGGCAGCACTAGCTAGTTCAAGTGACGTGGTTTTGTTAGAAGAAGAGAAAAGTAATAAACTGGGGTAAAAGTCTAATACGCCGAAAATGGGCGGAATCCTTCTAGAGGCTCTCATCATCGGTTTGAGAGACGAAGGAGAAAAAGAAGGTGAAACACTTCACCAGTACAAAAAGAAGTGTCAAATATCCAGTGAGGACTTCAACAATAACGATAAGCACCACAAAAAAAAAGCCATGGTCTTGAGATAAGAAACATGGCAGAGCACATAAAGAAAGAAAAGAAAAGAAGAAAAAAAATAAGTATAAATGGGGACAACAACTTCAATAACCACACCAAAACTAAGAAATCGACCAAAAATAGATAGGTAAATAAAAATAATAATAATAAATGAAGATAAAAATAATATATAAAAAAGAAACAATGTTTTGTGCTTTTTGCTTTTTTTTCCCTTCTTCCCTGGCACGGTAAATATTGGGGTCATTCGAAAAGGAATTCACTTGGCCTAAGAGATATGGGGTTTCTCCACCCTTGGAGTATATTGTCATGGGATTAACTAAAGACTCTGTTCAGGATCATTGAAAAATTGTATTTTTTTTACTAAGAAAAAGTAAGGTAAAAATGTAGCTCAGAAAAATATAGTTTTGGAGGGTCTGACTTTATCTAACTTTATAGTCTCTAGACAATATTATTAAATACTATTTAACCTCCTCAAGCTGAATGTTTATATTCAAATTCAATAGTACCTTTGCTTTTGCTTTCTATTGTGAGGTTCCTTCAGATCTGTGCAAAATGGAACTTTATCGGTACACCTTTTCCTAAACACATTCTTTAAAGAGGAACCCACATCATTGCCCTGATTTCATCCCTGTTCAGCTTCAAAACATAATAAACCTTTTGACATTTATCCTAATCAAACAGATTTTACATTTCAGTTTTTACTGCAAGAACATTTAACATGGGCATCAGTGATATATCTCAAAAGAATTAATCATATGCTTCACATAAGAGTCCCAAATATGATCCTCTATAATTCATGACTTCCACTTGCATCGGCATATATGTGTAAGGTATTCCTTCTGGGAATAAATCAAGTTGACTCCGATGAAACCTTAACTAACTGCTTGTGAATTATTGCTCCACTGTTATCCTACATCTTCAGACCCATAGGGCCAAAGGAGCTAGAGAAGCCATGCAGTGCTTGGGGTGGCCTCACCCAATGTGTGGACTTTATATTTTAATCAACAGACATGGGCCTGCTGTCCCCAGTAACATTTGGCCCCAAACACTGATCATGTCCACACTGTCAGCATCACCATGAATGTCCCATGTGATCCTAAATAACCCCAAGTGATTTCAAGATCCCTTGAGCATCACTGGAAAGGCCATAGTTTGAAAATATAAAAATATTTAATGTAAGTCTTATCTTCTCAACAAAATGTTTTAGGAACACAAAATATTGTCAAGTAGAGATACAATGCTATATAGCAGATGTCTCAAGTTCATTCAAGTTCTTTAACTGCAACATTTTATACGCTGAATAATTTCTCACTTGCCGTCTCCTATAGTACCTGGCAACTACCATTCCATTTTCTGCTTCTCTGAGTTTGCCAATCTAATATCACCTATTAATGAAATAAGGTAATATTTGTGTTCTGTGACTGACTTATTTCTGTGAACATAATGTCCTCTAGAATTAGCTATATCATTGCATATCAAAGGATTTTTTTCTTTTTCATGGATAAATATTCCATTCTACGTACATGCTACATTATCTTTACTTATTCATCCACCAATAGACGTTTAGGTTGTGTCTGCACCTTGGCTGTTGGAATATTAAAAAGAGCATAGGAATGCAAATAGCACTCTGAGCTCCCAATTTAAATTCTTTTGGATATGTTCCCAGAGTGAAATTACTAGGTAATATGGTTTTTCTATTTTTGTTCTAGAAACTTTCATACTGTTTTTCACAGTGGCTGCCACCATTTTAGTTCCTACCAAAAGTATGCCAGTATTTCAATTTCTTTATACTTTCACAAGCATTTGTAATTTTTTAAAATTATGGCCAAACTAATAGGTTTCTAAATTTGCATTTTTCTGTAATTAATGATATTGATCTTGTCATAGATTTGTTAACCATTTATTTTTCCTATGAGAAATACTTACTCAAGTATATTAACAACTAAAATCATTTTTGTTGTTTTAATTTTTGCTTAATTTTCTGTGAGTTTCTTACATATTTTAGCTATCACTGCCTTATCTGATACATGGCTTACAAATACTATCTCCTTTCAATATATTTCTCTATATTAACCTTTTTGTTTGTTTGTATCACCCAACTGAAATATATTATTAACTATTTTGATTTTAGAATAGAGTCTGACACATAACAAGTAACTCTTCATGACATGTGATCAAATTACTTAAACATTTATAAGGATATATAATAATCAATTCACTAAATTTGAAATAATATAAATAAAATCAGGTTCATAGTGAAAACCGTCTTCACTTATCAATATATATTTATAGCCAATCTGTCTTATCACACTGAAATTTACTGACAGGAATCAATCATTCAGAGGTCTCCATAGCTACAGAAGACTGTAGAGCAAGAGATACTATGAATAACTTATAGAACTTTGCTGTGAGCCAATTCTGTTTGCAAGACACCAGCGCCTGCAAACAGGTCCTTCGTGAAGTTCGGGAAAAAATTCCACGGGAGAAGGTGGGCACGCGGAATGGCGAACGACGGAAAATATGTTGTAGAAATGAATGAAACCACACAGATAGTATGGGGACTCGCGTCTACAAGAAACTAGACGGAGCCAATTTTATTTTTCGAACTGGGCTGCTTTTAACTTTTGAGGTCTGGAATGCAGGAATGCAAATTCTTGACTTCAAAGATTACTGGGGAAAGAAAGGAGGAATCCTGGCTAGAATTAGCATCTAAAAAAACCGATACTGAAGGTGAAAAGGGGGGTTTCTGTTTTTGGGTAAGGAGGGGGAACCAGGTAATTTTCAGGAAGCGAGAGAAATGTTTTAGTGTTTTAGTGGAAAAGCTGAAAATTGCTTATTTTGAGTAAACAGAGGAAAAGTGAAAATTACTTTGTTTTGAATAGACAGAGGAAAAGTGAAAATTACTTTGTTTTGAGTAGACAGAGGAAAAGTGAAAATTACTTCACTCATGAGCTAAGTTGAAAAAACCTGTTCTTGGCGCCAAGGGAGTTTGGAAAAAACCTTATCTTGGCGCCAAGGGAGTTAGGACAGTGGGAGACTTAATTTGGGGGGATTTGATACTGTGCTTCTTTGTTAACAAGAATTATTAAGGCCTGATTTTTATAATGGTCAAAAAATAAAGAGAGAGATAGCTACAGTCACGTTTGGAAATTATAGTCAAACAATCCACGCGAAGGGTCAAGTGATTTTGACTGCTCTAAGCGGGCCTTTTTGGCAAATAATTCCTTTTTCAGGAGAACACTACACTTTGGTGTGTGTCCTTCCTGAGTGAGAAGTAGCAGAACTTGGCTGAAAAAAAAAGAGTAATATGGAGATTCCTCCAAAAACTGGAAACCGAGCTCCCATATGACCCAGCTACACCACTCCTAGGAATATACCCTAGGAACACAAAAATACAATACAAAAACCCCTTCCTTACACCTATAATCATTGCAGCACTATTTACCATAGCAAGACTCTGGGAACAACCAAGATGCCCTTCAACAGATGAATGGCTAAAGAAACTATGGTACATATACACAATGGAATATTATGCAGCTGTCAGGAGAGATGAAGTCATGAAATTTTCCTATACATGGATGTACACGGAATCTATTATGCTGAGTGAAATAAGTCAGAGAGAGAGAGAGAGAGAGAGAGAGAGAGAGAGAGAGAGAGAGAGAGAGAGAGAGAGAAATGCAGAATGGTCTCACTCATCTATGAGTTTTAAGAAAAATGAAAGACATTCTTGCAATAATAATTTTCAGACACAAAAGAGAAAAGAGCTGGAAGTTACAGCTCACCTCAGGAAGCTCACCACAAAGAGTGATGAGTTTAGTTAGAGAAATAACTACATTTTGAGCTGTCCTAATAATGAGAATGTATGAGGGAAATGTAAAGCCTGTCTAGAGTACAGGCGGGGGTCGGGTGGGGAGGAGGGAGATTTGGGACATTGGTGATGAGAATGGTGATGGGTGGTGTTCTTTACATGACTGAAACCCAAACACAATCATGTATGTAATCAAGGTATTTAAATAATATATATATAAAAGAGTAAAGAGGATGTAGCAGATGGATGAAATAATATGCACAAAGATGAAAGCACAAGTAAACATTTCATATGGACTGTTTTTAATGGACTAGTCTTAAGGAAAGTCAATATATCAAGGTCCATGAGAGATATATTCATGAATGTAGTCAGTCACTCATTTAACAAATGCTTAAACATCTACTCTGTGATAGACCTTACATTAGGAACAATGATAGCAAAAGACCTGATGGTGAGGTTTCTGAATGTCAGTCTAAAAATATATTCACTTCATCCTGTGTTTTTATTTTTTGTTTTGTTTTGTTTTGGGGCCACACCCTGTGACGCTCAGGGTTACTCCTGGCTCTGAACTCAGAAATCACTCCTGGCTCAGGGGACCATATGGGGCTTCGGGGATCGAACCCAGGTTCTTCCTGGGTCAGCCGCATGCAAAGCAAATGGCCTACTGCTGTGCTATCGCTCTGGCCACCATCTTGTGTTTTTATTTTCAGAATTGCAAATTAGTGTCCTCTGAGTTCTCTGCAAACCATTATACTCTATGACGGTATGCATCAGTGTCATTCCTCAATCGTGAGATTCACCTGATATAAGGCTTGTGTAAGGTTGTTCATTTAGCTGGAGGCTAAATTAATATATTTCTAAAGATTACACATGTATTAGAATTTAAAAATCACAATAGTAAGGAAAGCGTCAAAGCCACAAATTAAAGAACCACCAAGAACCAGATCTGTTTCAAACTTTAAGAGAGAAGCTACTACAAAAGGTGATAAACTCAATCTTTTCTAATTTGGACTCAGACTCAAAAAAAATGGCTATTATGAAATTAATAAAACATTGTCTAAGTGAGTCTAAGCTCACTTAGAAGGTTCTGAGTAGAAAATTACAAGTAACCAAAAGAAACAGCTATTTAGAAGGTTTAACAGCTACTAGCAAACCCATATGATATTCTTTACTGTAGTTTTTGAAGATAAAGACTCTCAATCTAACAGCAAAAATCTGTCCTCACATCTTATTAAGAAGATGACTTCTTTCACCCCAAGACTTGAGCATGACATTTATCATTCTAATAATCTTATCAAAATATTTTATTGCTATTATTTTTGAACCCTATGATTTATAAATTTTAAGTTCTTATTAGATATTGGCAACGCAGAGAACAAGGCCTGATCTGTATTTGTACTAAGCTTTTCATGAGAAAACCAAGGGCATTAAAAGTTGCAATGTAGTATGATAAATGGTTTATCATAATATTTTTGCAGATAGGCAGCAAGAATATGGAGGAGAAATCTTACTAGGCAGGTGGGGGTGGGGTCATGAAAAAGAGCAGCAGCTTCAGTTAAAAAAAGAAAGACATGGGCCATAAAAGATTGGAATATAACCTTTGTTCTCAGTACATTGGTCAGGAATGTCCTCTGCAACAAAGGGACGCATAGTTGAGATCTGAACAAAAGGAGTAGCTGTGCGAAGAACTGAAGGAGGACTCCAGGCAGAGGAAATAAAGAGTAAAAGATTTCATACAGGAATTACCCTGAACATTTTAGAAGGAGAAATATCAGCAAAGAGATGAGATCAGTGAAGAAAACCAGGCCATTCATGTAAAACCTTTTAGGACAGATAATTCTTTTCAGGACAAGGATACATACTAGATACCACAAATAAAGAGGTTCATTTTGCCTAGCTCTTTCTATGTTATCTCTGCAACTGTGTCATAGTTAGATTTTTTTCAGGGGGCCACACCCGACTGTTCTCAGGGGTTACTCCTCGCTCTGTGATCAGAAATCACTCCTGGCCCAGGGGACCATATGGGATGCTGGGGATCAAACCCAGGTCAGTCCTGCTCCAGCTAGATTTGAGGGAAAGAGTGTTTGGGTAAGACCAACTTTATAGAGAAGGTGAAGCTTTTGCATATCCACATTGAGATAGCAATGGAACGACTAAAGATATTTTTGATGGGGTTAGAAGCAGTAGGATTTAGAACGTGAATTGAAATTCATGGTGATGCATTTGGTTTGGGACATGAGGGACAAGAACTCAAGGATTAGCCTGGATTGCTGGCTGAAGCTAGTGAATACCTAATTGTTTTTTATTAAATAATACAAGTTTGTGAATGAATGCTTTTATTATGCATCAGTCATAACTCTAATCACCTTATACAGATTACATTATTTAATCTTCACAGGATTGTTACAAGATAAGTACTTTTATTTAACCCTATTACATAAAGAAAGAAAAAAAAGAATTAACATCAATTTGCCCTTTTTTTACATTAGTAACATAAAAAATTTTAACAATTTTTATTGTGACCAAGGTGAATTACGAATCTTTCACAGTAATATTTAAGGTATATAGCAACACTGAATCAGGGCATTCCACCACCAGTGTTGTCCTCCCTCTACCCCTGTTCTCCAACATGCATCCCATATCTCTCTCATTTTCCCCCCAGACTGCTGGTGTAGCTGCTCCCCTCTATGTATAGCTTGTTGTATATTGGATATTGATTCTGTTGTTGTTAATTTTGGGTTTGGTGTGTAAGTCTGATCATTTTTTATTTCCACTCAATGTTCATATGACTATTTGGTCCTGGTACCATCCATTATTTCCCCACAGTTTATGAGGCAGAACAAGATAGTTCAAGTTATGTGGTTCTGTTGGAAATACAACAAAAACACTGGGAGGAGTCCGTCTAGAGGTTATAGATATCAATTTAAAAGAAGGGAAAAAAGAAGAAAAACATAACAAAACAAACAAACAAATAAAATCATCAACTACAAAAAATAGCACGATGGCCACAGAAAACAACAAAATAACAACCACAAGAACGAAAACAAAAGAAGAAAAAAATATTAAAAAAAATAAAAATAAAATAGGAGGGAGGGATGGTGTGGCAAAGTTTTGTGCTTTTATTTTTTTGCATAGACACAGTAAATATTGGGGAAATTAGAAAGGGAATTCCCTTGGCCTAAGAGATACGGGTTTCTCCACCTCTGAAGTATACTGTCATGGGAACAACAACAGTCTCCATACACAGTAATTATTGCACCCCCAAGGTCTTTTCATGGTGCCAGGGAACTTTCTGCTCAGTTGTGGATGCCTTTTGAAGTTATAGCCTGATTTGAATCCAGGTTCTACTTACTCCACAATTTGTGTCCTTAAGCATGGCATTCAGTCTTGCAGTACCAAGTTGGTGAAGACAGAAATGGGCTAGTTTTATTTTATTTTACTTTATTTTATTTTATTAAGTTGTGGTGGCACACCAGGCAGTTCTCAGAATTTTCTTGTGGTTCTGTCCTCAGGAATCACTTCTGACAGGAATAGTGGGACCATAAAGGGTGCTGCGAATTGTGCCCAGGTTGGATATGTGCCATACTCACTCTTAGTTTACTAAAATAATCCTTACAACTAAAGTAAACATTGATTGGAAACTTGTGACATACCCATTGTAATATTGCTGCAGTCCTTGAGGATTGACGACTTTTAAAAGGAAACACAAAATTTTTATGTTGAACATGTTAAATTTGAGGTGACATACCTAGAAATGCCAAGAACACATCTTGTTGTGAGAATATGAAATTCAAAGAGGTAAGTCATACTATATTGATGACATCATTAGCACACTTAAAAGTTATATATAAAATACTAAAGTGCACAGATATTAGAAGATCAAGCTCTGGGATCCTCCAATCTACAGTTTTCAGACCAAAGTCTACTTGAGATACAAAGAAACACCAGCCAGCAGAAGTTGAAAGACCCACAACAGAGAATAGATTTCCAGAAAATTATTAAAGTGTAAACTTGATTCTCAATTAGCATCTCCATGGTAGCAACATGGTTGCAGTACCACCAGCCTACATACTTCTAAGCTTAAGGTTCTTAGAAAAGAAATTCTATCCACAGGGCTCAGATGCAAATTCTAGAATTCACTCCTAAAGAGCACTCTTGAATCTTGGAGCATGCCTAATTGCTGCAACAATAATTTGACTAGGGAACCCTGGGATGAGACATCTCTAATATAAAAATGCAAGATTAGAACTTCACCATCCACTACTGTGTATTTATCACTATTACCTTGGTCAGTCCCAGTAACCAGCAGATAATGTTCACATTGGCTGTGAGGACTATTTTAGTAAACTAAGAGTGCAGGATTTCATTCTTTTAAAAAATTGTAATATATGGCACAAATGGGCTCCGTTGGCCAATGCACATGTTGTCCGTATGCACAAGTCACCCACATCTCCCTTCCTAAGATGTGTACTTTCCTACTTTCATACTGGATTATATACCAGGGCTCTCTCCATCTATGGAGGAGTCCTCCCTCTCTCTTGAATACATTTCTCTCTTTCTTTTTTTGTCCTCTCGCTCCCCTTCCTCAATACCTCTAAATAAAACCTGTTTCACTTAAAAAATAAATGTGTGATGTAGTAATTCATCGCATTCGGCTGTATCTGCTTCTCAGGTTTTTTGATCCCCTTTCTGTTCGATTTTAGCTTTCACTTTTTCTTCCTACCATGTTCGCACATCTGATAGATCAACCTAGAAGCTTTGGACACAGAAAGCTGTGTGAAGTTACTCCCATAGTCTTCTTTCTTGGGAAGCTACCTGGGCCAAGACTGCTGTCCCAGCAGGCTAAGGAGGAAGGATGCGGTCACAATGCATCCCATTACCCTTGTCAAGAGGCACAGTAGCTAGCACTCATTATCACCATGGAAGACTGACTGAGTAAGCATGTTTTCACACCTCCCTGTCTGGAAACAATGACAGGCATTCTGAAACCAGTTTGAAACCTGATCATCATGGATTGGCTTTTCTAAACTGGTATCTGTGGGTAGGTTAAAATGATCAAGTTCTAATTTCCAACTATTTCTAAGTTGGGCTAGAATGAGGCAGTGGAAATTAATTATAATTCAGTGTTTCCCAGAGTGTAAGACACCTTGGCTAGCGACGTGCAAAATGATGCTCCGAAGTAGCCAGACGATCATGCTTTGTGTCAGAATATGTCTAAGATTAATAATCTATTTAAAGAGTCATGTATTTATTACAATCTTGTCTTGAGGGCAAAGAAGAAGGTATTTTTTAAAATTCATTGCTATGCAACTAATAAAGGTACCTTTAATAATCTCAATTTGGGAAGTCCATTCATGCATGCTACATTGTTCTAGGTTCATGTAAACCAGTTATATTCTGGGAACAAACAACACTGGAGTGAGAATAAACTTTGGAGTTTCTTGAATCCAATTTGTCACCTTGTTCACTAACCCATTCAATCAAATGTTTTCAATTTTATTGAAGAAACTTTGGATTACAGTTTGTTTTCTGAGTACATATCCAAGCCTCTATAAAAGTATATTACCATTTCACTGTCCCTCCACTGTAGCATTTATGCCTACACCCTTTCAATCTCTGTCTCCTTTCTCTTTGGCAACTTCAGTTCATGGTCAGAATCCAAGCATGTATCTTTGTTTGACTTTGCTCAACAAAATGCTTGCTTTTATTCCACAAAAAGTTGCTGAACCCTTACTACAGATAAGGATCCAGGCAGAAGGGATGCAGTCACAGATGGACAATGGACAGTTCAATGGGTGAGACATACTTTAAAATAAATACATAAAGTCTTAAAAGCATCACTTTGTTAGCTTTTTCGTGAAGAAGTTGAGTATGTAAAAAAATGTTTTAATTAAATCTTAAAGGAATCAAAGAAATTAGCCAAAGAAAAATAGGGCTTAGAGGTGGTCTCAGAGCAAACTAAGAGAAGAGAGCATGAGTCCTTGAAGGGCAGCAGTGCAACCCTTAATGCTGACTGTATGATTAACTTAAACCAGAACCAGTCTAGCATAAGAAGCCCAAAGAGCAGCAGGGCTAAAAGAATTATCTTTTCTCTCCTTGGTTCACTCAGTTAGCAAATGTTCTCTTTGTGTCCAGTGTCCAGGTCATGACGAAACTGAGATCCTTCAGGAAACAAGAGACAAAATATCTGTCCAGAGAGATTGTATTCTGATATGATGGTCAATAAGTAAATACAAGCATGCCAATAAGAGAAAAGTAGGGAAGTGAAAAATCTTAGAAATGAAGGATTTGTTTGGGAAATGGTACAAATGATAAGCGGGGAAGCTGTCACTGGCTAACTTGACTGTTTCTGGACCTTCTGAGGACTTTATCATCCAATCCAAATTACTCTTAGTACTCAGCTTCCTACACTAACTTGTGTTTAGCAAGTTCAATTTCTTCAACTCTGTCATAAAGGTAGACAAAAGACTGGTTTTCACAGGATAACTAGTCTTCTAGGTATGGTCCGGAAGTGATCTATAAGAAGGAATCATCTTTTAGAA
The DNA here is from genome assembly GCF_024139225.1 of Suncus etruscus. NCBI lineage: Eukaryota > Metazoa > Chordata > Mammalia > Eulipotyphla > Soricidae > Suncus > Suncus etruscus. The sequence goes on from NC_064858.1 coordinate 97,776,746, forward strand.
ATGCTAAGTGGTTTGGGGAAGAGGGAGGATCCTAGTGTGACTTATTAATATTTAGGAATAGGAAAGCAACTAAAGCAACTGTCTCCTGTTCTGATAAGGTTTAGATTGGGACCCATGATTGCAGAAAAAAAAATGGAGATAAAGAGGGTCTCTCTCTTTATCTCCTGTTGTTGACCTAGGACTTTACAGAGCAGGCAACTGGACCATCAGGAATAGGAAAGCCTCCTTTCTTGAGGAACATTAGTGATCAAAAACATACCCCCTGGCTTTTACATAGACCTGAGAGGAAGCAGAGTACCCATGACCTCTCATTGTTCCACTCTTGGGTACTCAGTTTTTCTGGAAATATCTAACCTCCTCTGCTCCTTTATTCCCTTCCTATAAATTTTTCCAATGAAAAAAGGTCCCTAGTGGAAAGGAATGAGAACATAGAGTGTTTCTACAGATTACTTTGAAAAGTCAAAGGGCTGTGAAGAAAAAAATTTTTGGAATATGAACTTAATTCAGAGAAGTACAAAGTGAATAGAACAATGACATTAAATCTAAAAGACATAAGCATGGGAAAGCAATATAGAGAAAAGGTGTCAAAGACAAAATCCATTTATGCACTTGGGAAAATCTGCCCATTTATACAACAATAGACCAGTTCATGATGTTGTATAGTCAAGGCAAGATGAACATTTGTGGAAGCAAACTGGGACCTGAATTGCTATATGAAATCATCGGAGTCACAAGGAAGTGCTGATAGCTGGGAAGTAGCTTCTTTAGTGCAAAACAATGTATTGATTATGTTTCTCATTTAATTAAAGGCTAGCTTTACATGTAAGGTTTTAAGAGAATATGAAAATGTTTAGTTTAAAAGTCTCATGTGTTTAGACTTTTATTTGGCCTCTGTAAAAATGTACTAATTTGTACAGAATCTGGAAGGAATATATGAATAAGCTTTACCATCATTTCACTTTGTGACCTTAGAGTACTTAGTTTTCATGTGTGACCAATTAATTGAATCCACTGAAATTCTATCATACTGGCATGGGAAAGAAACACAGTGAAAGAAACACAGCATCTTATCTGTTAGGAACTCAGTTTACACTGGTATATCAAAATCTTAAGTAGAAAAAAATCATACATAGTAAATAACATCTCTTTTAGCCTACTAACAAAAAATAATATACTCCAAATTTGTCATTTATATACACACATACAAACACAAATATTACAAGAGTTAATTCTGGTCATATTTGTACAATAATTGGAGAATAATAGAACATATTCAAGAATCAAGCAATGTTTTCAAGTACAGGAAATGTATATATATTATTGACAATTGACTTTATCCAAAACTTTATTATATTAAACTTCCATAGGCTATTCTAAGACATGTGATTTATTATCACCATTACATGAAAATTTCTGTTGAAATACACTGTATACATTTATTTCTGGTGATGCTTATAAATTTAAAAATAATAATTAAATTACTGTTGGGACTTTACTAATACTTAACACGTTCCAAGAAATTTTTAATCCAGGAAAGAAGAATATCTAGTTCACTGATGGCTTTGTAGATTCCTTTTGTTCCAATCTGCAAGGAAAGAACCAAGAATAACAAAATTTTAAATATTTTTTTAAAAGCAAGGTATTAAAAAACAAAACTTTGAAATACTTACTCCATAAAATTTTCTTTTCATCCTCGTAATGGGTTTCATCTCTCTAGTTGATAGAGTACAGGAAAACTAAGAAATCAATGGTAAATATAGGTTATTTTGTTGAAAAGGCACTAATTATACTCACCAAAACCATTGACAAGCATTGATTAAAGAGGTATGTAATGAACATACACTGGGAAACAAGTATCATGTAGTTTGTTTATCACAGACTGTATAGTTTCTTGGGGATGATGATGATTACAAACAAACAAAAAGAAGTTTCTCATTTAACCTGTGTTTGTAACCAGAAGATTTGATCGTAGGGAGTTACAGGTTGATCTATTTTTGATTGGATGGTCAGAGAAGGCTCTTCAAAACTTACATTTAAATAAGTATTTAAATGAGGACATTAAAAGTGAGAGAAGTCGGCTGCACAAAGAAAGTTAGGAGGGAATAGGAGGCTGTACAGGAGACAGCAATTTCAGCAGAGGAAAAGATATGCAAAGACTTTGCAGAAGAAATGATACGATGCTTTCCGGAAGCTGAAAGTAAGTAAGCAGAATTGCAACAAATGAACAAAAATGGTGTGGAAAATATGGAGAACATGAGAATAACAAAAACATTACTTTTTGAATAAAGCATTACACAGTACAATATTCTGGTTTAGAATGCCAGGAGGAAGTACCAGATATTTAATACTAGTTTTGAAATGAGAAGGTACAGAGAGGTGTCTTAAAAAGACCAACCGCAAGTAAGTTGGGAGAGTCTACCTGTCTCCATGGTGGAAATGAATTGTTAAACCTTCTCTGAACACAGGAATTGCTTAGGAATCAAGTAGGAGGAAACTAGTATCTCTTTAATCTCCAAAAATGTCCCTACTGTTAATTAAAGAAAAGAGAAAGGTGGGGCTGGAGCGGTGACACAGCGGTAGGGCGTTTGCCTTGCACGCAGTTGACCTAGGACAGACCTCGGTTTGATCCCCAGACATCCCATACCAAGCCAGGAGAGATTTCTGAGCGCATATCCAGGAGTAACCCCTGAGCGTCACCAGGTGTGGGCCAAATCCCCTCCCCCTGAGAGAGAGAGAGAGAGAGAGAGAGAGAGAGAGAGAGAGAGAGAGAGAGAGAGAGAGAGAGAGATAGGAGGGAGGGAGGGAGGGAGGAGGAAGGAAGGAAGGAAGGAAGGAAGGAAGGAAGGAAGGAAGGAAGGAAGGAAGGAAGGAAGGAAGGAAGGAAGGAAGGAAGGAAGGAAGGAAGGAAGGAAGGAAGGAAGGAAGGAAGGAAGGAAGGAAGGAAGGAGAATGTCTATACATCCACTATGATTTTACTCATAAAACTTTAGTACAAGAACAGTCCTTAATAGATCAGGATGGATTAAAATCATAATCAAAAGGGAACCCAAGGCCAAGGTAATTAAATCATTTACTCAAGGTCTCTCAGGAGGTTCTATCAATAAGGGTTTTTCATGAAAAACACACTGTTATAATCATTAAATTACATAGAGCTCATGTATGCAATTGTGAAAACACCTGTTAAAATAAAGCCTGGCCAATGTCAACCACCAGGTTTATTCTTATAAGCCAGAACACAAAGAAAAGGGAAAGGGGTTAGCATGAAGGCATTTGGGCATTGGTGGTGGTGGTGATGGTGGCTATTTGGGTCATACCTGGAAGTGCTCAGAACTTACTTATACTCAAGCATCACTTTTAGCTGTGCTCAGAGGGTGCGGGGATTGAACCCACGTTTGCTGCATGCACCTCAAGCACCCTGCACACTGTAGTATCTCTCCAGCCCCCAGACTTCTTTCTTAAATAGGATAAAATAGCTAAAATAAATAAAATTGATTTGCATTCTGAATGTTGTTCCAAGTGCTTGAAGACGTGATGATGGTGCCATGACTATGTCCAAACGGGGACTCTGCCTTCGGATCAGACTTTGCAGAAAGATGAGATAGGCTTCTGGAGAGAGGGCTTTTAGGGTTAGATTCCAAAGATCCAGTGCACAGAATATAACCTGGGCAGCTCAGCTGTCAGTGTCCCAGGACCACAAGCATTTCCAGTAGCGCTAAAACCAGATACACATGTAAAGGAGTAAACACCACGATTAAAGGGGTGTGTCCTCTGGCAAACACCAAAACTGAAAGATGTATGAGAACTAGTCAGGAAATACCACTTCTGGTGAGCAAAATGAGCATAACAGCGACTCCTGGTGAGAACTATAACCAGAATATGTACGCAAGCCCTAAAGTGTGCCCTAAAGCCCTATTAAGTGTGCAAAATTTGCAACTAAAAGAACACTATCCTGTGTGAGCACTGTTGCTGAGTGTGCCAGCATTACACTTAGGTATGTGTAACATGCCTGGCCATCACAATAATGACAAGGGGAAGAAACAAAGCTATGTTTAAATCAGGAAGAGAAAAGGACAAATCAACCCAAACTTAAGCTATGAAGCCAAAACAACATGTGACATATTGAGGATCATTTATTCATTCATTACACAAGGGTTCTTGAGGACCTCCCATATGGCAGATTGTTCACTAGACTCTAATGATGAGCAACTGTTAGTGAATTAAATAGTTCTGATTGGACACTAGAGCCATGCCCAAAGCCAATCAAGGTTGAATTCTCAGCATCTCAAATGGTCCGCCAAGCCCAACTGAAGGGATCACTGAGAGTCAACTCTAAGCATCACCAGGTGTGGCTCCAAGACAAAATAGTTCTGATACAAAAATGAACAAAATAAGCGATAATTATTAGAGGGAAAATTCAGAATCTCTATCCTGATTTTTTTCCCTTTGGTGAAGACAGAAAAGACAGAAATCTGAGAACTTCTTTGGGGGTAGCGGGGAGACTATCAAAATGTGCTTTGAATTTTATTTCATTTTTGCCATCAAATACTGATCTGTTTTGCTGTTGTTGTTTTGGGGTCACACCCGGTGACGCTCAGGGGTTACTCCTGGCTATGCGCTCAGAAATCACTCTTGACTTAGAGGACCATATGGCTGAGGAACAAACCGCAGTCCGTCCTAGGTCAGCCTAGTGCAAAGCAAATGCCCTACTGCTGCACCACCTCTCTGGCCTCTGATCTGCAGGTTTTTGTGACATCCATTCATGCAGTCCTCCAAGATGGAGGTATTCCTTTCATTCCCATTTTTACAGATTGAAAACTAAAGCATAGAAGTGAAAATTCTGCTTATGTTCACACAGTAGTTGGAGGATCTGAGAGCTAAATTCAAGCATTCTGGCCTCAGAATCTATATTTAAAACTATTATATTATTCTAAAAGTTTTAACAATGAAATATTCAATTCAGCCAATCACTTGTTAAAAATCTTCAAAACCTAATTCCAAGGGGATTTTGGTTCAAAGATTTCTGCTTTCGTATATAAGCAGAAATATTGAAAATGGCTGTATAAAACTTAAAAGGAGAAGCAAGAAAAGGTAATAGAGAAGGAAGAGAGAACAAATGGGAAGAGGAAAAGGAAGAGGAGGAGAGGTGAAGGTTAAGTGGAAGAGAAAATTTGTTTCTTTTGTCCATTTGTTTTTCAAATGAATCTACCATTCTAGAAAGATCCAATCAAGATAATTAATATGGAAAGAATGTAGTCTACTATTTGTTAAATGGCAATTTTGATTAGATGCTATATTCTTCTAGTCTGAAATTATTGAACATAAAGTAATTGTTCCAAAATTTACAATAAGGGGGAAATGATGGCTTTATGAAAAGAATCAACATTGATCTACTTCCAGGGACACTATTAAGTGTTTTTAGCTGCAAGGGCCAACAAAAATGCAGAAGTAAATCATGCAGTGCAATAGCAAATATGGCAGTTACAATTTAAAGGTTTATACTAGAAGAGGAGATTAAAGAAGCTCTTTACAGAAGTTTAATATCAGGAAGACATTCATGTTGACTATGCCCTCTGCCCACAGTAATTGGTTGGCAATATATTTTCACAGCAGGGTATAAAGTACCAGAAAAGCTTCTGACCTCATCCATGCTCTGTTAAGCAAAGCAAAGAGAATAGTGAAGGAAAATAAAGTTCTGAGGGGGGGGGGGGAGACTGGGTAGTACCGGTATTGCCCTAAAGTTATGCTGGTTTATGGGGTGCATTCTAATGGCTTGAACTCCATTTACTATAAATGAGCTCTAATAAAGATCTGACCTGACAGATTCTCCCTTTTCTCACTGCTGTAAAAATGTCTGCAAACCCAATCAATCAGACAGATTGTACTGCCATAATTCAGATTGCATCTGGAAGAGTATTCAGCAAATACTACATGTGTTGAGTGAATAAATCAAAGAATGAAACCTGAACATTATTTAAACTTTAAAATCCACAAAAATTAAAAATAGTTTACAGGGTCGATGGTTCGAATCCCCGACATCCCATATGGTTCATTGAGCCTGCCAGGAATGATTTCTGAACATAGAGCCAGGAGTAACCCCTGAGTACTGCCAGGTATTACCCCAAAAAAAAAACAAAAAAACAAAAACAACAAACAAAAAAGATTTGCAATAGGCCTTAGTCATTATATCTTTGTTCTTTAAAAATTAATAAATAAAAGGATGAGCATATAATATAATCCTTGAATTTGAGATTCCCATTATTCTCATCAATTTGAGAAGCAATACACATTTGCATTGCATAAGAAAGCTAAAACAAAACTGGAAAATCCTGACTCAGTGATAGAGTACATACCACACATTTGTGAGACCCTGGATCTCTGGAATAGCTCCCCCCCATAAAAACTCTCTCCATAGATAACTCTGATAAATAGAAAACACAGATTATACTTTGGTGGTGGGAATTTCCCCTATCCAATGTCAATATATACCTAAAATATTAGTGTGAAAGATATGTAATCCACTTTGGTCAAAATAAAATCATTATGAAAAAAAAAGAAAACACAGATTATAAAATGGACAGCATGAAAGGCATACTTTCAGAAAATTAAGTGCTCAATTAACTTCTCGAAGAGCAGCTTCATATCCTTTCTACAAAAATAATCTTAATATTTTACATCTTCTTATAAACATACTCAATATTTTCACAAACACTTAAGAACTATGAGGACATAGTTGGCATCTTAGGGATTTTATTTCACTTCAAACTGGATAGAAATCATTCTCTGTGTTCATTTTGGTAGGGCACAGGGAGTGTTATTTTAGTTGACATTAATGTTTGAGATAGTTCCTACTCTTAAACACCTTTGTTTCTTAAAATTTTACCCTCTCCCCAAAAAAGCTACAAAAGGGAAAGAGGAGGTACTGTAGCATTTTGGGAATATCCCAGGAATGTACCCAAACAAAACTCAAATTACTGAAACCACATGGTTTCCCACGCATCATTGGATCCAGTCCCTGGAGTAAGACTAAATAACTAGGCTGGTATAATTTTATTACTCTATTATGCATAATTTCTAAAAATTCCTCAAAGATATTATATTCATTAGTCTGAATCTAAGCAATTAAGTACACATACAAATAGAGCTCTGTTCCATAATTTTCACATAAAAGTTATATATCAATAATCAAATTAATGAATTTGTGAGCAAGAGACTCTATAAAAATCAGAAAATAGATTTACCAAAATAAAATAAAACCAATTACATTGAGATAATCTCTTTAACTTTAAATTTAAATATTTTTGAAGCTGGAGCCATAGTACAGTGGATAGGGTGCTTGCCTTGCATGTCACTCACATCATTTCAATCCCCTAGTTTCTACCAGGAGTGACCCTTAAGTACAGAGCCAGAAGAAGTCCTCAACACCAGTGGGTGTGGCACCAGAATCAAAATTAAAAAATGTTTAATATAAAATTCGAATGAATTCAAATATTACTATAAGTTATAACTATTAAGTATATTGGCACTAACGTAAGGAACTTAAAAGATATCTGTTTAAGAGAAACATTTTCAAAAATTTGATGAGAAAATGTAAATAGAAGAATATAGTGTTCTATTTATGAGGAGCCAAAGGTAAAACTAATAATTTTTCAGAACTCTGACACATTTAATTCTTTGATATATTATTTTATTTAATTTTTCCAACAATTGCAAGATGAAATTATTGATGTTGTTGGAAACAGATTTTGGACTTGGCAGTTGATAAATAAAATAGGATTGGTCTCACTTTCTATCACTGGTTTTATCAGTTCCAACTGCAATTTAAAAACTTTTAAGAATAATTTATTGCCCAAACTTCACAAGTTGATAAGCTACTTTCAATTAGTTGTACAAATTAATTATCCAGCTTGTCACAAAAAAAAAATTGGAGACACAGCGTTCTATTTTCCAAGACTTATTGGCCTTTAAAATGAATTACATTCAATCAATATAAAGAAATGTACCACTCTAATTATCAATGACTTATTGGGCTCTCAAAGTGTTAATTAAACTAAATAATGAAATGTTAAAACTAATGGTATTCTTTTCAGTTGCAACTTTCATCACTAGAAATTAGGCAAATTATTTTATTAATCTAACTAAGCAACTTTTAACTTAGTGTGTATTACAGAAAACTCTAACTTTTTTTCTTATATATACTAAATTAATCAGCATTCTGAACGTTATGTTAGTAAAAATCACAAAAATAAGAATGTTTACATCACCATAACATACTTGTTTGGGGGGATAAAGGCATACCTGGCAGTACTCAGGATTTTCCCTAGTTCAGTTCTTAGTTCTCCCTGGCACCGGTCATTGAACCACCCACAGGCAAAGAACACCCTCAACCCATTGAGATACTTTGTTGGGCCCCACATAACTTTTTATTAGCAATTTAATTATATCATCTAAGTTACAAATAATTAAAAATGTATTTATCATGTTCTGAAAAAATGTCAAAAATCTTAACAGTAACAATAAAATCAAACTCAACTACAAAGTTACTGAGAGACTAGACTTTGAGTTCTAGAAACTAAGATGCTTAAAGTTATATATATATATATTTTGGTTTTTGGGCCACACCCATTGACGCTCAGGGGTAACTCCTGGCTATGCACTCAGAAGTTGCTCCTGGCTTGGGGGACCATATGGGACGCCGGGGGATCGAACCGCGGTCCGTCCAAGGCTAGCGCAGGCAAGGCAGGCACCTTACCTCTAGCGCCACCGCCCGGCCCCTTAAAGTTATATTTAAAGTGATGCCAATGATGTCATTTTTTGTTGACTTATATTTAAATTTTCAAAGACAGGTAGGCCTATACAAATCAAAAATATTTTTAGGGACCAGGAATATAACACTGATCATTAAAGTGGTTAACTTGCACAGCGTAGGCCCAGGTTTGATGCCTGCAACCACATATGAACCCTAGAGCACTTCCAGGAACGATTCTTATACACAGAACTCCTCACCCAAAAAAATATGGGTAAGAAAAAAATAAAGATTTTTCAAAAATAAAACGTTTGTTTAAAATCCCTGTGTTAATAATGAAACTAAAACCAAAAAAAAAAAATAATAATAATTTGGGTCATCTTAAATACATGCAAAATTTAACTCCATAAATTGAAAATTAGTAATTAAAGAAAACAAATTTAGTATTAATACTGCTTTTCTTATATGTTGAGTTTATCAGAACAGAATTGTCAAATATTTAGGAAAGATTTAAATCTGCTTAAAGAATTTTCCCAGCTTACAAGTAAAAAAAGAAGAATAGAATTGTAAATCACCATATTGTGATAAGATAATTAACCTAGTGGCAAATTTCTGAATATGGCATGTTGAAGGTTGTTTTTTTATTCAAGTTTCTTTCCCTATCTTCCTTTTCCCATTAATCCATTATTTAAATTATATTTAAATATCACTTCTTTTAATATATGAGCTTTCTCCCAATGCACTCAAGTTTCATAACAGAGAGAATGATCTCCTTCCTATGGGCTTCCACAGTAATTTCATCGGGCAGAAAAATGTATTCCTGTTACATACTACATTTTATGATTTGCTAAACTCTTTGTTTTATATTACTCTTAAATCATAAGTTCTAGAAAGCAGAACCAGAATGCACTTGCTTTTCTTTCTTCTTTTTTTTTTTTCTCATTATTTTGGAGAGGAGAAGACTACCACATGGTGATCAAGGGTTACTCCTGCTCTATGCTCAGGGATCATACATTCCTGTGCATAAGAGACCATTTAGGTATTGGGAATTAAATTCTGGTCTGCCACATGCAAGAAAATACCCTACCTGCTTTACTATCACTCCATCCCGGTTCTTTTCTTCCTTAAACACAACACCCATCACCAGAACTTGTAAAGAAAGAGGTAACCCAAACTGTTGCAAACCAATTGCAAACGATTTACACCATTTTTCCTGTTAAATTATTTCATTTGAGTTCACTGGGTTTTCATTTTGTCATTTTGTCTTTACAACATCATTTTTAGGAAAAATTTTGGTCTCCAGTCCCTTGCTGTTCATGAGAATAAAATACTCCAAAAAACATTATGCATTGATTACAATCATGGAGAGAATCACTTTGTACAGATAGATTCAACCTCGGATAACCCAAAATAAAGAAATATTTCATTCACTATTACACATTCATGAAGTGCTATGATACTTTCTAATCTGCTCACAGATCTAGCCTAATTCTGATCCTGGTCATAAAAACCATGCCAATAAGAAATTTTTTAATAATCATCACTAAAAAAAACGTTAGTTTCATTTTTTTTTCTTTCCTTGTAATGTGTGGGACTTTTCTTGATCAAACATGAACAAATAATATTTGTAAATTTTGGAGCAAGGTTTGTAAGAACCTAATATATCTTCTTTCCTTTTCCTTTCCTCTGCCCCCGATTGAATACATCAGGCCTAGATAATAATGGAATACATCAGGCCTAGATAATAATGGAAGTGCAATATGAAAGGAAGAGAAAGAATGAAACTTTTATGGGAAGCCACTGAAACTTGGCAGTGTATTTGCTACAGCAATTTCTCTGACAGATGTTTGAATGCATTTCAGGCTTTGAAAATCTCATGCAAATGCCATCTCCCTGTGCATTCTAAAGTTAAATGCATTTTATAACGTTTGTATGTTCAAAAATATTCATTTTTGTGACCTCGTTTTCTTTTCTTCCCTTTACTCTATTACTTGGCCTCCTTTAAAATAAATGAATTGTTTTAGGGTCAGGAGAGATGGTACAGCAGGTAGGGCGATTATCTTGCATGTATCCTACCTGGGTTCAATTCCCAGCACCCCACACACTGCAAGGAGTGATCCTTAAACTCAGAGCCAGAAATACTATGAATACCACCATATATGTTACCAAAACTAACAGCAATAATTAAAATAATTATTATGATTTTACAGAAAGATAAAAATAAAGCTAGTTAACCAAAATCAAATAAATGAAAATAATATGATAGTAATGGATTCAAAAAGTTGGTCATTACAACAGAATAGATATACAATCTACAATAAGCTGTAGAAGGGAGAAACAGTTGCACTAGCATTACAGGGGTAAAGGAGGAAGATGTGGGATGCATACTGGGAACAGGGGTAGTGGGAGGACAACACTGGTGTTGGGAATGCTCATTGTCACTATGTGCCTCAAATATTACTGTGAAAAAATTGTAATTCACTTTGATCACAATAAAAAAAAGGAAAAAAAACGTTGGTCATTAGTCAATTGATATATTTAGCAAATCAGTTGACTTAGAGTAGATGCATAGATTTTTATGAGAAAGGCCCAGTGTTTTGATAGCTACCTAGAAGACATAGTTCCACAAAATCTCCAACTATGAAGAGTAATTTCCTCCTCTTCAAATAACTTATCACCTATATAAAAAAAGTATAAAACAGGATGATTTAATTGCTATGGACATTTTAATTTTTAAGAAAAGAAGCCTAAAAGGGTAAAAATGCTGAATGGTCAGTTGATATTAATATCAAAGGATTTGTAACTTCAACTATTCTCAGTAATCTTAAAAGTTCCATGTGAATTGCAAAACAGGAAAGAGATGTTGATTATCTCCAGCTGACAGCATGGGAGCCACTAATTCTTGGTTGTCCCAGAACTTGCTTTTAATAGTTTTTCTCTGTTGAAATAATATATTTCCCACCAGGAATAAGTCAGATATATCCCAAATATGTTTATGTTCCCAAATAATGAGATTTTGCAATTTAGTGCTTCAGCATCAGCACTGTAATACTTCCTCAATCTAAGTCCCTTGATTGTGCTAAGAAAATCTACTACAAATTTTTGAAAGAAGAATTTAGTACTTTGCTCTTGGTACATGAAAAAGTACACTTAGTTCATTATCTATAAATAACAAATTCACCCTGAATCAACTCTTAGTTGGTAAAATAAGGAATTTTATTATATGTAAAAGCTATCACAAGTTAAATCTTTGCATTTCTAGTTGAGTAAATTGGAGGCCCAGGTAGACTCCCAAGCAATACTCAGTAGGCCAAGGACCCTACTGGTAACTCTTAACCAACCAGCGGTTAAAAGGGCTCAAGAAAGCAGGGTATCCAAAAACAAATACAAACGAACAAAGAAGTTGGGGCTGGAGAGATAGAATGGAGGTAGGGCATTTGCCTTGCATATAGAAGGATGGTGGTTGGAATCTCAGCATACCATATGGTCCCCTGAGCCTGCTAGGAGCTACTTCTGAGCATAGAGCCAGTAGTAACCCCTGAGCACTTCCGGGTGTGACCCAAAAACAAAACAAAACAAGAAAAGAAAGCAGAGTATCTAGGTATAGGCCTAAATGCCTATACAATCACTCCAGCCCCTATTATGTCTTAAGACAAAAAAAAAAAAAAAAACAATAATTGTCATGTTCTTATAGAAAGAAATTATATGGTTAGTTATGCCTTATTTTGCCATTTTCAAGATTGGTGGGGAAAACAGTATGTTTTTCAGAAGAGCACAAACCAATCTAGGCATAAATTCAAATTTAAACTGGACATAATAAGTGACTAGAAAAAAATCAGGAACTCTTTCATTCAATTGTTTAGAACTCAACAACATTTGACAAAGAAAAAATATCACAATATCACGACTGGCAATTCTATTTAACACATAGCATCATATTATCATAAGTATTACTCTAGAATTAAAGTATATGTTGCTTTATTCTTTTTCTAATCACTAGATGAAGTCTTCAACTAGTTTCCAAATGTATAGAGGTTCTGCTAAAATAGAACTCACAGAATGCTCAGTGTCTCTTTTTGGAACATTTTCAAGCTCCATCCAGAATCCAGACTTAAGCATTTCTCCTCTGAATTTCCCAGCTTTACAAGGACAGCTAATAAATCATCTTTCCTTTTTACCTCTTATTAGAATCATACCTTCCTTCTAGAATCATCCTGCTTCCTCCCCATTAGCAACCTCTTACCAACACAAATATCATACATTCACATGTCTATGCACAAGTTCACATGCATGTCCACATACTCACACGCTCACATGTACACAAACAATACATGCTTACACACACAAACTCACAAACATCACATTTACTATATATCTCCTACAAAACAATGTCTAGATTTGACTCATTTTCTTCACACCAGCTCCAATAACAAGTACAAAATAGGAAATACAGCAAGTGTAGTTATTTCTATATATTTGCTTTTTATATATTGACTATATTTAGTATCTATTTTTCTTAAGGAAAAAACAGTTAAATTAGTGTCACCTAGTTCACACTTTAAAACTACTTCCTGCTAAACTCGTCTCCAAGAACTAATTTAATGTTGCAGAGCAGATGCTCAGCAGATTTGTAGCAAACAGATACCAGCTTCCATTGCCAAAAATATAAAATTATGATTGGCCAAATGATTGACCACACAGGCAAGGAATCTTTCTAAGTTCAGCATAACTAATAAGTCCTACTATAAGTCAGTATTCACAAAAGTTTTTTTATTTGCTTTATTATACAAAATCCATAGCTTATGAGACAAAGTAACATATGTTAACAAAAATGATTTGAGGTGGATGGTAAATATAAGGAGGGCATCATTCTGATAGCAGGCGTTTCGGGTTGATCAGATGGTGTGTTCGCATTTGGCCATTAGGGGGAGGCAGCCACTTGGGTAAGTAGAAACAACTCCATTGTGTAAACCTGCATTGGCCCTGAAGAACAACTGCTGACACATTGTAGTAGGGGGGGAATAAATCTAGGAAAAATAGGGTTCCTAGATGGTTGCATATTTTCTAAGTTTTCCACCTAGAATATTGCTCATTTGAATTATAACGATCATTGTATAGTTTGAACCAAAAAAAAGGAATAAAAAAATTGGGGGGTTCCATGTGTCTAGATCCACTTTACCTTCTGACAAGAATTTGCAGTGCTTCACCATGAGTTACGCACTTGATTTAGAATAGCATAAAATTAAATCGAATGGCTGATTCAACAGAAAGCACTTAAACAGAGGAACTAAGGATTCTAGCAAAAAATAAACACAGAAGGTGATTTTTTAAATGCTCATACTAAAGACTACAAAGAAACCAAATTTTCCAACTTTTGCAATGGAGACAGTTCTCTGGGTCCACCTCAGTTTAAAATAAGAGCCACAGATCTTATTTCCTCACTATCAAGTTATTCACTGGATTAGTCTCCTCTTCAAGATTCTTAGTGACTACAGACAAACAAAACAACAATCTTACTCAATGTGATAATAACCTAAAAGCTGGTAGTAAGTGAATTATTGAACTGTTCAACTAGTGTTTAGGAAGAAATATTATTCGCTTCATTCATAAGATAACTTTACAAGTCAGGTATAAAGTGAACCAAATATAATAAGAAATGCTATTTTTATTATAAAATATAGTATGTAATAATATAGAGAGACAATAAAGATGAGGGCTAGGAGGACCAGTACATGGCAGAAAGCTTGTGACAAAGAGCTAGGATTGCAGTTTGGGTAGTGAACAGTCCACTTTGACAATGATGTTGAAACTGATCACTCTGGATGAAAACGGGGTACTGAAAGTAGATAAAGGGATACACATGGTTCCCCAAACCATAGTGTCAAAAGGGGGGAGAGTGGTCTTGCCTGTGTTTGAATATTAAGATGGCAGAGAGACATTTTAAAGATTAAGACAGAAACCATATCATAGAGATTTTCAATTCAGAAAGCTCTGGGGTTTCAGAAAAGTTTGATATCTTGATCTGGTTCTATTAGTGTCTTCATCTGTAAAAACCCAGTTGCATCATTAAGAACTGTGTGTTTTCTAAGTTATACCATCTCACATACCGAAAGGATTTTTTGTTTAAAAGAAATGAAGTCCTGGAGGAGTCATTGTACTTACAACAGGTAAGGTGTTTGCTTTTTACATGGCCAACCCAGGCTTAATCTTATATATGGTCTCCTGAGCCCATCAGGAATAATTCCTGGGTGCAGAGCCAGGAATAACCCCCATGGATATCACTGAGTGTGGCCCAAAAACTAAAAAATAATTTTCTTATCATTTTAAATCTCTTTAATGCACACATGTCGTTCCTTAAGAAATAATACTGGCGGGCCCGGAGAGATAGCACAGTGGCGTTTGCCTTGCAAGCAGCCGATCCAGGACCAAAGGTGGTTGGTTCGCATCCCGGTGTCCCATATGGTCCCCCGTGCCTGCCAGGAGCTATTTCTGAGCAGACAGCCAGGAGTAACCCCTGAGCACTGCCGGGTGTGACCCAAAAACCAAAAAAAAAAAAAAAAAAAAAAAGAAATAATACTGGCAATAATAAATAAGAATACTTATCTGAGTTCTTTTCCTGATGATTTTTTCCATTCAAAATTAAAAGTGGGCTATATAAATCTTCTTCACTCACTATTTGATATGGATATATTCTGTTTTCTAGACAAGTTATTAGGAACAAATCATATAATTTGCTGTACATACTTACACAGTGGCTAAACTTTTGCCTCAAGCTGTAAAACTCTTCCACAAAGTTTACTTCCTTGGTATCTTTTGGAAGTTTACCAAAAACATCTTCCATGAAGAAGGATAGAAGTTGATCTTGGAATCTGCAATTTTTCTATAAATAAGATATAATAAATTGTATGAGGACCATAAAGAAATTTCATAATCTCCCTGCTTATTACTTAATGGCCATCTGGAAAAATTTAAATACAGAGAAACCAACAATTAGAAATAAAAAGAGAAATGAAGACCCTCTGGCTTACCATAAATAACTTTTTTGTTTTCTTTTTTAATAAACGTATCTGTTTAATGCGGTCTTTCTGCAATAAAAGAAAGAGATGTAAGCTTATTTTATACAGAATTACAAATCCCTGTTCAGTCATCCTTCTAAACAAAGACTTGTACTTACTGGAATTGTATCTTTGAACGATGGTGCCTTCATACGGAGGAAATCAACAGCTTTGGAAAGTGTTCCCTTTGGGTAACAAGTTTTGGCAAAGGAAGGTTGCTTGTTCTTGACAACAGCAAGAGACAAAGTGACTAACAGCAACCCAGACCTCAAAATGCAACTCACCCTCATTTCCCTCCACCCTCCTCTGGCTTCTCACAGCAGACAATGACTTGATGCATTGGTTAGATGAGAGGATAACCCACTTACTTTAACCTCAATGCTCCCTCTCCAATGAGATATTCTCAAAGCTATCTTACACTTTATATACAGAGAGATCATTCTATTTGTTCTATATTTTGGGTTTGCTTTATAACTTAAAAAAAAAGTTGGCCACATCATCTGTGTCATCAAGTTAAAACTCAAGTTTACAGGAAGGTTAGAGCCCACTTCATGGCCTCTTCACCCAGTCAAATTTCAGAACTTCAATTTCATATCATAACAGATTTTTATCATTTTAAAAGTCATGGCATGCCAATAAGAGCCTGATCTATAGGAGATAGTTCCATTATTTTTTAAAATAAATTTTATTGTGACCAAAGTGAATTACAAATTTTTCACAGTAACAGTAATATTTAAGGTGCATAGTGACAATAAATCAGGGCCATTTCCACCACAGTGCTGTCCTCCTTCCACCCCTATTCCCAGCATGCATCCTATATCTCCCTCTCTTGCCCCCCGGTCTGCTAGTGTTAACTGCTCCCTCTGTGTATAGTTTGTTGTAGATTGGGTATAGATTCTGTTGTCATTGCCTTTGGGTTTAGTGTTTGAGTCTGATCATCTTTTATTTCTACTCAATGTTCATATGACTGTTTGATCCTGTTGCCCTCCATTTTCCCCCCTTAATTCATGAGGCAGAACAAGATGATTCATGTTATGTGGTTCTGTTGGAAAAAGAAAAAAACATCTAGGAGTTCCTTCTAGAGTCTATAAATATCAATTTAAAAGAAGAAAAGGAAAAAAGAAAAAAAACAAAGACAAAAAATTTAAAAAGTGTTATTATTTTTTAATTGCCATGTGGATAAAATATATATTCTTTACTAAGAAGTAGCCTAGGAAAAATGTAAGTGAAGCATAGAATGTGCATCACTGGGAAACCTACTTTGGATCACATATAGATTTTATTTTTATTTTTTGCCAAGGTTTTGTCCTGGCTCCTCGACAATCCTCAAAAGTTATGCACCTGACGGGTCAGAGCGGTGGTGCAAGTGGTAGGGCGTTTGCTTTGCACGTGCTAACCTAGAATGGACTGCCGTTAGAACCCCCAGCATCCCATATGATCCCCCAAGCCAGGAGCAATTTCTGAGCACATAGCCAGGAGTAATCCCTGATCATCACCAGGTTTGACCCAAAAACAAAACGAACAAAAAAAGTTATACGCCTGAAACTGTTTTGAGACCCAAGAAAAAACATTTCCACTTGTTTTTCAAAAAAAAATTCTTAATTCCTCTAATCTATTCAATGTTTATTCAGAACTGACTGAACAATGGAATTAAGAACTTCATTGGTTTTCTATCATAGTTTTCCAAGTTCGTGTCTCAAATTTCTCACCCAAGTCTTAGACTTCAAGAAGAATCAAAATTTCTAGAGAAAATTGTGATCAACATTTTTATCTTTGAGTACTCAACACATTCCATGGTGCCTCATGTAAAGAAGTTCATACAGTATTCATTAAGAAAATATTTTCCTTCCTGCATCAGAAGCTGCTACTACTTTTTTTAATGTGTCCCATTGATAAATGTTTAGCAATCATAATCTGCCTATACAAAAGTAATATTCAAACTTGAAACCCTTAATGGTGGTTGCTGCCTTCACTTTTATTCTCAATTCTGTCCCAATTCTTCTCATAGCATAGTATGGCATGGCTTATATTAGGTAGCAGTCCCATTATTAATCATAGGAATCTGTGAAATTCTAAGTGAATTGATTTGAAGAACACATGCCTCATTTTCATCTTCATCTGAGCAGTTTTGCTGATTAAAAAAAAAAGAAAGAAAAGGGAAATGAGATTAAAACTATTCACAAAGAGCAGGAAAGCTAGCACAGTGGTAGGGCATTTACCTTCCATGCAGTCGACCTGGGAGGGACCCAATTCGATTCCAGGCACCTATGTGGTCCTCCAGACTACCGGGCCATTTCTGAGTGCAAAGCTAGTAGTAACTCCTGATCACCACTGGGTGTGGCCCAACAATCAATCAATCAATAAAGTTTAAAAAATAAAAGAAATGGACCCAGAGAGACAGCACAGCAGTGTTTGCCTTGCAAGCAGCCGATCCAGGACCAAAGGTGGTTGGTTCAAATCCCAGTGTCCCATATGGTCCCCCATGCCTGCCAGGAGCTATTTCTGAGCAGACAGCCAGGAGTAACCCCTGAGCAACGCCGGGTGTGGCCCAAAAACCAAAAATAAATAAATAAATAAATAAATAAATAAATAAATAAATAAATAAATAAATAAATAAATAAATAATAAAAGAAATAATAAAACTTCACAAAAGCTGCAACACAATGCAGTGAATAGGAGCATAAAGGTTTGTGAAATGTATGAAAATCCAAGAGAAGGAAGAATTAGTTTTATATGGAAGCAGTTTAGACAGGAAAAGAAAAGAGGAGGAGTTCAATTTGTAGAATAGATGACCTATATATTTCAATGCCTAGATTTGATCCCAAAGGAGCTCATGTTTATGCTCTATTATCCCACAACTTATACGAATTCATAACATCTGTATGTATAAAAATATGTGATATACTTATACATGCTCACATCTAATAAAGCAACTAAAAACAAATACAGACAGGGGTGGGGAAAAAGGGAGGGGGCCCTGGTGGTAGGAATGTCGCACTGGTGAAGAGGGGTGTTCTATTTATGACTGAAACCCAACTACAATCATTCTTGTCATCATGGTGCTTAAATAAAGATTTTATTAAAAAATAAAAAATAAAGGATGTTATAATCAGAATATTAAATGAACAACTATTCTGCTTTTTTATTTTGTTTTAATCTACTATTCAAAATTTCTTCGAAAGAATGAGTGTGAGGGACCAGAGAAACAAAACAGTGGGTAGGGCATTTGCCCAGAAAGTGGTGGATTCTGTTTTTATCCTCAGTATTCCACGTGGTTTCTGAATCCAGCCAAGAGTGATCCCTGAGGTCAGAGTCAAGGGAAAGCCCTGAGCACTGCTGGGTGTTGTTCAAAGAATACCTTTTTTTTTTTTAATTCGAAGAAGTGTGAATATTAGGTATCAAAAGTTAAAATGCCTCCTGGGGCATGGAAATAAGATAAACATCCTAAATTAGTGGCTATAGAATAATAAGAAATAAATTTCTTTATTGCCCACTAAGCTTACTAGTAGATAGCTTATTAATACAATTATAAAAGTGTGTAATTGAGATAATCATAAATAAAATGTTTGCCATGAAAGGGACACAAAAATTTCCAGGAGTTCTATACTAAATTTTTGAGAATTTAATTTGGGGATCCCTTTGTGAAGCAACACAATTTGCATGCAACTCAAATTGTTCATTGATCTGTTAAGCCAAAGTAGGTTCTGGTTGCCTTTAACCTCCGGCAGTCATATTTCTATAAATGTCTTATCACCATTCAAACCATCATGACCCAAGGGAAATGATACATTGCCTCTGTCAGCGGGAAAATTCCCCAGCTGGTAGATTTTTGTCTTGCAATATGAAAAAGAAATATGTAATCAATCTGGCAAAAAGAAAAATAAATAAATAAAAGCAACCCACAATTATTTCTCAATGCCACGGAGTTCATGAATATGAAAGGAAGAAGTCAAGATCATTGTTTACTTAGATAGGATTCTCAAAACAGCCCAGTATCTCTCTGCTTTAATCACTTCCTGCTTGGGGTAGGCCCAAGCACCAATGGACAACTTCAATCTGCCATCTGTTCCTATGAAGTAAACTGAAAAACAAGAATTGTTAAAAACCCAAGGGCTAGATATGTTTCCCATCTTTAATGGTATAAGAAGTGGCTTGGGTATTTTAAAGGGTCTTTCTTCTCAACCGAGGCTCAAGCAATTATTTATAGGTATGATAGATGTAACAGTTGGAAAAAAACAGTGCTCCATGCCAACAACACCAATGCTTGGAAAATGACCAAGAGAAACAAAATATAGAATAGCTACAGCATAATAGAACATCCATGACTAGCATTTCTGCTTTGGTTTACAGCCAACTCAAGAGAAATGTGCTCAATTCTTTATCATTTTAATCTAAGGCTGTCATTGATCACAGCCATTCTACACTTTTGTCAACAAATTTGTCTCAGGAGGGGCCATTAAAGAATCCAATCTGATTTCTAAGCTTGAATTGAGAACTATGTAAAGGATACTTTAAAAAATGGGTCCCCAAAACAGTTCCAAAGGGAAGTTCCAAAAGTGTCCTTTATATCATGAGAACTTTTAGAATAAGTCTATAATATTCTGGGAGAGTCTCAAAGACTATCCCGTGATCATCTAGATTTATGACTATTATAATATTAAAATTTTCTTATATAAAATGTTAAGATAATATTAACGAAATTTAGTCCTTAAACTCATTCACTACTTACTAGTTTTATGGTCTTAGGAAAATTATTTATAAATTGTAAGCTACAGTTTTTGTCATTATTTCAATTGGATCTACAATTATATCTACTTCAAGAATATTCTTGAGTAAAATATATATTAAGCAATATAAATATGATATTTCATAGAACAAAACCAAAAGAAATACTCTTAATATATTTATTTTTCTAGTTAGATACGTCTTAGTAAATTCAAGTGGCCAATCAAAATGTACAAACTTGATTACTTATAAAGCACAGGAATTAGTTTCTAGCATCTGGGAAGTCCAAGATCAGCACAAAATCATGGTCATATTCAGATTGGAGTTCTCTTCCAAGTGTCAGGTGCCAACTCTCACTATTGTTCACAAAATGGAGGAGTAAAGGGTCTCTCCAAGGTGCCTTAATCATGGAGACCAAATCACTTGCAAAGGTCATACTCTTATTATTGAAATGATCTGGTACCCACATATAAATATAAAGGAGAGTATAACTTATAAGGAGAACAAAGTATTTTTATTATATAGTAAAATACACTTGTAATACTCTAAAATAATCAAATCCATCTCAAACTTTCAAAGACTTTGAGAATTGGTAAAAAAAAATATGTGGAAAGAATGATGGGTGAACAATGTTATGACAATATTTCAAATATATACACAGGTATATAGGCATGAGTTGTCTAATTTATCACACAGAACAAAGAATTGCTAAGTGTACTATGTTGTCTTCTGGGTATCCAATGAGCAAAATGAGCTCACCCCATTCTGCAGATAAATATGGCATTTTGTAATGCCATTTATATCTGCTCTTTGATAGAAGGGTAGAAGCTGTTGAGATTCCTTAATTTCTAAGCCCCTTAGTTGACTCTAAGACATGCTTATTTTTTTCACACTTTAACATTTTTTCATTCATAATAGCATTTAATTTATAAATTTCCTGAGGGCAAAGGTCGCAGAAGCTTTGACAAAGATGGTTGCCTCAGAGACTGGGTTATTACAGCTTTGGAAAGAAAATGGACTACAAATGCCTGAGGTGGTGCTGCCTTTCATGGCATTTGGTTGTTGGCATTAACCACCTACTGGTGGGACCTGAGGGCCTGGTTCGAGTCTGGTCATTGCAGGAGGAGAGGAGTCCTTCATTCTCAGCCCCAGCCAGGGCCTCAGTGCTCCCTCAGTTTGCTTTTCTGGAGAAGAAACTTTCTCTTTGAATGATGTAAATAGTTTTGTCTTTCTACAACTTGGAAAATGTGGGGAACAGTTTGTTCTCCACCTGAGGGCAGGAATAAGGTGGAGTTGGGCCAGACTGGTTGTTATCCGCCAACATCTGGAGAGATGGCACAAGATCATTGATTTCTTCCAGAGCATCAAGAGCAAGCAAGGTGCAGTGAGTCTGTCCAGCAAGCCCAGCCCAAGCTCCATATGGGATCTGGGTCGCCTCAGTTGTGTTTTCTGCCACCTCATCTCCAGGATATGTTTCAATCATAATTTTTTTTTTCTCTCCATTGAAGACCAAAATATCCTTCAAGTCCCAAGCTTCCTCACTACATCATTTTTTTTCCTTTTGCCTTTTTTTTTTTTTCCTACCTCAATACTTGCCAAAGCAAAAACTTGGTCTCAGGAGCCAAAGTCTGTGGAGACTTTCTCAGCACCTGCATGTGCAGATGAGAGGCCTCCACCTCAGCCGTTAGCAAGAAGGGAAAGACATTCTGTCGCTCATGGCAGGCCATAACCACACAGCGCATGTGCTCCAGGCTACAGGGAAAGATGCTGTAACTCACAGCAGGCTACGCCCCCTCAGCCACACTGCGCCTGCGCCCCAAGCTACTGGGCAAGAGACTGTAACTCATAGCAGGCCACGCCCCTCTTCTCAGCCACACTGCGCGTGCGCCCCAAGCTATAGGGAAAGATACGGTACTCACAGCACACCACGCCCATCCACCCCCAGCCATACTACGCATGCGCACTGCTCTCCGAGCTGGTTGGTTACCAGATGGGACGAAGGATTCTAACGGTGTATAACGGCAATTCAAGGCTGTGCCCAGGACATGGTGAAAGGGTCTGCCCCGTCCTGTCTCCTTTGTCCTCTGTGCTGATTTGCAAGACTTAAGCAGGACTATGAACTAAACAATTCTAAGAGTCAATCCCATTGGAACACACAATTGATTTGGAGAAAGCTGCTCCAGGAGGGAAGAATTGAAGAACAGAAATCAGGATGTGCAGGAGGAAATCTGGAAATTGGTGGAGAGAAGTTGACTTCAATGGAGGGTCAGTGATAGGACTTTTTTCTTCCTGTGTCTTGATAAACAAGGCTCTGAACAGACACTTGTCCTTCAAATGCTCTGGAAATGCCAGCCATGTTGGCTTTTGGGGGACCAAGTCACCCCATTGTTCTTTGGACATTCCATCACACTCTGTCCTCCTCTGTTGTCATTCAAAATGTTCATAACTTTCCCTGCACCCGGTCTCACTGAGATGCACATCACAGATGGGCTGAGTTAAAGTGAGATTCAGACTGGCTACAGACTCTCGAAATCATAAATAGCAACACATTGTTATGTCTTGAATCCAGTAACTCCATATGAAGGCACCATTAGGAGTTTTTAGCATTTCATATGGAAGTTGTAAGCATTTCTGTTGGAAGTCCCCAGACCCTCCTCTGGTCCTACCAATGTATTGAAACTGAGTTTCCAGAGCTCTTGGAAGACATTGTTGCCCTCCTGTGTCACCAAGTAGTCTTCCCTAATTATCCCTATCAATTGCAGGAGGTTGTTAGGCGTTGGTTCAAAATCATGCTGCAACACTTTGATGGTTTACCTCACCACATCTCTCTCCAGCTTATCGCTCTGGGACTTTTTGAAGAGTATGGTCATTATTTCATTCACCTCTCTTTTAGACTCAAGACACCCCATACCACTGAGATGCAGGGCTCCTAAAAATTCATATACACACTCTGTGTCTTTGGTCAGTGACCAATAGTCACAGAAGAGTTGAATGGTGTCGGAGGCCTTGATGGACACCTCAATGAGAATGGTCTTCCTCTTGCTCATTTGCTGACTCAGATACAAATGCCTTAGGGCATAGGGGTCCACTGATTTGAGCACAGTTTGTATCACTTGTGCATCTTCAATATATTTTAGGCACAGTCTTAAGTATGACCCCTACGAATTAAGGTGCAACTATCCATAGTCCTACTAATGGTATGATACACAAAGTAGTTTTCCCTGATCATTTCTTATCAATTGCAGGAGGTTGTTACACAGTGCTTTGGGGCAGAGGGATCTTCTGTGCATCACCTGTGTTATCACCTGTGTATCCTCTTATATTTCAGGTCAACTCCTCTGAAGTAATGTGCAGTGAACCTTAGTTTTACTAATGGGTTGTGGCACCAAGTTGTCTTCCCTATGTAAGGACCAAGATTTTCTCCTAAATCCATGAAGACAAGCCCAAGTGTAATTTTCCACTCCTAGCTGAAAAGGGTCCCTTAACAATCACCACTGGGCCCTGAATAAGGTTGTTACCTATGTCAAGAAGTACTTGAGGAAGATTCCTCAGTATAAACAACAAATGGTGGGGGGGGGGAGGGAGAGTGTGAAGCCTAAGAAGGATAAGCTTGGGAAAACAGAGTATGACAAACTGCATTTGTTATGTGCTTTTAATATGCATGTTAAAAGCAGAACCTGCCCCTGCTGTTTTAAACAAATATTAAATCCCCATAATCTCCTTCTGGGGATTGCAACCTCCGTTGAGTATATACAGGATGCCGTCAAGGACAGGAGGTGCTGACCATCACAAGACTTTCAACAAGATATGTGACCCAACCCAGTGACACAAGATCTTCAAGATGAGTGTCCCAACACTATGACACATTGGTACCAGATACTGTACCCCCTCCTACTCAATTCTGAACTATAATAGTTCCCCTTTTCCTTGATCAGGGCTCTCTGGTCTTTGTCCAGAAGCCCCATCTAGCTAGAATTAATAAACCTGCCTTGCTATTTGCATTCATGCTGGATTTGGAGCTTTTATTTGAGGCAGTGAACTTATATGAACCCTAACAACTGATCATCTCAATTACTTGTTCCTGGGGTTGTTACTCATTCCCTGGGGGCATAGAGGTCCACTGATTTGAGTACAGTTTATATCAACTGTGAACCTTCTTCAGATGTGTCAGACAAAATTTTCTTATGAACCCTCTGAAGCAATGTGCAGCAATCCTTAGTACTATTAATGGTTGAGTGGCACAAACTAGTCTTTCCTGATCATCTCATCAATTGCAGCAGTGGGTTACACATTGCCTTGGGGTATCTGGGTTCACTGATTTGAGAACAGTTTGTATAATCTGTGCAACTTCTTCAGATATCACAGGCAGAGTCTTTAGTATGCAACCTCTGAAGTAAGGTGCAGTGATCCTTAGTTTTACTAATGTGTTGTTGGCAACGAGTAGTCTTCCCTGATCATTATCAATTGCAGGAGGTTGTTACTCATTGCCTTGGGCATAGAGGTCCATGGGTTTGAGCACACTTTGTATCACCTGTGGATCTTCTTCAGATATCTCTGACAGAGTCTTCATGATGTCCCCTCTAAAGTAATGAGCAGCGATTCTTAGTCCTACTAAGAATCCTACTAAGACTACTTGGTGGTAGTAGTAGTCTTTCCTGATCATCTCTATCAATTACAGGTTCTTACATGTGTCTTGGGGCAGAGGGATCTACTGATTTGAGCACAGTTTGTATCACCTGTACATCATCTTCAGCTGTCACAAGCAAAGTCTGCACTTCGACTGCTCTGAAATAATGTGCAGCTAAGCTTAGTCCCAATAATGGTTTGATTGCACCAAGTAATCTTCCCTGATCATCTCTATCAATTATAGGAGGTTGTCACACATTGGTTCAAGATCCTGCTGCAGCACTTTGATGGTTGACCACACCATCCTTCTCTGCAACTCATCCCTCTGGGGCCTGCTTGAAGAGTAAGGCCATGATCTCATCAACCTGGCTTTCAGATGTGAGACCCCTGGTTCCACTGAGCTGCAAGTTTCCTAAAAATTCATACACCACTCTCTGTCTTCTTTCAGTCACTTACAGTCACAGAATAGTTGAATGGTGTTAGAGGCCTTGATGTCCACCTCAATGAGAATGCTCTTCCTCTTGCTCATTCCCTGACACAGATACAAATGCCTTGGGGCATAGGGTCCCACTTATTTGAGTACAGTTTATATCACCTGTGCATCTTCAACTATCTCAGGTGGAGTTCTTAGTGTGACCTCTCTAAAGAAATTGCAGCAATATTTAGTCCTACTAATGGTTTGTTTGCATCAAGTAATCTTCCATGATCATCTCTAATCAACTACATGAGGTTTATACTGGTTGCTTTGAGGCGTAGGGATCCATTGATTTGAACAGAGTTTGTATCACCTGTGCATCTTCTTCAGATATCTCAGGCAGAGTCTTCAGTACACACCCTCTGAAATAATGTGCATTGATCCTTAGTCCTACTAATGATTTGGTGGTACCAAGTAACCTTCCCTGATAACATCTATCAATTGCAGGAGGTTGTTACACATTGGTTCAAGATCCTGCTGCAGCACTTTGATGGTTGGCCACATCACCTCTCTCTCCAGCTCTCCTACTGGGGCCTGATTGAAGACTAAGGCCATGACCTCTTCCAGATAACCTTCAGAGTTGAGACCCCTGGTTCCACTGAAATTTAGGGCTCCTAAAAATTCATACACACATTGTCTGTAGTTGAATGGTGTAAGAGACCTTGATGGCCACCTCAATGAGAATGTTCTTCATCTTGCCCATTCCCTGACTCATATACAACTGCCTTGGGGCACAGGGGTGCAATGATTTGAACACAGTTTGTGATCACCTGTGCATCTTCTTCAGGTATTTCAGGCAGAGTCTTCTGGTGACACTTCGGAATTAATGTGCAGCTATCCTTAGTCCTATTAAAGGTTTGGTGGCACTAAGTTGTTTTCCCTGATCATCTCTATCAATTGCAGGAGGTTGTTATACATTGCCATGGGGA
This sequence comes from Suncus etruscus, assembly GCF_024139225.1. NCBI lineage: Eukaryota > Metazoa > Chordata > Mammalia > Eulipotyphla > Soricidae > Suncus > Suncus etruscus. The sequence goes on from NC_064858.1 coordinate 97,803,299, forward strand.
AAAGGGGTCCATTAATTTGAGAACAGTTTGTACCAACTGTGCATCTTCTTCAGATATCTTTGCAGTCTTTAGAAAGACTCTCTGAAGCAATGTACAGCGATATTTAGCCCTAACTGACAGCAGGTAGTCTTCCCTGATTGCATCTATCAGTTTCAGGAGGTGTTACACATTGTCTTAGGGCAGAGGGGTCCACTGATTTGAGCACAGTTTGTATCACCTGTGCATCTTCTTCAGTTATCTCAGCTTCACTCTGACACCTCGAAGTAATGTGTAGCATTCCTTAGTCATAATAATGGTTTGCTGGCACCAACTTGTCTTCCCTGATAACATCTATAAATTACAGGAGGTTGTTACAAGTTGATTCAATGTCATGATGCAGCACTTTGATAGCTGACTACACAGCCACTCTCTCCAGCTCATACCTTTGGAGCCTGTTTGAAGAGTAAAGCCATGATATCATCCACGTGGTGTTCAGAGTCCAGACACCTGGTTCCTCTGAGATGCATGGCTCCTAAAAATTCATACATACACTGTCTTCAGTCAGGGACCAACAGTCACAGAGTAATTCAATCGTGTGAGAGGCCTTGATGGCCATCGAACTGAGAATGCTCTTCCTCTTCTTCATTCCTTGACTCAGATACAAATTCCTTGGGGGCATAAGGGTCCACTGATATGAGACAGTTTGTATCACCTGTGCATCTTCTTCAGGTATCTCAGAGTCTGCAGTACGCCCACTCTGAAGTAATGTATAGCGAGCCTTAGTCCTACTAATGGTTTGTTGGCACCAAGTAATCTTCCCTGATCAGATCTATTGCAGGTGGTTGTTATTGCCTTGAGACATGGGCTCCACTGACTTGAGTACATTTTATATCACCTGTATATCTTCTTCAGATATCTCAGGCAGAGTATTCATTACAACCACTCTAAAGTAAGGTGCAGCTATCCTTAGTCGTACTAATCATAGGATACAACATGTATCCTATCTTCCCTGACCATCTCTATCAATTGCAGGAGGTTATCCTGCCATGAGGCATAGGGGTCTACTGATTTAAGCACAGTTTGTATCACTTTTCCATCTCCTTCCAATGTCTCTGGCAGAGTCTTCAGGACAACCCCTCTGAAGTAATGTGAAGCTATTCTTAGTTTTAATAATAGGTTGTTGGCATCAAGTAGTCTTCCATGATCATAACTATCAATTGCAGGAGGATGTTACTCATTTTGGGAGGTAATATTCAGCGATACTTAGTCTTACACCTGGTGGTACAAAGTAATCTTCCATGAAATAATGTGCGGTGAATCTTAGTCATATTTATGATATATAGTGGCACCAAATAATCTTCCCTGATCATCTCTATCAATTTTATGACTTTGTCACACATTGGTTCAAGATCCTGCTGCAGCACTTTGATGGTTGATCACACCATCTCTCTCTCCTGCTCATCCCTTTGGGGCCTGTTTGAAGAGTAAGGCTATAATTTTATTGACCTGGCATTCGGAGATGAGACCCATTTCCAATGAACTGAGAGACAACACTGTCTTCAGCCAGGGACCAACAGTCACAGCGTAGTTGAATGGTGCGAGAGGCCTTGATTGCCAACTCATTGAGAATGCTCTTCCTCTTGCTCAAATGCTGACTCAGATACAAATGCCTTGGGGCACAGGGGTCCACTGATTTGAGCAGTTTATATCACCTGTGCATCTTCCTTATATACCTCAGGCAGGGACTTCAGTATGATCCCTCTGAAGTAAGTGCAGCGATCTTTAGTCTTAATAATGGTTTGGTGGCTCCAAGTAGTCTTCCCAGATCATGTCTATAAATTACATGTTGCCTTGGGGCATACATGTTGCCTTACATGTTGCCTTGGGGCATAGGGGTCCACTGATTTGAGCACAGTTTGTATCATATGTGCATCTTCTTCATATATAACAGGCAAAAACTTTAGAAGGATCCCTCTGAAATAATGTGCAGGGATCCTTAGATCTACTAGCGGTTTAATAAAAACACATAGTCTTTCGTGATCATCTCTATGAATTTCAGGAGGTAGTAACACATTACCTTGGGGAATATGGTTCCAGTGATTTGAGCACAGTTTGTTATACCTTTGCATATTCTTCAAATATTCAGGCAAAGTCTTCAGTATGACCCTTCTGAAATAATGTGCAGTGATCCTTTGTCCTACTAATGGTTTTCTGACACCAAGTATTCTTCCCTGATCATCTCTATCAATTGCAGAAGGTTGTTCCATATTGCCTTTTTGTATAGGTGTCCACTGATTTGAGTACAGTTTATTTTGCCTGTGCATCTTCTTCAGATATCTCAGGCTTAGTCTTTAGAACGACCCCTCTGAAATAATATGCAGCGATCCTCATTCCTACTAGTGGTTTGGTGGCACCAAGTAATCTTCCCTCATAACATCTATAAATTAAAGAAGGTTGTTATAAGTTGGTTCAGCTCCTGCTGCAGCACTTGGATGGTTGACCACACCAACTCACTCTGTAGCTAATCCCTGTTTGATGAGTAAGGCCATGATCACTTCCACCTGACCTTCAGAGTTGAGGCACCCGTTTCCACTGAGCTGCAGTGCTCTTAAAAATGCATACACACATTCTGTGTCTTTGATCAGGCACCAAAACTCACAGAATAGTTGAAAATTCTCAGGGCCCTTGATTGTCACCTCACTGAGAATGCTCTTCCTCTTGCGCACTTTCTGACCAAATACAAAATCCATTGGTCATAGGGGACCACTGCTTTAAGCAGAGTTTGTATCACCTGTGGATCTTCTTCAGATATCTCAGGCAGACTCTTCAGTGTGACACACTACACTAATGTGAAGTGATCCTTCGTCCTAATTTTGGTTTTTTGGTAACAAACCTTCCTTTATCATCACTATATATTATAAATGTCTTCCTTTATCGTCACTATAAATTGCAGGAGGTTATTATACATTGCGTGGGGCATAGGGTTCCATTCATTTAAGCACAGTTTCTTACACCTCTGCATCTTCTTCAGAATCTCAGAGAGAATCTTCACTACGATCACTCTGATAAAATGTGCAGTGATAGTCCTACTAATGGTGTGTTGGAACCATGTAGTCTTCCCTGATCATGGCTATTATTTCAGAAAGTAGTTACACATTGCCTTTGGGCATAGAAGTCCACTGTTTTGAGCACAGTTTGTATTACCTGTGCATCTTCTTCAGTGCTCTCAGAGTCTTCAGTAAGATCCCTCTAAAGTTCTACCATGAGCTCTAAACAGACTTTTCCACTAGAATTCCATACTAAACATATCCCAAAGGTGGAGAAAATTTCCACTACATAAGAAGATATTCAATAATTGGTAGGCCTATTGAGGGAATACATCTAAAGAAATATTCAAAGGAGGTATACATGTCCCCTTTGAGTCTTTTGAAATAGTCCGATGCGGGGTGTAAAAATCCGGAGCACAGCTTCAACCTGTGATATTCTTGTGGCGTCTAAACAAAGGCTTCCATCAGTCACATATTAGGAAATGTCTGAGCGGGGGACTCTCAGCAACCAAATCTGGTAGCAAGCAAAAATCCACAGTGAAGGGAGGTGGAGGAAAAGGAGCCACTGAGAGCAAATCAATAGCAGTAGAGTATCAGTTACTTGTCAGGCTGAGAATCTATTTTTTGTTATTTTTATACATATGTTTAAGATCCATGATTACAAACATGTTTGCAGTTGGGTTTCAGTTATATAAAAAAGAACATCCCCCTTCACCAATGCAACATTCCCACCATTAATGCCCCCTTTCCTCTCCTCCCCGAACCGTTGACTGCATTCAAGACAAGCATTCTATTTCTCTCACTACCATTGTCATGTTAGTTGTCAGTGTAGTCATTTCTCCAACTGAACTCACCACTCTGTGGTAAGCTTCATATCATGGGCCAGACCTTCCAAGCCCTCATCTCTATTGTCTCTGTGTATTATTACAATAATGTCTTTTACTTTTCTTAAACCCATAGAAGAGAGAGACTATTCTGTATCTATTTCTCTCCTTCTGACTTATTTCACTCAGTATAATAGATTTCATGTCCATCCATGTATAGGAAAATTTCATGACTTCATCTCTCCTGATGGCTGCATAATATTCCATTGTGTATATGTACTACAGTTTCTTTAACCATTCTTCTGTTGAAGGGCATCTCAATTGTTTCCAGATTATGGCTATTGTAAATAGTGATACAATAAATATAGGTATTCAGAAGGCATTTTTGTGTTGTGTTTTTGTGTTCCTAGTGTATATTCCTAGGAGTGTTATAGTTAGGTCATATGGGAGGTCAATTTCCAATTTTTTGAGGACTCTCTATATTGTTTTCCATAAAGGCTAAACAAGACAGCATTCTCACCAGCAGTGAATGAGAGTTGCTTTCTCCTCACATCCCTGCCAGCATTGATTGTTCTTACTTTTCATGATGTGTGCCAGTCTCTGTGGCGTGAGATGGTACTTCATTGTTGTATTGATTTGCATTTCTCTGATGATTAGTGATGTGGAGCATTTTTATGTGTCATTTGTATTTCTTCTTTGAGGAATTGTTTGTTAATTTCTTCTCCTGATTTTTTGATAGGATTATATTTTTCCTTTTTTATTATTCATCAGTGTTGTGTATGTAAATATTTTGGGGGATTACTATGTTGCTCACCCTAATCTGATTAGGTGATTGTGCCCTACCCTAGGGTGTGACCTGGCATTCTGCCCCCACCCTAGGGTAGGACCTGATTCTGCTTCCACCATTGGTTGGTATCTGATCTCCATCCCTCCATCAGTCAACCTCTTCAGGGGCTGTCCTGCTACACATCAGTATAATTTTATTGTTTTAAATAATATCTTTATTTAGAGTGGATAAAAAGAAAAATCTTAATTTAAGCACCTTGATTACAGTAGTTGAGTTTCAGTCATAAAAGGAGCACCCCCCCTTCACCAGTGCAACATCCCCATCACCAATGCCCCCATCTCACCTCTTTCCGCCCCCCTCCCTGTATTAGAGACAGGCATTATTTCTTGAGATAACTACTTGCCCTTTCATCTATGGAATCTTACAAGTACATTACTAAGTCACAACTCATATACAGCCTTGATTCATGTCTTCAAAGAACAAAACCCAATGGTAGTTCTGTTATTGGAGGACCCCTTCCAAAGACTATAATTAGTGACCTCTTGTCTAACACAGAAAAGAATTGCCTGAAAATACTTGCATACTGTCAAAGCAAAAGGCATTGGAAAAGGAGACTTAAAGGAATTCTTAATTGTTTTATTTGCATCTTCCTGATGATTAGTGGTGTGGAACATTTTTTCATGTGCCATTTGGCCGTCTGTATTTCCATTTTGAGTAAATGTCTGTTCATTTCTTCTCCCCATGTTTGGATAGGGTTAGATGACTTCTCTTCCTAAACTCTATCAGTGCCTGTGGCCCATAGTTTAGAGCTTTAAAAGGGTGATAGAATTCCAGAATATCTCTGATCCAATCAGATCTACTTGACTGTGCCCAGATGTGGTCTGATTTGGTTATTCCTATTTGCACACATATTCCGTAGTCTGGATGGGGATTTTTGGGAATATCAGCTTGACTTATTATGAAATATTGTACCCTCCTCTTTGGAATGCCTAATGGGTTCTCCCGGGCCAAATTTGACAACAGTTCAATCTAGTTTGCTAGTTCCATGTTCCATATAGGAATATTTTGAATATTTATGAAGTATAAAAGTTTATTTTTATCAAGGGTAGATGGTTTCTAATTAGTGTTTTCCTAACACTTCTTCTATGTTAGAAAGTACCTCTTCTACTGAATTTATAAATATTTTACATTAGGGGGCTAGAGAATTGGCATGGAGGTAGGACATTTGCCTTGTATGCAGAAGGATGGTGGTTTGAATCCCGGCATCCCATATGGTCCCCAGAACCTGCCGGGAGAGATTTCTGTGCATAGAGTCAGGAGTAACCCCTGAGCTCTGCTGGGTGTGACCCCCCAAAAATAAATAAATAACTATTTTACATTAGTCCAAGATATTGAAAGGAGTAGAAGAATAAATCTTTTTAAAAATATATTATAATAGAAACCAGAGAGAAAAAGTTATAACTATGAAGATTAACTGATCAGATACCTGTTGTTAACAATCTTTACATCTGTGTTCATTGAGGATATCAGCCTATAATTCTATTTTATTTTGTGGTGCCTCTGTCTGAGTGCAAAGTCAGAAGCTGAGACCTGAGCACAAGATGTAGCCCCCAAAAAATCAAGGGGAGAGGGTAAGGAAAGAAAGGAAGGAGGAAAGAAAAAAGATAGGAAAGGGAAAAAAGGAAAAAGAATGTTTGTAATGAAGGTCTAAAATGCATCCTTTCTGTCAAAATCTGTGAATCATGTGTCTACATCTTCAGCTCTGTGGTTTTTAAGAGTCAGCATAAGATTCTGAAAGGATATTCTGAAAAGATTCTGATTGAGAATTTGAACCACAATTTTCTGGTCACTAGTGATAAGACTTATTTCTTAAAAATTTCCCCTCCCACTCAGAACAAGTCAATCTCTTCAGTAAGCTAAAGGTCTCTTCTTCCTATCTTCAACCATTTTGTCTCTACTCACTCCGACTGCTGTCTCCAGATTCATCCTATTCTAGCTACAATAGCACTTGTTGCTTTAAAAACTAGGCAAGAAGTCTTATATCTCAGAGTCTTTCTACTTGCTTTGGCCTGAATGTTCTTCCCTAAGCATCTGTATAGCCAGATTTTCAAGTCTTTGCTAAATTCCATTTTTTGACAAGGTTTTTTCACAGCACCTATTATGGGCTGAATGATGCTTCATTCTTACCCGAAACTCATATTGAAGAACTGAGAATGTGACTAAATTTTTTGGGGGGGTTGTTTTTAAAAGACAATCAGTTCAAAAGAGGTCACAAGAGTGAGCCTTACTCCAGTGTGTCTGGTACACTTCTAAGAACATAATAGGCACAGATCATAGGAGGGAGACATAGAGGGAAAGAAACAATTTGCAAAGTACAGTGAGAGGCCACAAGAAGGAACAAACCCCAATGCAAAAGTTGATGCCAGATTTCCAGCATTTAGCATTGTAAGAGCCTTCATTTTTTTTCCAAATTAAGACACTAGTCTGTGGTACTTTGTTATAACAGTTTTAGCAAATGAATACGATATCCTACTTAGAATTATATCCACTTCCAACATTTGGTCAGTCAAGCAGTTTTCTGTTTTGTTTTTCTCCAAAGTCCTCATTATAATAAATGATATTTTTACCTATGCATTTTATTTACTGTTTCCTTTGACTAAAATCTAAACTGCCAAGGCAGGGGTTTTGTGTGTTTAGACTGTTTTGTCTGCTGTAATTTCAGTTCAAAATAGTGATTGGCGTATTGCTCTGTTCAAAAATCTGCTTCATTATCAGCTCTGCCTCAGCAGGATAACCACAGAATGCCCTGGGAGGTCAGAGAAGAGCAAAATACAACCAGGTCTTTGGGAGATGGAAGAAGAAACCTGGTGCTTACACAAGATAAACTTTGCTCTAGGAGTTTACCCTTGTCATCTCCTCAACCCACTTCTACGTTTTGTTGAGCAGCCACAATCAGTTCCTGAGCTGTTAACTTTGCTTTTGAGATAGATAAAACCTAGACTGGGCATCCCCTTCCTGCCTTCAGTGTTTCCTCTCTCCTTTGCATTTAAACCACAGCAGACATGTAGGAGGACCAGATCAATCGATCATCTCAGTTTGATGGAAGCTTCTTCAGCAGCACTTCACTGAATGGAGCTAGCAGCTCATTTTTTGCTCTCCTATTTTCTGTCATAACTTCCCACACACAACAGCTGTTCACTCTACTGTAGAACTACATACATCATTGTTTCTTTGTATTTAAAGTCTGAGTGCTCTCTAATGGCAGGGGTCAGCTAATAAGAGGTTTTTTATTCTCACAAACTTGTTTTGATATTTATGTCAACCAGATGTTCTGTTCTATATCCAGGAATTCGGGAGTGGGGTCAAATAGTAGAGTGTGTGAGGCCAGAGTGGTAGCACGGCAGGTAGGACGTTTGCCTTGCAAATGGCCAATCCAGATTCAATCTCTGACATAGCATGTGGTCCCATGAGTGGTCCCCCAGGAGTGATTTCTGAGCACAGAGCCAGAAATAACCCCTGAACACCATCAGGTGTGGACCAGAAACACCTGCCTCCAAAAAAGTACAGTGTCTTCAGGGGTGGAATCAAGAATTATATTGCTTACTTGCCTTGCATGCTACTAATCTTGGTTCTATCCAAGTACCACATAGATACCAAGCCCTACCAGAAGTGATCCATAAGCACAGAAACAGGAATAAGACATGAAAAAATCTCAAGTGTGGTCCATAAGCAAAACTAACACAAAAAACTAAACCAATGCATTTATTCTTTCCAAATATGAGGTAAAGATATACATTTGTATGTCTTGCATAATATATACATACGGGTGTATGTGTGTGATTATATATGTATATATGCGCACAAATTGTATCTTGCTGCTCGTAGCAGATAAGTAGTATCTTATGTATGTACACATACTGACATATATGTACATGCACAACATATTATCTCCAATATTTCAAGAAATATTCTACCATGTGAACAAAATAAATGAGAATTCTTACTCTCATAAAACTTAGGTTTAGTGAAAACTAGTTGTCATTCAGATTCCCTAGAACATAGGATTAAGAACACTTGCTTAGAGGAAGTATGAAATCACAGTACTACTTAGAATAGCAAGAATATGGAAACAACCCAAATATCTGAGAACAGATAAGTTGCTAAAAAAAAAAACTGGTACAGCTACACAATGGAATATTACACAGCTGTTAGAAAAATGAAGTCATGAAATATGCTTATGCATGGATGGCTGTGGAGAGCATTATGCTGAGTGAAATGAATCAGAGGGAGAGAGATAGGCATAGAATAATCTTTAATTATGGGGTATAAAAGTAAAAGATAGTATTGTAATAATATCCAGAGACAATAGAGAGGAGGGCCAGGAGGACCAGTCCATGGTAAGAAGCTTGTCACAAATAGTGGAGCAGTGCAATCAGGGCAGAGAAGGGGCCACTATGACATTAGTAGTTGGAACTGATCACTTTGAACAATAACTGGGTGTAGAATGGAAATTAAAGTGATATGAATGATATCCTTCATTAACAATAGTGCAAACCACAGTGTCTAAAAAGAAAAAAAAAGGGAGAGGGAGAGAGAGAGAGAGAGAGAGAGAGAGAGAAGAAGAGAGAGAGGAAGAGAAAGAGAGAGAGGAAGAGAAAGAGAGAGAGAGGAAGAGAAAGAGAGAGAGAGAGAGAGAGAGAGAGAGAGAGAGAGAGAGAGAGAGAGAGAGAGAGAGAGAGAGAGAAAAGCAAAATGCCAGCCCCAGAGTCAGGCAGAGGGAAGGGGGAGGAAAACTGGGGACATCGGTGGTGGAAAACGTTCATGGGTGAAGATGGCGACATTGTAAAATTAAAACTCAATCATGAGCAACTTTGTAATCACAATGTTTAAATTTTTAAAAATATAAAAAAAAATTAAAGAGGAAGCATGAAAGTGGAGGGAAAAGAAAATGAGGTCAAAAAGAACAGGCAGATTTATCAAGAATCTGACCAACGTTCTATGGGAACAGACAGTCCTTGAGCTGTGCAGGATGTTTCCAGACTGGTTATGCAGAAACCCTATGCCTTGAGTCTGACCAAGAGAAAGAGTGCAGAAGATGGACAAAGTATGCTACATGCCTTTTAGAAAGATGTTCTGAGGGGCCGGGCGATGGCGCTAAAGGTAAGGTGCCTGCCTTGCCTGCGCTAGCCTTGGACAGACCGCGGTTCGATCCCCCGATGTCCCATATGGTCCCCCAAGCCAGGAGCAACTTCTGAGCGCATAGCCAGGAGTAAGCCCTGAGCGTTACCGGGTGTGGCCCAAAAACCAAAAAAAAAAAAAAAAAAAGAAAAGAAAGATGTTCTGATAATGAGAACTCAACTTTTCACAGATAATTTGGGAATTATCTGATGCTGTTACCAGTGAAAGAGAAGGCCGGATTTTGTGTTCTATCCTACAGCACTTCAGCTTTGTTCAGAAAGGCAAAAGAAGCCATAAACAATAACTACAGAAGCAACTGAGAACAAGACTGACCAAGATAATAAGCACTTAATATATGATACAGAGGACCAGAGAATAGTGCAGCATGTAGGGCACTTGCATTAGATACAACCAATTCAGGTTTGATAACCACCATAAAGCATAATCTTCAAACCAACAATCTCCCCTACCAGTAATGATCCCTGAGCATTGATCCAGTAATAAGTCTTGTGCATGGCAGAACTAAATTTAAAAAAGTTAAGTAATACAGAGATTTATTTTCTATTGTAACTTTAAAAAACATTAAAAAAATAACGAGCAATATATAAATTCAAAATTCCTAACAAATATGCCACTTTGGTGGAGATTTCAAATGAAGATGGGAGAGGGGAAATCCTTGGACCTAGCTGACATACCTGTTAGATTTTCCTGTAAAATAAAGCTTCTTTGAGAAAATAAAAAATAATTTGCAAATGACTAGTATGTTTTCTGTGGCAACAGCACAAAAAATACCAATAAAACATTTACTGACTGGAATGAACTGAGCACAGAATCCTAGATGGGTCTAGGAAAAAAATTCACTGGAGAAAATAGTCATGATCTCAGAGAAAATAAACTCTAAGGAATACAGAACTACATACAAGTTCAGTGATTGTATGTAAGCAAGTGGTGCTTCCCTGCATGTGGGGGAGTAATGTGGGGTAAAAGCAGAAACTTAAAGAGCAAAGAGACTAGCAAGTCAATCTCAGGCATAAAATGCCAACTGAGGGTAAGAGGATGCTAAACACAATGAAGTTAAAAAATATTCTGTTTTATCCCAGCACTTGCCAAACCAAAAACAGACTCAAACTTTGTTAAGTCCAACCCAGTGGCTGGAACCAGTCATTGCTGCTGAACGGAGTCCTACCCAGTGATGTTGCAGTCAGCTCTGATGCTAGAGCTGATGTGGCCTTCCCCTGCTTGAGTCGATGTGGGTGACCCCACTTTGCACCCTCCTCCTACCTCCTACCCCTCACCCAAGCACACAGTATTGAGAATTTGGGTTTTTTATAAAATTCAGCACATACTATCTTTAACATTGGTTTTCTATCATTCTTTGGAGGCATTAGGTTGTAGAAAGTGTTAATGGGTATTAGCCTTCCAACTCAAGATGAAAGTTTAAGTACACCTGTCCATTCAATTGTTTTTATCATTTAATATCAGGGAGCAGAAAAATATCTGAGCTAAAAGTGTTAATTAAATGAGCTTCCTATTCAAAGTTCTATCAACAACTGAGCTTCCAGCAATTAGGAAAAAATCATAAGTATTAATGTTACCAGGGATAGGTTATGTGGTGAGTAGGGTGCTTTCCTTGCATGAAACCCACCCAGGTTCAATTCTTAGCATCCCATATGGCCCCCAATCCTGCCAGGAATTATTGCTGACTGCAGAGCCAGGAGTAATCCCTGAGCATTTCTAGATATCCATGTCAGTCCATTTATGTCCCATTTCAGTATTTGTCTTTTTCACAAGACTGAAAACTCCTTAATAGTGACATTGATTAGTGACATTCAATAATGTACCCAGCCCATTTTCATAGTCACTTGCATAAGGCTCATCATCTAAATAGTTCCTTATTAAAATGAATTTAACTGAACACATTATTGTAAAGATATCATTGAGTAAAGCAGCAACGTTATGTCACAAAACTCCTGGTAAATCATTTTGTCTAAAAAAATATAAAAACATTAGCAGTGATGAATAGATGAAAATGTTCCAGATGAACGAACAGCTCACAAAAGCAACTCACTGCAAGTGGGTCATAGGAAGCAACAGCACTTGCTAGTGAGGGCACAGTCGGTCATATTTTAGGTGGTACTGAAGTTAACCTGCATGCACATTGTGAAAGATGCAGATTTCAGATAATGACCCAGACACTTGAACCTTATACAAACCAGAAAAGGCTTGTGACCTAATAGCATATATAAGGTCATGCAAATTATACTTAGTAAGCATGTAAGATCAAATCTTCACAGTCCATAATCTCTAAACTCAACATTTCTCATTCTTAAAATGGGGAAGGTGGTACCAATTTGCCTTTTAGAATTAAAGCATTCCAAAAATATGGTACTTCTCAAAAATACTGAGAATTGAACTTTCATATGACCTAGCAATTCCACTTCTTGGTGTTTTTTAGAAGACATCTACTCCCAAAAAAGACACTTGTGCTCCTATATTCATTGCAGCACTATTCACAATAGCCAAAGTTTGGAAACAATCCAAGAACAGGTAGTTGAATTACAAATATATATATAATGGAATACTTGGTTAAAAGAAAAATTCTTTGTTAAAAAATTATGCATTTTCTCACTATCTGAAGAACACCATGAAGAACAAAGTTAGTCTAAATAAGTTAGTCTAAATAAGAGGGACAGATATAGAATTATTTCTCTTATATAAGGAACCTAAAAAATCATAGTAATGGAATAACAAAGGTAAAAGGCAACAGAATGTGAGAACTAGTCTACAAAACTAAGATTCCAATGTGGGGTGGGGGCAGATCAATAGTGGGTAGAGAACTAGTACAATGGTTAGGGAGCTTGCCTTGCATGTGGCCAACCCAGGTTCAATCACCAGCATCCTATATGGTCCCTGGAGCCCTCCAGGAGTTATTACCAAACACAGAGCCAGGAAGTAATTTCTGAGCACCTCCAGGTGTGGCCCAAAAGACCAAAAAAAAAAAAAAACCCCACCTAAGATTACAATGGTAGAAGAAAACAGACAGCAGACACTCTGATGGAAGGTGTGGTGTTAGAACATTGCAGTACAAATCATGGTAACTCCAATAAAAAAAAAACTTTAAATAAACTAAAATAAATAACTAAGTCATTCCATCTTCCCTGAAAATGGAACTTTCTAAATTAAATTTTAATGATATTCTAAAATGGAAAATAAAGTACAGGTTCCAAACTCCTTTCTTCCCCTTGTGTGTGATCTAGGGAGGTTTGTAATCTAGGGAGGTTTGCTCGGATTTGCCTTCCTCACAAATAGAAGCACTCCAGGCAGATTTCTCACATGTTTTGGGGGTTGTTTGTTTGTTTGTTTGGCCATACCCATTGATATTCAGGGATTACTCCTGGTTTTGTACTCAGAAATTACTACTCTCAGACTCAGAAATGCTGGGAATTGAACCCAAGTTGACCATATGTAAGGCAAGAGCTTTACCTCCTGTACTGGTCCCTCTCACAGGTGGTTTTTGAGCAGAAATCGCTTATGTGTTCATGATAATCAGTGATTTATGATTGAGTGGAAAAACACTTTCTGTACCAAACAAAATATTAAATACTTTAGCTTTTGCGAGTAATATATCGTATTTATCCCTCACCATACCACTTTTTTTCTTCTACTTTTTCTTCTCGTTTTCCCTTTCCTCATCTTTCTCTTGTTTCTCTTCCTACTCCTTTTTCATACCCTTATATAACAAGAAGAGAATTTAATGAGACTCCACATATAAGACATCACAGAAATAGGTTAGAGAATCAGAATTATTCAAGTGCAATAAATCTTCTATCCTCTAGATGTCAAGTTGGCTCAGTTTAAGCAAAATTTCCATTGTGTTCATTTGTGAAAGAAGGCAGAAAAAAGAGCCACAGAAAGGAGCAAGGGCATTCCAAATCAGAAAAAAAAAATTGCAAGACCATAGGTGCTTTTGAGAGTTTTTCCACATTTTTCTGGTTTTCCTTATGGAGATATTTGATGGGGCTGGGGGAGGCAGAATGAAGAAGGATCCTACCAATGATTCTTAGCAGATAGGGCCAAATATAGTTCTGCTCAGGCCCTGAGTACCTAGGATCATCTCAGCCACCCTAGTAGTGACTAGGGGCCTGCAGGGTTATTTTCAGTGATGGTCAAAGCCCTCTGGAATTAACCCCAAATGTGATGATGGGGATGAAACCAGTAACAGTTGCATTCAAGGCATGTACTCTAACTTCTGTGCTATTTCTCTGGACCCCCAAAATATAATTTGTTGTTTTCTGTTTTGTTTTTGGACACACCTGATGGTGCTCTAGGGTTACTCCTGGCTCTGTGCTCAAAAATCACTCCTGGCAGGCTCAGAGAACCATATGAGATGCTGGAGATCTGGATAGGTCACATGCAAGGCAAACACCCTATCACTGTGCTATCTCTCCAGCCCCAAATAAAATTTTATTAAAAAATAACAGAAGTTACTTTTTTTTTGCCTTGAGTACACAAGAACTATTCTAAAAGATAGAGCATATGTTAGTACCAAAAATTGTCGATAAATTTGTGACTATTGAAATCATTCCAAGTATCTTCTCTTACCAAGACAGTGCTAAAAAACTAGTAGTCAACCACAAAAAAGAAAACTGAAAAAAAATTTTTCAAACGTGGAGATTAAGCATGTTTCTAAATAACTACTGATTCGGGGAGAATATTAAAGCATATTTAAAAATATAGAGAGGTATATAATTAGAGACCAAGATAAAGGAGGTAACTTTTTTGTCTTCTAAGAGGAACAGCTAACAACCTAAAGGACATGGAAAGGGCTCCACAGTTCTGGATGAATTAAAGCACCTCCTGCACCTCAAAGACCAACACAAGCTAAAATAACAAGAACAGAATACCTCTAGTTTTACTGGAAACACATACAGTTTCTCTACATATTGATAGAGAACACAGTAAGGAACCGAGCCAGAGAGAGAGAGAGAGAGAGAGAGAGAGAGAGAGAGAGAGAGAGAGAGAGAAGAAATGTTAATCCAGGCTACACTCTACACACAAGGGGATAGCAGAAACAGTGTCCTTAGAATATACTCATCCCTTTTTAACCTCTCAGGATTGGTACAGATCTCATGAAATGTGCTGACAGTGAGACTCCCAAGTTCCAAATCTGAGATTCTATCTCTCTCATATGTGAGATTTGAACACAGCAAGAAAACAACAAGGGGCCAAAGACAACACAATGGGAGAAATGACTAAATAGTTGAGTTGATGAGAAGAGGGAGAAAAAGGGAAGGCTGTTGAGGTCCTTGGAGGATGGAGGCAAGAACACTGGTGATGGAAGTAATGTTAGAATATGTGTGTGTATATGAAGCTCACAACGAAGAGTGGTGAATGTTTAGGGAAATAACCACACTAACAACTAGCATGACAAAGTTAATGAATGAGAGAAGTAGAATGCCTGTCTCAAATACAGGCAAGGAAGGGTGCAGGAGGAAGGAGATTGGGGGCATCAGTAGAGGGAATGTTGCACTGATGAAGGGGGTTTTCTGTTTATGACTGAAACCTAACTACAATCATGCTTGTAATTATGATGCTTACATAAAGACTTTATAATTAAAAAAGAAAGAAACTATGGTACATATACACAATGGAATATTATGCAGCTGTCATGAGAGGAAAATAAAAAGAATATGTGGGGGGGGGCCAGAATGGTGGTGCAGCGGTAAGGCATTTGCCTGGCATGCATCTGACCTAGGACAGACCGAGGTTCCATCCCCTGGCAACCCATACGGTCCCCCCAGCCAGGAGCAATTTTTGAGTGCAGAGCCAGGAGTAACTCCTGAGCGTCACCAGGTGTGGCCCCCCCAAAACAAACAAACAAAAGAATATGTGTGTGAAGGCATCAATAGTATTGTAAACCACAGAACCTCAATAAAAGGGAAAAAGTTGAAGGGCAAAAGAGTTAATACAACAGGCAGGGTTCTTGCTTTGTATGTGGCTGGTCAAGTACTGATACTCAGAACTCATACATTCTTCTGAGCCCAGCCAGGAGTAATCCCTGAGCACAGAACCAGGAATAAGCCCTGAGTAAAACTTAGTGTTGCAAAAAGAAAAATATGAAGGAAGTCTACAGAATTAAAACTATGAACCAGGTCTCACTCCCCAAGAAGTGACTCAATAGCAACTGGATCCCTCCACACCCCTCCAACATTCTTCTGACACAGCAGCAGCAAATAGAAACCTCAATACTGATGTCAGCAAAGGTAAAAATAATTTAAAAATCCACAGCGCCACCTGATGAAAAATTAAAAGTACTTCAACTCTTTAAATTTTTAATCCAGAAGTAATTATTATTACTGTCATTGCTGTTATTATCTTAACAATATTACAGTTGAAAATGGGCATACAGAACAGTATGGGGGCATTTAGAGACCTCAAGGAAATATGACATCACAAGGAGACAACTCTTCTGAATCCAATCTCAAAGGTATGAAAGGTTACATCTCACTATTAGGCAAAGAGAAAGAAGAAAACTCATAAAAAATAAATTGATGTGTTTGTAAGTAAAATCATTAAATACATGGTTGACTTGAAACCTAATGTAAGAAAATAACAGTTTCAGAAGGTGAAGAGCTCCATAATTAGAGCCATAACATCAATGAAGGCTGTGAAAATAGAATTAACTGCAAGGATATCTTCATTATATGAAGATAGTAGTGGAAAAATTATTCAAAAATATAAGTTTGAGTTTGGGGTTTTTTTTATTGTTGTTTTTGTAATGCTCGGGGGTTACTCATGGCTCTGCACTCTGAAATGACTCCTACCTAGTAGGGCTAAGGGACCATATGTGATGCTAGGAATTGAAACTGGGTTGGCTAGGTGTAAGAAAATTCCCTACCAGCTATTCCTGGGTCCCCAGTACATTTTTAAGGAGAAATGTTATGATAAATACCTGACTCTATTAGAAAGATAACATAAGGCTAAAGAGTATTCCAAAGAGGAAAGAGTAACAAGATCAGGAAGCTAAACATCATGGTAAGTAAAACAAAAGAAAAATAAATGGGATAATTTCCCTTATCTGTGGTAAATAGAATAACTGGATTTAAAAAATACAATTTAGTAATGAGGGATGCCTGGGTCACATGTGACCTCAAAGTAGAGGGAGGACATAGAAAAAAGGAAATCAAGAAGGAAGAAAAATAATGAAGGAATAGCTATCAGAGGCCTCATGTACATTGGTAATGGGGGGTATGATGTGTACAGCTATATATCCAAAAAGCTGTCTTATCACCACCATAAACATTAAATTCAAACTACAACCACCAACCTTTAAAATGTTGGTAACTTGTCACTTTCCACCTATCAATATGGAAGGCTAGGTTGGGGGGAAGGAGTGTTTGGAGTGGAAAGAACTTGGGAACAGTGGTGAGTGGAAGAAAGTTGACACAGGTGGTGTAGAGCATTCTCCACCTTAAATTCATCAATAACTTTGTAATTAACGGTTCTTTAAATATAATGAAATGGAAATGATTAAAATAAAAGCTAAAACTAATAAGAGTATTTTTAATATTTTAATTAATAATAGCCTGAAAGGCACAGTGGAGGAGAAGAGAGGACATAGAGCCCAGTGTGAGTAGGACTGTGAGCAAAATTTCTTAGATCTCTACCAAAATAAAGCCACGGCAGAAAACAATTTCAGGACCTAACAGACACTCTTATAAAGATTGAATTCCAAGCCTATCCTATTTTATTTTTAAAAATTGTTTTTATTTAATTAAAGAACCGTGATTTATAAACTTATTGATAGCTGTGTTTTGTTTTAACACCAAGCCCTTTACCAGTGTCCACTCCCATCACCAGTGTTTTTATACTCCATCATCTTCCAACCCCCATCCTGACCCCCTGCCATCCACCTTGGCAAGGACATTACAAAGTAGATCTCATGTTTTCAGTATTGTGCAGTTTGTACTTTGGATTTATAGCCTATGCCAGTTTATCAAAGGCCCTGAAAACTATACTATCAAAACCTAGGCAGAGATTTATGACACTAGGTGGCACCAGGCAAAAAGATTTCCACCAAAAACTCTTCACCAAAGCCCTAGCTCTGCTCATTTATAACTAACCCTCCAGATGTATGGTCACTGGAAAGCCTGGGGTCTACACTGTAGGTCTGAAGAAAAATATCTAGGCTGAGAACTACAAAATTAAAGAATCACATCTGTGTCCTCTGTAGCTGGCTGACATCCTGGAGAAACATAAAAGCCCTCATAGCTTAATAAGTAAAAATAATATTACAAAAGGAATCTCCAATAGAGCCACATTACTGTAATCACCTTGTTCTGCCTCATAACTGGAGAGGGAAAAATGGTTGGTACCAAGACCAGACAGTTATATGTTCATTTGGAGGAAATAAAAAATAGAGCAGACTTGAATACCAAATCCAAAGTCATGACAACAGAATCAATACCCAATCTACAACAAGCTTTACAAGGGGGGAAAAGTTGCACTAGCATTACAGGAGGGGGGGGGTAAAGGAAGGAGATGTGGGATGCTGGGAACAGGGGTGAAGGGAGGACAACACTGGTGGTAGGAATGCCCCTCACTCATTGTCACCATGTGCCTTAAATATTACTGTAAAAGATTTGTAATTCACTTTGACCACAATAAAAGTAAAAAAAATAAATTAATTAATTAATATTACAAAAGGTTCTTCTAGCAACAATAAGTTCTCTAACCTCTGAGTCAATAAATTTGCAGACAGGGCTGGAGCAGAGGTGCAGCGGTCAGGTGTTTGCTTTGCATGTGGCTGACCCAGGATGAACCTAAGTTCAATTCCTGGCATCCCATATGGTCCCCCAAAAGGCAGAAGCAATTTCTGAGCACATAGCCAGGAGTAACCCCTGAGCATCACCAGGTGTGGCCCAAAATTCAAAAAAAAATTGTAGAAACCATAATGAGAAAGTTTAATGAGCTGAAAGAAACTATTGTACCATCAGTCAATAAAGCCAAAAGAAGGTGTGGAAATGAAATGACTTCTGTGATGAGAAGCGAAGAACTAAAAAATATGTAGTTGAAACAAAAAACTTAATAGAAGAGCTCAATAGCAATGAAAAAGCTGAGGAACAAATCAGAGATCTCATAAAGAAGATAAAGACACCATCAGTAAGACACAAGATGAAGAAAAATCTAAAAAGGCTTGAACACTTGAGAATTATAATATGAGTTCAAGAACGAGAAGGGCGCAGAAGCCATCTTGGGCCATATGGTTTCCAGCTGCCTGAGACTGGATTTCAACAGCGTTCCTCCCGGTGATCATGCCTGCTTCAGAGGTGTATGATCATATAGGTGGGACTTTGCATTTCTTTTATTTGAGAGTCAAAGGTCAACTTGGGTTCCATCCTCAGCAACTCCTATGATCTTCTGAGTCCTTCTATGAAAAATGAGGGGGTGGTAATGTTGTCAAAAGCTTTCTCTGAATATATTAATATGACCATATGATTTTTTTATCATTTTTTCTGGAGGGGTTCACATCCTGCAATGCTCAAAAGTTACACCTGGCTCTGTACTCAGAAATTATTCCTGGCTGTTCTTGGGGAACCATATAAAATTCTAGGATTGAAACCACATTGGCTGCATTAAAGGCAAGTGCCCTACCTGCTGTACTATCATTCATAAACTATATTACTTTTGTTGATATGTTGTGTTGATTCATTTACAAGAGGGAAAAAGGCAGCAAAAAATTGTAAAAGGCAAAACCCCACAAGATCTGGAAATATTTGCATTTTCCACATGATATTTCCTTTTAGTTAGTTAAAAATTCAAATTTCTTATCAGGGATTATATTACAAAATTCTGATGATCTGATATTATATCTCTCTATAAGAATTTAAAAATTTTTGCAAACCAAAATACTGTGCTAAGTTTGTTGTATTGAAGTACAAAAATAAAAAGAACTCATATTATTCTGATGCCCACAAATGCACTTGCCATGTTCAAACAAGAGCAGCTCCAGAGACTCACTCATTTCTCAAATGAAATGTAAACTGAGCCATGAAAGATCATGGGTACACTGACCCATGCAGTAGAATCTGGCCATCTCGGAAGGAGAGGACAGGCCAGATTTTTTGTCCTGCCAAAACCATGCCTACTACCTCCATCACCCAGAATCACTTTACCTGATGGCCCTGCCTCAACACCCCTCTATGATTCTCTTTGGGGACACCAATCTGACCAAACTTTAGGTAAGCCAGTTTAGGAGCTGATAACACCAGGGCTTAATGAAGTGCAGGCACCCTCCATACACACCCAAGTCTTCCTTCTTTCAATAGTCCTGGCAACTGAGTACACGTCCCTAAAAGCTGCAATATAAGTAACATTGCTTTCAATCTCTGAACAACTTCATTTGTTTGATGCTATCATACGTATAGAAACGCATTAATTTAACAGAATGGACAGCTAACAATAAGAGCTTACTAATATTCTGCCACTGTACTAATGACCCCATTAGAGATACAATAATTTTCACAGATGTGATTGCTACTGCACTTTTTCTTTCTTTTTTAAAAATTCTATTTCTTTTCTCTTTTTCTTTTCTATGTCTATGCTTTTACAATAACTTTACTCTCACTTATCTGAAAACAAATGTATTATGGGCAACTATGTCAACTATGTGAAGCATTTTCTTTAAATAAAGTAAAAAATCACTTCAGTAGTAAAAAAAAAAAAGTTGCAGCTGGTACAACTAGGTGTACTATCATTCTCAAATTCTCCCCAATGCCAGCATGTAAGTTGAATTCAGAAAGTCAGCATGTGAAACCTCAGTTTCAGCCAACATGCATATGTAGCCTCAGAGAGCCAGAATAAATATGCAATCTCAGAGACCAACTTGTTAGTACAACCTCAGAAATAAATACATATGTGCAATCTCAGAGAGCTAGCATATATATAACATATATATACATATATATATACAACTTCAGAGAGCCAGCATACATGTGCAGCTTCAGAGAGTCATCATGTATGTGTAGTCTCAGAGAGCTAGAATGCATGTGAAACCCTTAGAGAGTCAGCTGTGTGCAACCTCAAAGAGGCAACATGCATATGCCACCATGTTCATCACAACAGAACAGCAACCGCCAGCTCAAAGAAAATTATTAATGCATTTTGTGGTTATTTGTGTGTTATTTATACAAGCATACAAGTAAATTATTTTCTACCTCTGGGAAGAAGAATTAGGGGGCTAGGGGTAAATTGGAGACTTTGGTGGAATAGAGCCACATCGGTGGTAAGATTAGTGTTGAAATGTTAAATGCCTGAAACAATTGTATTATGAACTTTGTAAATAATGACATTTAACAGAATGGACAACTAACAACAAGGCTTAATAAAGCTTCTTCTATTATTTTTTGGGGGGTCACACCCGGCAGCCCTCAGGTGTCGCTCCTGGCTCTATGCTCAGAAATTGCTCCTGGCAAGCTCAGGGGACCATATGGGACTCTGGAATTCAAACCACCATACTTCTGCATGCAAGGCAAATGCCCTGCCCCTATGCTATCTCTCCGGCCCCTCTTCTATTGTATTAATGGCCTCGGTGGAGATAAAATAATTTTTGAAACTTGCTACTATACTCTTTCTTTTTCTTCCTTTAAAAAAAAACCTTCTCTTCCTTTTTCTTTTTCTTTTTTATTTCTATGGATTATTTTTTCAATAACTTTGCTTTCACTTATCTGGAAACAGACATATTATGGACAACTATGTCAAGCTATGTGATATATTTTCTTTAAATAAAGTTAAAAAATTTATTCTACTCAGAAAAAACTATTTATTGTCCTTAACTTGTTTATTTAAATAACAGACTCCTTGCAACTGTTTTGGGGTCAGTAAAAAACTGAAGATAGAATATGTAAGGCAGAGAATCCCAACAGAAATTAAAATCAAACTAGACAATGAAAAAGAATAAGATTTTGTTAGCTTTTGAGGTCCCAGAGTTGGAACCCATGGTCTCCCACATGTGTTCTACTATTGAGACATATCTCTGACCCTGATTTTTCAAACCATGGAAAGAGTTGAAAGCACACTGAAAGAATGAGTGTTATAGCTCAAGATTATATATAGCTGAAGTCTGACTGTTAAGGGCCAGAAATAATTGAGAATAATTTCCACAATCATAAAAAAAAATTTCTTGCAGAGAAGAGTACTGTGTGCAAGGAGCTGAAGTTTCTGGTAGGTTTCTAAAACTTTGGCTATACTTTCTATTTAGTCTCTTTTTAACTTTCTCCCACCAATTCAATGCAGTTAGAAGACAGCAATCAAGTAAGTACATGGAGCATATTTTAGAAATGAAAAGAAAAACTGACACCTAAAAGAGCAAATAATAACTTGGTTTATTTATTATTACTTGTTATGATGGGGATAGAGATATTAGTACAGTAGTAGAGTGCTTGTCTTGTGTACAACACACCTGAATTTGATTCCTGGCATAATGGTGCCCATAATGGTGTCTACCACCTACCTCCAGGAGTGATTTCTGTTGTGAAGAGCCAGGAGTAACTCCTGTGCATCAGCGAATGTGACCCCAAAACAAACAAAACTATATAAAATATTAACTGAATATGATTTGAAGGGTAGGAAGAAAAATAATCAGAAAAGTAACAGAACTTATAAGTTCTTATGTTATAGTTGACAGGTTTTATAGCTTTCATAAGGCATAGATTTATAATCATAAACTCTTTTTATTGCTGATTTTATTTTTCCTATATTCTTTGCCTGCATCTACATTGGACAAAGCTGTTCACCTGGTAAAGTGATTTAAACTGTAATTCCTATAGAATTTAACTTTTGAAGATTCTGTCTATTTTGAGATCAATAGTGCAATTTTCCATTGATGAGATTATTGAGCAATGCTTGAATCTTCTTAGTGTAATTAGTCCTTAAGGCCTAAAAATAATGCAATCTACTTTCATTGATTAGACTCACTTATCTCAATCTTCTTTTCTACCTGATTTTTTCAAAAGCAAAATGTCCTTGAAAGTAGATTTGAAAGCTGAAATTACTATTCCTGTAAGACAACTTCCAGCCTTTGGAATCATTTCATTTTCTTTGTTTGATGGGCACTTACAAAAATTTAAAACACAAGCCTTTCAGGACCAAATTGGACAAAAGACCTGTCAATGTGTTTCTAACTCCTGCAAGAAGCCCTGCATACTAGTAAGTGTGAAGAAAAACTAGAGGATAACTTTATCTATTAGAGATATGACCCAAATGAGGCTCTCATTTCCAAGGCAGCTAAAGCCAAGTGTTATACAAGTCACCGACTTGTTTTCTCTAATTCTACTCTCTGTTATTGCTATGCAGTCAGTTATCATCTCCTCTTTGGATTGTTCTTATTACTGTTATTTTTCTCTTGTTCCATGTTTATTTGACTTTCCACCTAATAGACACCTATTACTGTGATTTTTTCTCTTATTTCAGATTTATTTATTATTTATTTCCAACTAAGAGACACCTATTACTGTTTTTTTCCTCTTATTTCAGATTTATTTGACTTTCCACTTAATAGAGTAATATTCAAGAAATAACTTAAATGTTAGCGTCATTTGCCCATTTTTCTCTGTGTGAGTTTCAGTCATAAAATGCAAACACCCTTCACTGGTACACATTTCCCACCACTAATGTCTCCAGTTTCCTTTCTGCCTCCCTTCTATCCTGTCCCATGCCCAACTTTATGGCAGACATTTGCTTCCCTCTTCTCTCTATTTCTTTTCCTTTATTTATTTTATCACAATACTTTCCATATTCATCCATGGATGAATAAATTTCATGATATAGATCATGATATGGAGAGTAGTATTATGTTAAATCATATATATATATATATAGAGAGAGAGAGAGAATAATCACACTCATTAGTGAGATATAAAGGATAGTATGGTAAGAATATCCAAAGACAATAGAGTAATAGAGACTAGAGCCAGAAGTAATGGTTCATGGTAGGAAGCTTGCCACAAAGAGTGATGGAAGGTAGTTAGAGCAGGGAAGGAACCACTATGACAATGAAAGTTCGAAATTATTGCTCTGGACAAGAACCGAGTGATGAAAGGAGGTAAAGTGATATGTGTGATACACTTTCAGTAACAGTAGTGCAAACAACAATACCGAAAAGGAAAAAAGGAAGAGAAAATGAAGGAAAGTGTCTGCCATACAGGTAGTCTGGAGATGTGTGGAGGGAAACTGAGGACATTGGTGTGGTAAAATAGATTAGTGAAGGGATGGGTTTTAGAACATTGTATGATTGCAACTCAATCCTAAATAACTTTGTAACTATCTCATGGTGGTTCAACTAAAATATTTTATTAAAAAAGAATAAACCTGTGGCTTTCTATCTTGGGGGTGGTAAGAAATTTTTGATAACTGTCCAGTAACTTCTATGAAAGATTTGTGCAATATGTTGAAACTAGCAAAAATGAAATCTTCAAGGAATAACTCTTAAATGTTGGTATCATTTACCTATTTCTCTATATGGAATTTATTTCAGCACTATGTCTCTCTCTGCTTCCACCCTTGAGATTTCTTTTTTTTTATTTAAACAAATGTATTACATACATGATTGTGTTTGGTTTCAGTCATGTAAAGAACACCACCCATCACCAGTGCAACATTCCCATCACCAATGTCTCAAATCTCCCTCCTCCCCACCCAACCCCCACCTGTACTCTAGACAGGCTTTCTATTTCCCTCGTACATTCTCATTATTAGGATAGTTCGAAACTTAGTTATTTCTCTAACTAAACTCATCCCTATTTGTGGTGAGCTTCCTGAGGTGAGCTGTAACTTCCAGCTCTTTTCTCTTTTGTGTCTGAAAGTTATTATTGCAAGAATATCTTTCATTTTTCTTAAAACCCATAGATGAGTGAGACTATTCTGCATCTTTCTCTCTCTTTCTCTGACTTATTTCACTCAGCATAATAGATTCCATGTACATCCATGTATAGGAAAATTTCATGACTTCATCTCTCCTGACAGCTGCATAATATTCCATTGTGTATATGTACCACAGTTTCTTTAGCCATTCATCTGTTGAAGGGTATCTTGGCTGTTTCCAGAGTCTTGCTATGGTAAATAGTGCTGCAATGAATATAGGTGTAAGGAAGGGATTTTTGTATTGTATTTTTGTGTTCCTAGGGTATATTCCTATGAGTGGTATAGCTGGGTCGTATGGGAGCGCGATTTCCAGTTTTTGAAGGAATCTCCATATCACTTTCCATAAAGGTTGAACTAGACGGTATTCCCACCAGCAGTGGATAAGAGTTCCTTTCTCTCCACATCCCTGCCAACACTGCTTGTTCTTATTCTTTGTGATGTGTGCCAATCTCTGAGGTGTGAGGTGGTACCTCATAGTTGTTTTGATTTGCATCTCCCTGATGATTAGTGATTTGGAGCATTTTTTCATGTGTCTTTTGGCCATTTCTATTTCTTTTTTTATCAAAGTGACTGTTCATTTCTTTCCACCATTTTTTTATAGGATTAAATGTTTTTTTCTTGTAAAGTTCAGTCAGTGCCCTGTATATATTGGAGATTAGCCCCTTGTCTGATGGGTATTGGGTGAATAGTTTCTCCCACTCAGTGGGGGACTCTTATATCCTGGGCACTATTTTTTTTTGAGGTGCAGAAGCCTCTCAGTTTAATATATTCCCATCTGATAATCTCTGCTTTCACTTGCTTGGAGAGTGCAGTTTCCTCTTTGAAAATGCCTTTAGTCTCAATATCCTGGAGTGTTTTACCTACGTGTTGTTCTATATATCTTATGGTTTCAGGTCTGTTATCGAGGTCTTTCATCCATTTGGATTTAACCTTTGTACATGATGTTAGCTGGGGGTCTAAGTTCAATTTTTTGCAAGTGGCTAGCCAGTTGTGCCAACACCACTTGTTGAAGAGGCTTTTCCGGCTCCATTTAGGATTTCTTGCTCCTTTATCAAAACTTAGGTGATTGTATGTCTGGGGACCATTCTCTGAGTATTCAAGCTTATTCCACTGATCTGAGGGCCTGTCTTTATTCTAATACCATACTGTTTTGATAACTATTGCTTTGTAGTACAGTTTAAAGTTGGGGAAAGTAATTCCTCCCATATTCTTTTTCCCAATGATTGCTTTAGCTATTCTAGCTAAATTAATCTAGCTCATTGTTCCATATGAATTTCAAAAGTGCCTGATCCACTTCTTTGAAGAATGTCATGGGTATCTTTAGAGGGATCGCATTAAATCTGTACAGTGCTTTGGGGAGTATTGCCATTTTAATGATGTTAATCCTGCCAATTCATGAGCAGGGTATGTGCTTCCATTTATGCGTGTCCTCTCTTATTTCTTGGAGCAGAGATTTATAGTTTTCTTTGTATAGGTCCTTCACATTTTTTGTCAAGTTGATTCCAAGATATTTGAGTTTGTATGGCACTATTGTGAATGGGATTTTTTTTAATGTCCATTTCTTCCTTGTTACTATTGGTGTATAGAAAGGCCATTGATTTTTGTATGTTAATTTTGTAGCCTACCAGCTTGCTGTATGAGTCTATTGTTTCTAGAATCTTTTTCGTAGAGACTTTAGGGTTCTCTAAGTAGAGTATCATGTCATCTGCAAACAGCGAGAGCTTGACTTCTTCCTTTCCTATCTGGATTCCCTTGATATCCTTTTCTTGCCTAATCGCTATAGCAAGCACTTTCAGTGCTATGTTGAATAGGAGTGGTGAGAGAGGACAGCCTTGTCTTGTGCCAGAATTTAGAGGAAAGGCTTTCAGTTTTTATCCATTGAGGACAATATTTGCCTCTGGCTTGTGGTAGATGGCCTTAACTATATTGAGAAAGGTTCCTTTCATTCACATCTTGCTGAGAGTTTTGATCAAGAATGGTTGTTGGACCTTATCAAATGCTTTCTCTGCGTCTATTGATATGATCATGTGATTTCTATTTTTCTTGTTGTTGATGTTGTGTATTATGTTGATAGATGTACGAATGTTAAACCAGCCTTGCATTCCTGAGATGAAACCTACTTGATTATAGTGGATGATCTTCTTAATGAGGCATTGAATTCTATTTGCCAGGATTTTGTTGAGGATCTTTGCATCTGTATTCATCAGCAATATTGGTGTGTAATTTTCTTTTTCCATAGCATCTCTGTCTGGTTTAGGTATCAAGGTGATTTTAGCTTTATAAAAGCTATTTGGAAGTGTTCCTGTTTTTTTTTTTTTTTTCAATTTCATGAAAGAGTCTTGCCAGGATTGGTAGAAGTTCCTCTTGAAAGGTTTGAAAGAATTTATTAGTAAATCCATATGGACCTGGACTTTTGTTTTTGGGCAGACATTTGATTACTGTCTTAATTTTCTCAATAGTGATGGGTGTGTTTATATAGGCTACATCCTCTTCGTTCAACCATGGGAGATTATAAGAGTCCAAAAATTGATCCATTTCTTCCAGGTTTTCATTTTTAGTGGCATAAAGTTTCTCAAAGTAGTTTCTTATTGCCGTTTGGATCTCAACCATATCAGTAGTGATCTCTCCTTTTTTATTCCTAATATGAGTTATCAAGTTTCTCTCTCTTTGTTAATTTTCCCATTGGTCTATCAATCTTCTTTATTTTTTTAAAGAACCAACTTCTGCTTTCATTGATCTTTTGGATTGTTTTTTTGGGTTTCCACTTCATTAATTTCTGCTCTCAGCTTTGTTATTTCCTTCTCTCTCCCTATTTTTGGGTTCTTTTGCTGAGTATTTTCTAATTCTATGAGCTGCGTCATTAAGCTATTCAGGTATGCCCCTTCTTCTTCCCTGATGTGTGCTTGCAAAGCTAAAAATTTTCCTCTCAGTACCGCTTTTGCTGTGTCCCATAGTTTCTGATAGTTTGTGTTTCCATTGTCATTTGTTTCTAGGAAGGTTTTCATTTCCTCTTTGATTCCATCTCGGACCCACTGGTTATTCAGTATTAAGCTGTTTAACTTCCAGATATTAACATTTTTCTTCTGTGTCCCTTTGTGGTTCACATATAATTTCAGGGTCTTGTGGTCAGTGAAGGTAGCCTGCAAAATTTCTATCCTCTTGATATTATAAATGTATGTTTTATGTGCCAGCATGTAGTCTATCCTGGAGAATGTCCCATGTACATTGGAGAAGAATGTGTATCCAGGTTTCTGGGGATGGAGTGTCCTATATATATCCACTAGGCCTCTTTCTTCCATTTCTCTCCTCAGGTCTAGTATATTCTTGTTGGGTTTCAGTCTGGTTGACCTATCCAGTGTTGACAAAGCCGTGTTGAGGTCCCCCACAATTATTGTGTTTTTATTGATATTATTTTTCTGATTTGTCAACAGTTGTATTAAATATTTTGCTGGCCCCTCATTCGGTGCATATATGTTTAGGAGAGTGATTTCTTCCTGCTGTACATATTACTTGATTAATACAAAATGTCCATCTTTGTCCCTTACAACTTTCCTAAGTATAAAGTTTGCATCATCTAATATTAGTATGGCCACTCCAGCTTTTTTATGGGTGTGTTTGCTTGGATGATTTTCCTCCAGCCTTTTATTTTGAGTCTATGTTTGTTCTGACTATTCAGGTGTGTTTCTTGTAGGCAGCAGAAGTTGGATTTTTTTTTGATCCATTTAGCCACTCTGTGTCTCTTAACTGGTGCATTTAGTCCATTGACATTGAGAGAAAGAATTGTCCTGGGAGTTATTGCCATCTTTATATCGAAGTTTGGTGTGTCTATTGGTCAGTCTTATCTTAAAGTAGGCCATTCAGTTTTTCTTTTAAGAATGGTTTTGAGGGGCCGTGCGGTGGCGCTCGAGGTAAGGTGCCAGCCTTGCCTGCGCTGGCCTAGGACGGACCACGGTTCGATCCCTCAGTGTCCCATATGGTCCCCCAAGCCAGGAGCAACTTCTGAGCGCATAGCCAGGAGTAACCCCTGAGCATCACCGGGTGTGGCCCAAAAACCAAAAAAAAAAAAAAAAAAAAAGAATGGTTTCTGAGCTGTTGTTTGTCTGTGAAACCATGTATTGTTCCTTCAAACCTGAAAGTGAGTTTTGCTGGGTGCAGTATTCTAGGTGAAGCATTTATTTTATTGAGTTTTGTCACTATGTCCTACCACTGCCTTCTAGCCTTGAGTGTTTCCGGTGACAGGTCTGCAGTAAATCTCCAGGATATTCCCTTGAATGTAATTTCTCTTTTTGATCTTGCTGCTTTCAGAATTCTCTCTCTATCTGTGGGATTCATCATTGTGACTAGGATGTGTCTTGGGGTGTTTTTTGGGGGGTCTGTTTTAGTTGGTACTCTTTGGGCATGCAGGATTTGATCACATGTATTCATTAGCTCTGGTAGTTTCTCTTTAATGATGTTCTTGACCGTTGATTCTGGAGATTTTCTTCCTGGGTCTCTGGGACTCCAATAATTCTTAAGTTGTTTCTGTTGAGCTTATCATAGACTTCTATTTTCATCTGTTCCCGTTCTTTGAGTAATTTTTCCATTGTTTGATCATTTGATTTAAGGCTTTTTTCCAATTTCTTCTGCTGTATGGAAATGTTGTTCATCTCATCTTCCAGTGTACTAATTCTATCCTCAGCTTCTGTTAACCCATGGAAAAGCTCAACCATGTTTTTCTTTAATTCATCTACTGAGTTTTTCAGACCTGTTATTTGACCTGAAATTTCAGTTTGGAGTTTTCTCATTTCTATCTTCATATTCTCTTGATTCTTATTAGTGTTCTCTTCTATACTTTCTTTGAGTTCTTTGAACATCTTCCATATTGCGACTCTAAACTCCTTACCTGAGAGACTGACTAGTTGGTTGTTCATGTTCAAGTCATCAGAGTTGCCATCATCATTCTCTATGCCTGGCACTGGCCTGTGTTGTTTCCCCATTGTCACACTTGTATTGTGGGTTTTTCTACGTGTTGTGGTTGCATTCATGGGCCACACACAGGATGAAATCAGGCCGAAAATGGAGCACAGCACAGAAGACAGGCAGATAGGGGTGCTGGCATCTGAGTTCCAGCAGAGTTCAGCAGCTTCCCCTTTTTGGGCATGTAAGCTCACCTCCAGGGAAGGCTCCAGGGAAGGCTCCAGGGAAGGTGAGCCGTCTGCAGATGAGCCACACACAGGATGAAATCAGGCCGAAAATGGAGCACAGCACAGAAGACAGGCAGATAGGGGTGCTAGCACCTGATTTCCAGCAGAGTTCAGCGGCTTCCCCTTTCTGAGCTTGTAAAGTCAGCCATTTCTTACTCACTCACTTGCTTGCTGGGTAGCTTTAGAATGCAGTTTTTGGGGGGTTCGCTTCCCAGGGCTCTGAGGAGAGCTTCAAGAATTCAGAAAAGACAGACAGCACAGGACAGGGCTCCCTTGAGGTCCTCAGTTTCCTCAGAAGAAGCACAGCAGGGCAGAGACTCTGCTGGTAAAGCAATCAGCACTTCACCTGGCAGTCCCCACTTCTTACTCACTCACTCACTAGCTGGGTAGCTTCAGAATGCAGTTTTTGGGGGTTTGCTTCCCAGGGCTCTGAGGAGAGCTTCAAGGATTCAAAAAAGACAGAGAAGCACAGGACAGGGCTCCCTTCGGGTCCTCAGTTTCCTCAGAAGAAGCACAGCAGGGCGGAGACTCCGCAGGTGAAGCAGTCAGCACTTCACCTGGCAGTCCCCACAGTCAGCCATTTCTTACTCACTCACTCGCTTGCTGGGTAGCTTCAGAATGCAGCTTTTTGGGGTTTGCTTCCCAGGGCTCTGAGGAGAGCCTCAAGGATTCAGAAAAGACAGAGAAGCATAGGTCAGGGCTCCCTTGAGGTCCTCAGTTTCCTCCCCTTGAGATTTCTTAATGCTAAACTTCTCTAGCAGCTATGATTTCCCAAACTCAAAGGTTCCCTGTTACTACTTGCAGGGAGATTGGAAAACATCCTCCCCCTAAAAATCTTGTCAGAACTAAAGCCCCTCACAAAAGCAGTAGATTCCCAAATATCTCCCCAGTAGCATCACTTATTTTCTTTACCCTCTACTAGTAGAGTAGATGAATTGCTTTCAGTAGTCTCATCATTTCCCCCCCAGAAATACATGCTGAATAATTGCATGTTTGAAATACTTGGTTCTAAAAGGTCAACTAATCATAGTTATATAATGTCTCTTAACATGTACTGATTTTCATTTCTCACCTACAGAATAAAAATAGTTCCCTCATTGCTTAGTCAAAATTAAGTCAATTTTATGAGACTGTTGGACACTTATCAAATGGAAATTACTGTGATAATAATGACAGGGATTTTGACAACACTGGTAATATTTATAGAAACTCACAAAACCACAAAGTTTAGAGAAAAAAACTTTATTAAGGTAAAATAATCATTGTAGTTTCAGAACTACTATTATAATAGTAAACTTACATAAGAGTTTGCAGACTCATTAATAAATGGATATTAAAATAACATAAATAAAGTATTTTATAATCAAATTATAAATCAGATTATAAATCAATATAAATAGATAATAAATATAAAGTATTGTATTTGAAACTACATATTTTCTAGAATTCCTATATGAATCTTTATAAAATGTAATATAAATAGATTATAAATATAAAGTTTTGATTTTATAAATAAGGTTATCAGGGCTTTTCCCTAAAAAAACTTTTTGTAAAAATAAATAATTTTAATAGAAATTTCTGTGTATAAAATCCCAACTGTCCTAAAATGTTATCAATAAATATTCTTTTCTTTAACTAAGCAGGGGGTTAATTAGAATCTTCCCATGATTATGGAGGCTGGCTTCTTTTCTGTTGGCAAAGTAAAATTTTTGGTGATCTTCTTATGTTTCTTAGAGGCATGACACAGTTAAGTACTCATCTTCCAGCTTTGCTCTAATTAAAAGCATTTTGTGACCAGAAGTCCACGAAGTAAATTCAGTTCTCCAATTACTTTGATTTCTCCACTCTCTCCAAGCTGTGAAAATAAGAAATTTAAATTTAAGTATTTAGACTACCTATTTTTAAAAGGAACAAATTAAAGAAAGATTTCACAGGTAGGTAGGGAAATAAATTACATTTTAATATTTTGTAAAGAATTTATAATAATACACATTAGCAAGAATAGAACATGAAGGGCCAGAGCATTAATAAAACAGTTAGTATGCTTTTCTTGCATGTAGCTAACCTGAATTCAATACATGCCATGCCACCCTACATGGTATCCTGAATCCTGCCAGGAGTGATACTTGAGCACAGAGCCAGGACTAAAATAAAACTTGAGCATTGCTAGATGTAGCTCCCAAAACAAACAACAATAAAATAATAGAATTTTTTGCTGCATCCTAAAAGTTATGACTACCCAAATTAAGAGAGAACAAACTAACAGCAATTTTGGTTCACCTCACACCAATAAAACTGTTTAAAACCATTCTTCACCACCACCACCCACAAAGGACGGATTAGATCTGTCTGAAGTCTGGGAGACCCATGGCATTACTATGTGATAGGCATTGCCTAGCTCATGGTCCTGTGACTATCTGCAATAAATGAATTACTGAAACAATCCAGCTCAGATATCCTTGATTCAAAACCACACTTTTACCAATGCATTAGGGGCCTTTCTACCTCTTTTACAAAGAAAAAAAATTTTATTTTTCTGAGGAAAATACCAAATAAATCAGATCTAGTTGATCTTTTAATAAACAGTAAAATACATACCCTAACATCTTTTCTATTTTTTTCCTCTGAGTACTAAAAGATAAGTTTTCAAACCAGTGAGATATAGAGTCAAAATTTAAGTTCAAAGCATCCTCTAAATTAATCCTAGTCCATTAAATTTGCTCATTTAATTCAAGAAATAAAAAGGAACTCCTCGTTGCCCTTCATTCTTTGTTCTCCTTTCTCTTCCTGCTTTTTTTTAATCATTTAGATTTTTTCATATTTATTTTGACATTATGCCAAGGAGTATCTTTTGTGTGATGCACAAAGATGCCCAGAGCTATAAAGGAATCCCACCCTTTCTCTTTCTGACTGTTTAATTGTACCGTACTTGAACGCTAGAGCATCACTTTCACTGGTATCTAATCATACTTCTGATGTTTGTATGCCTCGCAGTTGCTGCTCTGAGCCATCCACCAGTGATCTTTTCCTCAAACAGACCACACGACGGTATTATTCACTATAGAGCTCAATACAAGCCTTGAGCAAATAGATATTCATTAAAAGGAGCCTTTGTGGAATGGCAAAGACTTAAAAAGAAAGGGGAGCAAGAGAAGAAGAGTTTTCCAGATTGGATGTCCATTTCACTAGTATAAATCTATGACTAATATTTTTCTTCCTTTTAAAACTGCATAAGAGAAATAGGGTATTTTTTGCTTTGACTTTTAGATTAGAATTAATAGTTTAGTTATTATAATAATATTATTAATAATTCCAGAAATTTATCCTTAATGATACTCCAGATCTTTTGTTGTTTTTACTTCTCTGCATTTATCTGTTCTGTGTTTATTCCTCCAAGATTAAATCATCAAATGAATAACTTGAAAAAGCATTTCAAATAAGTTTACCCTAAGCACTTTTTAATAAGCACTTTTTTTTCTTCCAATTATACAAGTTAGCAGAATCTTTACATTTCCCATAGAATTAGCATTATAATATGCATTATATTGAAAGGGGGCATTAGATTGGCTGGGATTCAAATGATCTGCATTCTAGTTCTGGCTTTATCACATGTCAGGACATGGGGTGGCAAGATTAGATGATCCAAATTGAGATCAATTCTAGAATTCTATAGTTTGAAAGATTTGGAAATGGATTGAAAATTGTACAGACACATTAATATAGACGTATACTCCAAAAATAATTGGTAAAGAAATTGAACAGAATATCACAATACAGGAAGAAAGTAAAGGGAAAAACATTTATCTCTTCTATTTACCATTTAGAATTAAAATTGATATTTATTATAGTACCTCTCGGACTGTGTCCTTCAGTTCTTGCACATTTCTCTGAATATTCTGATCATCTCTCTCGATATACTGCAAAATGGAACCAGAAGAGCTTTTTTAATATGTTATCCTGACACTTTAAAAAGCCTCCACGTTTCTAACTTAGGTATACTACAATTCACCTGGGACGTTAGTTTTTAGCAAGCTTGCCCACAATGACCTAGATTTCACCAGCAACCTACATTTTCTGAGCTTTTAAATTCTTTTTGGACACCCAAATCCTATCATTTCCTTTACATGGGACTTACCTCTCTTCACCTTCGGGAAATTTTTCTGAGCTTTATATGTATGGGATGAGTGTGTTGGTTTATGTGAATGAGGTCAAAAATAAAACCCTAACTAAAACTCAACAAAAATGTAAACTCAAAACAAGAAACATAGAGAAAACATCTATGTGAGCAATAAGGCTTCTTCAATAAATGCTAAGTTCCCTGCGTTCTTCCCTTTGCACTCAAACTTTTCTCATTGATTCAAACTCACGCACCTCTGATTTTGATGTCTGACTTAAAATAAAATTAATTTAGGCAGCATTCCTTGCCCATCAATCACAGAATATTAATCCTTCTCATTTTCTTTTTTTATAACTGCTTCCCCCATCAACTCATTCTTATTATACCCATTTTTTTCTTCTGGATGCTTTTCCTTAAAACTGTGGCACTTTCTATCTGGAGACATACTGAGTTGCTCTGTCCCCAAAACAAACTAGCATACCCTTGCCAATTCAGACACCATCTGTTACCACTACAAATTCACATTATGTCTGCAATTCCAAATAATTACTTAAAGTGTAATGCTAAGGTACCACCTGCTGTCAGCATAAAAGATCAATGAGGGTTAAGGTATAAAGTGCTATAAGTGGAAGAGATCAAGCAAAGTGGGTGTGATGCTGGGAGAAAAACTTACACAATGGTTCAGTTTGTGGTTAATCCTGATCAGGTAGGACAGCACTGTATCCATGTAGGGCTGGTATCTGTGAGAATGAAGGAGCAGTACCTCTTCAACGGTGAAGTTCAGGACTTGCTTCATCACGTAACAGTAATCAGTCGCCTAAAAATAAATCAACAGGAGTCACCCTCGGGGGCATTTAAAAGATCCAACCATCACTATGACCTCTCCCAATTAACGAAGATGGCATGCTGCCCAACTCATCACAATCAAGGCTTACATTCACTCCACGAAACAGCTGATGACGTCCAAATAGACGAACATCTGTGTTGTTATCTGCCAAGCTGGCCTGCAAGAGAAAATTTTCAGAGACTTAATATCTGCATCCCAAGAAAGCCAAAGAAAAGTCAAAGTCTATTTTGACTTATAAAATCTAAAGGACCTAGAGGATCATGTTTTCTCCTAGAGTGACCCTATGAAGTCTAAAGAAAAAATGTATGTGTGTGTTTTTAAATGCCCAGAGGAATACCTGGGGAAACGAATAGTCAGATGGCTACTGTGTGACTACCTTTTGACTAAAAGTCAATGCACAAATCCTAAAGACCAAATGCAAGATCTTGTAGTAAAACCAGATCTCTGAAGAAGTCTCTGAAACTATAGAGGACATGGAAGATGGTTTCTGATATGCAAGAGGAAATAAATGATGAGTTCCTAAAGCTCTTAGAAGTATCCTGAATCAACTTAAAGAACTATTTCTGTGACAAGTAGAAAAGAAACTGAAAGAGAGAAGAGTACCTCTTCAGCCAGCCTGAAGGTGTGGTTGGTAACCTGGGCCGATGGTAAGTCAGACTTGTCCAGTCTGCAATGAGGACCGATGGGCCATGCAGCTCCTCCCTGCACCCAAAGGGCAATGAGAAGGAGGCAGCTGGCAGTCATAACACCCTTAAGGAAAGAATTCGCAGGTCTCTGCAGAGTGGCCATGGTAGGTAATTCTAAATGGAGCTATTTGTGATGAAAAGGAGAACCTGGAAGCAAGAGTTCAAGAAGCAAAAACTTACATAAAGGTAGAAAGATTAAGAATCAAGAATTATTTACCCCTCAAAATCAGTTATATCAAGTTTGCTGAAGTACTTACTTTTTCGATGATTCTGGATGTGATAGAAAGGTAGAAGCTGCTGCTTTTATATTAGAGTTCCCTCCTTTTAAAAAAATTTTTGAACCACGTTATCACTAACCACTACTATTATTTTTCTGAGAACTCATCACCACGCAGCCCACAAATCCCCATACTTACCTGGGGGCATTTCCCTAAGCGTCATGTTAGGATGATGAAGTATACTTTTCACAGTTCAATTCCAGAAATTTTCTAAAGCCTACACATTTTTTTGTTTTTGTAGAATTGGGATTCAATATAATTTTTTTTTTAATCTGTGAGCAAACATTTAGGTCACAGTTTCATCTTTCTACTGGGTCTCAAAGATTTTTATCTCATTAGAGATGACCAGAAATAAAGACGTTATGTCCTATAGCCTCGTTTTTTGAGTAAAAAGATAATTACAGCTTAACTATAATCCCATTGAAATAATCAGTCATTTTTAAACTACTCTGAGCCCTGAAGATGTATTTTAAAAATAAATAAAAATTAATTTAAACATCATTTCCCTCCTATTCTTAGATTTTCTCATAGCAATTGTAACGCAAATGTATCCCAGACATTTTCCTTGAACAATATCAATTTATACTTGGAAATATTAATGTTGAAAAATATGATTATTATTTTTATGAACATGCAGCATCTTACTAGTGCTTATAATAATCTACCTCACATTTGATACAGCACACAATATTTCTCAAAAATAGTGTGACCTTTTGTATTATTTATAGATGTCTAAAGAAGTGAATAAAATGGTTTATCATTTCATAATAATTAAGTGACAGCATTTTAATTTGAAACTATTGAAATAAAGTAAATTTTTCATATCAACCTAAGATAAGACTGAAAATCTTTCCAAGGGCTGAAAGTGGGGATTATATTCAACAAACTATTCCTGGTGGAAGGAATGTAAATGTATAAGAATTTCCTTGATTAAATTTTTCCCCTTTTTACTTGTTATCTTGGAATTTCAAATAGAAGGCCAACGAATGATTATAGAACTGGGGCCAGAGAAAGGGAGAATGAATAAAGTGCTTGCCTTTCACACTGCCAACCTGGTTCCATCTCCTGCATACTTTATGGTTCCCCAAGCCTACCAGAAGTGATCCATGAGTGCAGAGCCAGGAGTAATCCCTGAGCACAGTCACTGTAACCAAACCACACAAACAAAAAAATCCAAATGACTGTAGAATCTTGAGCATTTTGTGAAATGATACAAACCAAGGTGAGGAACTATAGTGAAGAATTAAAACAGTAAGAGGACACCAAGTTTTGAGGAAAGATTGAATAATCAGGGGAAAGAAAGCAAAGGGGGAGCCTGGGAATAGTAAATTTAAAAAATGCAAACATTTGCTCAGTGTTGTTTAGGACCTCAGAAAAAGTAAATAAAACACTTTTTTTTTCATTTTTATTTAAAACTCTATATGCTTATATTTTCACATAAGATAACTAAACTATCAAATAAAATATTTTGGTGAATTATCTGAAACCTAAAATTTGAAGCATTAGTTATTTTTTTCTCATGGGGCAAAATGTTTTTAAACCATTAAATTAGCTTCACTTAAAGAGTCAGTGTCTTTTTTATCTATGTATCCTAACTCTTCAAAGACTTTTAAGACAAGCTCAATAAGAACATACTCAATGAATGGATAAAGAGATGTCTTATGTAACATAAATACATATCTTTTTTAAACCATTAATATAGTAATGTGCTTAAGTAGTAATATTAGCATGCAAGGAGATCATTTGGGCACTGCTTTTAAATTCTTAGAAAGTTGGAGTTTCACTCAGAATTACCTTGCAACTTCATTATTATTCTCTTATAGAAAGAAAACCTAGGAAATAAAAACATAAAGGCAGAAATTTTCAAATCAGTCTTTAATAGCAAAGAGTCATTCATGGAATGACCTTGGTAGACAATCATTAATTTAATAAATGCAGATCTTAGGGATCAGTTAATTTGATCCAAATATATTAAAGTAAAAATCTACTTTTGGATTTCTAAACAGTCATGCCAGACTCTAAAACAGATATTGAGAGATTATAGAGGTAATTTAAAACTGTGCCCATGAAATCTATGATACATTTTCAACAACAGGACACTCACCTTGTGTGTGTGCTGCCCTGGGTTTGAAAAACAAACCAACAAAAGAACTCCTGTTAAGTAACAACTGGAAATTGATATGTGCCAAATAACATCAATGTTCTAAATCTACAATATACTCCTTGTTTCCTTGTGAATTTCTAAGTCATTGTCACTTTTTGTATTCCATCTGCTTTTGATAGCAGGGTAATTAATGTTTACATCACAGAAAATGCTTGGGAGCCTTCCTGTTTCTTCAACTTTGTGGCAGAACCTTAAAAAGATTGGAAGTAGGTTCTCTTAAAAGGTTGGAAGAATTCACTGGTGAACCCATTTGGGCCTGGCTTTTTGGAGGGAGAGGCTTTTGATTAGCACTTTTATTTCCTCAATAGTAATTAATATATTCAGTTATCTTCTTAGTACAACCTTGGAATTAAACATAAGACTGAGGTGTAAATTAGTGCTTGAAATACTTAACAGGCCAGAAAAGAAAGAAATAACTTGGGAAGGTTATAGGAGTTAAAAGATGTACCCATTTCTTCTAGGTTTTCTTGTTTTGTAGCACAAATCATTTTATCAATGATGATCCTTTGAATTTCTATGATATCCATTCTAACATTTTCCCCTTTTATTTCTGTTTGGTTCATTAAAATGTTTTCTTTGTGATTCTTGCCAGTGGTTTGTCTATCTTGTTTATTTTTTTTTCAAAGAACCATCTCTTGATTTCATTAATCTTTTGGATTTTTTAAAATTCAAATTTGTTCATTTCTGCTCCATACATATGTTATTATTTTCTTCATTCTTTCTGCTTTCAGCTTTTTTTGTTGGTCCTCTTCCACTTTTCTAATCTGTGGGGATAGTTTATTTATGTGGGCCCTTTTTTGATTTCTTGCAATTTTTATGAGATTTCCTTTAACTACCATTTTTGTTGTGTCCCACAAGTTCTGGTAACTAGAATCCTTATTCTTGTGTGTTTAATATTATTTTTGTAATTTACAGAGACCAGGAGTAGCTTATAGAACCCCAACTAGCAAATGTGAAACCACTAGTTTCACCGCCTGTACCATCCCACCTGCCAAGTGTGACCCCAGCAACTTAGTTGCTTTAAATCCTCATTGCCAAAATAAAGTATGATCTCTGGCACACCACAATATAAGTGTTGGTGACCCCATAATCTCAGAAACAACAACAAAGAAGATGTGAAGTCAAAAATAAATTAATTAAAAATAACAAAATAAAATAAAACTAAAAAGCAATATTCAAGGTACATAAAAAATAGTCCTGGAATTTCATTACAACACTTGCCTTGCATGTAGATAACCTTGACTCAATTCCCAGGTGTGTGTGTGTGTGTATATAACTACAACACTATATATATATATATATATATATATATATATATATATATAGTGTCGTAGTTAAAATAGTAATTGTGTTGCTGCATTTTTAGAAAAGTTTGAAGTGGGCTTACTTTTGAGACAAAATATTGAATGTTCCTCTATATATTGATGAGAACTAGAATTTAAATTTTACTCATGTTATTTTATTAATTGTTTTTAGAGAAATTAGAAATTGCTATACACTTCAAAATAAATAGGGCAGGAATTCAACATAAAATTCAGGTACAAATGGAGTTTGGGATACTTAACAGGCCAGCAAAGAAAGAAATACAATAAATAATAAATCCATATATAAAAGTGAAATCATCTATTAGAATGAACAGTAGAAGTACGTGAATGAAAGAAGTAATATGTAACGGGTGCTTGGTTAGGTAAAACTAAGAGAAAAGAAGTCAAAATACTCATTAATCCCTTAATCATTCGTCCTTTAAGAGGGTACACCTGGTCATGCTCAGGGACTATTTCTGGCTCTACACTCAGGAGTTACTCCTGGCAGTGCTCAGATGACCATATGGGATGCCAAGGACCAAATTCAGGTCTGTTGGTGCCAAGAAAGTGCTTTTTTTTATTGTACTATCTCTTGAAAGACCAATCATTCATTCCTTCACTATAACATCAGTTTTATAAGAACACAAACTCTTTCTGGCACAATTCTTAAAAAGCAAAAGTCCTCAATAAGTTTTATTTGATAATTAAATAAATTATAAAAAGTGCCTTGAAAATATTGGAATTTCTGAGCATGTTATTTGGCATCCAGTGGATATTTAACAATCATTCTCTTAACTGAGGGGAAAGTGAATATTTATTGACAAAACAAACCTGATTACTTTCATCATTTTTCATATCTGTAGCCAGTCTTCAATGTAGAAAAGGCAAGAAGATGTATGCCCTCTTTACAGTGTTTATGACTCACCCAAAAACCCTTAGACTCATAGTGAAAAAGTCAAAACTTGAATTCAGGTCTTCTAATTCTTTCCAAAATTCTCAAACTGCTTTCTTTTCACATTCATTATTGAAGATCACTTTAGGACATACATTTGATAAAGGACAGTTATTTTGAGTTAAAGAACAGAGGTCCCATGTCAGTATAAGATTCACTGCATGTGATAGCAACACATAGTTATTAAGATAATGACCTCTCTATCCATTTAGATCTTAATCCAACTCTGCCTCTTATTAACTGGATAGTCATAGCCACTTATCTATTCCTCTTGTGTTTTGGGGAATGTAAGTTGATTAAAGTAAGGACCTGATTGTCCTCAAAGAATTTATTAACATAATGCATTATAATTAAATATTATTTAAACTATTATGATTTACAAAGTTATTCAGAGTTACGTTTTTTAGACATACAATATTTTAACACCAATCCCACCAGCAGAGTCCATTCCATAATCCATTTTTTTAACATTTTAAAATAAATTGCTGTGACTCAGGCACTGGACTCAGATACTAGGAACACACAATATATAAATTATTTTTCGCTTTTGTAGCAAACAGGGTAGAATTGAGAGGTTGGTTATTCAAAAACAAAAAAATAATTATTCTATATACCATCATACACAAAATAAAGTTTATATTAAATGACTAAAAGACAGAGCAGTGGAATTGCAATCACTCAATAGATATGTCTATATAGAAAATGACATTGAAGATATACTAGATGTTTTATGTTAAAGTTATACATTATAGGGGTCAGAATGATAACACAATGGTAGGACATTTGCCTCGCATGTGGCTGACCTGGGTTTAATCCTGGTATCCTATATAGTCCCCAGAGCCTGCCAAGAATGATTTCTGAATGCATAGCCAGGAGTAACCTCTGATCACTGCCAGAAGTGGCCAACCCT
This sequence comes from Suncus etruscus, assembly GCF_024139225.1. NCBI lineage: Eukaryota > Metazoa > Chordata > Mammalia > Eulipotyphla > Soricidae > Suncus > Suncus etruscus. The sequence goes on from NC_064858.1 coordinate 97,844,474, forward strand.
CCAAAAAATAAGATAAAATGTATATATTAGTATACAGATATTTAATTAGTAAAATAAATGTTTTTCTGGGAAGAGGAAACAGCAGAAGGTAAAATATGGTGACGGGGGTGGCAGAAGAGAAATAATTAGTTTTATTAAATGGAGTAAGCTTTAGAAGTGATGGAAAAGAAGGGTGAGTAAGGAAGATAGGAGCAATTTTTGAGCAAAGTCCACCAAAACAGTTCTGATTTACAATGATGGGTAATAGGAGCCATTACAAGCAGTTGAGCATCAAGGGAGCCATATAAAGCAATACCCTATAAAAATGTGCTGAGTATCTGAGGCATAAACTGGAGTGATAAAAACTGTCATTTCAGACTTCTTAGAAGCTTGTGATTGTGCACCAGGGATAGTTTAGCACTATTAGTAACAGAATAGTCAGTGGTATCTAAATACATTTGAGCCATCAATGGGTATGACTTATACTTTACCCAAGTTTTAGATTTTTACAAGTAATTTTTTTCAGTTGGTTAATTGAGGTGATTTAACTGGGGAAAAGTCAACTACTTGAGATGCTTTAGGAATTAGGGATTCTTAAAGAGTAGTCTCATCCAATGCTGGTGACCGTTTAAATATTTTGTCAAATATTTAAATGAGTTTTGGATCCGAAAGGAGCAAATTATGAACACCAAACAAATTAGAGACCCAAAAGTTTTTCATCCGGTCTTCAGAAATCACTCCTCTGGGGCCAGAGAGATAGCATGAAGGTAGGGCATTTGCCTTGCATGCAGAAGGATGGTGGTTCGAATCCCAGCATACCATATGAATTCCGGAGCCTGCTGGGTGTACACCAAAAACAAACAAACAAACAAACAAAAACAGAAATCACTCCTCATTTCCTGTTTAGTATAAGTTAGTGGGGGGTAGGGTGGGGGAACAAATGTAGTCAAGATCAAATACCTTTTCTAGAAAGCCTGTCTAGAGTACAGGCCGGTGTGGGGTGGGGAGGAAGGACACTTGGGATATTGGTCATGAGAATGTTGCATTGGTGAAGGATTTTATATATATGTATATATATATATATTACATATGTATATATATATTAAAAAATCCGAAAAAGAAAAGTTAAAGCTTCCCAATTCTTACCATAGGCTGTGTTCTTTACACTGACTATATAGAAAGAGGAGGTATAGTAAAATCACCCCATATACACCTCAACACAGGCCCTTTGCCTGGTCTGAAATTGTAAATTGGGGGACAAATAAAATAAAATAAAATAATAAAAAAAAGATCAAATACCCCTACCACAATGGGATGCTGAACTAAGGAGATTGCTTGAAGAAAGGGAATCCATGGATCATGGAGTTTTCCCTGATAGATTTGGCCAGAGAATCTAAGTTAAATAATGTTTAATGAAATGATTATTTGCTTTCAGTTGGATTTTTCACAACTTCATCCTGAGCAAAATCATGCGCTAAGAAAGATTAAAACGTCTCTTTACCTCATCAAGGTTCAGACAATACAGAATTCTGTCAGACTTTTTGGTACTTAGAAAAAAGGAAGACAATTTGATGACATCTATATAATTAGTAAAAATAAAAGAGAAAAGCCATTAACTTTTTAACAATTTTAATTATATTTAATTCAATAATTTTTTTTTAGTTTCCAGGGTCACCATCACGAAAAAGTAAGAGATGGTTCATTTGGAGCTTCTTTTTCTAATCTTTCTTTTCTCCATAAAACCAAGGTCAGATATTTGTATTAATTAATAAATATTGTTATTATTTAGGACAGTTTTTGTCTGAAATAAGTTAAGAATGCTTTAGGGAGTTTTATCTCTGAATTTCTAAACTATTTTAATTCACCATTAATTCTCCTCCCTACCTTCAATCTTTTTCCCCATTTTATTTTATATCGCAATAATCATCAATCACTAGAATTTATCTCATTTTATATTTGTAATAACCTTTCAAATTATGTTATTACAGTTCTATAAGTAAGAAATATGAAGTTCATAAAGGTGAAATAACCTTTTCCAGTCATACTGCTGCTACGCAATGACAATTCTGGACCTAATGAAAAGCTCTTCTATTTATCATGCTATCTCAGAATATGTCAATCTAAATGCACGCCTCTTTATAAGGTAAGGTTTCAGCCATGAGGAGCTCAAGAAAAGTAAATATTTGATCAGTAAAAGAGAGTCTCCTATTTTTTTTTTGTGAAGCTAAATGACTTCTCATTTCTGAGTTATTTAATGCCTTATGCTTGCTCCTCTCATAACCCATGTCAATCTCCACTGAATATTCTGGTTAATTCTCTGCTTCCCCAACTAATTGTAGATCTTTGTTAGGGCAAAGAACATAGAGGATCAATTTTTTATTACTTTGTGTGTGTCATATATAGCTGTGGTTCGAGCTTATTTCTCTGTGCTCAGGTGTTCCTCTTGGTAGTGTGTAGGGGACATTCCTGGTGGTGATAAGGAGAAGATATGCAGTTTCAGGCTGTTTTTTTCTTAATGCCTGGATTATCTTTCTGGCCATACAGCATCAATTTTTGCTTACTTATTACTACTGAAACTCTAGTAAATACTACAGTATTAATTCCAAAGATTCTCCTCTCATTCACCCTTCTTCTTTCCCTCCTACATCCTTCCCACTAACCAACTCAATAATAATTTAGTAACTAGTATCTAATGTCAATGGAGGCTCATCAATTTTAATAAAGATGCCATATTGAAGATTGAGAATTCAGAAACTGTGCATGTATGAGCAGAGTGAGAAATGTTTGTACTTCCACATCCATTTTTCATAACCCTAAAGCTGCTCTAAGAAAACAGCCTTTCATTTTTCTTAAAACCCATAGATGAGTGAGACTATTCTGCATTTTTCTCTCTCTCTCTGACTTATATCACTCAGCATAAGAGATTCCGTGTACATCCATGTATAGGAAAATTTCATGATTTCATCTCTCCTGACAGCTGCATAATATTCCATTGTGTATATGTACCACAGTTTCTTTAGCCATTCGTCTGTTGAAGGGCATCTTGGTTGTTTCCAGAGTCTTGCTATGGTAAATAGTGCTGCAATGAATATAGGTGTAAGGAAGGGGTTTTTGTATTGTATTTTTGTGTTCCTAGGGTATATTCCTAGGAGTGGTATAGCTGGATCATATGGGAGCTCGATTTCCAGTTATTGGAGGAATCTCCATATCGCTTTCCATAAAGGTTGAACTAGACGGCATTCCCACCAGCAGTGGATAAGAGTTCCTTTCTCTCCACATCCCCGCCAACACTGTTTATTCTCATTCTTTGTGATGTGTGCCATTCTCTGTGGTGTGAGGTGGTATCTCATCGTTGTTTTGATTTGCATCTCCCTGATGATTAGTGATGTGGAGCACTTTTTCATGTGTCTTTTGGCCATTTGTGTTTCTTCTTTGTCAAAGTGTCTGTTCATTTCTTCTCCCCATTTGAAAGACATTCTTGCAATAATAATTTTCAGACACAAAAGAGAAAAGAGCTGGAAGTTCCAGCTCACCTCAGGAAGCTCACCACAAAGAGTGATGAGTTTAGTTAGAGAAATAACTACATTTTGAACTGTCCTAATAATGAGAATGTATGAGGGAAATGGAGAGCCTGTTTAGAGTACAGGCGGCGGTCGGGTGGGGAGGAGAGAGACTTGGGACATTGGTGATGGGAATGTTGCACTGGTGATGGGTGGTGTTCTTTACATGACTGAAACCCAAACAACACAATCATGTATGTAATCAAGGTGTTTAAATAAAAATAAATAAATAAATAAAAAGAAAAAAAGAAAATAGCCTTTAAAAGAAAATAAGGGGTAAATAGACTGGTAAGAAAAGATTATGCAAGGTAGTTGTGTGCCTCTTAAGCATATATGTAGTTCTACTCTCTAACCCTGACACTCTGACTTTCTCATAACATCTAATTTCTGTGACCTCTTTAGAAATATTTGTGGTTGTGACTGACAAAACCATGATAGGTGCTTTTTCATGGCATCCCAGAATGTATGATCTTGGCATTAGTCTGGGTTGATTTCAGGGACTGTATCACATACTTACTGCCAGCTAGGGTTAGAATTGGGATTAGGGTGATTTAATCATTAATATGCTCTCCCAAAGCTATCAACAAATTTCTTTTAGAGACCCTCTGGGAATGTGTTCTAATATCATCCTTGCCATTGGGATTCCCCCGTAGTGGTTTCATATTCCTCTGTTGGTTTCATATTCTCGACAATGACTTAGAAAATGAGGAGAATTGGGGGAAAGAACTGGAAGCTAGCATCATTTTACCTCAAGAGCCACAAATGTTTCCTTCTTTCAGTTTTTTTGTACCCACAGACAGAACCAAGACTATACCTTGATCATATGAGATAATCCACTTTCCTAATATCTATGTTTGTCATACTGTGCTATTAGGTCATATATTTCACGAATTAGTGAAATTTCAGTTTTAAATGCAAAAACTTCAATCTTCATAATAATTTAATAGATCTGGAATTCCAATTAAAGTTCTTCCTAAAATCCTGGTTTATCCCAATCTTCCCATACATATTTCTAAAAGCCATTTCCCTTCACAAGTCAATTTCTTACAAAATCGCATTTAGAACAACTTCTTTGTGTCGATTTCTGAACGTAACTGGGCTTTATTATTCAGGAGGGAATTAATTTTTTAAAAAGATTTTTCTCAAAAAAAGATCTTTCTCTGATAGTTTAATTAGTAAGACCAACACAAAGAATAAGCTATTAGAAAACATTAAAAATAACAAAACAGATTTGACTTAAAGTATAATATTTTTTCAGATGAGGGTAAGAAATAGGTACAAATGTGAATTTCTTGTTGAAGATCATGGCATCTTGGGACTGGAGCAATAGTACAGTGGGTAGGGAACTTACCTTTCACACAGTTGGCCTGGGATCAATCCTCAGCAATCCATGTTTCCTCATGCACTAGCATCATTGGGTGGGTGCAAAAACAAATAAACTATATATTCTATTTTATTAATAAAGAGAATTAAATGATACTTAAAAGTTCCACATGAAACCAAAGAGTTATCACACTAGTTTTTAATTTCTGCTTTGAGAGGAAATATTGAAATGCATCTGAATGCAGTGGGTAAAATATTGCTTTGGTAGAACAACCCCAAACACCTCTTCAGATGTCCAGGTGCCAGATATAGAAAAAACAAATTAGGATCATTTGAAATTATTGAGACTCTATTTTGATAAAGAGTAAAAATAATATATAAACTGCATACTATTCTGAGTTGTCACTAACAGAAAATTAATAGAAAAACTAGTGACATTAGGGCCAGAGCAGTGGCACTAGAGGTAAGGTGTCTGCCTTGCAAGTGCTAGCCTAAGATGGACCTTGGGTCGATCCCCCAGTGTCCCATTATGGTCCACTCAAGCCAGGAGTGATTTCTAAGAGCATAGCCATGAGTAACCCCTGAGCGTCAACGGGTGCCCCCCCAAAAAAAACCTAGTGAAGTTAAATTTTCGGGGGGTCATACCTGGCAGCGCTCAGGGGTTACTCATGCCCCTATGCTCAGAAATCACCCCTGGCAGGCACCGGAGACCATATGGGATACCGGGATTCGAACCACTGTCCTTCTGCATGGAAGGCAAATGCCTTATCTCCATGCTATCTTGTCGGCCCCTGTGAAGTTAATTTTTATAATAAAAATAAATGTAAACCTAATAACCAGAGGTAGTATAAGATTTCAACCCTTTGTAAAAATACATATATCAATACTCTTAAATATATCAATATAACCTTTGTAAAATTATACTTCAATAAACCTAATTTTTAAAAAAGAAAGGGAGGAAGGAGAAAGGGAGGAAAAAAAGAAGAATAGAACTTGACAAGCATTGTCTCTGTGCCTTAAAATATCCATCTAATTAGACTCAGAAGACGGTGTTCATTAAGATAATGTCTTGACAAAAATTCTAATCTATTCATTTTCTACTTGATTATGCCTGGTAATATAATCGAATTTTTATGTCCACAGATAGCAATGGAATATGCATCTGCATGCTATGAACTTCTGTTACAGAGCTCATTTATTGAATATATTATTGTAATCTGTTTTCAATTGTAGATAGTTTATCATTATACCATAATGCTCATAATTTTATATTGCTTTTAGGAAAGGAAACTGGATGCTCAAGACCTTCTAGACAATATTTCATAGTCTAGTCTCCTCTTACAGTGCTCATTACCATATCACTTTGTTTTCTAGACTTGAAAATTATGTTGGTTTTTAAGAATGCTCTATACACAATCTAACCAGGAAGTCTTTCTTCATTAAAGTTTATCCTCACCAGTGATGATTGGCCTAGAAAATGGAAAATCTTTACATCTGACTTGCACGCTTTATAATTTTTAAGCCTTTCACCTGGGTAAGCTTTTTAACTGTAATCTATGGATTCATCCTCAGTGTCTGTCTATGTTTGTGTGTGAGTGTATGTGTTAACCATTTACTGTGTTTTAGGTAGTTTTTCTAACTCTTTTTCTTTAAAGATTATTTTCTTAGTACAGTTTTAGGGTCAGAGAAAAATGGAAAAGAAAATACAGACGTTTACTCTTACCTTAATTGCCACATGTACATAACTTCTGAACTTTTCCTTCACCACTACTACCAAACACACACACACACCTTTGTTACAACTGATGAACCTGCATTGACATGCAATGATCTCCCAAATACTGTAGGTTCTTATTACTAGATTACCTATCAGGAATCAGTATCAGGAAGCCTCTCCCAGTCACCCTGGACATAGCCAGAAATACTCAAACTTGTATCTTCACTATTTTGTACCTTTTTTGTACAAAGCTTTTGTACCAGCTATTCAACACATCGCCCCAGAGCATAACAACAAAAGTTTGTTGTCTTATCTATTGCAAATGGTCTGAGTCAGCAACATTCATATAACTATACTTCAGATGATGGGATACACTTGCTTATTTTTAAGAGGTTTTTTAATAAATAAATTATTTACTTAAATCACCATGCAGTTACAAAGTTGGTCATGACTGAATTTCTGTCTTCAGTGTACAATGCCCTTCACCAGTGATCATTTCCCACCACAGATGTCCCCATTTCCCACCTGCCCTTTCCATGCCCTTTCCTCTATGATCTGCATTTTCTCTGTTTGTCTCTCTCTCCCTCTTTTCCTTTTTATACACTGTAGTTTGCAATATTGTTACTAACGGGGTATCATACATATCACTTTATCTTCTTTCAGCACCCAATTCTTGTCCTGAGTCATCATTCCCAACTGTCATTGTCATAGTGCTTCCTTCTCTATCTTAAGTGCGCTCCACTGCTCTTTGTGACAAGTTTCCCACCATTGGCTGGTTTTCCTGACCCTCATCTCTATTGTCTTTTATATTAATACCATACTATTTTAATATCCCACAAATAACTGTGATATTATATGACTATTTTCTCCCTCTGACTCATTTCTTTCATCATGATATTCTCCATATTCATTCAGGCATAAGCAAATTTTATGGCTTTATTTTTTTCTAACAGCTGCTTAGTACTTCATTATGTAGATAAACCATAGTTACTTTATCTACTCATCTGTTCTCAAGCATTTGGGGTAGATCCAGATTCTGGCCTATTATGATAGTGCTATGATTAACATTGGAGTGCATATGCTTTAACTGCATTGTTTTTATTGTTTTTTAGGACCCTAGGGTATATTCCCAGGAGTGGTATTTCTGGGTCATATGGAAGTTCAATTTCTCATTTTTGAGGAATATCCATATTGTTTTCCCAAAGGCTGGACCAGTCAACATTCTCACTGGCAGTGAATGAGAAAATTTCTTTCTCTCCACATCAGGACTAACTCGGGTTGTTCATGTCCTTTGTGATGGTGTGTCATTCTCTATGGTGTGAGATGATATCTCATTGTTTTGCTTTGCAATCTCCCTGATGGTTAATTATGTGGAGCATTTTTTCATGTGCCTTTTGGCCATCTGTATTTCTTCTTTGAGAAAATTTCTATTCATCTCTTCTTCCCATTTTTGGATGAGGTTAGATTTTTTTTTCTTGTTAAACTCTACTAGTGTCTTACATATCTTAGATATTAACCCCTTTTCAGATGGGTATTGGGTGAATAGTTTCTCCCATTCTGTGGAAAGTCTGTTTTCTACTCACCATTTCCTTTGAGGTGCAGAAGCTTCTTGGTTTAATGTAGTCTCATTTGTTTATCTTTGCTTCCACTTGCTTAGTCAGTGATGTTTCATCCCCGAAGAGAACTATTCTTCAATGTAATGGAGAATTCTGCCTATATTTTCCTCTATGTACCTTATATTTTTAGGTCTGGCATCAAGGTCTTTAATCCATTTTGATTGGACTTTTGTGGATAACATAAAGAGAGTTCTGAGTTTATTTTTTTTCATGTACTTGACTAGTTTTCCAAATACCATTTAAGAATTGTTTTGTTCCACTTAGTATTTCTTGCCTCTTTATCAAAGTTTAATCATATACCTGAAGATTAGTCTCAGGATATTCGTCTATTTTATTGATCTGAGTGTCTGTCTTTATGCCAATACCATGCTGTTTTAATGAGTACTACTTTATAATTCAATTTGAAGTTGGGGAAAGTAATGCCTCCCCTCTTTTTTTTTTCTCAAGGCTTGCTTTAGCTGTTCATGGAGGTTAACTTTTCCATATAAATTTCAGACTTCTGTGATCTATTTGAAAATGATCACTTATAGGAATTGCACTAAATCTGTACATGACTTTGTGAAATATTGTCATTTTAATGATGTCAGTTCTCTGAATTATGAGCTGTTCTCATTTACTTGTGGGATTAATGTTTTAATATCTTTCTTCTCTTTTTATTATCTATATATAGAAAAGCCATGGATTTTGAGAAATAATTTTGTAGTCTGCCACTTTACCATCCAAATCTATGTTTCTAGAAGCTTTTTGGAAGAGTCTTTATAATTTTCTATAGTGTCATGTCATCAGTCAAGAGTGAGAGCTTGACTTCTTCCTTTCCTATCTAAATGTCATTGGTATCATTTTATTGCCTAATTGTTATGGCAAGTACATTGAGGAGAATATTGAATAGAAGTGGCAACATTTGGTAATCTTTCCTTGTGTCAGATCTTAGTGAAAAAGACTTTTCATATTTCCCATTGAGTATATTTGCCCCAGGTTTGTGATAAATGGATTTGACTATATTGAGGTAAAATCCTTCGATTCCCATCTTGTTGAGAGTTTTTATTATGAATTGGTGTTGGATCTTATCAAATGCTTTCTCTACATCTCTGATCATATAATATACATGCTATGATCATATAATTTTTACTTTTTTCTTTTATTTATATGATGTATTATGTTGATTGACTTGCATATATTAAGCCATCCTTGTATCTCTTGTATAAATACTACTGTGTGGCTCTTTTCCTACTTTTTTGTTGAGGGTCTTTGCATCTCTGATCATTAAGGATATCAGTAATTCTCATTTATATGGTCTGTTTTTGCTGTCAGGGTGATTGTTAACTTCATAGAAACTGTTTGGGAATGTTTCTGTTTGTTCAGTTTTCTGGATGAGCCTGAAAAGTATAGGCAGTAGGTCCTCTCTGAAAATATGAAAGAATCTGAAAATCCCAGGTTCTGGGATTTTGTTTTTTGAAAACTTTTGATAACCATTTCAGTTTCCTTGTTAGTGATATGTCTGTTCAGGTATGCAATACCATTTTGGCTCAGCGTTGGTAGGTTATAGGATTCCAAGAATTAATTCATTTCTTCTAGGTTCTCTCATTTTGTGCCATAAAGATTCTCAAAGTAATCTCTGATTAGCCTATAAATTTCTATACTATCTGTTGTGACACCCCCCCCTTTCATTTCTAATTTAGTTTACTAGGGTTCTCTTTCTCTTTATTTGTAAGTCTTGCTAATAGTTTATCAATCTTGTTTACTTTTTTTTTCAAAGAACCAACTCTTACTTTCATTTATCTTTTGGATTAATTTTTGGGTTTCTAGTTAATTTCTGCTCTAAATTAATTAACTAATTAATTAATTTCTGCTCAAAATTTTATTATTTTATTCCTCCTGCCTGCTTTCAGCTCATTTTGTAGGTTGTTTTCCAATATCTTAAGCTGTGCAATTAAGTTATTTATGTATTCCTTTCGTTCCTAATGCAAACTTGCAAAGCTATAACTTTTCCTATTAATATCGCTTTTGCTGTGTCTCATCTATTCTAATAATTTCTCATTTATTTCCAGGAATCTTTTTCTTTTCTTTTTTATTTCCTCTCTGACACACTGTTCAGTAATGAACTGTTTAATTTTCAGATGTTCAAGTTATTTCTCAGTTTTTGTTTGTAATTCACTTCTATTTTCAGTGTATTATCTGAGAAGAGAGTTTATGTAATTCCTATCCTTGTGATTTTATGGCCCAGCATGTGGTCTCTCTTGGAGAAAGTCTCATATGCATTGGAGAAGATTCTGTATTGAGCTTTAGGGGACAAAAAGCCCTATATATACTAACCTCTTCTCTTTCATTTTTTTTTCAAAGCTAGTTTGTCCTTGTTGAGTTTTAGCCTCATTAATCTATCAAGAGATAACAATAGTTGAAGTTTATTTTATAGTGCTGCAATCATACCTCTCTTAAAATATATTAGCAATTGTTTTAAGTATTTTTCTGGTCCCTGTGGGTACATATATGTTTAGGGGTATGATTTCTTCCTAATTTACAGATCCCTGATTATTAAGAAATGAACTCTGTCCCTTATAACTGTTTGCGGCTGAAGTCTGTGTCTGATATTAGTATGGCCACCCAGCCTTTTTAAGAGAATTATTTGCCTGAAAGATTGTCTTTCAACCTTTGACTTATAGTCCGTATTTGCTCTGAATCTTCAAATGTGTTTCTTGCAGGCAGCAGAATATTGGACTCAATTTTTGATCCATTTTGTTGTTCAGTATCTCTTAATTGGTGTCGTTAGTGAGACATGACTGTCCTGGAATTTTGTGCCATCATTTTGTAAAAGTTTATTGTGTTTGTGGGGTTTGCCATGCCTAATGTATCCCCTCCAATTTTTCTTTTAAAGTTGGTTTTGCATCTGTAAAAGTCCTAAGCTGTTTTTTTTTTAATGCATGAATCTATGTGTCTTACCTTCAAACCTGAATGAAAGTCTAGATGGGTAAAGTATTGTTGGTGAGTCATTCACTCTGAGTTTTTTTTACTATATTCTACTATATTGGGCCTAAGAAGGTTGTGTGTTATAAATTTGCTGTAAATATTGAGGAGTCTTCTTTGTATATAAGTTCCTTTTTTGACCTTACTGCTTCTAGTTTTCTGTCTCTAATTGTGGTTGTTGTGACTAGGATATGTCTTAGGTGTTTTTGTTTGGGTATCTTCTAGCTTGGGGAGCATCCAGGATGTGTGTACATGTACTCTTCAGCTGTGGGAAATTCTCAGCAATAATGTCTTTGACTGTTGCTTCTTTATAGGAGTTTTCCTCCTGGATCTCTGGCTCAATGATTCTTGTGTTATTTTTGTTGATTTTAGTTAAAAATTCTATTGTCATCTATTCATTTATTTTGTTTATTTTTTCCATCTTCTGATCATTTAATTTAAACGGTTTTTTTTTTTTTCATCATCTGCTGTTGTCTGAAAGTGTTATGCAGCTCATCATTAAGCTCTATCATTCTATCCTCAACTACTCTTACTCTGTTGTTGAGGCCTTTCAATGAGTTTTTTTTTTTTTTTTTGGTTTTTGGGCCACACCCAGGGGTGCTCAGGGGTTACCATATGGGACCATATGGTACAGGGGACCATGTGGGACACCGGGATTCGAACCAACCACCTTTGGTCCTGGATCGGCTGCTTGCAAGACAAACGCCATTGTGCTATCTCTCCGGGCCCGAGTTTTTCATTTTGCCTACCAAACTTTTCAATTGTCATTTGTTTGAAGTTTTCTCAACGATGCCCTCATATCCTCTTGAGTCTTACTAGTTGTCCATCACATGGTTTCTTTTAGTTTTTTGAACATTTCATCTCTAAAACTCTTACATTTGTTATAGAAATGTCTGATATTATTTGAGTCTTCAAAACTACATTTCTTATTCACTAATTATAGAAGGGATCTTCATTGCTTTCCCATAGTGACCTTTTGCTATTATTATTTTGCCCTGGGTACACTGATGGAGTAAAAATGGCTCTTCTGAGTCACAAAGAAGACCTGTTGCTGATCTGTCTGTCTTGGTTTCTTGGGGCTGTATTAAAGTACATTTCAATAGCTTTTTTTTAGTTATTGGTTAGTTGTTGGGTCACATCAGTTATACACTTTATGCTTGAGCTAAATGATTACTTATGCGGGGTCTCAAGTGGCCATATTTGGTGCCAGGGATCAAATCCACTTGGCAATATTCAACGCAAGCACCTTACTAACTGTACCTCCAGTCCCTCACAGAGGTTTGGTGTGGGGTTTTTTGTTTGTTTGTTTGTTTATTTTTGTTTCAACCCATATCAAGCACTTCTAGGATCATGTGATGTCAGAAATGGAACCCATGTCCCCTTATGCAAAGCATGCCTTTTAAGCCCAGTCTCTGGTCCACATGACTATTTTAGAGAGTGTTTCTACTCTGAAGACTTTTTTGAAGTAGAAGAGACTCCAGATTACACCTTTAAATAAAATCTTTCTCAGAACTTTCTACCCTTTTGCATAGAAAGACCAAGCATATGAAGTGAGGGAAATTGAAGAAAACTGGGAAGTGAAAACAGCTGACAAAAATTTATGAGCATCAAAGAGAAGAACAAGGTGGGGAAGATTATAGTCACAAGAACAGGTGAAAACAAGATAGAGAAGATTTAAAAGTAGGGAGGTCCCCAAATTTTCAGAGCATATAGATAAAGCGTAGCTACTGTATATTAGAAACAGTGTGAGTTACCTTGTTCTTCAAAGCCACATCACATTTTACTGCAATTTAGCTTGTGTAAGAATGTTTAAAAAAAAAAAGAATGTTTGCTTTCTTAATTATTATTGCCATAGTAGAAGGTATAAAAACAGAGTGATCCCTTTGCTTGGGCTGAGAGTTTCCCGGGCTACCTGAACTCTTGGTCCATGATAATAAAATTCTTTCTCTTCCACCCACTTTGGCTGCAATTTTGATTCTCTGACTTCCCCTAGCAATATAATGTAATGATGAACCAGGTGGGAAACAGCCCAAATGAGAGATGCTGAGCATATACAATGCCCTAAAATATGCCCCACTCTGTCACCCCCAATTCCACTGCTGGGTATGGCCATTTTTTTAGAAGAGCTTTACCTTTAACAGCTAGTACATATTCCTCCACATTTTGCTATAAATTATTTTATTGTATAGAAATAGAACTATGCCATACACAGCTTAGTATTTTTTTAAATATTCTTTAACTTAAATTGTATGTGCTTTGTTAAGTCTACATAACCAATATGGTGGGAAAAATAAAACACATTTTTCTCCTGATTTATCACTAAAGGAGGCTGGCAGGCAGGCATATAGGCTCCTTCCCAAGGCAAAGAATTCTTAAGACATAGGAAAAATTCTTGAGATAAAATAAAATCAAGAGATGGGATTTGAAGGAGTTACTATGTTTGTTTGTTTGTTTGTTTCTTATAAAATTCTGACCTGCTGTTGAGCATGTGATTTGTACCTGGCATCTAAGTCAGTACCATTATAGATCATATGTCTTGCCATAGAATCACTAAGCAGCCCAAACAGATTCCAGGACCTTGACATGGGGACTTTAAGAATGCCCAATCATTGGGGCCAGAGCAATATCATAGCGGGTACTTCATTTGCCTCACATGAGGCTGACCTGGATTTAGGTCTCTGGCATCCCATATGGTCCCCAAGCTTTCCAGGAGTGATTTCTGAACACAGAGCCAGGAGTAACTCCTGGACTCTGCCATCCCCAGGTGTGGCCCCAAACCAAATTCAAACAAATAAAAAGAATGCCCAGTCATGGAACCACAGAATCATGCCCAATTGGTGGACCTCTCGGGATACACATATATTCACATATTTGCATAGATTATTAGATTAAATTATTAGATAAATTAGATTAAATTATTAATTGATTATTAGATTAAGTCCCTTAGATTTCCAAAGGAAGCAAATCTCCACAGAAGATTTTCACTATTTCCTTCTTCCCTTCAGTTTTTCACTACAAAATCCCTTTGTGGTTGCCAATTAATGATGTCCCCTGATAACTTAGGTGACGTGAGAAGGAGATGGGCAGTAATATCAAGAAGAAAATATGCTACTTTCTTTCTTTCCACCTGTGGGTCACCCCAGAAATGGCTGGGTGAATCCAGAAGTATGAGCCTTTCTCTGGTAAGGAATCTAGTCAATCCTAGGCCTTTCCCAGGATTTTCAGATTAGTCGCCTTTCCTCATACAAAAGGATTTCAGGTGGAGTTGAGCAGTGAGGTAAAAACATTTATTTTGAAATTCTGAAAAGAGGAGGGAGAGGATAATTATGAGAATTCAGAGGCAGGGGTAAGCTTCAAGCACCACCAGGTGTAGCCCCAAAACAATAAAAGAAAAACAAAGACTGTGGGCAAGGAGAAATAGAGAAAAATGAAGCTGGAGAGAAAAATGAGTAAGATCCTATTGATTTTTTGGAGATAGCATTTTGACAGGAGGAACAAAATTAATTTTGGCAAGATTGAATGGAGAAATTGAGGTTAGGAGACAGTCCAGTAATGGTAAAAGAGTAATTTGAATAACTGCTATTGTTATAGAGTTAAATGAGAAAAGCAAAAATACATCAACAGGATTGAATGATGTCAACAGAACTTTGGACTGATGGAAATGAAAATATGTTAACTTCTTGAAGTTTTACTCAGACGGAAATAGTACAGCAGGCAGATGGGAGGAAGAGCAAATGGATATGGGTTTGCATTTCCCTGATAAAGACATTGAGAATCTTTCATGTGCCTATGGCTATTTAGTTATTTGGGGAAAGATTTCTACCTATTATAAAATCAATATTTTTATCTGATTTAAAAGGATTTGGTAGAGATCCTTTTCATTGTGCCGATATATTGTTTTCACTGTAGAAGCTTTTTAGTTGTATGTCAGAACATATATTTGGGGGGAGGTGTCGGGCCTATACCTGGAAGTGTTCAGAGATCACTCTTGAGAGAGAGTTATAGACCATGTGGTGCCAGAATTGAACCTGAGGCATCTGCATACATAGAATCACTTCAGTCTGTTAAATTGTTTCCCTGGCCTCCTCCCAGTCCCTTTTCTTTTAACAGTAAAATTTTCTGCGGTATTTTGGATTTTATCTAAGAATATGTATTACTTTTGTTAACAGATAATTAGAAGAAATAATTGTAATGTTTATAAGGTCTACCACTTTAAAAACTATACACTGTTACATTGGTGAGTCATCAATCAACATGTAGAACAAATTTTGTAAGGGGAGAGACCTCTCACAAAGAAATAACCACTAATATTTTCTTCAAACCTAGGACCTAGAGGGAAAAAGAAGAAAGATGGAATTACTATTGCAAATTGAGAGAAAGAAAAGGTTGTAGGATAAGAGAGAAAAACATTCTTAAAATTGCTGGAATGACCAGAGGTCTGACTGAGACAACGGCAACTGAACGGGTCTTTCAGAAACATAACGAAAGACTTTATCTCAGGCTCCATCCTAGGAGAAACATAATGACCAAGACCACCAACTACAGAAGATGGATTTAAACGACACTGAAGAAGCAGAACTGCTAGAATCACAAAGAAAGACTTCATCATAAGCTCCATTCCTTGAGCTGCACAGCCACCAAGATCTCTAGATACAGAGGTCTGATTTTACCATCCAAGACGAAGCAGAAGTCTTCCATACACCACGAAAGCAACAAGGGGAGAGTAAATGATCATGCAAGGAGTCTATAGTTAATCCCATGACAGTATACTTCAGGGGGGTAGAAACCCTGTATCTCCTAGGCCAAGGGAATTCCCTCTATAATATCCCCAATAGTTACTGTGCCTATGCAGAGGGGAAAGGGGAAAAAAAAGCACAAAACAATCATTTTTCCACGTATTTATTTATCGATTGATCGATTTTTGATGTCTTTATATTAGTGTAGATTTTGAAGTTGATGTCTCCAATATTATTTTATTTTATCTTATCTTTCTCTTTCTTTATGCACTCCAGCATGAGTTGATTTCAGAACCGAGACTGTTGTGTGGTGCTTGTCTTTATTGCTGTGGTGCTCACTGGATATTTAATTTGATATTTCTTTCTGTATTGTGATGGTGTTTCACATCCTTTCTCAAACTGAGGTTGAAATCCTCTGGAAGGACTCCGCCTATTTTCAGCATATTTGACTTCTTTTTTTTTCTTTTTCTCTTATTTTGTACCCCAATCTATTGCTTGTCTTTCCTTCAAACAAAGCCACATAACTCGATTTATCTAGCTCCGCTTCTTAAATAGAGGGGTGTGGGGGGAGGTCAAACCCCTTGTTGATGGTCTCCAAGTCTAAGAATGACTCCCAGAAAGATAAATTGAATCCCATTCTTCCGTCCCCCCTTTTGGGGGAGACTTTGATAATAATATCAGGAATAAATAATCAACAAATGCAAAAGATTAGGGGACCAAAGGTTCAGCAAAGAAAGTCTTTTGTCAGTTGCAGCCAGCTCTAAAAAGCAAACCGAACAAGCCGTCAGTTTTGCCGTCAGGCAAAAACAATTTTACAACAAATACACAACAGAGGGGGAGACAGGGGAGGGTACCAGGACCAAACAGATATATGATCAACTAATAGTGAGCTGGACAAAGAGGGGACCACCTACTCAAGCAGTCTGGGGGGTGATGTTGGAGTATATGGATTGCAGTAGGGGAACTGTGATGGGGGAAGGACAAATTTGCTGATGGGTATTCCCTTGATTCAATGTTGATATGTACCTAAAATACTACTGTGAAAGATATGTAAGCCATTATGATCAAAATAAAAATAAAAAAATGACTGGAATGAAGAAAAGATTAAAATTGTGCTGAAAACACAAAACAGGAATATCTAGGAATTAATAATGTGGGTACCTACTGGAAAAGATAATGACTCAGGGTTTGTAGTATCAAGAGCACAAGGTTTCCTGCCTACTCCCACTTCCTTTGTCTACATTTACCCTGCATGCACCACAGCTGTCATAATTCTGCTGCCTGCAATTTCTTGGTTTCTAAGCCCCAAGGAGCTAAATTCATCAAAGTTGTTTTTTTGTTTTTGTTTTTGTTTTTGTTTTTTTGAGGATCCACTGAAGAGACGCATGAAAAGTAAAGCCTCATGAACTATTATAGAGCCTGGATGAAAAGGCAATTTTCACCTTACATGCATTTTGAAGAAACTCGCAGGTTTATTTTATGCTATATAAATATTTTCCCATTAAGTGTCATTCTATAAAATGCTTTGCAAGTGAAAAACATCAAGTAAATGCGAATTTTGTCCTCAGATGATGCTGGAAGTGCTTCCACCATCTCTACATAGTTAGAGTTTTATGAAACAGAGTGGGCAGAAGATAGTATAAAATGCTCAGGGGGCAATGTTGTTGTTTTTTTCCAGCTGACTTTCCAGCATCTTTTTATCAAGTCAATGAGCAAAACAACACAGAGTGACAGGAGACACCACTTGTAGTAATTTGATGCTACCTGTATGGGTTTCCTCCGATGAGTTCAGCTTCATTTTCCCTGAATGACTCCAAATATCCCTATAGAATAAGAGGCCACCTCCATGCTTAACCATTTCCAAGTGTCTGAACACACTGGGTGGAACCTTTGCCTTGCAAATTTTATTCGTTTCCTTGGTCCCAATTCCTGAGCAATGCAGGAGATGCTATCATTAATCCCAGCACCAAAATGGCAGACAACTATTACTAACATGTATTGATAAGTGCAAAGAAGAGATTTTTATAAACAATAAAATTGATAGTAACAGCCTTTTCACTTGAAGAAATGAGATAAGAGTCTTCTCTCCTTGATAGAAGAAATATACTTTTAAAAATATACTCTAAATTCTCAGTAACTAAAGCAGTATGGGACACTCAATTGATAGAAAATAGACCTCTAAAAACAAGTAGAAAGCATTAGACAAAATGCAAACAGTAACTCAATTTATGGATAAAGGAAGTGTCTCAAATCAGTGGTGAAGATGTGCTCTTTAATAAAATGCCCTGGAGCAATTGAATAGTGAGTTCTTTGCTTTGTAACTAAATTGGACTGACAAGCAACCTCAGGGCCCCTTGCAAATTATGTCTGAAATGAGATGTAGCCTACCAAGATTGAGCCCCTAATTCATGTCCTGCACTAACTCTAAATAGTGAAGATCAGAATTGTTTAATAGGAGTAAAAACCCCATAAATTTGTTAGTGTGTTTTCTAGGTTGAAACCATTCAGTTATTTCTTGTTGATATTGTTAACTAGAAAGGTAAGGAGAGCAAAACTCTTGTGTATGAAAAAATACAAATATATTTCATTTGCCTATATTTACATGTTAAAAGTAAAAATAAGATAAGGTCACAAGAAAATAAAAATCCCATCAAAAATGAAGGAGAGGAAATGAACAGGCACTTCTCCGAAGAAGACCAGCAGACACATGAAAAAAAATGCTCATCATCTCTTATCATTAGGAAAATCCAGAAAAGTCAGAAAAGGCATACCATCTTACCCCAGTGAAGATGACACATATCAAAAATACTAGAGACAATCTGTGTTGAAGGGGATGTGGTGAAAAAGGAACTCTCATACACTACTTGTGGGAATGTTGTCTGGCTCAATCATTATGCAAAACAGTATGGAGGGTTCTCAGTAAACTCAGAATTGAGTTGCCATATGACCCAGTAATTCCAATTTGGGATGGAAAGAAAAACATTAATTCAAAAGGACATATATGCACACCACTATTCAACTCAGCTCTCAGTAAAATAGCTAAGAGTTGAAATCAACCTAGATATCTAACCATAGACAAGTGAATCATGCGGTATGTATATATATGCAATGGAATATTATATCACTATAAGGTATGATGCAATTATGCAATTCACTAAATCATGGAAGGAACTGGAGATAGTACGTTAAATCAAGTAAGCCAGAAGAAAAATACAGGATATCACTTCTATGTGGCATTTAGAATAACTACATGAAAGAATGAAATGATTTAAATGGAGATCTTTGGCCCCAACATATAGTAGGAGAAGAATATAAGTTGAGTGGAGGAGGAGAAAGAAGACAGATGTGAAATAGTAGGAGACAGGGGCCAAGGGAAGTCAAATGCATTGGTAGTGTTAAGAAAGGACAGAATTAAATATCCAAGCTACGGAATAAACAGCAATGAAATCATAAAACCTAAACTTTAACAACCAAACTTTAAAAGGTGCCTTTTATGATCCCAGGTGAGGGTTAGGTAGAGGTGATATAAGATGCACTCTGGAACATAGATCTCCAGGGAGGTTGACACTGCTGATGGGATTGGTGCTAAAACATTGTATGTCTAAAACTTAAATATGAATAACTTTGTAAATAGCAATGCTGTAAAAAAAAGAGATGGTGATGCAAAAAGAAAAATAAACTAAGTAAAAAAAACTAATAGAAATATCTTAGCAAATGAATGTTGCTAAGGACAAGACTAGTATAAACATATATTATTATTTCAAGATGGTGATTTCATCTTCTTCATGCATAAAATTGCTGGATCATAGATTTTTCCTTCCAAGTAAATCTCTTTGGGGATCCTTCATTTATTTTCTATAGTGGCTTCCTTGATTTATATTTCCACCAACAATGCACACAGTTTGTTGTTTCTCTACCAAGATTGAGTCTTGCCAGCAGTCACTGTCTTCGTTTGTTCGTCTGTTATGCTATCAAAAATAAGAAGTTTGACTTTATGATATAATCACCTGAGTTCTTCCATTGGTTCAGTCATGAGAACTGTAATATCTGTACATGAGAACAAAAATATCTGTCTGCTTTAAATAAGAGTAGTAAATATAATACTTGATGACTAAGAACTGAGCCACTATACAGAGAAATCAGTTCAATAGCATGCCAATGCAAGGGCTGTAATCTGTTACGTTCTGAGATTTTGCAAGCTCTCAAGCTGGTGCTTATCTGAAAATCCCATGAAAGGAAATGCAGCATACTTAGCTCGGTGGTTTTTCTATGACCATATCACAATTTTGCAAGAGAAAATCAAATTTAGTAAACCAAATTTATTGGAATTGATGTACTTTGATTTGCAAGCAGTTTGCCAATCCTGTGGGGGAGGGGGTTGTTTTGTTGTTTTGTTTTTCAAAAATCAGCAGTATTTGCAATCAATGTGCACGCAAGGATGTTTATTGACGAATTATTTGAGATAATGTAAGTATCAGAGAAGATAATGGAAAAAAGGGGGGTGTGGAATGAGATGGGGGTTTAGTGACTGTATGGATTTGGAATGGCAGAATGATAGAAAAGGTAGTGGAATGAAATAGAGAAGCTTCGTTGGCATACAGTGAAGCCAACTCATTTCAAAATACCCTTTTATCCATTACTAAAGTGAAATAAGTGGGAAATAAGCGAGTCACTGTCACCTCAAGGCCCTCCTCTGAAGAAATAAGTTACCATAATAGAAACTTATAGGTAAAATCATTCATGTAGAACAGTTAAGCTAATGTCAAAGCTGCCCTTCACATCTTAATAAAGATTTTTGAAAAGGAGATAATGCTAGTTTTCATACGTATATTGTGATACCAAATGAGTTCATGTATCTAAAACATTTAGATGAGAACTTAGAAATTGTAAGAGTTTGTGAGTATAAACTTAGGACAACAAAGATGTCTCCTTTTATTACTCAAATAATTATTATCTAGGCCTCCAGGCCAACTGTATTGAAGAAGACAGTTGTCCTGGAATTGAATTTTTAATCTAGTTAATATGTTGAACCATATGACTGCTAATGTTTGAATTTGTGATTTATTATTATTTATTATTATTCTACCTAATAATTTAATTTAAATCTCGTTAAATTTATTTAATTTAATTTCAGAGAGGTGAGACTTTTTCCATTGCAATCCAAAATCCTATATGATATTAGAGGATTGTATTTTTGAAGGTTGAAGAGAGCTATTCCTAGTAGTGGTATACTCAGGACTTACTCCTGGCTCTGTGCTCAGGTATCAGTCTTGGCAGGGCTTAGAAAAATCAAATCTGGGTCAGTCACATTGCAAGGCAAACACCCTACCCACAGTACTTGCTCTAGATGCTAGAGGAATGCACATTTTAAAACAAAATGCCATAAGGTTCTATTCGTCTTATAGTTTCATGTATGCATCACTATAATTTGACATAAGCTACAATGAGATAATCCTTAAAAGTCTACTTTCCTGGGGCCGGAGAGATAGCATGGAGGTAAAGCGTTTGCCTTTCATGCAGGAGGTCATCGGTTCGAATCCCGGCGTCCCATATGGTCCCCCGTGCCTGCCAGGAGCAATTTCTGAGCCTGGAGCCAGGAATAACCCCTGAGCACTGCCTGGTGTGACCCAAACAAAACAAAAAAAAAAAACAAAAAAACAAAAAAAAAAAAGTCTACTTTCCTTTCATCACCAGTTTGACTCCTTTACCTATTTCATCCAGTCCTCAGCTCTTCTCACCTCTGGTATCCTCCAATCTGTTCTCTGTATCTGAGTATTGGTTTGGGATTTTTTTTGATCATTTTCTTTGTTTCTTTTGGATAAGAAAGTAGAATTTCCAAGCACAGGGGCCCCAAGAGCCACACCAGTAGTTACTCTGCTAACTAGATGGGACTGTCCAATGTTCAGGTCTGGTAATGCAAAGCCAGAGGTACAGGTGTAGGGAGGTAACCAGACCTACAATTCTGGTTCTGAGGAGCATCCAAAGTTACATACACCTAGTGGTTGTTGGAGGTCATAAAAATGCAAGGCTTATATTTAGGCGTTAGTCAAACAAGCATGTGCTCTAGCACCTTAAGCTTTTTACACCCTGTTTTGTTGTCATCCACATGTATGATAAGATAGGCCGGGTATAGTCTTTTTCTATTCCTTGGCCACAAATATCAAGGCTTTACCTCTTATTTTTGATAAGTTATCAACACAGAACTATTATTAGAAAAATTTAAAGTAATAACACAATGGGATATAACACTTCAGTGTTATTCAATATAAACTGATAAAACAGGTATTATTAAAAGACTAGAATTAATCAGTGTTCATGAGACCATTCCGAACCAAAAAAAAACAAAAACAAACAAACAAACAAAAACGTATACTTTGTTGAAAGGAGTGTAAATTGTGAAATGGACCCAACAACTCAATTTCCATTTTGCATAAAGATTATGACTGCATAAACAGTAGAATGCAACTCAGCTCTATTTAGCTGTTCCTTTAAGAATAAGATCCTTAGATGGGTGTTTCTATCTAAGGCATCAATTTTGCAATTATAGAGCTGCTTCTAAATACTTCCATTTTGGTTTCATAAAAGTCTGCTGGGTTTTCCCAGGCATGTAATTTTATGAATACCTAGCAAAAGTAGCTTTACTAGACACTAAACATCTGGTAAATATAAAAAATATATAAATTGGTGAAAAATAAAAAGATATTTATTTTAAATTAAAATAAATTTTATGTTTAAAATTCATGGATCCATTTATATTTGATCCAAAACATGGATCCACTGTAATAGCTTTCTTAGCAATACAGTATCAAATGCTACTCCTTCCCATTAGGAATAAAAGTATAGGCCCTAGTGACTGCCAGGAGGGATTTCTGAGTGCAAAGTCAGGAGTAAGCTCTAAACACCATTAGATGTGGCTCCTATCTTGGCAGTTAAAAGAACTTCATCCTCTCTTATTACCTGCCAACTCTAACTGATGAAATTTCCTTGGTTGATTGTTGATCATTGTCTGTTTCCTAGAGTTCCATTTAAAATTATAATGACTTCAGAGATCTTCTCAAAAGTTCAAACAAATCTAAGCATTCTCTCATACCCATTGATGGTAATTAAAAACTTCAGAGGTGCTGATTACATTCCCTTATGCTAAAAAGTGACACAGTCATTTATACTTTTGCCAGACAATGGGCTGACACGTTATATGTTAGCACTGGCACATAATGTTGGTACACACATTTCTAATGATTTGCTACCTCTCTACTCAACCTAGAAGTGAGGGAGAAGGTTTCCTTATTTTCATTAGTATTCAGTGGGTATGGTTTTTTGTTCAAATTTGGCCAAATTAACACAACTTAAGTATGTAGTTTTGACTCCTAAATTTCATAAGCTATACTTGGATGATTTATGGTTCTCCCATAACTAAAATGTGTATGTTATAGTCCTAATCCCCATTTAAGTCCACACTAAACTTAAATATACTGTCCCTAAAATTATAATTAATTTAAAATGAGTCCATTTGGATGGACTCCAATCTAATCTGACTGAATTCCTCAAAAGAAGTGGAGAACAGAACATGGAGGGAAGGTGCTGATGACACAGGGCATGAAAGAGTGGTCTTGGAAGAAACCAATACTGCCAATACCTTGAACTCAGATATCTGGACTCCAGGATTAAAAATAAACTGCTATTGTTCATTCTCCTCAGTAGTGTTTAGTTATAGGGTCCTTAGCCAATTAGTAGTTGCATAATTATTAGAAATTATATTATAGTTGCATAATATTAGAAAGCTGTTATTTATAAGACAGTACTCAAAAATTTTAACTTAACTCACAAAACCAGAAGAACAAAAGATAAATTAATCAATAATACTCCAGGGAACAAGTTCTCTCTATGTTCCACATCCCTGTTGACTTTCTACTGAGACACTGGATCATCTAGGCCTTCTGATTTCCATGGCAGAAGGGGAGGCACTGATGCTTTCTCTGCTTATCCCTTCCTCCTCTTTCCAGGCATCTGTCACTTAGTTCAACCTTGACTCTGTATAAAAATTCCGTTAATTGATATGGTAATGAGTGTAAGAATGCTCCATAAGGCTGGGTGCTTGCCTGGCAGATGGCCAACTCCAGTTCTATCTCTGGCACAATAGATGGTTCCTCAAAGCAACACCAGGAGTGATCCCTGAACATAAGAGTAAGCCTGGAACACAGCCAGATGTGACCTAACCTCAAAAAGAGTACACCTTTATTCTGAATGCTTCCCTGATTAATCTCTAGTACATCAGATTAACCTCTAATTAATCCGGATAGAGTGGCATAGCTATATGCATCAACCACCACTCATTCTCTTCCCTTTTTTCTCTTCTTTTTCAAGTTCTGTTCAGATTGGAATAAGTCAATGGTGCAGACCATTGAAGCCTGTTCTCACAGTGAACCTATTGGGTCAATGCCATCCTATCCTCTGTCATTTGGTAATTAAATTTTTGTAATTAATTTCCAATCGTTTTTATTCCAATCATGTTTTATCTCACAAGTCCTGTAAATTAGAGAAAAATTGGAAGATAGAAAATAGCCAGCAAGCTATAATTATTAAACTGTATGCATTATTAAATACTTTACAAACATGGGCTTCTCATAATATCTGAAACAATTTAGGTTATTTCTATCTGACATATTCATCAGTGAGACTTAGTTAAATAACATGCCCAGCATTACACAGTCAAGAAACAGAATTAAAATTCAAAAATTCCCTTGTCTGATCTAAAAGCATAAGCTGTTTAAAATGAACATTTGTATGTTCATTGTAATTTATTCACAGACATGTGAATAAAATGTTCTCTTAGCTTCATTCATGATCAGGAAAATATAAATCAAAACCACAATGAGATAACACCTCACACCACTGAGTATAACTTATATCAAAAACACTGGAAACAAATACTGGTAAAGACGTAGAGACAATGAAACTGGTGTATCTTAGGTGGGAATGTAAATTAGTAGAGCCTCTCGGAAAACAACATGGGAAATCCATTCATAAAAAAAATGTTTTATATGGATGTTCCATCTGATCCAACTACTCCTAACTCTCTATTTAGAGAATTTGAAAACATAAATAAAAGAATATTTGCATCCTTGTGTTTGAGAACCAGATAGGGAAACAATATATACTCAGAAATTGGGGTGGTTTTTTTTTTTACCATTTATGAAAATTAAATCATGCCTTTGGGGATAAAATGCATCTATTTTGAGGTCTTTAGGTGATTATGCTAAGTGAAACAAGTAAGAGTGAAAGATAATTGTCTCTAGTGGCTTCACTCATATAAATCACTAAAGCAAAGCAAAAAAATAATTCCTAGATTAAAATTTATATTGATTACCAGAGGGAAAGGGAAAGGGATAAGAAGAATAAATAGAGGGCAGGGGCTGGAGCAGTGGCACAGCGGTAGGTATTTGCCTTGCACGTGGCTGACCAAGGACAGACCACGGTTCAATCCCCAGCGTCCTATATGGTCTCTCGAGCCAGAAGCAGATTTCTGAGCACATAGTTATGAGTAACCCCTGAGCATCACCGGGTGTGGCCCAATCCCCCCCCCCAATAATAGCAATAAAATAAGAATAAATAGAGGAAAATTTTCTGTGTTGGGAGGACTCTGAAACTTTGGAGGAGGGAATGGAGGCAATTTGATGAAGGAAGCTAAAACCCCCAAATTTCTTATTGCCAAGCAATAAGACCATGAAAATAAAAACAAAACAAATACTTGCAGGCATATCTTTTTCCCAACTTCACTGAGGTATTAAGATTGTCTGGAAAATCTATGATATGAAATTCTGAGTATTTCTCTTAGAGGAAATACAATTGCATATTCAAATGTATATTCAAACACAATTTAACAATTTATTTCATCATACCCATATCTAACAATTTATCATCACCATACCCATATTTGAGATTTGATAGCTATAAGGCCAAGAATAAGGTGAGCTTTAAGCAAATCTTATCCGGATAGATCAATGAAACAGCATGGAGACCAAAGACAAAAAAAAAAAAAAGTATTATTTAAAACAGGTAAGTTTGGGACAGTGAGATAGTACAGGAGTCAAGGCACTTGCCTTGCATGATCAAGTTCAATTCAATCCCTGATACAACATGGTCCCTTGTAACTTTAGGAGTGATCCCCAAGCAGAGTCAAGAATTGCCTTCCACACATCTGAATATGGTTCAAAAATCAATACAAATCATATGATTATGTATATGTATACATACATGTAGACATGTATGTGTATATATATAACTTAGAATACTTTTAATTACACAATGTAAATTTATAATGGGAGATACAATTTCTTTCTTAGAAATCAGAGGGGCCAGAATTACAGTACAGGGATAAAGGCATTTGCTTTGCATATGGTTTGATCCTCAGTGCCCTATATGCTTTCCCAAGCCCACAAGAAGTAATCCCTCATGAAGGCCAGTAGTAACCCTGGGAAAAGTTGAGTATAGCCAAAAAGTGAAAACAATAAAGAAAGGAAAATAAAGAAAAAATAAATGTAAATGTTAATTTAATAGGTTAGTCTCTACTAGTCTATATACTTTTTATTCATATTCTAAAGCAAATCTGAAATTTTTTGTCTGTAATTTTCATTTTAAATAACAAAAACCTAAAATGTAGAGCAATAATGTGTGATGTTTTTGGACTTGGCAGCTACACTTCAGAGTAATTGTTAAATTTAATCAATCATGCTAGGAAATTAACATCAAATGCTTTTTAATTAACAAAGCACTTCGGGATTTTATCTTTGCAAAATTACAAATTTAACTTTATAAAGATTTTATTGAGATCAGTAAGATTTAGAGCTGTCATATGTGATTTCAGTTTTCTCTGGGTTTTCTAGAACTGTAACTGTTCTGACCTGAATAACATTTTCACAGGAACATTGAATACTAAGGTCCTCATTGTGGGCAAAACTTTCCTGTGTGACATGCCTAAGCCCTCAACTCTGAAACTGAGTGCAAATAAATTTTTTAGCATCAAGATCTAAATGTTCCAATGTGCAGCAAATATACTGAATTTGTGTTTTATTCTTAAAATTAAAAACTCTTAGATTTTTATATTACATTTTAGAAATTAGCAACAGTCAACATATAGTACATAAACACATTAGGGGACAACCAGGCTTATCTCTTTCCTTTTGTAATTATCGTAGGTTCTATATTTCCACATTCCCTGACTCATACATGATAGTATCTCCGATTCATTGTACACTAATACAGTTAGTACATGTCAGGTAATGGATTCCACCACCTTTCCGAGTTAATGAGCCACAACAATGTAGTCTGGCTTTCTTGCTTTACCACATAATGGAAACAGACCAATCATTTTAGCGTGCCTGCCCCAAACTGAGTGTATGAGCTCTATGTATGTAGGTCATCATAAAGAGCTGTAATGAGAAATGCTGCATCTTCAGGATCTATAGTTTCAAGCTTTATAGATTTAAATCTAGCCCCTCCAAAGTACTCCCATTCCTTCCACTATCCAATGTTTTAACAAAACTCTGCCTTCAGCACACAAGAACAAAATATTTGAATTAAATATCTGAAGAGCATATAAAAAAATTTTACCTTACAGACTTTAAGTCATATTATCTTAAAATCTTGTAGATGAAAAACAGATTCGGAGACATTTAACCAGTTTGTTCAAGAATAATTTAGGATTTAGCCATAGTTTTGTGGTTCCTAATCTACCTATCAGAATCACCTATAAGATTAATTATAGATTTCCAGGCCCCATCTCTGGTTAGTCCCATGGATCGTGAGTAATTTCCCTCTATGATATGCTATTGTGTCTTTTTAAAAATGAATTTTAGCTCAAGTTGAAAACAAAACCAGAGTACTTTATTTTGCAAGTCAAGATGTGAATGGTATAAATCTTATATGTCTTTTCTTTAACTGTCTCTCCTTTCGGAAGTAATGTTTTCTCCATCATGCAAATCACATGAAGAGACAAGCAGGTTCTGGTGCAGTGGCTGCTATGATCCGTTTGTAATATGCCCTAAGAGGATAAGGGCATTGACTTACAGCATTTGCTCACATCCCTAATGTCAAATCAAATCCAAGGCCAATCTCAAATTGCAAATAGCTTACTAACCTTACAAATTTTTGGAATATTTAATAGACCAGTGAAATGGACAAAAAAGTGAGCTCCAGCATAGGACAGGGTGTTGAATCGTTGTGGGGAGAATGAACAAGTTCTCAACACTAACCAAAACATCCATCATGTGGCTCAAATTGATTGTGGAATGTTAACCTTACAGTCTAACTTCCAAAGACAATACCGTGCCCCATAGTTGAGCATTCCTTGTTCACTTTCAAGGGCATTTCTTGTCCTTTCAAGGACATGTTGATATGGATCCAGGGGATCATGAAATCATATTAGGACTGATGAATGGTGCAGTAGTGGAGAAAAGTGGGCACCATCTCCACCATGACAAAGGGAAAATAGTCACCATAAGGAATGGCCCTCTGCTTGAGAAAAGTACTCTTTTATAGGTTTCTCTCTGAGCCTGGAAAAAAAGAGGTTGGGTCTTTTTATTCTTTTATTCAGGTCTTTTTATTCTTTATCTTCACTTAGCATGTTGAAAATAAAGATCAGATATGAGTACAGAGTCCATATTAGTGTGAAGCTTACCAATTTAGGGATGAGAGTAATAACACTGGCCTGCTTTAATCCACAAATAGAGCTAGAGGGACAGACTGACTTCTCCAAGTTCTAAAACTACCAACAAGACACAGCCCTTGCAGGTTGAATGACAGATTGTTCTTTTGCCTGGAGTAGGACGCAGATGATTGTAGCTGATAGACTGGGCCCTGAGTAGGCTAATATAATAATGCTGCCACATAAAAATATATCAAAACAAAATGCAAATTTTCCTAGGATTACTTACCATATATTTTTTAAATTTTAATGAAACAACTGCATTCTATAGAGTACTTTATAGTTGTTGAATTTCTCACTTATCATATTTAAGAATTATTATTTTTTTTTTTTTTTTTGGTTTTTGGGCCACACCCGGTGACGCTCAGGGGTTACTCCTGGCTATGCGCTCAGAAGTCGCTCCTGGCTTGGGGGACCATATGGGACACCGGGGGATCGAACCGCAGTCCGTCTCCTAGGCTAGCGCAGGTAAGGCAGGCACCTTACCTCCAGCGCCACCGCCCGGCCCCATTTAAGAATTATTAAAGTCTGATTATGGTGGAGGGAAGTGTTTAGTCAGGAGGTGGTGGTGCTGAAAGGTGGTAAAGTGCTATGCATGAACGCTTATCAGTAAGAGTACTGGAAAGGATGGTGAAAAAACTTATTTAAAAAGTACCTTTCAGAGGCGGACTGTTGGGTGTGGAGAGGAGGCATTAGTGAAAGTGGGCTCTATTGAAGGGATTGGTGTTGAAACACTGCAAACCTGAAACCCAATTATGAATAATTTTGTAATTTCATGGAGAATAAAATTAAAATTTTAAGAAGAAAAAATATTTGTTTCTTTGGTAGGTTTCCAAAAAGTCAACATAAATTCAGAAATTCACAACTATAGCAAACTCAGATAGTCCACTCCTGTGCTTCCTGAATACTCAATACCAACATTGATTTTCTATATAAAGACAAACTTGACTTGCATGTTTACTACTTTATCCTGGCTGAATCCATTGTATATTAATTTAATGTCTAATATTCTGTTTCCTAGCTACAAAGATAGACATCTCATGTATTTTAAGAAAGCAAATTAAAAAAAAAAAGTTAACTTCTGAATGACCCAAAACAAACAAGCAAAAAAAAAAGAAATAGTAAAAGGGGCCAAAGTGGTAGCACAGTGGTAGGGCATTTGCCTTGCTGACCCAGGACAGACACGGGTTCAATCCCCAACATCCTATATGGTCCCGAGCCAGGAGCGATTTCAGAGTACAGAGCCAGGAGTAACCCCTGAGCACTGCCGGGTATAAAAAATAAATAACTCCCAATGAATCAATGAGAGAACTGATCATAGTAAAACTATATTGAAGGCAGAGCAATAGTACAGTGGGTAGGGCATTTGCCTTGCATGTGGCCAACCAGGAATAGACCAGGGTTTGATCCCTGGCATCCCATATGGTCTCCTAAGCCCGCCAGGAGTTAACTCCTGAGCGTCACTGAGTGTGACCCAACACCTCCCCTCCCAAAAGACTATTATCAATATAAAAAAAAGTCCAGAGTTGGCATCATGGGTAGATTTTTAATTGAGACCTAGATTTAGTTACTATTATTTTTTTGGTCAGTAATTCAAATATTATGTCATCTGCAAAATTAACATAGTTATGATTAGTTATCAAATAAATTGTTCCACCATGTACTAAGTGAAAGTGATTTTTAAGCCAGGAGTAGAGAGATGACTGGGGGAATCTTTAGAATGATAGGAATACAATATAATTCAGTGTGGTGCTGCTTTGATGGGTGTAAACATTTCCACACTCACTGAGGGGTCATTTGAAAAGCTGCAGTTTATTGCAAATAAAAGTATGCATTAATAAAACTGAATTTTTGGTTTTAAGCCACATCCAGCTGTGATCAGGACTTATTCCTGGCTTTATGTTCAGAGATTACTCTTTGGTTCATAGGACCATATGGGGTGCCAGGATCATACTCAGGTCATCTGTGAGCAAGACAAGTGTCCTACTCATTATACTATTGCTCTCACCTTAAAGCTTCATTTTTAAGTTAATAATCCCAAAACCAAAATGCCAGAAAATCTTATGGACTATTTCACATAGTTAAAATTACCCACCAACTCAAATGCATATCTATCTAGTATGAGCGATGAAACAGACTCTTCAATAGTCCCCTATGCCATGGAGTAAAGCTTTTAAGAGTTAGTCGGTAGTGTTCCACAAAGCTAAACTGTCACACAGAAACTGAGGTAATAGCTGTGGCCTTATGAGAACCATACCCTGAACTATCTGGCTTCTCTGATAGATCAAATTCAGGTGGAATGTCTTACTCTCCTGGGTTATGTGGATTTTATAGTCTATGACTTATTGTGAAAGATTTGCAAATGAACTTAATAAAACAAATTGTTCTGTTTTTAAATCAATAGGTACAAATATTTTATCTTTATTACTTTATGCATTATTATTAAGATGTTATGTATTCCATATATGAAATAAATATGTTTTTGAAACTTATCAATGCTTTTTATACATGACTTAAATACATAATGCTCTTGGGCCAAAACTTTTAAATGAGTCCAGCACAGAAATTCTGTATTTTCCTACAGTTATATAAAAACATTATGGACTGTTTAGTGATATTTGTTTGTGTGTTTGTTTGTTTGGTTGGTTGGCTGGTTGGTTTGGTTTTGGGGTCACACTCGGTGGCGCTCAGGGGTTACTTCTGGCTCTGCACTCAGAAATTGCTCCTGGCAGGCTCAGGGGACCATATAGGGTGCTGGGATTCAAACCACCTGGGTCCTAGGTCCTGGGTCAGCTGCGTGCAAGGCAAATGCCCTACTGCTGTGCAATCTCTCCGGCCCCTGCTTAATGACATTTGTGCAGTTTCAAAAGAAGTCTAGCATTTGACTAACCTGTTGTAACAGTCTGTTTCTAAAAGATAAAATGTATTTTATATGTAGTAATCTTCTGGAGAAGTTAAACACTTCAAACACAAGAAGCAAACAACTGAAACACTTGATCACTTTTTTTATTTAAAATATCTACAAACCTTCAGATCACCATGTACAAATAATTCAGCAAAACTAAGACATTATTCAAATGTAAGCCAAAATCTTTTTTACAAAGAGAATACACACAAAAATCAAAAATATACATATTTTCTCAGCATGTTACCATAAAAATAGATGTATGTATGTACATATACAGCTGGTATTTTCAGTCTAAATACAATTACCAATCCTCCAAAGACTGTAACAGAGTTAAAGAAACAAAATATTTATTTTATGACTTCTACAATTATAAAGATAGAAATAACCACCTTTAAGGTTTATATATACTTCACTTAGATATTAATGCTTATTTCACTGTGTCCATTTTTTAGAACATTCTCTGAATAGATGAATTTCAAAACTCAACAAGTTAGTGCTGACAATAAATATACAAGTTAGAACATGTGAAAAACTGTATTATCTATGTCTTCATACTTTGGAGTAGTTATGAAAAGAATTCTTTAAAAGTTAAATTGGTATACTCTTGCATTTAATTTTTTTCAAATAAAAGAATAAGCTATCCAAAAACCTAACTATTTTTAAAATCAATTTTTGGTAAAAAAAAAAAAAGTTAAAAAATTTTAAATACTTGAAAATTCTCAATATAGTAAGCAATGAAGAAAATTATGTCAATTGTTTCTCCAGATAAAAGGAACTCAACAAGCTGTATATTTACTTATGTTTTACCCCAGAAATTTTCCTTCCTTTTCTGAGCTCGTGCCAAAGTTTGAAAGGCCTGGAGACTAGAAGCTGCAGAACGAGCAGAAATCTCAGATAATCTGTCCTCATCTACAAATGAAAAAATTATATTCAGTGCAAAAAAAAACACCCTTTAAAATTACCATGATTTATAAAATTAACATAAAATTAAGAGTAGAAGTTTATGTTAATGTTGACTAACAAAAATGTAATTTATTGAAATGTTGATACTAATATTTTCAGGAAGTTTACAACAATGTTAAGTTTATTACATTTAGAAATGAAACATCTTAATATTAAATAATCGTTTTGTTTCCTTCCTAAAATCCCACAATGTCATTACCTAAACACATGGCCTATGATTTCACTATTACTTGGAAATAATTTGTCATCATACTGTCTTGGCCTACTTTAAAAAACACAGATGTTCCGAGCAAAAAGTTTAAAAAAAGATTTTTTTTTTGTCTTTGGACCACACCCAGTGATGCTCAGATGCATTACTCCTGGCTCTGCTCAGAAATCACTCCTAGCAGGCTCAGGGGACAATATAGGATGCCAAAGATTAAACCCAAGTTAGCTGATTGCAAGACAAATGTCCTATTCACTGCACTATCACTCCAGCCCCTAAAAAAATTTTAAAGCAAACTCCTTATATCATGGTACATTTGCATCTTATTTTCAAAACAATCTCTTTTAATATTGAAAGCATGCTAATTTAATATGCTATCATTTCTGTTCAACAAATCCATTATAAGATTATTTGTAAACATGTTCCTTCCATTATAGATAGAAAACAACAACAACAACAACAACTCAATTCAGTGTGCAGACATTCGTATTTCTAAAGAATATCATTTCTAGTTCACTTAACAAATCCTGATAAAGGTTGCCAAGTTGCTGAGAAAAGCTTCACTGGCTGTGAGCTTATAAAACGAAGTATTCATTCAATTTTACTTCCAAATTCATAATTTATAAATTCAGTAATTTCATCCTTAGAAATTAAAATAGTAATTCTGGTTTTTCACCCCAACAGTACAAAATTCCTCCTATCACTATGTATTTTGCTAGAAAAAAATCAACAAAAATGAAAATAATTACATTTTCCCTAACTGTATTTTTTTAGAATATAAAATTCACAAGTCTGTTGAGGCATTGGAAAAAAAAAACAAAACAGACATAATGGTACCAATGCAAATTCCTGATCCCAGACAGCCAGGATAAAAAATAGAATACAGAAAACTTAAAGTGTAATGATAAGTGTAAAATCATCACATTTGCCTAAAAAAGACTAAAAGACTAAGGTTTTAATTCCTGGTTTACTGACTTATTAAATGAAAAAAAAAAAAATACAAACACATATACCAACCCACTTCACAAATTTGTGGACCTTTTAAAATAATGTCTGTAGGAAGTACTTTATAAACTATAAAGTGCTAATCAAATAGAAGGCTATTAGACTATCATACAAACTACCATCTAATATAATAAAAGTTCATATTTTTATTTTGTCTTATTTGACTTCTGAAATACCTTCATTAAAGGTGTCAGGCTGAGGTAACTGGAAACGCTTCATCCTTGCTTTTTCCACTTGAAAAAATAAGGTAAAAATAGATTATTTTTAAAACTGAACAGTACATATTTATAATAAAAGAAGAATAAAAGAAACATTGATTTTTATGTATCTAATAGAAAGTCATATCAAAGGGCTAATCATTAATTTACAGTCTGCTTAGCAATTACTTTAAATGAACAATAAATAACTCTGAATGATAGAATAATTTATTTTAATTTTAAAAAAGATCAGGAATGCGGAGAGATAGCACAGCGGCCTTTGCCTTGCAAGCAGCCTATTCAGGACCAAAGGTGGTTGGTTCGAATCCCGGTGTCCCATATGGTCCCCCGTGCCTGCCAGGAGCTATTTCTGAGCAGACAGCCAGGAGAAACCCCTGAGCACCGCCCGGTGTGACCCAAAAACCAAAAAAAAAAGATCAGGAATAAAGAGACAGTGCAGTACAGGAGCCAGGTTGCTTTTTTTTTTTTTTTTTGCATGCTACTGATCCTGTGTCAAATCCCTTGGAACTACAGATAGTCTCCCAAGGAGTCACTCAGGCAGAGTCAGAAAAAGTTCTTGAACACTGCTAGCTATGCCATCTCCACAAAAACAAAACAAAACACAGCTGTCTTTTGTTTAGTATTGATAAACAGAACACTTATGTTTATTAAAAATAAAGCCTCTGAGCCCCCCAAAAAATCAAGGAGGAGAGACAGAAAATAGTGATAACTTTTAGGAAAGCATGAAACAAATGGGAGGGGAGTTAAGTAGGTTATTACAATTTTCAAGAAAGATGAATACTGGATTATCAGTGGATGTAAATCAAGGTAAACCAATTCTTCCCCTTAGTAGATCAGGGTTTGGAAATGCTAAGGACAAACTGAAAGTCTGTTACTGAAACAGAAAACTGCTGCAAAATCTTCGTGGGCCAGTTAGTTTTCAATCATATCTTTATGTTTGCATAGCTAGATAACTGCCCCTTCTCTCCATAAGATGTTTGGGGATTTTATCTCTAAAGGATGTTTTTAAACCAGACCTCTGAGGACTGGAGGACACCAGGCCCAGCTGAAGACTAGGTAGGGTTCCATATTAAAAACAGGGGTTATGTATCTCCACCAAGAAATAAAACATGGTGCCCAAGGAATAAGAAAACAATAAAATGATGCACTGTCCAAAGGTTCCTTAGAAATGGAATACAAAGTAAAATACCTTTTACAAACTCAAAAGAAGTTTAAAGCCTATCAACTTTAAAACAAGAGATGGAAAAAAGCAGAAGAATAGAGTATGTCCAATCTGAAAAACAGGCATGCCAAAAAGGAAAAACAGAAAATAGAAAAACAAAAACAACTGGCTAAATAATTAAAAAAAAAAAAAAAACTTCCAGGAGGCTGAAATATAATACCATACAATATGTACGGTCTTTGCCATACATAAGCATTCTATATGGTCCCAAGAGCCCGCCAGGAGTGATTCCTGATCATGAAGCCAGGAGTTGTTCCTAAGCACAGCCAGGTGTGGCTCAAAGAACAAATTAAAAAAAAAATTCCAGAGGTAAAGAACACGGTGTGCCTGTTACAAAGACTACTTAGGATAAGCAAAATGAAGAGAGAACGTCAAGGTATACAATTAGATCCTAGAGAGCTGAGAAGGAAAAAAGGCCATGAAACAAAATATCAAACTTAAAGACCAAATTTCTCAACTTAGATAGAGGGAAGTTAGAAAAAGAGAGGGATACCTGGGCCTGGGGCCCGAAGAGATAGCACAGCGGCGTTTGCCTTGCAAGCAGCCGATCCAGGACCAAAGGTGGTTGATTCGAATCCCGGTGTCCCATATGGTCCCCCGTGTCTGCCCCTGAGCATCACCGGGTGTGGCCCAAAAAAAAAAAAAAAAAAAAAAAAAGAGAGGATAGCCAGTCAAACTAAAGAAAAATAACTAAGGCCCTGAATTCTATATTGGGTTGACATCTGGCAGTGTCAAGACATTAGTTGTCACATCAGGGCAAGGAGGGGTCCACTAGTAACCTGGTGGGCTTCTCTGTATGCATCTGGTATAGAACTTGAGGTACTTAACACCTCAGGCTATATACAAAAGTGAACTTGGGTAGAGTGTTTCAAAGTGATTTTCCTACTTAAGTAGGCCTAAAAAAATAAAAAATACATAAACAAAGTGGCACTGCAACCATATAGTTCATTTAGCCTGACCCATATAAATACTCACACATTTAAAGACAAAAGAATAATAATAATCACCATTATGCTGAAATTCTGGGTCTCTTAGAGATCCCTGAATTCGACAAGCAGGATTCCAGTAGGATGGAGGAGAAGGAGAAGGGGACTTCTGAGGTATGTTTGCAGGATGTTCTGAAATG
Source organism: Suncus etruscus (assembly GCF_024139225.1). NCBI lineage: Eukaryota > Metazoa > Chordata > Mammalia > Eulipotyphla > Soricidae > Suncus > Suncus etruscus. The sequence goes on from NC_064858.1 coordinate 97,880,716, forward strand.
TTTGAAACTGAAGAAGCTGTCTCTACAAGTTTGGGGATATCGATTTCAGAATCTTCCCTCAAAGGCAGGGGATCAACTGTTTTCATACCAGCAGCTGGAGAAGTCAGGAGGGATATAGCACGAACTTCTTTCTAAGAGAGGAAATAAACTAAATCAGATGCATGCACATATAAACATGTAAACATAAAATCTATATAAAGATTATGAAATCTATAAGTGGGGAAGAATGCAAAAGTCTATAAAAACTTACATTTGTATTTATTAAAATAAAAATATATAATCATAAAAATAACCATAAAATAAATAATAAAATAACCATAAAAACATGTAACCATTAAAAATAAGATGGCAAATGAGGAATAGAAAAATAAGCTTCATAAGGAAGTAGAAAAAGGCTATGCGATTCATTAGCACACAAGTTATAAGTGGCGAGCATGTTTTATTCCACTAATAATCCTGTAACTTCAAAATAAAAATACTGAAGCATTAGTTACTCATCAAATTACAATGACTTTTTTAAGACCCCTTAATGCCCAGAGATGGCAAAAATACAGTGGGGAGTGGGGAAAAATTAAAATTGCATGCTTTTTGACTACACTGAAATACTTAGGAAACATTTACAAGCAAAAATAATAATAGGAGGAAAATGAGGAGCTAAAGAGTGGATCTCTGTAGAGCATTTTTTAAATACTTTAAACACCATGATTTACAAAGTTGTTCATAATGCAGTTATTTCAGGCACTCAATATTCCAATACCAATTTCTCCACCACTACCTCCTATTTCCCACCCACAATCCAAGCCTGCTCCTTTAACGGGCACAAAATAATTTGTCACATATTGCTTATCACAATGAAAGGCTAATGAAATTATCATAAAATACTTCCTTAAAAAAATTTGTGATCATGATTATATTTCACAATGGGCTCATGAAGTCATATCTAAGGGTGCTGTGAGTCACGCCTTCCATGTTGCTTTTATTGAGCTTAGTTGGCTTCTTTTTTACTTTCCCATCTAAGCGTGTGCTCATACTAGGCTGTCAGTATTGAGGAACTTGGAGATAGCACAGGGTTACATTGCAGTTGCACCCAAGGAATTCCAGGACTTGTTTAACTGGGCTGAGATTACATGGGGAAGGTTGCCTGTCCCCAGTCCAAAACCCCAGAGTTCATAGACATGAAGCACTGATGTTGTGCTGGTAACTGGTGGCAGCTGTGGGCTATGGGTATAGTTTCTGGGGCTTCTGTGGGGGCAGGAACTAGACCAGCTCCCCTCCACAGGACACTCCAGAGAATTTTCAGCTTGAAGATTGGTGTACCATGACTATTAACTGGTTGGCTTACATCTATTTTGAGATTAGTTGTCAAAATCGATTTCTTTTTCTTTTCTTTTCTTTTTTTCTTCAGTTTTTGGGTCACACCTGGTAATGTTCAGGGCAAACTCGTGGCTCTATGTTTAAGGATCACTCCTGGCAGGCTGTGGGGGTAGGAAACGACCATATGGGATGCCAGTGAGGTCAGCCACATGTAAGGTCATCACTTTACCTACTGTACTATTGCTCCAGCCCCTAGACCATTTTTTAAATAGAAAAATTTAAGGCAGGCATCTAGCTTTAGAAAATCGGTTCAATAAGCATCTGGTTTAAAAAAACTATGGATTGCATATCACACTATTATTGAAAACTTAGATTATAAATAGTACTTGCTGATGGAAATATATTCACAGTACAGTGCTAGTGAGAAATAAAAAATAATAATAAACCTTATAATAAACATATTTATGGTTAAATAAAATAAAAATTCAACAATGGCTATTCCTATACAATAGATATGACATCATTTTATTTCTTTTCTCAGTGTGGTAAAGTGCTTTCTATTTTATACAATGCTAATAAGCACTATCCTGAATCCCTGTATGGTTTTTCCTTTTAGGAGAAAGCACTCCAGAAAAATCACATTCCAAACTTTTTCTGGCTATTCTGTTTAATTTGTGTACTATGGATACAGAGAGATAAAGGTTTGGCTTTAAAATGCTAAAGAGAAGTTTCTGTTTATTAATGTACTTATTCAAGAAGTGAATTCCATTAAAAATAATAATACACACAAGTTTAGTCAATATTTGAGGATAGTCAGTTATTTGGCAAGGCTGCCTAAAAGCTCAAACCATCAGGTAGCAGCTGGAGGGACAAAAGAACTAAAAAGGACAAGAGGCTCCTAATATATAGTTCCATCTCTGTAACCACATATAGTTCCTAATGCGCAACTATCCTGAGCAAAAAGCCAGAAAAAAGTCCTTAAGCTCCATTGTTGTTATACCCTTCCCACAAAAAAGACAGTCCCTCCATTTCGTAACTTTTGTGAATGTTACTTAGCCTACTTCATTTACTTACTCCCACAGTTAAATATTAAACCTTGTCAATAATGATGTCAACCTTCCTAATTTCAGGCTTTCTAAATTTAAAACTAATCCACATGGGTACCCCAAAAAGTCATGGAACAAGTCATAGAAACTATCAAGAATGCCTACTGCCAACTCTGCCACAAAGATCCTACGCCCTTTCTCCTACTCAAAAACATTTTTCCAAATTTTTTCACCTCCTCAGCACCCTTTCTCTTTCTTTATAGATGTTCTCATCATATACAAATATCATCATCCCCTCCATATTAATTTCTCTTTGTCTAACAACCACTATTCCCCTTAAAATAATCTCTAGAAAGAATCGTCTATCATGGCTGTCTCCAACTCTCTTCTAGTTTCTCTTGATCTTGCATTTAGGCATCCTCGGCTCCTCCACCACCAAGTATCCTTTGTCAAGGTCGCCAATAACTTCCATGTTGCTAACTCTAAATAGTCCATCATCACCTTTTACTGACCAATCAGAAGCATTGCCCCTCTCCCTCCCCCCCTGACACCTTCAGACACTAGTCTCCTGTTTCCCAACAGCACATGCGTTAATCCTTTTCTATCTCTCTGCTAATTATCCAACTTCCCAATATTAGTAACTGGAGTTTTCAGCAATCTTCATCTATTCTTGTCCATCTATACCAATTCCCTAATGTTCTTCTCTAATCTCAAGATTTACATACCTGTACTGCCTATACTATAAGGAATCTCATGTCTATAGCCCAACCACCTCTACACACCAAGTCCAGGGTAAACTCCCTACTAAGAAATTATTATTTATTACTGCCTAATAAGCTTCTCAAATTCAACATGCCAAAAACAAAATACTTGATTTTTGCTAGTAAATCTTTTACTCATTTTATATCTTCCTGATTTCAAGTAAAATGACCACCTCCAGTCCTCTCAAGCTAAAAGTCTTGATTCATTTTTGACTCTTCTCTTTTTTCCCACCCCATATCTTTTCTACCAGCAAATGTCAGCTACATCCTTGATGTAGATCCATTTTCTAATTTTATAAGCTGTGTCATTAAGCTATCCTTGATGTATATCCAGAACCAAACTTAATCATATAACTTCTACTGTGATCACTATAATCCAATATCATTACCACCTTTTGCTTAGATATTAAAATTGACTCTTCTTAGCATTATACATAAGGTCTTGGATACCTTTGCTTATTCTTATTTGGTTTGTTTGTTTGTTGTTTTGAGGCCACACTCAGCAGTGCTCAGAACTTATTCCTGGCTATGTACTCAATGACCACTCCAGGCAGAGCTGGGGGGCCATATGTAGTGCTGGGGATAAAATCACATGCAAGGCCAGAGTCTAATCCCTGTACTGTCTCTCCTGCTCCCAGAAAAACTGCCTATTTTAACAGAGTAGACGGCCTAAGAAAAACCTAAGCAAGATCATTCCAACTTCTCTGATTTCACTTTTGATGTGTCAAAAGTCCCATCACATCTCTGAATCCAATTGCATTCAGGTTTGCTCTCTCATATTCCCTGCTCCAGTCACAAACAGACTTCTTGGTTGTTCCTCAAAAAAGTATTAATTTAGGCACCTCAAGGACTGCATCTGCTGTTCTTTTTGTTTTGTGTTGTGCTGTTTGGGGGTCATACCTGGCAGTACCCTGAGCATTCAGGTTCTACATTCAGGGCTTACTCCTGGAATAGCTCAGGGGACCATATCAAATCTGGGTCAGGTATATGCAAGGCAAGTGCCCTGTCTGTTGTCTGATCTTCCAGCCCTGCATTTTGCTGTTCTTTTGCCTATGGTAGATATTTCAACTCTTTCAGATTCTGCTGAAATGTCACCCTCTCAGTCCTTCCCTGGCAACTTCCTCGTCACTTCATCTGCTATATCTCTCTCCTTAGAATTTACCACTATTGGAGGTGGAGAGATAGTACAGAAAATAAGGTGCTTGCCTTGCACCTGACTGACCCAGGTTTTATACTGGCAATACCAGGAGTAATTCCAGAGTACAGAGCCAGGAGTCACCCCTGTGCATTGCCCAATGTGGTCCAAAACAAAACAAAGAAAAAAAAAGAATTTACAACTATCAATTGTATATATTAATACCAGACTTTAGCAGTAATGTAACTATCTAACCCAAACTATAATAAAAATTTTCTGTTAGACAAAAATAAAAGCAAAATTTTAAAAAAATTTACCATGAATACAATGAATTTTACCTAGCGTATTATGTATGTTCTCTCTCATCCAGTAGAATACAAATTCATTGAGGTTAGAATTTTTCCCTATTTTTATCACTGCTGTGTTGTGTATCTAAACATTTTAGGGGATTATTATGTTACTGACCCTACCCTGATGGTGATTGTGCCCTACCCTAGGGTGTGACCTGGCATTCTGCCCCCACCCTAGGGTGGTATCTGATCCCACCATTGGGTGGTACCTGATTCTGGGAGATAAAAACAAGGGTCTGTGGAAGGCGAGGGGCTTTTTGGCTGGAACTGAGGCTGAGGCTTTGGACTTTAGTCTTGTCCACTGAATAAAGCTAGTATTTCCACAAGCCTCACTGTCTGCGAGCTGTTTACCCGCCGCTTCACCTCAGAACCGTGGGCTGGACAGGGTGGCAGACGCGTGCTCCGTGCTGGAGGGGAAAGACCTCTCCTCCATCCCTCCATCAGTCAACCTCTTCAGGGGCTGACTTGCAACACCGCTGTATCTTCTGTGCTAAAACAGTGCCTAACATAACTGCCACTCAGTATGTACTCAATAAATAAAAGCTCTATTTTATTCTCTCTGTGAGTCATTCTAATATTCAAGAGTATCATCAGCAAACAATGCTGCTATCAGAAAAGTTTAATATCTTTTCCTTATTAAAAATAGGTTAATAGTATCACCTTTAAAATATGATGCAAAAAGTTTTATATAATCTGAATAAACCTGAGGCCGGAGTGATGGCGCTAGAGGAAAGGCATCTGCCTTGCAAGTGCCAGCCTAGGACGGACCGCAGTTCAATCCCCCAGTGTCCCACATGGTCCCCCCAAGCAGAAGCAATTTCTGAGCACATAGCACACATCAATGGGTGTGGCCCCAAAACAAAAACAAAAAAAACCCTGAATGAACCTAACTAAAATAATCAATTCCTAAGGTGATATCTCCTTGTGACCCCCAAAAATAAATATTCACCTTTTTCAAACTCTTTGGCATGTCTAAGGCATTCTGAGAGGGCAGTCTTTTCCTCTGTTCTGGGACTGGGTGTTTCACTTTAGATGGAGACACTAAAACAGCGCCACCTAGAAAAAGGCAGATGACATTTCAATGAAACAAGGTGATTGTGCAGAGAAAAAGCCAGGCAAATCAAGACTGCACAGTGTTAGCCCATTACCAACAGCGGGGGTGGTAAGATCATGATGAGTCCTCTGCATCCCATCGAGTTCTCTCAGCTTTGGAGTAGGAAGCCTGCCTCCTTTTTCTGAGGACAGAGAGGAAGAATCTGACCTACAACATAAGACAATCTCTTAGAGAGCATTTCCTCTAAAGCATATGATCAGGTATATTTTGCCATCACTATAAACTCATAAGGCTATTCTGCCTCTGAAAAAAAGAAACATACACACATGCAGTTAAGAGTGACTAAATATGGGGTCAGGGAATATTAACGATCAATTAGAGCCATTCCTCAAAACAATCTGCAGGTAAATAAATAGTAATTTGCTGTTTGCAAAATCACTTACTCTGTTTTGGTATAACCATTTGATAGGATCAGCTATTTACTTAAGTCATTAAGAAAGTCAATCTTCTTCGAGATCTTCACATCTAGCATATCAAAATTATAATAAGCAGAGCATAAATTAAAATCACCCCATGACCTTCCCAAGTAGCTCACTGTTCCAAGTATAGGAAGTATAGTAGGTTTTCTATATCAATTACTTGTGATTTACAGCTGGGTAAATCCAATCATAAATATAGAAAACCTACTTCTTGATGTCAATACAAAATCTGCTCAATTTTGATAAAACTTTGGATTTGATAAAACTGAAAGTAAATATCACTCTTCTTTGAGATGGCTTATCAATCGTGTACAACAATGCTTCTGCATAAAATCCTCACCCTTCTTTTATCCTGTCTGTCTTGTATTTTTCAGGTACTTCCCATTTCTCTGGCTCTTCTGGATGAGCTTGCTTGGCCTTTTCCCTTTCCTCCTCCTGCTTCACCTCTTTGGGCTGTTTCTGTGTGTCTTCACTGTGGTTTTCTGCATCCCAAGCTAGACGCCTTCTCACAGGCACAGTAGGTGCATCCGACACACCCACTTTTCCCACAGCTTTTGTCTGAGGCTGCTCTTCCAAGAGAGGTCTGTTTGCTTCTGATTTTGTAGAAGGGCCTTTCTGCAAAGCCTTATGGCTTGTAGGATCCCTGCATAATAATTAAGTTTCATGTTATACTTGAGTCATTTGAGGTTTCTAATTAAATAAGCCATTGGTGCCTTCCACTGTTCACATCTATTTCCCACACACATTACTCTGTCCACAAGAAGGGTTGTGGGCAAAGGAATAAGTGGTACAAGAGATTCAAGTCTTTTCATTTTACAATATAATAAAATTTAAGTTACCACCTAGAGTTTCTATTAAAATATTTCAAAATAAAACATTTATATCCTTCTATTCCCACTGCTGCATAACTATACCACTGCTGACAGCTTGTTTGTATCCTCTAAGCTGCCACTTATACCCATCAACTACAACCAAAATTGTCTGACTTGTTCCATACTCAGCAAGCTTTAATCCTCAGTTTTACTTATAAGTCAAGTAAGCTGATTCAAATTTTATACTTTACATTTATTAATTTTTTCAAGTGATTGTTAAAGAACAGATTTTTTAATGATCAATTTTTTAATAAGATGTCAAGTAGTTAGAATTTTTAGTTCAATTCGGTAATCATGACTAAGTTACTATCTTGTAAAACTAAACACTATTTTATGTACTCTAATCAATATGCAATTTCTCTTACAGTCAAATCATGTTCAAATTAAAATCTGAACAGCAAAGAATTCTCCCACTTAATCAGGGCAAAAATATCACATCAACCACAAATAGCAAATATTCTTTTATTTTGGGTTTGCTTGTTTCTTTTGCATTTAATGACTTTAACAAAGTGTTAAGATTTTTCACATCTACTGAATAGTTATCACTATTCAACCTTTGTAAACAACATATATATCATGCAGATTTAAATCATGCAACTTTATTTCATTCTCTCTGCTGGGGAGTCCAAGGTTGCCAGGTGGGGTCTGACATGCACACACAGCACTAGAGATCAAGCTCAGGACCTCATGCTTGTTCTGGGACTTTCCTAGGCCACTGAGGCATTCTTCAGGCCCTTTCTCATTAAGGATTTAACAGGCAGCTCTGTCAGAATTTGACTCTGTGCTTGTAGACTACTGGAAACTTGAACTCACTATCTTGCACTTGATAGACAAGTGCTTTAGGCCCTACCTTCTTAAATTGGGGGCCACAACCCCAGTAGGTGCTGCAAAACCTACTTTAAAATGTTTTAAAATAAACATATAATCTATTATCAATACGTGTTTGGTTTATATACTCATTTTATATTCTGATGTACCCCCAAGTGGAAAAGTTCAAGCAGTTCTGGTTAAAGTCACTGAGAACATTCAAAGTCTCCTAATTATGTACTGAAAAACTGTATGGCTTTATTTCACACACACACACACACACACACACACACACACACACAATTAAAAAAACCCTACAAGTATCAAAAGGTAATAAATAACTGCCATTACTCTGAGTGAGTAGTCATGAGATTTTTCCAACGTAATTCTATGATCCTGTGAAAGCTAGAGATGGCACTTTTCAAAATCTACAAAGATGTCTTACCCAGCTAGATCTAGTGCTCTAATGTTGGTACTAATGGTTCCTTCTGAGCTCGTGGTTGAAGAGACATCCCAACACCGGTTTTTATCAGACAGAATCTGATTCAGGTGGTCCCTTGAAAAATGTGTCCCCTGAACTCGTTTCCTATAAAATTCAGCTTTCTCTCGGAGTTCTTTTACCTATTAAGGGGAGTTAGGGAGATCAATGTATTATCATGAATGCTCCTCTACACATATCCTCAAGTTGCATATCAACAGCATTACGCACATATAGCAACACACAAAAATTAAGGAAGGCAAAAATAACCACACACATTTATCAGACTCTGTAGAAGTTTAGGCAGAAAGGAAAACATTCAAGCTAAAGCACAATGCATTATTTTATTGCAGGCCAGCAGGCAGGGTGAAATTTGCAGCAACTAAGAAAAATAATGACACCAACTTCTTACTTGGTCTAAAATCACATACAAGCATTAAATACATTAGCATAATTTAAAGAACTTGAAAAAACCAACCTCTGCATACCACATAACATTTAGAGAACCCTAGGGGAGAATACAAAAACAGACTTAATGACAGATTAATGCCATAACTGAATTTGAACAGGAATAATGCCTTTTTCTTCCTTCCAAATTTATATTAAACTTTCCATTTTCATAGCATTTTTAGTAATATTATCCTGTAACCAACATATCTTAATATTACTTTGAAAAGCAGCCCTATTATCATATGACTGAGAATCAGTCTCTTCACTAGTCCCATTTCCTCACCGCTTGACACTTCGAGTTCCCCACAATGTCTTTATTCCCATGTTTAAACATAACCGCTATTGTTATATATGTCCTTATTAAAAGAATCATGAGTCTCCCCCATCCCAAGTCAACATTTCCTTGGAATAAACGAAAACCTCAACTTCCAACAACTTTCAATCTTCAACAAAACAAAATAAATAAACAAAAGCCTCAACTTTCAACCTTCAACAGAAGACTGGTTAAAGAAACTGTGGTACATATACACAATGGAATATTATGCAGCCATCAGGAGAGATGAAGTCATGAAATTTTCCTATGCATGCATGTACATGGAATCTATTATGCTGAGTGAAATAAGTCAGAGAGTGAAAGACGCAGAATGGTCTCACTCATCTATGGGTTTTAGGAAAAATGAAAGACATTCTTGCAATAATAACTTTCAGACACAAAAGAGAAAAGAGCTGGAAGTTACAGCTCACCTCATGAAGCCCACCACAAAGAGGGATGAGTTTAGTTAGAGAAATAACTACGTTTTGAACTATCCTAATAATGAGAATGTACGAGGGAAATAGAAAGCCTGTCTAGAGTACAGGCGGGGGTCGGGTGGGGAGGAGGGAGATTTGGAACATTGGTGATGGGAATGTTGCACTGGTGATGGGTGGTGTTCTTTATATGACTGAAACCCAAACACAATCACGTATGTAATAAAGTTGTTTAAATAAAAAAAAGATATTTTTAATCCTAAAAAATACTAATATATCCAACAAAGTTATAGGATAAAAATGCTGATAAACAATAAGATTGTTTTAATTTTAATGAATTTAATTAATTTCCACTATGCAAAGAATGTTTTTCTATGAAAAGGAGCCTTATATGGTTACCCAACTGAAGCCCTTTCATTTTATACCACATACTGCCACCTGCTGGCTCCCCTAAGTACCATTCTACAGTTGTGGGGAAAAAGCTTTAAAAAAATCTGTAGTGGGGTCGGTGAGGTGGCGCTAGAGGTAAGGTGTCTGCCTTGCAAGCGCTAGCCAAGGAAGGACAGTGGTTCAATTCCCTGGTGTCCCATATGGTCCCCCCAAGCCAGGGGCGATTTCTGAGCGCTTAGCCAGGAGTAACCCCTGAGCGTCAAATGGGTGTGGCCCAAAAAACAAAACAAACAAACAAAAAAAATCTGTAGTTGTTCTTTTAAAAATTACATAATTCTTCTATAAGAAATGGAATGCCATCATCATAAGTATTCAGATGTTGTGCTAAATTTTCAAAGTCAAAAAAGGATATAATTAAACTTGGCATTGTAAATGTCATTGGAGAAACATATCCTCAGCTCAAGTCACTCTCCCATAACCCTAAGAATTCCTTGAGGTGAGAGAGATATAGCAGTTAATACTAATTTCAAAATCTTTCCTGAGCTAGGCCTGAACTAGAAAGATGAGCGGCAGATAAGCAAGAAAGCACCTGTTTGAAGTGTGCCTAACTTGGTAAATGAACAAATCTCAACCTCTAGGATCAACAAAGACTCCATGATGGACCTGTCTAAAAGGTAATAAAGAAAAGACACAGAAATGAGAGGGGCAGTTGAAAGGGTATGGTGGTGGGGTCCAATAACTCATACACTAGGCATAGGGATGGAGTGGGAAAAACAATATTCAATATACAAGTGGAAGAACCTTCCCTGGATAAGACAATGCATGAAAGTTAATAACTAAGTCACTGATCTTCAAATGCACTTGAAAAGTAATAATTCTTCATGAGATGTCAAAAGAGGTGAATAATGTAACTTATGTTTAGAAACCTCATGAGCAAACACATAAAGCATTTTTCAAGATAATCTAAGATTTTTGTGGGGTAGGGAACCAACACACCATGGTGTTTAGGACTTACTTCTGGCTCTATGCTCAAGGGATCATTCCTGGGGTTGTTCAGTCATGGGGATCAAACCTAGACCTACCAATATACTATCACTCCAGGCCAGAAAATAAACTAAGATTTAAGTAAAATGTGGCCTATTATTAAATGTCTATGTGCTAAAACAGTCTCACACAGTATCAATGACTGACCTCTTAGCTAAAATTTGATATTTATTTCTTATTTCAATGTACTTTCTTTATTACTTTGCCTCTAATAAAGGTTAGACAAATGATACCACTAATTAAAATATTTATAAACAGCAATGGAATTTCATAAAACAACTTAATAAAATGAACTACCAAGATTTCATAATAGAACACCATAAAAATAGATATTACATGTACATATATAAGAAACAATCACTAACAGTATTATAAATCACAGTATCTCAATCAATAAAAAAGTTTAAAAACAAAAATTAAAAAAAAAAACTAAAAATCTCAAATTAGACATGTTTTACTGAATGAAGAAAAAAATTAAAAAACTAAAATTAATAACTAAAAATGAATAACAAAAATGTTCTCATCCTCTCGATCCTTTCAATGTTAAGATCTGTGGCCTAAACATCAACTCTAAAGCAATCAGAGAACAAAAGACAGTCTTTCCAAAACAAGCAGCTGATCAAAGGTGCTGATGCCTTTATAAAACAAGACTGACATCTATTTCTGGGCCACACTAGCCATCTATAGCCAGAGTCTATGTTTGCTTTTGCCCAACATTCCTCACCTCCACATCAGACACAGAGCTCCCCACCAAGTCATTTCTGGCAAAGCCATAAACTGCTTGCATGTACAACTGACTTTATACCTTTCATCATGTGGTTTTTGATACTCATATTTTTTACTTAATTTCCCAGGGTGAAAATACAAATCCCTGTGTATCTGGGATGGACTCAGGCTTTATTTTTTTCCCCCACCGGTGGTATCTCTGAGCCAATCTCTAGCAAGGACACAGTGCATATTATCAGCAGTCTAGGGAGGAAATGATTCAGGAATCACCAAAATGCAAGTCTGTGGACAGGGTCAACAGCATAGTGTGTCAACACTTTACCTCATAGCTTAAAGCAGGGGTCTTCAAACTTTTTTAAGTGGAGGCCGGATTACGGTCCCTTAGAGAGCTGGAGGGCCGGACTATATGAGCTACTAATTCCTACTTACACTGCACATGTCTTACATAAATAAAATGAAAACCACTTATAAATAAACAGATCACACACCAGTATTTCAATGGGAACTGTGGGCCTGCTTTTGGCAATGTCAATGTCCAGTTCCACATTTGTCACTGCCAGCCGTAACAAGTGATGCAAATGGGCATCAGTTAATCTTGATCTGGTTGGAGATTTCAGATGTTTCATTCTTGAAAAAGTCTGTTCACAGGCATAAGTGCTACCAAAGATGGTTACCATTTTGAGTGCATGGTTCCTGATATTTGGATATACACTGAGTGTATATGCTGGCAGGTATCTTGGCAACCAAACAGCGCTCACTGCTGGCAGGCCGGATCAGACTCCTTTGAGGGCCGCATGTGGCCCGAGGGCCGTAGTTTGAAGACCCCTGGCTTAAAGCATGAAGAAGCTAGATCAAAGACTCAGCCTCCACCTAAAGTATGCCTCTTCTTAATGGGAAGGGAAGGATGGGAGTGGAATACTAATGCCAACTCTAGGCAAAAATGCTTTAACTTACACAAAAATGGCAGAAAACTGAAAAGATGTGATTTAAAAGATGATACAACAGCCCCTAAAAGCTCCACAGCCTATTCTTTGACTATTAAATTCGTATTAATCTAGAACTTCCTAAGTCTCGGATTTCTCATTCCCTCAACCCTTTCTCCCAGCTCAGCTCTACAACCACAGCTCTCAATACAGGCCACAGCTTCCTTGGCTACAAAAGCCAGCGCAGACAGTGGGAGCCAGTGTCAGACTAATGAATTAGAAGTTAATTAATCTTCAATTGACAAAGTGTCTGGACATTTTAAAAATAACCAAACTTACGTTTCAATTCTCTACTTCAATAATATGGTAAAATATTTGCTGTAAAACTGTTCACTTTAAAGACCTTCATAATAAACATTTCTCTTCTAAAGTGCTAGTTGATATGAAAGAAGGTAAACATACTGCTAAAATTATATCTGAATATATTGAATTTTAAGTTTGAAATGCTTTTAGTTCCTATTAAGGCATCAAACATATTTAAATTCCAGGTTATATTACTAAATAAAACCTACTATGAAATGAAACTCTAGTACACAAGTGCAAAGAAAATGTAGCCTTACTGGTCTTATAAATACCCACCTGATCTGGTATGTTTTCCTTCAAATGTGTCCAAGCCCCAGCTTTATAGAAATACTGGGCAGGGCTCAAAAATTTTGCTCTATATTCAGAATTCACCTTCCTAATAGAAATAAAATAAAAGTTAATATGACCATATAATGTCATATTTTTATTGCTGTTATTGTTGTTGTTGTTGGCTTAGAGGCCACACCCTAACCTACTCCCAGCTCAGTGCTTGAGGATCACTCCCAGTAGTACTTAGGGGACTTCATTGTACCAGGAATGAAACCTGGGAGTCTTTTTGCACGTACTCTAACCATCTGCGTCTGAGCAATCTTGATGGCCCATATTTTTCTTATAAAATTCCTACTCAAGACTGCAGTAGATGGGAACTGATCTGATGGAGCTTCAGTAGTGGAGAATGGCAAGCTCCACCTATATGTGAGGAGGAGGTTGGAAAGACCAGTCCTGCAGAGCTCTTTCCTGACCAAGGACTGGTTTGGGGTGTCCTCTAAAAGTTTTGGAGTACAGAAATACCTTTGTCTTGAGATGGGGAAGGGCATTCTTTTTGATGCATCTAAAAATCTTAAGCATTCAGCTCTGGTTAAGGGTCTCTTTCACAATTATGTCCACTTTTATGTAATTTGTTTTATAAAGGATAATTGGCATTTTCCTAATATTAAAAAAAAAAAAGAGTCATACCCAAGCCTTTGATGTCTCCAAGGAATGAGTTTCAGTTTTGGCTGATCGAGGTCTTTTGATTCCATCTCTGCTTCTAATTTTAAAGGGTCATCTATTTTATTACACTAAAATTAAAATAAACCATAAAATATTTAAACATTAACATGAAAACATTCATATTTATAAGAACACATGAGTTTTGCATTACAATTATGTTTTTAGAAGTTTTAACTATGAATGTTTAAGTATGGTACTCACAATAAATCAGAAGCAAATTTTCAAAACTACTATGTTCATTTAGCATAGCTCAGGATATAGTTTTCTAACAATAAAAATTTTAACTCTTGGGTATAAAAATATTTAATTGGCAAATATTTAAATGAATAATTTTACAACCTACTTGAACTGCCCCAAATGAACATTTCCCCTTGATATTATAAATTCACATCTGTGATACAATAATGAAATATCTCAATGAGTAACTTATCACATTGCTTTCTTACTAGGTAATACTTTTATTTTCTTCACAAAAACATAACTTTATACTATGTATATATTTGTGCGCATATATATGGGCATAGTCATAATTTCTGTGTGTATATATATATATATAGTCATATAATTTCTCCTTTTTAGAACCCATAAAGTATAAGGTTTGGTAGTCTAGGAAATTCAAAAATAAGACCTACCACATTTACCCATAATTACAATAATTATAACTTGATGTGTCAACTTAAACACCTATAACTTTACAAAACTACATTAATTTGTATATCTTAAGTAAATCATAATTATACTGGCTATGATGAGTCAAGCTAAAGTATTAGTTTGATACATACGTAAAAGTATATATCTAGGCATATATATATATATATATATATATATATATATATATATATATATATATGTGTGTGGGTTTGATTTTCTTTCCTTAGTTTAAAGGAAATGTCTCCATCAATGTTAACTCTCAGCTCACATTGTAAAGTAAATCACTTCATACTTGACATAGACTTACCTGCTGTATTCTGAGCATTCAACATCCAATATTATATTTAATCATTGAGTTCTCTGCCTCCCCCACAGCCCATGGAAGACTTCGGGCTTTAGAAAGGCGGTCATTGTACTTAGCCTGGTTTCTAATAAGCGCTCAATGAATATTTGGCATTTCGTGTACACATTAATGAGCTAACTGAAAACTAAATTCTCTGGTGATGATAAGGAAAAGAAAATCCTAAAGAAAACCATCAGATTTCATTTAAAGAATTGACAAATACCTTCTTTTCAGGAGATATTATTTCAAATTTTTCGTTCTCTTTCAAATTATCTCTTAATTTTGGCTCTTTCACTGGAGATAAACCCTTGAAATTTCTCTTATATTCAGTTTCGTGGATGACTGGATTATCTTTAAATTGTGGAATAAATTGGCTTTTATTGTGGAAAACCTTAAAACAAAAATCGGTTCCTTGTTAATTGATTAAATAAAACTATAAATTAAGTTCTTCAACTTCTTTAAAAAAAATACCAAAAGCTGAAGGATACAATAAAAGCAAAATTGTATATGGTTGTGATCATTTCATTTCACAAGTCTAATTGGCATCCAAAAGGCAACAGAGAAAAAAAATTAAAAAAAAAAAAAAAGAACTCTATTTAGTCAAAAACCTTCTTTACTGCAAAGAAAACTAACAACAAAATAAAAGGACAACATATAAGAGGGCAGATGAACTGAAAATACATTTTTCCAAAGATGACGTGCAAGTGGCCAAACGGACATGAACAAGTGTTCAACTGTGGAAATGTAAATCAAGCTATCAATTACATAGATACCTGTTAGAATGGCCATTAATAAAGAAAAAATAATAAATAATAAATATTGGGGACAAAACAATAGCATAGCTGATAGAGTAAATTTGCCTTCATGCAGCCAACCCAGGTTCAATCCCCAGTATCCTATATGGTTCCCTGAAACTGCCAGGAGTGATTTCTTTTTTGTTGTTGTTTTTTTGGGGTCACACCCGACAGTGCTCAGGGGTTACTCCTGGCTCTGCACTCAGAAATCGCTCCTGGCAGGCACGGGTGAGCCATAAGAGATGTCAGGACTCGAACCACCATCTGGCCTTGATTAGCCACGTGCAAGGCAAACGCCCTACCACTGTGCTATCTCTCCAGGCCCAAACCAGGGAGTGATTTCTGAGCACAGAGCCAGACATAACCCCTGAGTGCTACTGGGTATGGCCCAGAAACCAATAAATAAATAAGCAAACAAACAAGTAAATACTGGTAAAGATGTGGAAAAAGGAAAAATATATCAGTATATTGTTATGAGAATATAAATTGGTAGATATCTCTATTACAGAAATAGTATAGAGGATCCTCAAAAACTAAGTATAAGCACAATATGAACTAGCAATCCCACAGGCAGCAAAAACACTATCTTAGGATATTTGCATTTTCATGTTCAGTATTTTTTAATTACCAAGATAATTCAAGAAAGGAAATCAAACAAAGCATCCATGGATAAGTGAATAAAAAAAGAACCTATGAAATAGGTTACATTTTATTAATACACATTCTATTATGTGTATACATAATGCATAATGGAATATTATTCAGTCTTAAACAAAAGAAACCAAAACAAACCCCATCTCCTGTTATTTGCAACAACAAATTTTGATTAACCTGGAGACATATGCTAAGAGAAATAAACCAGGCACAGAAAGAAAACTATAGAATTTCACTTATGCATAAGTTCTAAGAGTCAAAACTTACAGAATTGAAAGAGAATGGTAGTTGCCAGGGAAAATAAGGTGGAGAAATGGACAGATGTTTGTCAAAGAATTTTTAGTTGTTCAAGTAAATAAATTTTGAAAAACTGAAGTATAGCACAGTGACTATAATTAACGCTGTACTATACAGTTAAGATTTGCTTAAAGACTATTAACTGATACGTTAACTAATTTGATCATGGTCATCATTTCACAATGTAATCACACATGTCAAAAACTGTAAATATATCATGTTTGTTGATTATAATAAATACAAAAAAATGGAAGATTTACCTTCTATACTCATCACTAACTTTCAAGTAGTGCTACTATAAAAATGTTTGCATCAAAAAGAAACAAGGAACCATCTACCTTTTAATCCAAAAAAATCCTCTCAGTCACCCTCCCATCTGCTTAGAAATGCATTAAGTACAATACACAGCATGTTTTAATAATAAACACAATGTTACAACTCTTATCAGTTCTACAGATTTTTCCTTTGACATGATTCTTCTTTGTTTTGAAACAGAAAACTCTTAACATTTTTAATAATGTTCACTTGTTTTTTTTCTTTGTTTATTTTCAGCTTAAAGCAAAGAACAGCCTCAAGTAATTAAGATACTACTTCTATCTTTAAATGTTTCCTGTTACCCTTAGGAGTTCACAATATGGTTTGCATTTTTTTTTTTTTTTTTTTTACATTTTTTTTTTTATTTAAACACCTTGATTACATACATGATTGTGTTTGGGTTTCAGTCATGTAGAGAACGCCACCCATCACCAGTGCAACATTCCCACCACCAATGTCCCAAGTCTCCCTCCTCCCCACCTAACCCCTGCCTGTACTCTAAACAGGCTCTCCATTTCCCTCATACATTCTCATTATTAGGAAAGTTCAGAATGTAGTTATTTCTCTAACTAGACTCATCACTCTTTGTGGTGAGCTTCCTGAGGTGAGCTGGAACTTCCAGCTCTTTTCTCTTTTGTGTCTGAAAATTATTGTTGCAAGAATGTCTTTCATTTTTCTTAAGACCCATAGATGAGTGAGACCATTCTGCGTTTTTCTCTCTCTCTCTGACTTATTTCACTCAGCATAATAGATTCCGTGTACATCCATGTATAAGAAAATTTCATGACTTCATCTCTCCTGACAGCTGCATAATATTCCATTGTGTATATGTAC
Organism: Suncus etruscus; assembly: GCF_024139225.1. Taxonomy (NCBI): domain Eukaryota; kingdom Metazoa; phylum Chordata; class Mammalia; order Eulipotyphla; family Soricidae; genus Suncus; species Suncus etruscus. The sequence continues at coordinate 97,898,536 of NC_064858.1, forward strand.
CACAGTTTCTTTAGCCATTCATCTGTTGAAGGGCATCTTGGTTGTTTCCAGAGTCTTGCTATGGTAAATAGCGCTGCAATGAATATGGGTGTAAGGAAGGGGTTTTTGTACTGTATTTTTGTGTTCTTAGGGTATATTCCTAGGAGTGGTATAGCTGGATCATATGGGAGCTCGATTTCAAGTTTTTGGAGGAATCTCCATATCGCTTTCCATAAGGGTTGAACTAGACGGCATTCCCACCAGCAGTGGATAAGAGTTCCTTTCTCTCCACATCCCCGCCAACACTGTTTATTCTCATTCTTTGTGATGTGTGCCATTCTCTGTGGTGTGAGGTGGTATCTCATCGTTGTTTTGATTTGCATCTCCCTGATGATTAGTGATGTGGAGCACTTTTTCATGTGTCTTTTGGCCATTTGTATTTCTTTTTTGTCAAAGTGTCTGTTCATTTCTTCTCCCCATTTTTTAATGGGATTAGATGTTTTTTTCTTGTAAAGTTCTGTCAGTGCCTTGTATATTTTGGAGATTAGCCCCTTATCTGATGGGTATTGGGTGAATAGTTTCTCCCACTCAGTGGGTGGCTCTTGTATCCTGGGCACTATTTCCTTTGAGGTGCAGAAGCTTCTCAGCTTAATATATTCCCATCTGTTAATCTCTGCTTTCACTTGCTTGGAGAGTGCAGTTTCCTCCTTGAAGATGCCTGTAATGTCCTGGAGTGTCTTGCCTATGTGCTGTTCTATATATCTTATGGTTTTGGGGCTGATATCGAGGTCTTTAATCCATTTGGATTTTACCTTCGTACTTGATGATAGCTGGGGGTCTAAGTTCAATTTTTTGCAAGCAGCTATCCAATTGTGCCAACACCACTTGTTGAAGAGGCTTTCTTTGCTCCATTTAGGATTTCTTGCTCCTTTATCAAAAATTAGGTGATTGTATGTCCGGGAAACATTTTCTGAGTATTCAAGCCTATTCCACTGATCGGAGGGCCTGTCCTTATTCCAATACCATGCTGTTTTGATAACTATTGCTTTGTAGTACAGTTTAAAGTTGGGGAAAGTAATTCCTCCCATATTCTTTTTCCCAATGATTGCTTTGGCTATTCGAGGGTGTTTATTGTTCCAAATGAATTTCAAAAGTGTCTGATCTACTTCTTTGAAGAATGTCATGGGTATCTTTAGAGGGATAGCATTAAATCTGTATAATGCCTTGGGGAGTATTGCCATTTTGATGATGTTAATCCTGCCAATCCACGAGCAGGGTATGCATTTCCATTTCCGCGTGTCCTCTCTTATTTCTTGGAGCAGAGTTTTATAGTTTTCTTTGTATAAGTCTTTCACATTTTTAGTCAAGTTGATTCCAAGATATTTGAGTTTGTGTGGCACTATTGTGAATGGGGTTGTTTTCTTAATGTCCATTTCTTCCTTATTACTGTTGGTGTATAGAAAGGCCATTGATTTTTGTGTGTTAATTTTGTAGCCTGCCACCTTGCTATATGAGTCTATTGTTTCTAGAAGCTTTTTGGTAGAGTCTTTAGGGTTTTCTAAGTAGAGTATCATGTCGTCTGCAAACAGTGAGAGCTTGACTTCTTCCTTTCCTATCTGGATTCCCTTGATATCTTTTTCTTGCCTAATCGCTATAGCAAGTACTTCCAGTGCTATGTTGAATAGGAGTGGTGAGAGAGGACAGCCTTGTCTTGTACCAGAATTTAGAGGGAAGGCTTTTAGTTTTTCTCCATTGAGGATAATATTTGCCGTTGGCTTGTGGTAGATGGCTTTAACTAGATTGAGAAAGGTTCCTTCCATTCCCATCTTGCTGAGAGTTTTGATCAAGAATGGGTGTTGGACCTTATCAAATGCTTTCTCTGCATCTATTGATATGATCATGTGGTTTTTATTTTTCTTGTTATTGATGTTGTGTATGATGTTGATAGATTTACGGATGTTAAACCAGCCTTGCATTCCTGGGATGAAACCTACTTGATCATAGTGGATGATCTTCTTAATGAGGCATTGAATCCTATTTGCCAGGATTTTGTTGAGGATCTTTGCATCTGCATTCATCAGCGATATTGGTCTGTAATTTTCTTTTTTTGTAGCATCTCTGTCTGGTTTAGGTATCAAGGTGATGTTGGCTTCATAGAAGCTATTTGGAAGTGTTTCCGTTTGTTCAATTTCATGAAAGAGTCTTGCCAGGATTGGTAGTAGTTCCTCTTGGAAAGTTTGAAAGAATTCATTAGTGAATCCATCTGGGCCTGGGCTTTTGTTTTTCGGCAGACCTTTGATTACCATTCTAATTTCATCAATGGTGATGGGGGTGTTTAGATATGCTACATCCTCTTCCTTCAACCGTGGAAGATTATAAGAGTCCAAGAATTTATCCATTTCTTCCAGGTTCTCATTTTTAGTGGCGTAGAGTTTCTCAAAGTAGTTTCTGATTACCCTTTGAATCTCTGCCATATCAGTAGTGATCTCTCCTTTTTCATTCCTAATACGAGTTATCAAGTTTCTCTCTCTCTCTTTCTTTGTTAGGTTTGCCAGTGGTCTATCAATCTTGTTTATTTTTTCAAAGAACCAACTTCTGCTTTCGTTGATCTTTCGGATTGTTTTTTGGGTTTCCACTTCATTGATTTCTGCTCTCAGCTTTGTTATTTCCTTCTGTCTTCCTATTTTTGGGTCCTTTTGCTGAGCATTTTCCAATTCTATTAGCTGTGTCATTAGGCTACTCAGGTAAGCTCCTTCTTCCTTCCTGATGTGTGCTTGCAAAGCTATAAATTTTCCTCTCAGTACTGCTTTTGCTGTGTCCCATAAGTTCTGATAGTTTGTGTCTTGATTGTCATTTGTTTCCAGGAACCTTTTGATTTCCTCCTTGATTTCATCTCGGACCCACTGGTTATTGAGTATGAGGCTGTTTAACTTCCAGGTGTTAATGTTTTTCTTCTGAGTCCCTTTGGAATTCACAAATAATTTCAGAGCCTTGTGGTCAGCAAAGGCAGTCTGCAAAATTTCTATCCTCTTGATCTTATGGAGGTATGTTTTATGTGCCAGCATGTAGTCTATCCTGGAGAATGTCCCATGTACATTGGAGAAGAATGTGTATCCAGGTTTCTGGGGATGGAGTGTCCTATATATATCCACTAAACCTCTTTCTTCCATTTCTCTCCTCAGGTCTAGTATATTCTTGTTGGGTTTCAGTCTGGTTGACCTGTCCAGTGTTGACAAAGCCGTGTTAAGGTCCCCCACAATTATTGTGTTGTTGTTGATATTATTTTTCAGATTTGTCAACAGTTGTATTAAATATTTTGCTGGCCCCTCATTCGGTGCATATATGTTTAGGAGAGTTATTTCTTCCTGCTCTACATACCCCTTGATTAATATAAAATGTCCATCTTTGTCCCTTACAACCTTCCTGAGTATAAAGTTTGCATTATCTGATATTAGTATTGCCACTCCAGCTTTTTTATGGGTGTTGTTTGCTTGGATAATTTTTCTCCAGCCTTTTATTTTGAGTCTATGTTTGTTCTGACTATTCAGGTGCGTTTCTTGTAGGCAGCAGAAGGTTGGATTGAGTTTTTTGATCCATTTAGCCACTCTGTGTCTCTTAACTGGTGCATTTAGTCCATTGACGTTGAGAGAAAGAATTGTCCTGGGATTTAACGCCATCTTTATTTCAAAATTTGGTGTGTCTTTTGGGTAGTCTTGTCTTAGATTAGGTCTTTTAGTTTTTCTCTTAAGACTGGTTTTGTGTCTGTGAAGTTTCTGAGCTGTTTTTTGTCTGTGAAACCATGTATTCTTCCGTCAAACCGGAAAGTGAGTTTTGCTGGGTATAGTATTCTGGGTGAAGCATTCATTTCATTCAGTCTTGTCACAATATCCCACCACTGCTTTCTGGCATTGAGTGTTTCTGGTGACAGGTCTGCTGTAAATCTCAGGGAAGCTTGCTTGAATGTAATTTCCCCTTTTGATCTTGCTGTTTTCAGAATTCTGTCTCTATCTGTGGGATTTGTCATTGTGACTAGGATGTGTCTTGGGGTGTTTTTTCTGGGGTCTCTTTTGGTTGGTACTCTTCGAGCATGTAGGATTTGATCACCTATATTCTTTAGCTCTGGAAGTTTCTCTTTAATGATGTTCTTGACCATTGATTCTTCCTGGGAATTTTCTTCCTGGGTCTCTGGGACTCCAATGATTCTTAAGTTGTTTCTGTTGATCTTATCATAGACTTCTATTTTCATCTGTTCCCATTCTTTGACTAATTTTTCCGTTGTCTGCTCATTTACTTTAAGTTTTTTGTCCAATCTCTCCTGCTGTATGGAATTGTTGTGTATCTCATCTTCCACAGCACCAAGTCTATTCTCAGCTTCTGACATCCTGTCCCAGAGCTTATCCATTTTGTCATTCACTTCATTTACTGAATTTTTCAGGCCTGTTAATTGATATGTTATTTCAGTTTGGAGTTTTGTGATTTCTGTCTTCATATTTTCTTGGTTCTTATTAGTGTTCTGTTCAACTCGATTCATGGTTTCTTTGAGTTCTTTGAGCATATTCCATATTGCTAGTCTAAAGTCCTTATCTGAGAGGTTGATTAGTTGGTTGGCCATTATCTGGTCATCAGAATTGTCCTCTTCATTCTCTATGTCTGATGCTGGCCTGCGTTGTTTCCCCATTGTCACACTTGTATTTTGGGTTTTTCTACGTGTTGTGGTGGTATTCATTGGCTATATGTTGTAGGCAGCACACTTCTCTGGCTCCGCCCTTTCTGGATGGGCTGACTTGTCTCTAGGGGGGGGAGTCCTCCGTGGGTGAAGCCTCACACTGGATCAAATCTTAGGCCCAAGCATTCAACGGAGAAGACAGTCCGAGGAGGAATGCTTTCTTCTGTGTTTTAGCTCAGTTCTTAGTGTGATTTTTTCTTCTTGTTACGATGGTGTTCTTTTCTTAGAAAGAGCGCACGGCCGCGTAGCGAAGCGGAGCGGCCGTGCTCTGCTGGAGCCTCTTTTGCCCCGGTCCCAAGAGTTTCACGCAAGAGGACAGTAGAGAAATATTTACAAGGAGCATTCACAGTTGGGCTGCACTGGGCGGGCGCAGATTCGTGGCTTTTCCCTGCCTGATGTTCCAAACAGGGCAGCTGGCTTCTGCGGAAGCCCGCCGGTTTTCACGTTCTGGAGACCCGCCCTGGAAATGGCGCCTGGGAGCGCAGATTTCTGGAGCCTCTTTTGCCCAGTCCCAAGAGTTTCAGGCAAGAGGACAGTAGAGAAATATTTACAAGGAGCACTCACAGTTGGGCTGCACTGGGCGGGCGCAGATTCGTGGCTTTTCCCTGCCTGATGTTCCAAACAGGGCAGCTGGCTTCTGCGGAAGCCCGCCGGTTTTCACGTTCTGGAGACCCGCCCTGGAAATGGCGCCTGGGAGCGCAGATTTCTGGAGCCTCTTTTGCCCAGTCCCAAGAGTTTCAGGCAAGAGGACAGTAGAGAAATATTTACAAGGAGCACTCACAGTTGGGCTGCACTGGGCGGGCGCAGATTCGTGGCTTTTCCCTGCCTGATGTTCCAAACAGGGGAGCTGGCTTCTGCGGAAGCCCGCCGGTTTTCACGTTCTGGAGACCCGCCCTCTATGGTTTGCATTTTATGATGAGTTATCATTGATTTCAAAGAAAGCAAAAGAAAAAGATCCAGAAAGCAAATGAGGCATATTACTGCATATAACAATAGTATACTTCATACCAATCAGATCTAACATGTACCTTTTTAAAGGGCAGTACAACCGCAAAGACACTGCTCCTAAAACTTATTCTGACTCCTTTACATATTAATCTGAGGCTTCGTACCACAAAACAGGTGTCTGGTCAAAGAGCTCAACAGCACCTGCAGCGCCTTTGTCATTATATGTTCTCAAAATGATAAATTGTACACATAATACACAAATATTAGGATAAAGACGAGAATAAGTCATGAAGAGGTCTCTGAGGATATTCAAAATACAATTATATCCTACACACACAGGAAGTTCAACTGAGAACATAAAATAGAGGTAAGGGCTTAAGACTATACAAAAGATAATAGTAGAAAAATAAGACCAACTAGTAATGGTAGTCCAGCACTAAATTTTTACAAAGATATAAAAAAATCTGGTATTATTTATCATTAGAATTTTGTAAGTATAGATCAAGTTCTATTACTGCTCATTTATTACAAGGACAAATTGTCTGATCTTCTATTACTTTCAACATAGTTTGTATTTCCTAAAATAAATACTCAAAGCTATTACTGTTTTCTCAAAAGTCAGAAAACATGTAATATATAGTCAACTATATAACATTTTAAGATAAAAAAAGCACATTAGTAATTTTAAGGTAAATATCTCACATCATGAAATTTACCAGTCCCAGTTTTCATTATCCTGCCTCATATTTAATTTGGATGGATCTGTCAACAAGGATCACCAGTAGCCTAAGATAGTATAATATTATTACTAAAAATCATGTATAAAAAGATCATCTTAGCAAATATTTTATTTTTCAATTTTTAAAAATTTACCTCCAGGCCTACATGTCAAGTTTCTTTAGTCTTTTAATTCTACACAAATCTGCAGTACCAGATCAGATGTAAAATTCAAAAGTTCATTAAAACTACCTGATTGGCTGTAAAACCTGGAGTAATTCCTTTAGGGGTCTTCCAAACAAATTGCCTTTGATATTCAGAATGTCTCAAGGCACTATTTGAAGGAACCACAGTCAATCCAGCTTTCCTCCGAAGAACTCTGTCCACCTGGTAGACACACACACACATACACACACACACACAAAAGAAAATCCCACTTAAGTCCTTCAAATTTCTATTTAATATGTTTCTTACTGGGTTAAAACATACGACATGAAATCTATCCTGTTAACCATCTAGGTGTACAATATTGTTAACTATAAGTACACTGTTATAGGGCAAACTCATTCCAACTGGTAACTTCCTTTTTAAAATTGTCAAGCTATTCATCGATCCTTTCTTAATTCTCATTATGCATCCCAGAAAAAGATAACATCTCTCAGTTCCTTACTATCACCAACTACCATCATCGAATCTAATATTGAAAAAATAAGAGCAGTTTGTCTCCTACAGACTCTTGTTTCTGGGCCACCCCTTCCCCTACCCATCAGACTTACAGATGACCTTCTGTGTTTCCCGTCTACCCCTTCTGAAGATCTAAACAAGCCACAGTTTCTTCTCCAGGACTTCTAAATGCCTTTCCGTGATGATTGCAGTCAGCAGTGGCCATGAAACACGGAAGAAGCAGGGGAGCAGGGGACATGTGGGAGGCAGTCATCTGTCTGCCCAGGCCCCTGAAGCCTCAGCTTATGTGCTTGCAAGGACTGTGCCACAGGCCAGCTGGAACATAGGAGAGCAGAACTGCCAGATCTCTGAGATCCAGCCAGAACTCTCCTTCCTTTTGATTTTGTCAATTGAGATTCTGTTTGTTTTCTTGCTGGTACACAATAAGAAAACTAAAAAGTCAGCTCTCCACCCTTGCCAGAAGCAATGGCCTACTCCCTGCTTCTCCATTTCAACTTGACCTCTCCCTTGGGACTCAGGTACTGATATATGATGAATAAAATCAGAGGCAAACTGCCCACCCAATGAAGGGATACCTTGGATCAACCAGGAAAGGGATAACTATGAAGACTAGAACTAGTTCCTAATAACTAAAGTCAACAGCCTCTTATCAAAAAGTCTGTAAGACAGTAGCCCCCAAAAAATAATGAAAAACTTGGTAAAAGATAACATGTCACATTACTGAAATTCTGATATATACGGGGAAGTTGCACTTTTGAAAAGAAATACAGAATTTACCTACCCCATTATCTACATCTTCTGGAAGAGGTTCCTTAGAATGGTTCTGTTGCACACTTTCATTTTCTGGCATCTGGCTTCCCACTTCGTCCTCATTATCCTCGACAATATCTAAAGCCTCTTCTGCTCTGGAGTCCGTAGAGTGAGATCTTGTTCTCTTGGGAACCCTGCAAGCTTCTAGCACAGGAACTCTCTCTTGGTTGATGCTGAAATCTTGTATTTCTTCTTGTGATTTGACTGTTTCTAGAGCTTTGGGTTTGGGTGAGAGAACCACATCTTTCTGTGACACAGGACCATGCCACTCAAAAGATTTTGAAATCTGTGGGTCTTGGTAAGGGACTTTTCTTTTGGAGAGAAAACCTGGCTCTCTTGTGATTCCTAAAAAATACAATGTATAACAGCAGCAGTTTTGGTAATAGAGTAACAAAAAGAATTTTAATAAGGAGAAAAATTTTAAATTCAGTGAGGTTATACATAGCATTCTTGACATTGCAGGTTCAGTTTTCAACATAAAACTTTTACTTCTGAAAGTGTAACAGCTTTGACTGTTTAACAGTTTCTGTTTAACAGCTTTTTTATTTATTATTTTTTTATTTTATTACTTATATATTTGGCTTTTGAACCACACATAGAGTTGCCTGAGGACTGGCTACTCCCAGCATGATGCTAAGGGTACCCGGGTTCATCAGACTGAGAGGTCCCACATACTGGTTTATGTCCTAGCATTTTGAGTGATCCCCTTAAAATCTACCTGACTTGAACTTTTCCTGGGACCATAAAAAAAGACTCTATCCTAGGCTTTGTCCTAGGATATGTGCAAAAAACAAGATTCATAATAACAGAAGACAGACTTGGACAACTGCGACTGAGCAGAACGTTTCCTGGGACCATAAAGAAAGACCTTAGGAGTTGACAACTAATAGCCTGAAGCCTGTAATCAGTCTTATGACTGACTTATGCTTCAAGGATAGAAACAACCTGTATCTCTTAGGCTAAGGGAATCTCCTTTCTAATTTTCCCAATGTTTACTGTACCTATGCAAAACAAAACTACAACAACAACAACAACAACAAAAACTTGTCACATATACCCCCTCCTTTTTTTCTTCTTTTAGTTTTATTTATACTTATAGACTCTCGATAGGAGCTCCGGCCATTTTTACATAACCATAGAACATAAATCATCTTGTTCTGCCTCATATTTCTATGTCTTCCTACAAATTGAGAAAAGAAAAAAAAGTGGATGGGACCCAGGGCCAAGTGGTCTCGGGAGCATTGAGTAGAAATAAAAAAAGGGTCAGACCTAAATACCCAACCCAAAGTCAACGACATTAGAATCAAGAGACCCAAACTATAACAAGCTATACACTAAATCAGGGGTCTTCAAACTACAGCCCGTGGGCCACATATTGTATTTATTCCCATTTTGTTTCTTCACTTCTAAATAAGATATATGAAGTGTGCATAGAAATTTGTTCATAATATTTGTTTTTACTATAATCTGGCCCTCCAACAATCTGAAGGACAGTGAACTGGCCCCCTGTTTAAAAAGTTTGAGGACCCCTGCACTAAATGGACCTGTTACACTAGCAGTCCAGGGGGCCAAAGATGGAGGTATGGGATGCATGGGGTAACTACGGTGGAGGGAGGTCAACACTGGTGGTGGGAATAGCCCTAATTCACTGTCACTATGTACCTTAAGTACAACTGTGAAAGACTTGTCATTTCTATTGATCTCAATAGAAATTTACCTGACTTGAGGTCACAATGTTTGAGTTATCCTGACATCAGTCACTAGAACAGCCAAGTGAAGGACCTGGCCAGCCAGGCAGGACACATTCCCTCCGTTTCTAATTACTTTCTTGTGCTACTTAATAGAACAATGGGGCCTCGTTCTGTCAAAATTTGGAACTTTTCACAAGGCTTCACTTGTGCAGAGTAACTGAGATGAGATGTCATTAGGCAGGAACTCAGTTCTACATTTGCCTTGATTTCCTGAGAATTAAATAGAATGAATCCTTTCAATAAGAGCAAAGATACTGCTTGGCTATATATCTGCCTGGCAAGCAAATGTCCCAGATCTAAACTCCCCAGGTAAGAGGAGCTCTGAAGAATGGCCACCACTGACCTGTTGTCCTAGATTGAGGATATTCTTTAAATACAGAGCAGACTGCAGGAGGGAGAGAAAAATTAAGACTAGAAGGGAAAGGAAAAAGAGAATGCAGACCAGATCAGGCAGGGGGAAATCCTGAGCTCTTTAACCCCAATCATGTATGTTTCAACTCTAACCTAGGTTCTCCTGCTCAAACATGGATTCCCCCCCCCCCAGTGGTCTTTCAAACTGGGTGCATATCTGGGACCCATAAACAACAGTGCAAAGAGATGAAGAGAAATAAGCAGCAGCACAGAAATCTTTCCTACATCCTAATTCCATATGTACTCTCTTGTCACTGAGCTGCTTAAGAACTGCATCAGCCATCTGTAGCTTCTTTTTCCAGCACACCTTGCTTCATAGCCATGCTTTTCTCACTTTACAGAAAGGCACACACTTCACAACCAGCCCCCAAAGAGAAGAAAAGAATCACAGGTGGAGAGGACAAAGGGACAGTTCAAGAATTGTCCCGAGGGAAAGTATCTGACCACAAAGCACAGAGGCAGAAATCAGAATTAACAAAGAAACAGCACTTTATTTTATCCTACTCCATAATTTTCTACCTATCTGGGAATTAAAATTCAGTTATATTGTGGATCACAGAGATAGTGGGAGAGGTTACAGTGCTCACTTTGCACACTGCCAACCTGGGTTCAATTTCTGACATCCCAGATGGTCTCCCAAGCCCCAAGAGTAATACCTGAGGCACAGTGAGTATAGCCCCTTCCCCAACAAGGAACTCCCCCAAAATCAATTAATTATAAAAGGGTTATCATATGAATGCCTTAGCACATTTATCTGAGTTAAAAATAAAGTTAGCCTCTTGGCCTCTTTTTATTCCCCTTATGGAACATCATTTCTTTTTTATTTCTTTTTTTTTTGGGGGGGGGTTGATTTTTGGGTCACACCCCGCAGCGCTCAGGGGTTATTCCTGGCTCTGCACTCAGAAATCCCTCCTGGCAGGCATGGGGGACCATAAGGGATGCCGGGACTTATAGCACCATCTGTCCTGGGATCAGCTGCGTGCAAGGCAAACTCCTTACCACTGTGCTATCTCTCTGGTCCATAGAACATCCTCCTAATAACCTTCTAATTGCCTGATTCTTGACCAATGAAAGTTGACTTTACCAAAAAAAACACAATATGCATATACCACAAACTGAAGGAAGGAACTACATTAACAGCTCCAAAAGATAATATATAAATATATATACAACACTAAGTATAGCACAAATTATATCCTTCAAAAATCTTCATTAAACTTAAAATAGTATCAACTTAAAAATGTGAAGAGATAAAAAGACTTTAAACATTCTTTTAAGGAGTATGAAAGCAAAACCACTAGATTATTGCCCTAGACTTCTCTTTGCTTTACCACAGAGCAGAACCTCAGGAGAAATAAAAAATGCAAGGGGAAGACCTCCGTTGCTCTGAGCCTATCTCCCAGTAGCTAGCTACAAATCCCCAGCAGAAAGTCCACTTAAGTTAAATGAATAAAAGATCGGTCCCAGTTAATCATATAGCAGAACCTTCTTAGTCTCCATCTCCCTTTCCAATAACCTGGAGGTCATGCTCTGCACCAAGCCATAACCCCATAGCCCATTAGCATGTCTGCCCCAGACCATCCTTCCTTATGAACCAAACTTCAGAATGGCTTTCTTTTCTCCCATAGTTTCAAGTCCCTTGCCCAAAAATGTCACTCATATCAAGGTTCAATTATTAACAACTGTCTGGTCCATCTTGACTCTCAGTAGGATATATCTACAGTTTAAGAAAAAAAAAATTTTTTTTTTTGCTTTTTGAGCCATTCCCTGTGACTATGTGCTATGTGCTCAGAAATCGCTCCTGGCTTGGGGGACCATATGGGACACCAGGGATCAAACCAAGGTCCGTCCTGGATTGACCACATGCAAGGCAAATGCCCTACCACTGTGCTATCACTCTGGCCCCAGTCTCAAATCTCTTTGGTCACTTGATAAAAACTACAAGCACCATCCAGCAAAGGATGGGGGCCTTGAAAGAGGATCTGAATGCTTCACAGGAACCCTCTTTGGATCATTTGAGTCTACTCTACCCTTTGTTCTTCAAACCTAATCCCAGAAACATTCCCCTCATTTTACTAATATGCTGGGCGCCCAACCCATAACATTTTTCCTGGCTTCAAACATTCTAACAGTGGAGACTAGAGACTGCCACAGTGTATAGCAAGTGCTTGCAACCAGGCAACAGAGAAAACCACAGAGTCCTGGGTATGGGCCCTGGGGCCCCTTCACAGGCAGCCTCCCCCAACACAAGTGAGCAGTGTCTTGTTTTGTGAAACAAATCAAATCTGTCCAAAATGACAAAACTAATATGGGTATATATGTAGTTTTAATCCACTAACTCAAAACTTAGATGGGGGCCTAGAGAGATACCTCAACAGGATGAGTACATGCTTTGCATGAAGGAGGCCTAGATTCCCAGTACTGCACGTCTTTCTGAGCACTCCAGAAGCAATACCCAAAAACTAAGCAGTAGTCACTAAGCACTGCCAGGTGTGGCCCCAAAACAAAATGACAGTAGTTTTAATGATCACTAATGTGTATAGGCCACGCCAGATACTTGTTGGGAATAATGTGGTGCATTAAGATGCTATTGAGAGAGAGAGAAAAGAAAAATGCCATATAGGTCGGCTGTGGGGCTAGAGGTCAGGGGGGAAACTGAGGACACTTGTGGCAGGAAATGTGCACATGTGAAGGGATGGGTGCTGGAACACACTGTATAACTGAAAATCATAAGCAACTATGTGTATTTCATGATGATTCAATTATAAAAAATTTAAAAAGAAAATAATATGCTATTCTTGAAGATTATTTTTAAATATCTCTAATGAGGGAGAACTGCACAAGAAGGTACATTATAGTCATTCTCTCGTTTCTCCTTCTACCTTGCACTGGGAAACCTTGCTCTAAGTCGCTGGCTTTCCTGTTCTAAGAGGAGGGACAGAAGCATGATGAAATTACCCATAACCTCTGAACTCATGGAATAAAACTGACTTAATCACAGTTCTGACACTTAGCTGTGAAATCTGAAACGACTCAATCTAAGCTTCCATTCCTCAATGATTCATGAGAGCTCCTCTACAGGCTTGTCTACCCTCGGCCTTCCTATCAGCTCAAATGCCCCTCACAATTCTTCATAAAGAAGAGTTCACTTCAACTGCAGTGCAGTTCCTTCAGTCCAACTCCCCCTCCACCCTGTTATTATGATTTTTTTATATAATTTAAAATTCCCTTTATTGATAAACGTTCTACGTGCTATTTTTCCCACAGTTTAAGGTCTGTTTGTCTAAGCAATAGTATAGAGGATAAGGCTATTTTGCTTTGCACGCAGCTGACCTGGGTTTGATCACCCCTATTCCATATGGCCCACCCTCAAGTACAGCCAGGAGTAATTACCTAGTGCAAAGCCAGGAGTAGTGCCTGAGCATTGTTGGGTGTGGCCAACCCACTGCACCTCCAAAAAAGATCTTATCTGGTTCAAGGCTAAAATCTGAAAAGATGGAATGGTAATGCCCTGAACTGAGCCACTCCCCAATTCCCCAAAACACACACTCACTCTCTCTCTCTCTCTCTCTCTCTCTCTCTCTCTCTCTCTCTCTCTCTCTCTCTCTCTCTCTCTCTCTCTTTCGTTCTCTCTCTCTCTCTCTCGTTCTCTCTCTCTCGCTCTCGCTCTCTTCTCTCTCTCCTCTCTCGCTCTCGCTCTCTCTCGCTCTCTCTCATACAAAATACAAATGTACTCATACTCATACAAATATTGAATAAGCGAATTAATCGATTGGGTCAAATGACCAATGCTTCATACTTACTTAATCTTTTTTATTTTGCCAACTCAATGTGAAGATTTTATTAAATTTCAAATGACTACTGGTTTGCTCAACTTACCAAACTGATCTGATCTAAGGCCAGCCCATGGGTGCCTCCGTGCCACAGAAGGATTAAAACAGTCTGACAAATAGGACTTTTTCCACAGAAAATTTCTCTGGTATTCGCTTAGCCCCTGTAACACAAAGCACAACTTGAGGAGTACAGAGCAACAGGTGAACGACGTTTTCAAATCAGTAACCAGGAGTTGAAAAATTTAAGACTGATCGTTAAGCCCAGACAAGCTTCTTAGAAACAGTGCCCATTTACGCAACCCAATGCCAAGTTGATCACACATTCTATCCCTTAATCCTCAGTCACTTGAGGCTGAGGCTCGCAACGTTGGCTACCCTTTGGCTGAACTCCACCCCTTGAGCCCTTCTCCTCTGCTAAAAGGAGAGATAAACCACTTCCCAATAGTTTATCAATAATGCATCCTATGTTCTCACCAATCACACCATATTACGTCCTATGCCTGGCAGCTTTCAAAATGTTGTCAAGTCAACCAAAGATGAATTCCCCTTCCATTTTGGAAACAAACCCTTATAGAAGAACAAGACAGACAGGGGTTGCTGTCGGTTTGCTCAGTTGTTATGCTGATGCAGGCTGGACAGGGACAGCTACCTGCCATCTGCAACTTTTGGTTCAAAATCCTAACTATATATATGAATATATTTATATATATATATATACATAAATATATATTTGCACTCCTGGAGTAAAGTCCTAAACCAAGAGCAGAGCAGAGCATTCCTTCAACCCTCTCTTTATCCTGCCCAAATTTCATTTCTCACTCCTTTCCAAGAAAGACCTTTGCAAGTTTCCAAAGGAGAAACTTCCAGGGGAAAGCTCAAAACTGGGTCACAGCACATTACGGTAGGAAGCCGCCGTAATGCCCCTAATAAACGCGCCCTCTCTCCACGCCCCGGAGGCCCACGACGCTGCCCTCCGACAGAAAACCACCCCACCCCTTTAACTAGCCCTTGCACCCCGCAACCCCACGCGAGACGCACCGTGCCGTTTCGGCACCGGATCCCCAGCTCTCTCTCACCTGGAAACGCACCGGCATGTCGCCCGATGCTGGCGCCCCCCGCCACTCGGACAGTTAACGGGGGACCAACACCCTCCCCCAAGGGGCGGGGCGGGGCGACAACAGCCGTTTCCCTAGCAAAGACCGCAGCCCCGGCGTCCCCGACGACGCGCCGGCGCACTCCGCGCTTCCCGCCTTGAGCTGCGAGGCCCCGCCCACTTCCGGCAGCGCTGAAGCCCATCGACCAATAGAAATTCGGGGATTCGCTTGACGTCGTTCCCGTACAGCCAATCGATGAGCCTGAAAACGAAACGGAGGCGGGAGGAAAGCTGACCAATGAGAGTCCTGGAACCTGAGTGGGCGTGGCCCCGCGGGAGCTTCATTCTGGGTTGGCCTCTTGGGCTATTGTTGCTGGGATGTGGTTCTCTGTGTTGTTGGGAGTTGCTGGGTCTAGAAGGATCTTTTTTTCGGGAGGAACTGGGGGGATGAGAGGAAGTGGATGCTGAGGGTTGAGTCATATGCCTCAGTGCTCATGGCTTACTTCTGGCTCTGCACTCAGGAATCACTCTTGGCAGTGCTCTGGAGTCCCAATGGGATGCTCCTGATCAAACCCTGTTTGTTCAACTATCCACTGAATTTATTCATCTCTCCTGCCCCCTAGGCCCAGCAGCTTAAGGCCACACAAATAAAATTAAAATAAATAAATAAATAAATAGTTCCAAAATGCATATATGAAACTGGGTTTTTTTTCCCCTTAACATGAAAATGCTCAATTTTAGTCTAGTCCCCTGAATATCAATCAGTTTTACAACTACATTACTTATTGTCACATGAAAGGAGGAGACCCAATAAAATAAGTAGCTTAGGCAAGCTAAAAATATTTTCTATTGAATCTTCCTTTCTAACTGAAGCTGACTCCCACTGATTCTTTTGCCTCTCAGTTTTCCCCACCCCACAAAACAAATGCATCTGAAACTCGTTGATTAGAGAACATTCATGATACTTGCGTCAAATTCCAACTCGTTGCATTTCCTCTCACCTTTTAAAAAAGGCACAATAAAATTCCATTTAATTATAATAGGCTTGCCCACATCATGAATAATTTTTCTTGAGATTCTACCGTTGATCGAATGCTATACTGGCCCTCAGGGTCAAGAAATAAATGAAATGTACAGACTCTTTAATATATGTGAAGAGAACAAATACATTAGATTTCATGGAATAAATGTATCATGCTAAATTTCCAAATAAGAGATATTAAAAGATAAGGGCTGTCAAAGCTGGAGGTGGCAGTCATTCCTCATGGTAGGACTGATTAGAAAAAGCCTCCGGAAGGTTTATACAGACTCAGCCTTGAAGATTACAAAGACTGAAATAAATAAAAGGGAAATAGAAAGATCAAAAGACAGATGTATGAATAGAGTGCTGCCAGCTTTCTTCCAGGAATAATGAATATAATGCCTTTGACTTTAGTAATTTGTTGACTGCATAAAAGTATACCTTCTTTTAAACTTTCAAATACTAAAGACAATCTTGATGCTCTCCTTTAAGCATTTTCTGAGGCTTGTCTTTTTGAATTCTCATTGATGTTTCTTCTTCATCATGACTGAGATACTTAAAAATTCATTTGAAAGAACCACCTAATAAATGTGAAACAAAGAGAATATTAAATTAATCCCTGTGTGGCCATGCTTCCAGGGGTCCCTTGATAAATGTTAATTGGTGATGACAGCATCTCTTTCGTGTAAATTAAGAATGGCACAAACAAGACACAGTGGAACATAAAACAAAAGTCCTCTGCTGGAAAGCAGCCCAGATCTTACAAGGTAGGAAGGACATGATTCTACTTCTATACCCACAGCTTTGTTACCAAGAAAGTAAGGTAAAAATCAGCAAAAGCAGACATGTGGAATTTAGCCTGTTTGCTAAAGAAGTGCAGTGATTATTGCAAAGCAAGGAACAAATAATTAAAAATAAAAAATCAGAGAGCACATGGTAAAAAAACTTAGTAACAAGAAGTAATCTGAGTTTGCTGAGATGTATTATAAGGACTCAAGAAAGAATATTTCACTTTATTGCTTTTAATTAAAACCCTCAGTTTGTGAGGCAGAGATGCAGAAAATAAAAAGTACAACCTTCAAAAACGAGTTTGTAACCTGTGTTTTACCAACTTTTATACTCTCTGCTACTGCAAGGAATAGATCCTACAAAGTTTGATTATGATATTGTGTGGAATTCCTAAAATGTGTCTCAGAAATATTTACAGCTACCACATATAAGTATTTTAACACTACCATTGTTCCAATAAACACACATCTTCATGTAATTTTTGTTTTGTTTTGTTTTCAGCCAGTGTTCAGGGAGACTCCCCAAAAAGTCTCTCAGAGAACCCCCAGGGTATAGAGCTGGTTAGGCTTTTAGGTGAAAGGGACTACCAATGTCACACTGGCATTGCTCAGGGGCCCATTTGGTGCCATGGAAGAACATCAGTCTGAATCATGCAAAACCTTGACCTTCACCTCTGCACTATCTTACAAATCCCTTAGAGTCGAATTCTTATCACTGGCCCCTACAACTTCATTAATTGAGCACTGAGTTCCAATGGGCACAATGTGAGACTTCCTTATTTTTGGCAAAACCACACCTCTTTCCTTTTTTTATGTCACCCTCTGTTAAGTGGGTGCCAGCATGTGTTAGCATTTCTATCAATATAGTAAGTAGCCCTTCTTGCCAAAGGGTACAGCTTGACTTCCAGAACCTGTCCTTTTCCCCCCCAGAAGAATAGCTTCTGCAGGATTCCAGTTAAATCTGGTGATTTTTAGGATTTATATTAACTGGTCACATTTTACTCCATTTACTTACTGTAAATTTGAGTTTTAGGCAGAGATGGCAAGGTGACAAGTCCTTTTAACATGGTTGTTGGTGTTTGTATACCGTTCCCATGATCAGATTGCTTTTTCTGTGTTTTTTTTTTTTCTCTCCCTCCTCCCTTCCCTTCTAGTAGTCGTATATCTTGCAGTGGATAAAATTTATTTTGGGGACCCAAAGAGATAGTACAATGTGTAAGGCATGTGCTTTAATCCCTGAGCATTTCCAGGAGTGATCCTTGAGCACAAGTCATGTGTAAGATCTGAACATTGCATGCTATGGTCCCCAGATCCTTCCTCCCAAAAGAATTTTTCCCATTATAATCTTTAATAATTTTTCATTGAAATACAGTCACAAAGTTGTTTATACTTGAGTTTCAGTCATACAATGTACAACACTCATCCCTTCACCAGTGCACATTTCCCACCACCAATGTCCCAAGTTTCCCTCCCGCCCTCTGATCTGCTGTCCTCCCTGCCTGCCTCTTTGGCAGACATTTTCTTTTCTCTGTCTCTCTCTTTCTCTGTCACTATCTGTCCTCCTCTCTTTCACTTTCTCTCTTTCCTCCCTCTCTATCTCTTCCCTCCCTCTCTCTTTTTATCTCTCTTTCCTTCCTTCCTTCCTTCCTTCCTTCCTTCCTTCCTTCCTTCCTTCCTTCCTTCCTTCCTTCCTTCCTTCCTTCCTTCCTTTCTTCCTTCCTTCCTCCCTCCCTCCCTCCCTCCCTCCCTCCCTCCCTCCCTCCCTCCCCCCCCCCCCTCTCTCTCTCTCTCTCTCTCTCTCTGCATTCTTCTCACACTAGTTTACAAACATTTCTCTTTTTTCCTTTCAGGCACAGTGGTTTGCAATATTGTTACTGAAAGAGTATCATGCAATCACTTTATCTTTTTTGAACACCCAGATTTTGTCCACAGTGATCAGTTCCAACTATCTTTATCAGAGTGGTCCCTTCTATGCCCTATCTGCATTCCACTGCTCTTTGTGGCAAGCTTCTTACCATGGACTGGTCCTCCCAACCGTCGTCTCTTTTGGGTAGTCTACCATACTATTTTTATAGCCCACAAATGCCTGCTAGTAAGTGGACACATTTTATGCTATTTGAAAAAAATTCTGCCATCCAAGGTATTCTTATAGGGATTTCACTAAATCTGTACAATGCTTTGAGGAGTATTGCCATTTGGTATGATTTTTTGTTTACTTTCTTTGATTATTTATATTTCCCATGAGAAACAAAGTCAGTAATTGTCTTTCATTTTCTGACTTATTTTGCCTAGCAAGATCACCTAAGCTTCATCCATATTGTTACAAAAGAGAAGATATTATCTTTTTATAATAACTGGGTAATATTCCATCGCTTACATATGTAGGCCACAACTTCATCCAGTTATCTTCCTGATGGAAATTTAAGTTATTTTCTATATCTTAGCTATTTGTAAATAATGCTGATATCAACATAAACATACTTGTATAGTCTTGAGTTAGTGTTAGATAAACAGTTAATAGTGGGATAGTTTGTAATGGTATTTCTATTTTTAGTTTATGGATTTTTAGGAGATGCTGTTTGTTTCATTTTGTTTGTTTTATCTGGCAGTGTTCTGGGCCTAATCCCTGCCAAGTTCTCAAGGGTTCACTCATAGCAGCATTCAGGAAAATAGTGACAGAGATGAAACCCACATATGCTCTAGGCCCATGAGTCATCTCCCCAGACTCCCACCCACTTTTAGTTTTTACTGCATCTCCTTAATATTTTTCACAGAGGCTACAACAATTTTATTCTCACCAACAATATACTAGAGCAACTGTTTTCTCCATAACCTGATCAACATAGGTAACATGTGTTTCCAGACATTTTCATATAAACCATCTCACAGGTATGAGGTTATATTTCCTTATGTTTTTTTTTTCATAAATTTCACTAGTAACTAGTAAAGTTGAGATTTTTATATGCGTATTTATCATCTATAATCTCTTAGAGTGTCTATCAAAACCTCTATCCTGGGGCCGGAGAGATAGCATGGAGGTAGTGTGTTTGCCTTGCAGGCAGAAGGATGGTGGTTCGAATCCCGGTATCCCATATGGTTTCCCGAGCCTACCAGGAGCAATTTCCGAGAGTAGAGCCAGGAGTAACACCTGAGTGCTGCTGGGTGTGACCCAAAAAACAAAAACAAAACCTCTATTCTTTTTTATTGAGTTGTTTGGTTATTTGGGGTTTTGGTAACATAAGAGTTCCATATATATATATTTAGATATTAACATTCTATCTATATATGATGTTTCGATACATCATCCAATTCCATAATTTGTCTTTTCTTCCATTTTTATGTGGTTTTAAATTTTTTATGAAAAACTTTTTTATTTATTTTTGTTTGGGGGTTTTGTATTTGTTTCATTTATTTATTTATTTATTT
This sequence comes from Suncus etruscus, assembly GCF_024139225.1. Classification (NCBI taxonomy): domain Eukaryota; kingdom Metazoa; phylum Chordata; class Mammalia; order Eulipotyphla; family Soricidae; genus Suncus; species Suncus etruscus. Next base: position 97,918,723 of record NC_064858.1, read on the forward strand.
ATTTATTTATTTATTTATTTATTTATTTATTTATTTATTGGTTTTTGGGCCACACCCGGCGATGCTCAGGGGTTACTCCTGGCTGTCTGCTCAGAAATAGCTCCTGGTAGGCACGGGGGACCATATGGGACACCAGGATTCGAACCAACCACCTTAGGTCCTGGATCGGCTGCTTGCAAGGCAAACACCGCTGTGCTATCTCTCCGGGCCCGTATTTGCTTTATTTTAGGTTCACTTCCAGCAGTGCTCAGGGTTTACTCCTAGCTCTGCACTCAGGGAATTCTCCTGGCAGACTCGTAGGCCATATGGGATGCCAACAATAGTACCCAAGTCAGTTGTGTGGAAGGCAAATGCTTTGCCTGCTGTATTATTGCTCCAGCCCCCTCCCTTTTATTTTTGCATTAGTTTCTTTTGCCATTAAAACTTAGTTTTCAAAGACAGGTCTGCCATTTATGCCCAGTAATGTATCATGTTTCTTCTATGTATTTTTTTGGTTTAAAGTCTTAGATATAATTCCATTTTTGAGTTAACTTTTATATGATGTTTAAAGATTTACTCTTGTTTGTTTGTTTGTATTATGTCTGTTTCCTAATACCATTTGTTGATGAGACTTCCCTCTCTTAATTGTATGAAGCTTCACAAAAAATCAACTGTGTGGGGCCAAAAAATAGATAGTACAGGGGCTGGAGCAGTGGCACAAGCGGCAGGGCATTTGTCTTGCATGCACTAACTAGGACGGACTGTGGTTCCATCCCCCAGCATCCTATATGGTCCCCCAAGCCAGGAATAATTTCTGAGCCCATAGCCAGGAGTAACCCATGAGCATCACTGGGTGTGCCCCCCCCCAAAAAAAAAGAAAAATAAATAGATAGTACATCAGGGTTTGATCCTGGATAAACCATATGTTTCCCCAAGTCCACAAGGAGTGATTGCTGAGGGTAGAGCCAGGAATAAAAAGATTGGGACTAGAAGAATAGCACAGTGGGTAGGATATTTGTCTTGCATATCAAAAACAAACAAACAAAATATCAACTGGATTTACTTCCGTTTTCTCAATTCTATTCTATTGGTTTGAGTAACTATTTTTGCTCCAGTAAGATACCTTATTATCACTTTATAGCATAGCAGGAAGTGAAGGAGGGGAATAGCTCTTTTTTCTATTGCTTTGGTTATTTAGAGTTGTGTGAAAAAAAATTAAAAAATAGAGTTGTGTGAAGTTCTACACAAATTTTAGAATAGTTTTATTTTCTATTTTCTTGAAAAATAGCTCTTGATTTTGATAGTGCTTGTATAGAATATGTAGATTGGTTTACAGTAAATGACCTTTTAAAACAATTTGCTCTTCCAATACATTAAAGTATTTTATTTTTATTCCTTTTGTCTTTTTCTTTAAATAAGGTCATAGTTCTTATTTATAAGTCTTTCACTTTCTTTTGTTACATTTAATCCCAGGTGTGAGCTCTGAGTACAGATTCAGGAATAAGTATTCATCGTGGTCTAAATGAAAAACCTTCCAGAAACATTTCAACACCGAAAATTCAATAGAAGTTATGGTTAATTTAAAGAGCAGAAATTAGATCATGGCCCCTCTGGTCTCTGGATTACAAACTCCTTCATCCCTTAGCTCACTTTCTTTGTTTCCCATACTGGCATATCTGAGCTTGCTTTCCATGCCAATGTATCACAAGAGCCAGAAAACTAGCTCAACAGTCATTTTGGTGATTATTCTTTTTCTCTACAGTAGCTGGATTTATCTTTTGGTACCTGACTGAACAATTCATGTGGCCTGATGCTGATAACTAGTTATGGCCAGACTGTCTTTAATGCTTGCTGATACTGTCTGCATGCTCTATTTACCAGCTCTCTAGCATTCATTCAGACTGTACCATAGAAAGTAAGAAGCCAGGGAAAAGAAATATTAAGAAACATGCTTAAAATCAACTAACTAAGGTTTTTCACTTTTCTTTTTTTTTTAAATATGATTTTTATTTTGATCATAGTGGTTTACATGTTGTTGACAATAATATTTTAGTTATATATTTACATAACATCAGGGGGGATTCCCATTACCAAATTGTCCTCCCTACACCTCCGTTTTTGTCCTATCTCCCGTATCCTCTTCCCTCACCCCCAGGGCTGCTAGAATATGTGGTCTCCTATGTACCTATCCTACTACATAGTAGTCTTGCATCTGATTGGTCTAGGTGCCTCCCTAATTTCCCCCTCTAACTGGGAGGCAGGCCTACCTAGTTCAATTTGCGTGGTTTGGTTTGAAGAAGAGAAAAGTAGTAAACTAGGGTAAAAGTCTAATACTCCGAGAGTGGGCAGAGTCCTTCTAGAGACTCTTATCATCGATTTGAGGGGTGAAGGAGAAAAAAGAAAATGAAACATTCCATCAGTACAAAAAAAAAAATGTCCAATATCCAGTGAGGACTCCAACAATAATGGTAAGCGCCACACACGCACAAACAAACAAACAAACAAAAAAAAACCGCCATGGTCTTGAGATAAGAAACATGACATTGCCCATAAAGGAAGAAAAGAAAAGAAGAGAAAAAAATAGGTATAACTGGGGACAACAGCTTCAATAACCACACCCAAACAGAGAAATCGACCAAAAATAGTTAGGTAAGTAAAATAATAATAATAATAATAATAATAATAATAAATAAAGGTAAAAATAATATATAAAAAGTAAACAATGTTTTGTGCTTTTTTTTTCCCTCCTGCCCTGGCACAGTAAATATTGGGGTCATTCGAAAAGGAATTCATTTGGCCTAAGAGTTATGGGTTTCTCCGTCCTTGGAGTATATTGTCATGGGATCAACTATAGACTCTGTTCAGGATCATTTACTCTCCCGGTGGTCTTTGTCGTGTTTGGAAGACTTCTGTTCTGTTCTGGGTGGTACAATCAGACCTCTGTGTCTAGAGATCTCAGTATCTGCACAGATTCAGAGTTGGGACTTATGATGACGTCAGTCTTTGTGGTTCAGGAGTTCTGTTCCCTCAGTGTCATTTTAATCCATCTTCTGTGGTTGGTGGTCTTGGTCTTTGCACTGTACCTAGGATGGCACTTAGGATAGCATCTTTCTTTGTGCTTCCAGAAGCCAGATTCCATTACAATTGTCTCTGCTAGACCTTTGGAAGTGGGGTTCATGGTTGTTGTGCAGGTCGTAGTTCAAACCCTAGACTAGGGCTTTTTTATTGGTCCCACGGTGTATACCGTCTGGTCATGGTTCTAGCAGCCAGTCATCTGTAAATCGCGATCTTGGCTTTTGGATCTACCTAAGGGTGACAAGTCTTCTGATTTTGTCTTATTGTTAGCTGGTAAGGTAGGTAACCTGCTCTTAGCTCAAGTTGTTCCCATTTTCCTCGTTGTCAGGATATCATATTGGAGCTGGGACTTGTTGGTGACCCTGCCGTATTAAGGCTGTTCTGGCTGGGATTTGTTTCTTGTAGCTGTCGTGGAGAACTGTGCCGTTTCTATGTCTGGGATCCAGGGTTCAAGGCTGGACGGATGGTATCTAATCACCTGTGGTCTAAGTTGCTTCCACATGATATTTGTTCGAGGTAGGAGATATCCCTGTATTGTAAACAACTATGAGTTCCCATCTCTAGTAGATAGGAGTTCTTTTTTGTATGTAAGATTTCCCCTTTTTTTAATGTGCCTTTGCAGGGGGAAATGGCGCTACATTATATTGTCGGTGCATTTGGGGGTGGACAAAGGGGAAAACAAAAACAGGTCACATACCCAGATAAGGTAAAATATATATATATATATATATATATGTATAGGAATATAAATATATGTGTTCACATATGTATATGTAGGACAGACACATTTAAAAAACATAGTAAAAAACAAAAAACAAAAAACTACGAAATAAAGAAGTATTTAAAGGACCAAAGTGATGCAATAGACTACCTTACATTTTGGGAAAAGCAAGTAAAGAGGTGGTGTAATACAGGTCTTATGCTTATGTTGGAAGTACAGTTTTTCCCATTGTCTTTTGGGTTTTTCTTGTGGTGTGTGGGTTCCCAGGCACCTTTCCATCACGCCCCCTGACCTTCTTCGGATTGGCAAAAGGTTTGCGGCAGGGAGGTCCTGGAAGAGATCTTGCATTGGGGCTACTTTTGGAAGTAAGACCAGTTTCAAGTAACAGTCCACATTAGGGGGAGTTGATAGGGAGGGCCGCGCAGCATGAGTCCGCAGGGGAGTTGGCTGACTTTTCTTGCAGGAGACGAGGTGTGGGTTTGACTGGGTGTCCCTTCGCTTGGGTGCTGGGTACTGGTTCGTTGGGGTAGGAGGTCAATCTTGTTGCCTAATAGAGGTTTTTCACTTTCCTAATTTATCTGCTCATTCTTTATTTGAGATGCAAGAGACTGTTTTAAACCAAAGATGTAAGCCAAAAACCACATCTCTGCTTACATCATAACTATATGTAGATTTTGTTCTATTTCATGTATAACTCAGTTGGGTTGTGATTTATACATATTTTCTTTTCTTTTTTGTCTTCCCTTAAAATGGAGAATAGATAACAGAGTATGCAAATTTCATGGAGTAATAGTAATCCTGTAGAATATTTGCCTTGCATGTGAATAACTAACTCAGCTTCAAACTTTGGAACCCCAAATTGTCCCCCAACCTTGTCAGGAGTGATCCCTGAGTATAGAGTCAGGAATGAGCATCACTGGGTTTAGACCCAAAAAGAAAAAGACAAAATTCTAAAGTACGATTAATGTGTTCATAATGTTTTCAATGAAATTTTAGAGCAGTGTACCAGAGAGATAGTATAAGAAATAAGGCACTTGCTCTGCATGCAGCCAATCCCTGTTCAAAATTCCAGAGCCACATATGGTCCCTAGAGCACCTCCAGGGATCATTTCTGAACACAGAATCAAGAATAGTCCCCCTAAGCACAGACAGATATATCCCAAGCCCCTCTGCCCACATTAAATGAAATTTAATAAATTAAATACATTTAATGAAAATTAAAATAAACAATAAAGGAGACCTGAGGAATAGTACAGGATTTAATACATTTGCCTTGCATGCAACTGACCCAAGTTTGATCCCAGCAGTGATCCTCGAGCAAAGAGCAGAAGAAGCTCTGAGCACCACTATGGTGTGTGACCCAAAAGTCAAAACATAAAATAATAATAATAAACACAGAAAGATTGGGGCCAGAAGAATAGCCCAATGGGTAGGGTATATGTCTTGCATGTCACTGACCTGGATTCCTCAGCATCCCATATGGTCCCCCAAGCCTGTCAAAGTAATTTCTGAGCTCAGAGCCAGTAACAAACCCCAGTGCTGCCAAATGTGGCCCCCCCAAAACAAACAAACAAACAAAAAAAAACACAAAAGGGCTAAAAACAAAGAAGAGCTAAAAATTTGTTGTACTGGGAGAATGAAAAGAAAAGGCTGAGTTTGCTGTACTTGCCACTCCAAAAACTCTTAATGGAGTGGGTCAGACTCTAAGAACATGTCCTTGCCTAGATGATGCTGGTGTCTCCATTGTTTCCCAAAGTGGGAGATACTATTCCATGGTGGGCACTAAACTGAACCACGTAAAGGACATTAACAATTTGGGTTTTTATTTCTGTTTGTTAGCTTTTATTTGGGTCTCTTTTAGTTGGTACTTTTGGGGCATCCAAGATGTGGATGCATACACACTTCAGCTCTGGGAATTTCTCAGTAATGATGATTTTGACTGTTTCTTCTTCATAGGACTTTTCTTTCTGACTCCCTAGAACACCACCAATTCTTATGTTGTTGTTGTTGTTGTTGTTGTTGTTTAATATCTCCCAAAATTTTATTGTCATCTGTTTATCTATTTTGAGGATTTTATATATCTTCTTTTGTTATTTTAAGACTCTTTTCCATCTTCTGCTGTTGTCTGAAGGTGTTGTACAGCTCATCCTCAAGCTCACAGAGCTGATGCTCTATTGGCAAGGCCTTTCAATGAGTTTTTCAATGGTCATTTCTGTTTGAAATTTCATATTGATACTCTCATATCCTCTTGAGTCTTATTGACTACTCATTCCATGGTTTCTTTGAGTTCCTTGAATATCCTCAACAGTCCCTCTCTAAAATCCTTATCAGAGAAACTATATAAGTGACTGATACTAGTTGGGTCTTTAGAACTACCATCTTCATGCATTATGCGTAGTGGGGTTCTGTGTTGCTTTCCCATTGTGATCGTTGAAATGTGGTGGTATTTTATATGTGCTATAATCAACAAAGGTCAAAAATACTTTCAGAATAGTGTTCTGGGGCATTAAAATAGGTGATATAACTCTTTTTATAAAAAGCATTTTATTGGGGCTGGAGAGATAGCATGGAGGTAAGGCGTTTGCCTTGCATGCAGAAGGTTGGTGGTTCGAATCCTGGCATCCCATATGGTCCCCCGAACCTACCAAAAGCAATTTCTGAGCATAAACCCAGGAGTATACCCTGGGCACTGCTAGGTATGAACCAAAAACAAACAAACAAAAAAAGGCATTTTATTATGTTCTTATATGGAAGCATCTAAGAAAAGAAAAGAAAACTACCTGAGAAAAGAAAAAATGTGTGTGTATACTTTACAAAATGGTATACTGTACCATCAGTTGGGATAAGAGACAAAGATAACAAATGATGTATAATGGCATTATACACTGACACCTTATCTTTAATTAATAGTCTAACTCCATTAACAGCAACTATAAAATAGCATATTATATTTAATTAGTTTATGAATTATGCAAACCATGGTATTAATAACTATCACTAAAGTTAAAATTACTCATTTCATTTATCTTTCCCAGATGCATTTTGATTTGCTAAGATTTTAGAAAGACTGAAACTTCTATTTTAGAGACTAAAACATCAGAATTCTGTAAAGAAATTTTTATTTACACGTGAAATATAAATACAACCTATTCATTCAATTTAAAATAGGAAGTCACTCACTTCACAAATTTAACAATCATTCTCTTGTTATCATGAAAATAATGCAGAATTTGTATTTTCCTCTTGCTTCATTTTTAACAAGAATGTCTTATAAAGTGTATAAGCAAAATAGATAAATAAATTCATATTACATGTATGGGAAAACACTGTCAGAAAAGGGCTGAAGAAAGAAAATACAAAGATGTATACTTTGCCTCCAAATCTGATTACATTAAAACTGGGACAAATATAGACAGAACAAAAGAAGTAAATGGGAAAAAATCAAGAAAGATGCTAAATATGAATGCTCTGAGATTCTGAGGTTGCTTTTAAATCTCCTGCTAGAGAGTTTATTTAGTCCAAGACTGGGGAGCTAAGAGCAGACAGGATAAAGAAGCTGCCTTTAAATTCCATCCTGAGAAACCTGATCTAAAAAACTTTTCACTTTCTCTTTTGTTCAGCCCTAGCTAGCTGAATCCTGGCCAGATGATCCTGGAAAAGATTTTAAGAAATGCTCATTCAAAATTGGTTCCCCCAAAAGCAAATTACTTGCTGTCTACTGTCTTTTGTTCCCCTTCCCCTGCCTACTCTCAAGCATCCAAGCATCCAAAATCCAAGTAGAGTTAGTTAAGAAACTACCATTTTTATGGTAGTGTGTGTGTGTGTGTGTGTGTGTGTGTGTGTGTGTTTTGTGGTTTTTGGGTCACACCCGGTTGTGCTCAGGGGTTATTCCTGGCTCCAGGCTCAGAAATTGCTCCTGGCAGGCATGGGGGACCATATGGGACGCCGGGATTTGAACCGATGACCTCCTGCATGAAAGGCAAATGCCTTACCTCCATGCTATCTCTCCGGCCCCTTTTATGGTAGTTTTTATGGTGTACTGAGATACACGACCCTGTGTTTATATATGTGTGATTTTTCTCTGAAATGCAAGGTAACTGAAATTTCAGTTTCCAAGTTTGCTCTTGACCTCTGTAATTTCCTTTTGGGTCCTCTTTTCTTTGAGCTTCCTCTGGTAATTCTCAAATTCCACTTTTACCATTGAATAATTATTATGACAAACTCTTTCTTTGGCATTGTTCCATAAGTATTTACTACCTTTTTATCTTAGGAATAAATTTTATTGTACAACTTTGGGAGGGATAAAATTAAATCCATGGATTCTTCTCAGAAGGAAATTTCTGCTATTTTCTGATCAGAAAGAATGAAATAAATAAGGTCTGAGAGAGAAACTTACCAATGATCCAGGTGCAGTCTACCATTTTCTGCAAATGAAGAACTGTTTTTGTTTTGGTTTAGTTTTGGTTTTTTGTGGGGGTTGCTGTTTGTTTTTTGGTTTTGGGGCCACACCCTGTAATGCTCAGGGATTATTCCTGGCTCTGCGCTCAGAAATCGCTCCTGGCTTGGGGACCATATGGGACACCAGAGATTAAACCGAGATCTGTCCTGGGTCGGCCGCATGCAAGGCAAATGCCATACAGCTGTGCTATCACTCCAGCCCCATGAAGAAGTGTTTTTGAATCAGTAGAGCATCCATTGGTGAGACTCCAGGGTCTCTTCACAACAAAGATTTCTCTTTCTGTGCCTAAGACACTTCTTGCCCTACCAGGCCATGGTTGAGTAAAGTAATTCTCAATAAGGGATAAATCACTGCAAGTATTTCATACCATAGTAATATTTTGCACCTTCACTGAATAAGACACAGGGGACATAATTGGAGGCCACAAAATTCTATTCTCTTTACACCTTCACTTTTACTGATTCTGTCTTTTGCTCTCTAATTATTCTTTGTCTTAAAATACTATGACTAAAAAAAATCATCCCTAAGAACAAAGATTTAGGCACCCTTAGAAGTACTAATTCTATCATTTAAGACACAACTTCATGCCTAAAAGTCAGATCACATGAAGTTGCCCTTTTGCCTTTCTCTACTCCACTCCACGCAAAAATAAACTTTGAAATATTGGTCACATAGTTATTGTATATGCACCTTAGTAACTTTAGATTATGGTCAAATATATATATATATTATTCCTTTTTAAAACTGTCCCATTTATGAAGTGTCAATACGAGATAAGATATTTCAGAGCACTAAACCATTTTCTCTTTAGGAACTTGTAATTATTGGTTCCCTTAAGACATTTTTACATTTTTCTGGAGAAATATTCATAATTAGTCTTATGTTGTCCATATTCTAATCTCTCAACGTACTGTAATTGAATTAATAGTGTATAACAAGTAGAAAGTCATATACCCACTAGTAATCTTACAATTTAAAGAAATTGCTTCAATATCAAAACACACTCATGTGGAATAAGTGGCAAAAAATCATACTCATTTTAATTAATCATAACACTGGTAGAAACTAAGACTGACCCACTCTAATTCTATCTCAACCTCCTCATAAACTACAGACTCTGGGTAGTTGAAAGCCCTTTATCCTTGACCTCTTTGCACCAGAAGTTCCAGTGCAATTTATATTCTGCTGGTGAGATGCATTTGCATAAACTGAATCAGATGGAAGACAAGACACAGGTAACTGTTGTGATGATTTGAATCTTTGCAGTAGCAAAAGTAACTTAGTCTTAAATTGTCAACTCAGCAGCTATTTTAAAAAAAAAATTATTTAGTTAAAGAACATTGATTTTCAATTGATAGGTGAGTTTTATGTATATATTATTTTCACCAATCCCACCACCTGTCAACTTCATCACTAGTTCTCACACACCCCATCCTCCATCGTTTTGCTTATCCCTCCCACCCCCCGTGGGACACTTAACAAGCACATTACAAAGTTCCATGGTTGCATCTTAGATCTCATGTTTCCAGAGTTGTTGAGTCTGTGCTTTGAATGTATAGCCATACCACTCTCCTACATCACCTGATCTCATCCCACCATGACTTTCCTTTCTCATCTTTTTCCATCTCACCCTGATTTCTTTCCTTATCTATTCTCCTCCTCCCTAAGCTCTGGAGTCAAGGGTGATTTAGGAACACATACCCTTACTACATTACATTTATTCATCTAGTTTTTCCTCTATACCACAGATATGTGAGATCATCCTATGTCTGTATTTCTTTTTCTAGCTTACTTTGCTCAACATGACATCTTTAAGTTCCACCCAGACTGCAGAAAATTGCATGATTTCATCATTCCTTGCAGCTGCACAGTATTCTATTATGTATCTGTACCACATCTTCAAAATCCATTCGTCTGTTTATGGACACATAGGCTGATTCCATCTTAGCTATTGTGCTTCAATGAATGGTAATATGCATATGTCCTTTTGAATGAAATCCTGGGCGTAGATAACCAAAAGTTGGATTTCTGAGTCATATGGCAGCTCAACTTTAAATTTTCTGAGGACTTTTTTATACCATTTTCACAGGGTTGAACCGGGCAACATTTCCACCAGCAATGAATGAGAGTTTTGTTTTCTCCACATCCTTGTCAGCACAGCTTGTTCCTACTATTTGATATGTGCTATTCTCACTGATGTGATATAATATCTCATTGTCTTGAGATATTTGGTTATGGCAGAAGTGACAGGCTCTGTGGCTTGTCGCTATAGAGTTTTCTAATTCTATAAATTCCTGGCTTAGGTAAGTCTGTGGTGTGACCATAGAGTATTCTTTCAGTCTTCCCATGATTTTTTGATGCACTTATATCAATCATCTCTTGTCCTAATAATGACAGCAAACATTCCACAGTGACTTCAAACAAACTTTTATTATTGATTGTAAAGCTATGAGTTTAAACGTCTGACAGGCACCAGGAGACTTTATTCCTTGCTGAGGAAATCTGATTGAACATAGACAAAGAGATCCTAAGAAGTCAAGAGGTAAAATACCATCATAGTCATTCTTTGTACAAAGTTACTGGAAGAAGCACAATAAGTAGCATAGGCTTTATTCAACTTTTTAGAATTCTCTAAGAAGTTCTTAGAGAAGTGGAAAACCATGCTTGCTATTGAGAATGAAAAGTGTGAGGATATTGGGGCTGGAGCAGTGGTGCAAGCGGTAGGGCATCTGTCTGCCTTGCATGCGCTGACCTAGGAAGGACTGTTTTTCTATCCCCTGGTGTCCCATATGGTCCCTCAAGCCAGGAGCGATTTCTGAGCACATAGCCAGGAGTAATCCCTGAACGTCAGCGGTTGTGGCCCAAGGAAAAAGAAAAAAAGAAAAAGAGCAAAGTGTGAGGCAAAGACTGGCAAGAGAGAAATGAAAACTCACTAAAGGGGAAGCAGAAAGAAGTTTAAGGATCCCAATGGATCCAAGAGGCCTAATTTGACCTTTTCCTATTTTGTTTTCAGTATTGTCCAAAAATATCAAAGGAGACAATACTGGTTTGTCTATTGGTGATGTTAAAAGGAAATTAGGAAAGATGTGGAACAACACTGCTGTCTTATGAAAAGAAGGTTTCTAAAACTGAAGGGAAAATATGAAAAGGACATTGTTACATACATACATACAAAGCTAAAGGAAAGCCTTATGAGACACAAACAGGAGTTGTTAAAGCCTGAGAGCAAGAAAAGAAGAAAAAATGAGGAGAATAAAGAGAAGGATAAAGAAGATGATGATGAATAAGTTAGTTCAAGGACAAGTGTTTTTCTTTCTTGTCTATAAAGCATCCAACATCCCTGTATACAATTCACTCCTTTTAAAGAAAAAAGTTTGAAATGTAAGGTATTATTATTAAAATGTAAGATGTCACTAATTATTTCATATGCAACTTATATGAAATAATTGTTTCGTAAATTGAATACCACTCTAATTGCAAAAAATGTTGCAGCTGTTTTGTTGACATTCTAAATGCTTCTAAGTAAGTACATATATTAATTAATAAATAAATCTAATAGTCTGCCCATCACACTTACTAGACTAGGGTGAATTTAACTGATCTCACTGAGCTGGTATACATAGTTGTTAACAGAGACTGAGAGCTGTTGACAAGAGCTACATGTGTGTCTTTCTTTGATTCCTGCCAGAATATCAGCTTTGTGTTCAGCCCAGCAGGTCCAGGTTTCACACTGAGTAAGTAAACAGAAATATGAACAATTATAAAATACTTTATCAACATAATAAAGTAATTAAATAAATAAATAAAGTAAATAAAATAAGTTCTTTGTGTTTATTTGATTCCTATTCAAGAGACTTTCTATATATGTAGTCAATATAGGCACAGAGTTAAATTTTTTAACATTTTCTAATGGTGGTGTGCCTCGTGATTTTTTTTTTTTATGAAAAAAGTGTGCCTTTGAACAAAAAAGGTTGAAAAACACTGAGCTAGTGGCTAGCTGGTTTCAGATGGCCTCAGTTAGGTCTATTCATCAGGTAAGTGTCCCTCATCTTCCAACAGACCAAAGAAAACTATTTTTAAGACTAGGGGAGAATTTTTTTAATTTAATTTTTTTTATCATTTTAATTATGACAACAAAGATGCAAAGAAAGAGGACAGGGTAAAGTTACAGTGGAAGCCCAATCACCCATAAACAGAATTCTCGGTAGTCCCATCGATGATATCCCAGCCTTGAACTTTCAGCCAAAGAACAGTAAGAAAAACAAAACTGAACCCATGTACAATACAATTACTTTGTCCCTCAAATCCCCAGTTGTAGTACATACTATTTCTTAGCAGCACACAATATAATCTAAAGACATTAGACTTATGTAACTCCTTAAACATTGAGGGCAAAGTACATTTCTCTAGTTCCATGCACATGCTTACTAGTTTAAGTTAACCTCAAAAGTTTTAGTGGGTTGTTTTTCTTAAGGATTGGAGTCAAAGGAACATAGTAAAAAACAGTATTAAAGTGGCATTTGTTTTCATAAGCCCACCAAAACATAAAGGACATGGAAAGACAAATTATGGTCTAAATACAAGGAGACCCTACCCCTGAAGTTTCCTGGCACAGGACTGACTCTAGGCTTCAGGCACACTAGTTTGTCCAATTCAAGTCATCGTCTGTAGTAGCAATACACCTCCATTCCTCACATAGTCTCTGTTGTTGGTATCATGCTTCTGTATTAAAGATCCTGGAGTCTGCATATCCCATATTGCAGTCAGGATGATGCAGAGCATCCTCTCGTTTCACCTCACACTTAAGGGGCACTAGAGAGAACCATGTCCTGTAGAGCAGGTCATTGTTGTTGTCAAGTCTTCTCAGTGTAAACGGAAGTCTCTTTTTAGGAGGTCGATGTCAGACCCTTGGTAGTGTCTTTCCTGGTAGAGGACTGCTTCCAGCTGTTGCTATAAAAGACCTTGGATGTTTCGTAGATAGCTTGCCTGGTTCCGGCGTGAATGGAGGATGCCCATTCTTCTGAGGCCTGTGCCAGGTCGTTATATCAATGTTCAGGGTGTAAGGTACATTGTACTGAGATTTATTAGATAAGAACTTATCTGTATGTATAGTGTTTTCCCATTTTAATGTGTCTATGCAAACAAGGATCAATGCCATGAAACGTTATTGGTGCATCTGGAGGCAATAGGAACAAGACCAGCAATTTCCATGACATAGTTCAATCATAGGTGTCAAACTGAGGGACAGTTCCACCAACAATCCTTACTGAACAGCTTACAAAGAAAAGACAAGATGAAAAGTGGATAGAAACATCATGGTAGAAGAATATATAGAGAGTTACATCAGTTAAAGAAAATACCCATAAAATATTCAAAAGATATATGTGTTCAATATGTGTTCAATTTGTGTCCTTCTAAATAGTTCTGGGATTTGTTAGATCTACTGTATGTCTTTGGTCAGAGAATAGAACTCTGTGTTACTGAAGTTAAGAAGGGTAAATCTGGGGTACTGATGGTTGGGAGGAGCATAATGTAGACTGGTATGAAATTGCCAGTGACAGCCTGAGTATAGCTGAGCAGCTATCTGCCACCCCCCAGATCAGACTCCACCCCCTAAGTGGGGAAAACCCAGGGTGCCCCATCAGCTCTTTCCAGAAACCCACCTGGAGATCCGGAGGAAAGGGGGAGAGGGGGGCCGGGTGACCCAGGTCCGGGCCCCCCTACCCTAGGCCAGGCCAAGAGGCCGCTGGCACATGCGGAGGTCTGCCTAGGGGAGAATTTTAAATCAACAGTCATCAGTCTTGAGAATTATCATTAGAAAATTGTACTTAGTGGTCATCACTTCTCCCATAGTTCTCTGATCAAAGTAAGTCTAAAAACTGGGCAATTTTTTTTAGATATTTACTCTTTTTAATGTTCTATAATATGCATATTTCATGTTTTTTGTTTGTTTGTTTGTTTGTTTTTTTGGGCCACACTCAGTGGCATCCAGGGGTTATTTTTGGCTCTGTGCTCGTAAATTGCTCCTGGCTCGGGGGACAATATGGGATGCTGGGAATTGAACCTAAGTCCGTCCTGGGTCAGCCTTGGGTCAGCAAGGCAAATGCCCTCCCACTGTGCTACTACTCTGGCACACATATGTTATGTCTCATATTTTAAAATTATAAAAATTTTTGACTTTATTTAAACAGTATGGTTTACAGGGTAGTTCATAATATATTTGTTTCAGGCATTCATATCACCAATATGACCTTCCCTTCACCATTGCCTTCAGTTTCCCACTCACTCTTCAAACCTGACTCTTTAGCAGGCACAAAGTAATTTATCTTATAATGCTCAGAATACTACCTGAGCATTGCCAGGTATGGCCCCAAATAAACAAAATTCTAAATTATTCAGTGACTTACCTGAGGTTACATGCTAGTATGTAGCAGAGCAAAACTAAAAAACTTATTTATCTGATGCTCAACACATACTTTAGCTTTTTTGACAGCACTCTAAATTGATATAAATACTGACAATGTCACACTATTTCTTTTATATCATGTCCTGTAACAGTGAACCCTGAAGTCAAATGTTTTGATTTGTTTTGTTTGGGGGCCACAGCCTGCCAGCTCAGGGCTTACTTTTACATTTGGTTCTTGGTGTGTTCAGAGGACCATATAGATTGCTGGAGATCAAATCCAGGTCAGCTATATGCAACGCCAATGCTCTATCCACTATACTATTGCTGACTTAGTTCAAAATGAATGCTTTGACCATTCTAGAACATTGTGATTAAGAGAAACGGATCTCTGGGGCCGGAGCGGTGGCACAAGTGGTAGGGCATTTGCCTTGCACACTGCTAACTTAGGATGGACCAAGGTTCGATCCATGGTGTCTTATATGGTCCCCCAAGCCAGGTGCGATTTCTAAGCACATAGCTAGGAGTAACCCCTGAGCGTCACCCGGTGTAGCCCAAAAGGCAGAGAGAGAGAGAGAGAGAGAGAGAGAGAGAGAGAGAGAGAGAGAGAGAGAGAGAGAGATCTCAGACCTAACGTGAAGTGTGAGAGTTGCATGTCTTAATAAACTGAGACATTCCTGCCTCCTGCTATATCAAATGAATTGATAGGGAACAGAGTTAGACTATCAGAAAGTCTTTTCTCCCACTGATTAAGAATAGTCCAAATAGTTCTTTGGTCTTTGCTATGCAATATACCATACATAGCATCCCTTGTTCTTCTTTTGGGAGAAAGGGAAGACTATCCTCTCCATTGCCTCAAATGAGACCTACTTCCAGGGACAAATGTGAGGAAAGCTGCATGCTTCTTCCCTGGACTTGAAACCAGAAAGCTCATCATCTATTCTCTCCTGCCTGGGGAAACAGCACAGGGAAAAATTACAGCTAGAGTTGTTTGCTTCAGGGTAACATGATGAGAAGCTATACCTGAAGAATAAATACCATTGTGCCCACAGTAGGATGAGTTATGGTGGCCAGATGGGAGGGAATCAGACTGGAATTGTGGTTATTCCTAAGAATATCTCCTGAAAAAAAATAATGAGACCTGCTGGTGTGCAGCCAGAAGTCCAGGTGCTGAGGCTGGGACTACAGTGGGCATTAAGGAGAAGTTCTCCTAACACTTGGAACTACAATTAGAGGCCCTGGGAGGGCAGACCTACAAAATATCCCTGGAGAGACAGAGCCAGCTATTGTGCACCTGTTACCTCAGGAAGTCATCAGATTACAGATTGCACAAGCCACAAAAAGCCTGGTTTTAGTCAGACACACACACACCCCTTTCCTTAGCAAACTGGTTGGAGAAAGATTAAATTAAAAAAAAAAAGAAAATAAAGAAAGCTGCATCAAGGAAACAGTGGGAAGAGGAGAATCTAAAGGGGGTGGAGAGAAGTTAATTATGTGTCTCTCCCAAGTGAGTTGGGGGAGGGAGTGGGTTCAGGGTGGCAATAGGGACACCAAGAGAGGAAAGACAAGAATGAACACTGATTCAGAGGCGCTAGTATCAGTACCTTGCTTATCCAAGAATGCCAGTAGCTCTGAGGTTAAGGTGCATCCTATAGCTTATTATAACAACATGATACGCATTAGTTTTATCTAAGTTGCAGGAAACTGAATGATTTCAACTTATAGCTTCATAGCATTGCATTGTCATGGTACCATAACTACTTTATCCATGCATTTGTCATTGAAAATTTTGGTTGTTTTCATGTCCTTGCTATTATAGTAAGCATGGTAATGACATAGGGTTCATATGTCTTCTTATTTTAGCATCTAGAAGTAAAATCCTCTTTTATTTTAGAAATACAAGCAAGAAGAAAAAGTATAAACCCTTCATTTTGCTTGTCTGGCTTCTATTCTTCTTCATTTTCCTGGCACATTATTTTCTCTGATGATACTTTCATTCCTTAACTTTGAATTCTGCACAAAACTATTCCAGCCTGCGGCTTCTTGTCTCACCCATTCTCACCCATCTTCACTCTCTGCTCCATGTTCTGTGGTTGATTTCTCCCTGTGGGCTTCCCTCAGAATTCATCCTCAACCATCTTCTCTCCTATCTACAAGCTTTCTCCCTTAGAAAGTCCATCCATTCCAACAACTCAGCCTCCAGTCCCCAAACAATGGAAATTTCTCAGTTCTCATCTAGCATTCTCCTGCAACCAGACAATTTCAGTTCTCCTGTTTCCATTTCCTGCCAGGTAAAATATCCTCTAAGAAGAGAGAACTTTCTAGAACTTATATAATGCACATTATCCATTTTAATGCTTCATATTTTCTTCCTCTAACCCCTTCATGTTTTACAAGAGCTGTTTCTCCACTGCTTCAAGACCATTTCACATTCTTCTCAACCTCTATTTCTTGCTTGTTTTTCTCATTTTGAATTTCCTCCTCTAAATCTCTCAATCCTCCCATTCTCAGACTTAGCTTTCTCCTTGAGATATATAAACCCATTTGATCTCATTCTTTCTATCACTGCAGCACCTGAAACCAGTCTTTAATTTTGAATGCATAGGCTGTATGCTATTCCATATTGTCCCAAATGTGTTATTTTTGTATGTGTCTAAGTTTATAATATCCAAGATGGTTTATTGTTCTCTCTATTTCTTTGTTTCTGCCTATTCCTTCCCTACTCCATGGTAGGAAAGCCATAAATAAATGGTAAAGATTCAGAAAATCCCAATGATAATATCAACAATAGTGCATGCCAAATACTTATCTAGGGAGTTTAGCATTCTATTAATATGTTTACTACTAAACTTTAATATTCTAATATGATAATTTTAAAAATTAGGAATCCCTATTTTCCTACTGAGGAAAATGAGGT
This sequence comes from Suncus etruscus, assembly GCF_024139225.1. Taxonomy (NCBI): domain Eukaryota; kingdom Metazoa; phylum Chordata; class Mammalia; order Eulipotyphla; family Soricidae; genus Suncus; species Suncus etruscus. The sequence continues at coordinate 97,936,277 of NC_064858.1, forward strand.
GCAGAGAGGTTAAGTAACTTGCCCAGGATTATCAGTTAAAATACTAGTCACTCTATACACAGAGTAATTACCCTCAGAATTGTTCTTATACTCTCCAATTATTTTCACAAAGTAGCCTTAACATACATAAATATACAAAAGAATTTCAATTACAATCTAGGAAGTCGGGCCCAGAGAGATAGCACAGCGGTGTTTGCCTTGCAAGCAGCCGATCCAGGACCAAAGGTGGTTGGTTCGAATCCCGGTGTCCCATAGGGTCCCCCATGCCTGCCAGGAGCTATTTCTGAGCAGACAGCCAGGAGTAACCCCTGAGCACCGACAGGTGTGACCCAAAAACAAACAAACAAAAAAAACAAACAATCTAGGAAGTCTATAGTGTACACATTACATTTAAGGTCCAAAGGAAATAAATCCCAGGACTAAGTTCAGTGACACCACATAAATATCTGTGAAGTGAAAGGAACAAGTAGGAAACATACCTATATACTCCAGTATAAGCCGAGTTTTTCCGGCACAAAATTTGTGCCGGAAAAACCCGAACTCGACTTATACTCGGATCATACAGGTTGCATGCACCGAATCAAATGCACAGTCTCCAGTAGTCTTCTGCCGGCTTCTGGAGGGGGGCCCCCAGTGCTTCAGCTCAGTCCACAAGTCGTGGCTGAACTAAACTGGATGCCACTAACTATTGAACCCACATATTCTGCACTTTGTATGAGACCGACAGCAGTGATGATGAGATCTACGAATTCGGTGATGATGACAATGTCTATGCTGATACCCTCACATCAGATAATAGCTGAAGCTCTGTTTGGACATACAGATGAGGAGGAGAAGGAATTCAGTTTTGAAGGATTTTTGTGATTTAATTGATTACTTGTTAAGCTACGGTTTTCTGCACTTTATTTGAAGTTTTAAAGCTATTGTTCCTAGTTTACAGTTTTTCTTTAGCAATAAATATTGAAAAACATTGAACCTACTGATTCCTCAATTATTGTAATTGTTTTGGGTATATATTTTTATTTTTGAAATTTACCAATGGCTGCTGCATTTTTCACCTCAGTCATTAAATTTTCCCAGTTTTTAGAGTAAAATTAGGGGGTCAGATTATACTCAGGTCATTTTATACTCAAATATATATGGTATTTTAAATGCAGTTTGTCATTTTTTTTAACTTTTTTGATAAATAAGTTGCAAAAGAGACCTGAAAAAATTAATCTAATCCCAATAATATCCCCCCATACACAATCGATTCCCATTTTTTGAGTACCATCACTAGAATTTTTTGGATATCTTATTTAGACACCTTGATTACAAATATGATTGTAGTTGAGTTTCAGTCATGTAAAGAACACCCCCCTTCACCAGTGCAACATTCCCATCACCAATATCCCAAGTCTCCCTCCTCCCCAACCACACCAGTAGAATTTTTAAGAGCTCACACAACCACAGCCATCATCAGTCTTTTAAAAAGTATTCATCCACATAAATTGACAAAGGCCCTGCCCTAGGAGAAAATATGCTATGTGTTGTATTCTGAAAAAAACATGTGCTTTTCTTTTTCACCTTGCAAACACTTCTGCAGATGTATAGAAAAATCAAGAGCTGTATAGAGTTTTGTTTGAAATTCAGCTTCATAATCCCCAGAGATATTAGCTCATCCCCACCGACCTGAACTCTGTCCTTCATCTTTAAAAAATAGTATGGCCAGTTCCAGAGATACTGGACTCTCTCAACAAGCCTTTCTCTAACTATGAGAGCAAAAGCCCACAAACTGGGATCTCCCCACAATCAAAAGTGAAACCCACCACTTCCGCATATGAAGGAGAGACTGTAGCTTATCTGCAGTGTCTAAAGTATTGAGTTGAAAACTGTCATTTTCTTGTGAAGAATTTGTGTCTCTTGGCTTTTTATGTTCAATAAAGAGAGAAACATAGTGGCCAGGACCTCAGGACATTCTGTCCTTTTGAGTAGCTGCCCTGGTGGCCAGACAGAGCTCTCACAAATTTAGTTATAAAGTTCCTTGAAATTGCTGTCATTGTTTATAGTAATAGTTAAGAAAATAAAATAGAAATCAAGAAAAATTGTAATATTATAACAACTCCTCATTGGTATTAAAATATATATATGTTCTAATACATATATATTAGAACATATATATATATACACAAATATATATATATGTTCTACTCTTGGATAATTTCCATCTGGGTGGAAAACTGAAAATTTTATAGTATTATAAACAATCAATTAAGACCAAAGTTATTACATGCCATGCCACCTCCAATAAAATATTAGTGGATGAAGATGTTTAGGCTGCCACACTTTCATGCAGGCATGCATTTATATTATCAGCTAGCTTGCCCCAGCATCAATTCAGCCTTGGTCCTTACTGGCTTCTATCCTGTGACACATTGAGGAGTAACTCGAGGCACCACTGATTCTCAAAGCAGCTTGTCAGGTGAAGTAGAAAAGCTTTGAGATAGACACATTGTGAGAGAAAAGTGAGAGTTGGTCCCCCGAGAAAGGCGCGTGATAATGTAACCATGGTTTTTAATCTCCTCAGATACTCTCAGTATAACTACACGTGCCTGGTACAGTATGTTCAAAAGAAACATGATAATAGCTAACAGCTGGACTCTATCTAGCACTTTCTTATCAAGTATTTTCTAGTTTGCAGCCTCACAGAACAAAGAGCATCTCTAATGTTTCAGCCCAGAGCTTGATATACAAATTAGCGTCAGCAATTTATTACCAATTGGTTTGTGCCATAATACATGATGGAGTAGTTGTTAAATAAAAGGGTGTCTTATTTTAATGCGGTAGATTTTCCACTGGTGAGCTTTCTCTTTGCCTTAGAATTGTAATATCTGCTTTGTTTGTATTTAGATAGCTGCCATGTAGCCAACTGCCACAAAGAGAGCTGTCGCCATCAAGTTTCTTTGAAGTTAAAATCCACTCATTAAAGTGGAATCCTTATCTTTTATTCACTTTGGATGAATAATGGAAAAAAGAGCCCTATCTATATCTGGCTGATGTGTTTTCTCACATAAAAGTCCATCTCGAGTTAAATTCTGGAGTGTATGTAATCATTACAGACTTCCTGAAATTCACAATGCCAGGGCATTTGCTCCACAAGACAGCCAGGAACCAAGGTGTAATCCAATCTTTCACTGGTCCCACTGGACAGGACTATGACACATCTCCCTTTCCTATTCAGGTGGCACAGAAAAAGAACAATTTTTTTGTCTCCTGAAAAGTATCATTTCCTTAAGCTAACATAAGATGCTAGTTTTTGTACTCACTTGTAGCTGTAATAAGGCCAGGGGTATCTCCAAAAAGGCAAACATAAAAAAAAAAAAAAGATTCATTCCAAAGTTCAAAAAGTCCTAAGGACTTGAGGTACAGAATCTTCCTCTCTGTCACCTGATGGTGAAACCTGAGCTTTTGGCTGTGAAGAGCAATGCAAGTCCAAGCTATGACACCATCTTTTGTTTCCAAGATCATTTCGCTGTCTAAATTCTGTCACTGCCTCTTCCCTGGAGGACTGAAGAGTGTCATATCTATCAGCAGGTCTATCCAGTTCACTGAAATTGATCTTATAAATCAAAGGGTGGAAAGAATAGTACGAAGTGATCAAAGGGTGGGACTAGTACAAAGTAATCTAATTTTTAAAATTTACTATAGTTTCAAATTGTATTATTACTTTAAAATTTTATTTTACTTATTTCGGTATGGGGTTGGTGGGGGTTGGTTGAGGAAGTTGAACAACAGTGTAAGTTGCTCAGAACTTACTCCTAGCTTTTGGCTCAGGGGTATCACTCCAGGTGCTGCTCAAAAGACCATATGCAGTAGTGGGAATCAAATCAGGGTCTGCTACCTGAAAGGCAAGTTCTGTAACCCCTATACTATCTCTCTGATCCCCAAAGTGGTCTAATTTTAGAAGCCTCAACCATAAAAGAGCAACATATATGAACATTTATATATGACCTTAATTGGGATTGATATTTGTCCCTCTTGTTCCCTGTATTTTATTCAGGTTAAATTTGTAATTCTGGGGGTTGGAGAGAGAGTGCAGTCAGCCAGCCCAAATGTTATGCTGAGCATCTACTATGGTCTTCGGAGCCCCACCAGAAGAGAACCCTGAGCTCAGAACCCAGGGAAGGCCTGAGCACGATTGAATACAGCCCAAAAATCTTTGAATAAAACATTAATGCTGAGACAGGGATGAAGCCCTGCATTGGAACACTTGCTTTGACTGTGTGAAGCCTGGGTTCAGTTCTTATCACTGAAAAAAAAAATTTGATGTTCTTCAGTCTTCCACTGGAAGTGACTTTCTTCATCTTTTATCACCTAGAAGTGAATTCATCTTATACTCAACTAATCCCACTTTGATCCCTGGTACCACATATGCCCCCCCACCCCAAGCATTGCCAGAAGTAATGCTCAGGAATAAGCCCTGAGCACTCTAGAGTTTGGCCCAGAATTATCTTTGTCAAATTCCCAAAAATAGAATAAAGCAGCAACAAAGGGAAAGAAGACTTACCCTAATGAGGCTCAGGACATGAAAAATCCCAATGAGATTCCTTTCATATCTGTGTGTCAGATTAAAAACACTCTTATTCCCCTACTCTGTAGCTAGAAAAGTTTCCCATCTCGGCTGCTGGATGCATACTTGGACACTCTGTATAGCATCTGCTTGAATGTGAATCCTACCTTTCATGTACAAGCTGAGTGATTTTACGCACATCAGTCATCTCCATATGCCTCTGTTTCCTGGTTTGCAACATGGAGATAGGTCCTAAACCATGATGTGGTATTATGGAGTCAAGTAATCAATACTGGTGAACCTTTAAGTAATGACTAGCTAATAATTGGTAGCATATAATGCCAAACATCTTCATATTTGTATTCCACAGAACCCTAATTCCTAGAGAAGCTGGAATCCAGCATCAAATAAGATTAAAAGTGCTTCTAACATATTACATTAAATCAATAGCTATTGATTCTGTACCAGTGAGAAAGAAAAATATCAATTAAACTAGGACACAAAACTCTCCTAGGATTTGGAAGTTCTCGTGGTTTCATTTGCATTGCTTTCTTGGCTGTGGTAGTCAATTCTTTTGTATCTAACTAAATTATAAAATCTAACCTTAATTACTAGAAAACTTTCTTAAGTTCTACCAAGCATTTGCTTATCGCTTTGTTGTTGTTGTTGTTTTGTTTTGTTTTTGTTTTGGGGTCACACCTGGCAGTACTCAGGGGTTACTTCTGGCTCCACGCTCAGAAATCACCCCTGGCAGGCACAGGGGACCATATGGGATGCCGGGATTTGAACCACCATCCTTCTGCATGCAAGGCAAATGCCTTACCTCGGTGCTATCTCTCCAGCTGCTTTTCTTATATCATCCATACAGCCCTCTGCTTTGGTGCAGTATCTTTGGACAAATACAGTAATTTTTTATTTTAATATCAATTCAATGTGTGACCTTTATAAGATATATTAAAGAATATTTACACAGCAGGTATATTATTCTTAGCTGCATTGCTATAATGTTCTAAAAATATATCAGACTCCATAGATGTGATGGCAACAGGAAGAGCAATGACCAAATTTTACAGGAGCCCATCAGAGGCCTCTCTGAGCAAATACTGCCTTCCCAAGATTATTATAGTTGCCATTTTCTCTAGAAGCAACCCAGCTTCAGAGATGATAAAAATGAGAACAGAAAATGCTGCTTAGTATTGATGAAATATTTATGTCCCTCTTCAGAAGATTTCCTATGCCTATTAGCATAATAAAAGTGAGAGGAAGTCCTTCGGTAAAGAAACCATCTTACCTAATTTATTTAATGTATTGGCCTACATAATAGCCTTCTTTATATGCTATGTCTAATAGGATATGGGGTAAAATTGAAACAAACCCTAGCAAAGCTGAGCATTACAGTGGAATTAGGAAGGATATTTCGAGCCACTTTAGAACTAAGCAGTGCTAGTCCAGAAGTAAGTGCACTTACCTTATATGCAACTGACCCCACTTTGATCCCTGGTATCATATGTGGCCCCCCCAAGCATCACCAGGAGTGATCTCAAAGCACTGAGCCAGGATTTAGTCCCGAACACTCTAGGGTGTGGCCCAGACTTTTCTTTGCCTACCCCCAAAATAGAATCAAGCAACAACAAAGGAAGGAAGACTTACCCTAATGGGGTTCAGGACATAAAAAAAAATCCCAATGAGATGCTCATTATGAGTAAGTATTTCCATCCTTTTAAGGAAAATATTTCTTTGATATCAGGCCACAGTTTTTATCATTGCTGAAATTAACTTCTTAGAGCTAGTAAAAAAAAATTCTAGTTTAATAACATTACTAAGATCTCAATATGTATTGAGTCCTGAGGTCAACACTAGAGCTACCAAGTGATTGTGAAAATTTCATTTCATCATCTGTAAAAATACAATTGTAACACTAATTATAGCATCATTCAATGTATACAATGAAGGAGTGTATGTAAGTACTTTTATAGCATCTGGCAAAGTTCTGCAAGGTTTGTTCCCATGAAAAGGTAGAAGGGAAATGAGGGAAGTAATGACCAATGCTGAAGTTATATAGGCCACTATGAATCATGAAGACATTGTCACTCACCTGTTCCTTAAATCTAAAAGGGTTAGGGTTAGAGTTAGGGTTAGGCAATTATAACAGCCACCATAGCATGACCATAGAGGCCACCAAGAAAAGGCTTGTCCCGTGGCCAAGTTTAACTTCAGATTCAATTCATTTTATTTCTCTTTTGCCTTTAAAAACACAAGAATTAACAAGTCACCTGTTCCCTACCAATGTTGGGATATTACTAAGCCAGAGCAAAGCAACAATGGCTTGGTTCTACCTTCAGCTTGGCCTTTGGGATGAGAAACAACCCATTTAGCAGGGAGAGAGAAAGGTGCTTAGGGTTACTAGGAGGTAAGCCAGAGGGAGAAATCAACTCAGACGCTTTGCTTTCCTGCGCCAGAACACTGAGCAAAATGAAGAATGGCACCTGACGTACTGCCTGTCAGCTTCCCCTGGCCCTCCAAACAAGAGGTCATCCAGAATTGTGTGAGCAATCCAGGTCCACTTTCACTAGATCCTGATCTCAAGTTAGAAGTGATATGAGTATAAAATTTTTAAATTGAGTTACTTGTTCTCAAGGCCTTCCCTTCTTAGCCAGCCTCTCCTGAAGTTTTTTAGGGCTTCTCAATTTCTCAGAATCATGAAGATTATAAAAGACAGTGAACTTAGCTGCTTAGCTTCCTCCTGCCGGGGGAGGGGGGAAGCTAGGTTAAGAGAAAATGTTTTAAAAGCAGTTAAAAGTGGGAAATCAAGCGAAAATAATTTATTTTCCTGAGTTTTTAATTAAGTGCCTCAAAAGGAACAGAAAGAGAAAGGGGGTATAAGCTAATACTCAAAAAAAAAAGAGAGAGAGAGAGAGAGAGACCATAGGCAAAATATTACAAGAGAATTTACTCTGAATATTCTCTTCCAAGAAAAATACTCATTTCTAATAGTGTGTGCTTAAGGTTTCACCCTAATCATGTAATAATTGAAAGCCACTTGCTAACAAAGATTTTTCCCAACTTTAACCAGCTGCAGTCATCAGCCTTCTAACCTCCACAGCTTAGGAAAAGCTGATAGGAGATAAGGCAGAATGAGAGATAGAATAGAAAGGGCATAAACAAAAAATTCTAACAACTTACCATCTGAGTTTTCTGCAACAGAAAATTCGGGATCTCAATTTCTACTGCTTCTCTGAAAATGGAGGGCATGTCCCTTCACAAAGTTTTGTGCTGAGTTTGTATCACAAGTATTATTCAATGACTATTATTCAATATGAGATAATACTGTTAATAACAAACCACAGAACAGAACAAAACTGTTGCATCGTGTCAATTCATGCCACAATAATTTTAATGCAAAGGATTAACAAATAATTAAAGTTTAAAACTTACTATTTCGGGGCCTGTGAGGTGGTGCTAGAGGTAAGGTGTCTGCCTTGCAAACACTAGCGAAGGAAGGACCGCAGTTCTATCCCCCGGCATTCCATATGATCCCCCCCAAGCCAGGGGCAATTTCTGAGCACTTAGCAAGGAGTAACCGCTGAGCATCAAACGGGCGTGGCCCAAAAAACCAAAAAAAAAAAAAATGAAAACTTACTATTTCTCTTTGAAACCTCAAGATCCCAAAGATCATGGTAATGCTTTCCAGTTTCATTTCACTCAAATTAAGACCAAAATGAAATAATAACAATACATTCTGGATCGGCTAAATAAGCCCCATATATGTTCCTGTAATAATACTGATCACAAGACATTGTTTATATTGAATTTAACAATAAATTCTTCTGTCCAATAGCCCCCTTCAAAGACATCCTCAATGGAACGTGTAATCCTATCTCTGTCAAATTCATAGGACAACTAAGGAGCAAGTTAAGCTGATAGGAGATAAGACAGAATGAGAGATAGAATAGAAAGGACATAAACAAAAAATTCTAACAACTTACCATCTGAGTTTTCTGCAACAGAAAAGTCGGGATCTCAATTTCTACTGCTTCTCTGAAAATGGAGGGCATGTCCCTTCACAAAGTTTTGTGCTGAGTTTGTTTGAAAGGATCAGACCAACTGCATCCCACCTCTGCCTCTGCTACTTACCAGCACAGGCTCTTGGACCATCTTTTCTAACTTTCAGATAAGGTTAACATTGTGTATACATTGCAGGCTTGTTGAGAAGATAAATGAGGAAAATTCAGAGAGCTTTTAGCAATCATCATTCTTTTGTTTGTTTGTTTTTGTTTTGTTTTTTGGGGGGCCAGACCCAGTGACACTCGGGTGTTATTCCTGTCTATGCGCTCCTGGCTTGGGGAACCATATGGGACACCAGGTGATCGAACTGCAGTCGTCCTAGGCTAGTGCCGGCAAGGCAGATGCCTTACCTCTTTGCACCACCACTCCGGCCCGGAGCAATCTATCATTCTTAAGGCTGTGAAAATCTAAGAGCTCTTCCCTGCGTGACTTTCTGCATGTTCTCTAATCTATGTCCTATTGAAACCCTACCTCAACTCTAAAGCCCTAAGACATTAATCTTCTTTGGGGATTTCTTGCTACTCTTTGTATCTTGAGAACAAGGGAGAAAAATGCTCAGGAAAGGTACAGCACATCTTCTATTAGAACCTCAGAAAGTGGGGCAGAGTAATAGCACAGTGGTAGGGTGTTTGCCTTCTGTGCAGATGACCCAGGACAGACCTGAATTCTATCCCCAGTATCCTGAGTCTGCCAGGAAAGATTTCTGAGTGCAGAGCCAGGAGTAACTCCTGAGAGCTGCCAGGTGTGACCCTAAAACAAAAACAAAAACAAAAACAAACAAACAGAAAAAGAATATAAGAAAGTAGCAGAGGAATTATAAAACCAGAACTAAACATTTTCTTTCCCTTTTATAAATCCTATAATCTTCAACAACCTATTTAAATTCTCTCACTTTGAATTTTCTCTTCTGTAAAATGGCATCATGTTACTTCTTTATAGGTGATTCTGTGGAAATTAGATGTGATTATTAAATTATCTTTAATAATTGGTACTCAGTAATATGTAATCTGAAGATAACTATGAATTTAAAAGTTTTCTGTACCATTATTACTTCCTAGAATTAAAAAGTAATGAATAAATTAAAGTGTATCTATGATATAATTACTATTAGATCACTTAAGTATAAAAAACATTTATTGACATGAGAAAATGTTCACAATCTATGATTACTCAGCAAAAACTATATAAACAATGTTCAACACAATTGTTTCTTTAAAAACCATACCTACACATGAATATTCATGTATGATACGAATACACGAATTACATACATAATGATTTAAGGCACCTCTGAGGAAAATAAATGAGAAATATCACATCTCCCAATTTCAAATTATGCTATCAAGCTATAGTGATCAAAACAGTGTGATACTGAAATAAAGACAGACTCTCAGGCTGATGGCATATAGAGACCCCAGAAAGAAACCCTTAGACTTATGGATACTTAATATATGGCAAAATGCATGAACTAGAGCAAGGAAAACTTCTTCAACAGAAGAAAAACTAGATGGTCATATGCCAAAAATGAAGTCCAATTTATATAATCAGACCATTCAGATATTAACTCAGAATACATTACAAATCTTGAGATAAACAAAGTTGAGAAAAATATAAGCAAAAAGTCTCAGGACATAGACATCAGAGATATTTTTAACTTGATTCCATAGTTATCCAAAGATAACAAAAAAATTAAACAAATGAAACTAAATTAAATTTTAAAAATTTTACAGGGCAAAAATAAACTATGACTAAGCTAAAAACACCCTACAGGATGGTATAAGATACTTGCACACTATACATAAGTTAAGTATCTAAAATAAATAGCTAATATCTAAATAAACAATATTTATTTATCTAAGATATCTAAAATAAATAGTACTCAGGAAACTCAATAACAAAAATTATAAAAATTGGGAAAATGGGGGCAGAGCAGTGGCGCAAGTGGTAGGTGTTTGCCTTGCATGCACTAGCCTAGGACAGACTGTGGTTCGATCCCCCTGTGTTCCATATGGTCCCCAAGCCAGGAGTAATTTCTGATTGCATAGCCAGGAGTAACCCCAGAGCATCATCGGATATGGCCCAAGAACCAAAAAAAAAAAAAAAAAAAAAAAAAATTTGGGAAAGGGAATGAACAAACATGCCCATAAGGAGGACATATGGTTATTAATAAGTTTATGAACAAGTAATGGTTATCATTACTAATTTTCAGGAAAACACAAAACCAAAAAAACTATTGTCACATTAGTGAGAATCATATCATAAAGTTGGGAAATAACCAGTGCTAACAGGTCTGAGGTGAAATGGAACTTTCATTCACTGTTGGTAGAATGTAATCTCATCCAGCTTCTATGAAAACAATATGGAAATTTCTCAAAGAAGAAAGTAATATAGCTACCATATTACCCAGCTATTCCACTTCTTGGCATCTACCCTCAAAACAAAAAATATTATTTTTAAAGGTATATGTACACTTACGTTCATCGCAGTTGCTTAGCAGAGATGTGAAACAACCCAAGTGTTCCACAGCAGATAAATGGATAAAGAAAGTGTAGTATGTGAACAGAAGATAGCATAGTGGAAGGAGTGCACTGTACACGACTCAGTTTCAATCCCATGAATCACCTGGAGACTAGGTATAAGCCTGGAGGACAGGGTGGCCCAATACGACACCACAGTCTATGCAGTACTGCATTTTTAGATCTGTGCATTTAATTAAATGCTGGCTGATGAGAACCACGATGGGCCCTCAGGTCTCCAAAGCAATGGTTAAGAGACTCTCTTACTAAAATTAAAATGTGGTATGTATATGCTAATAAGAAAAATTGACCCCTGCCCACATTTCTAACAGACTAACACTAGCAAGCAGAACCTGCAAAGGGACAGCTGACCCCGAATACATGGAATGTATTTGGAATGTTTTTGAGAAGGTCATAGTCTTACTTTGTAACTTTGATATCATACTAAAATGAACTCCAGAGGCTGAAGTGGTGGCGCAAGCTGTAGCGCCTTTGCCTTGCATGCAGCTAACCTAGGACAGACTGCGGTTCGATCCCTGGCATCCCATATGGTCCCCCAAGCCAGGAGATATTTCTGAGCGCATAGCCAGAAGTAACCCTTGAGCATCACAGGTGTGCCAAAAAAAAAAAAAGAAAGAAAGATAAGAAAAGAAAAAGAAATAATAATAAAAAAAAGAAAAAGAAATAATAATAAAAAAGAATAAACTCCAAATGTGCCCTTGGGGTATTCAGATGTTCCTTTGCAAAATAATATACATTGAAATTTCTGTTTCTTCCTCTAATACCATATACTTACAAATGCCCCATCCCCAATCAGAGATTCTAGAAAACAGGACTCTCGTCTTTGTTTGAGACCCAGTCTTGGGAGCACAACCTCTGCTGGGACTGCTGGCATAAATAAAATTAAATTCACCCACTTCTCAGACTGTGTTGTTTTTTGTTTTTTGTTTTTTGTTTTTTTTTACTGACTCTTGATGAAAATTTCTACAACACCACAATGAAATATTATGTAGCCATAAGAAAGGATGAAATCATAAGGTTGGCTTCATCTTGAATAGAATTGAAGGAATAAATAAAATTAATCAGAGATCTGGGTGATCTCTGACATATATAGAAACAAAATAAGGAATTAGTATAAAATATCAACAAATTCTTGCTATTATATTACAGAAAAAAAGAAAATGCAGGATTAGGGGAGTTGGTTAGAGGGAGAATGGTCGAGTGGATTAGAAGTGGCATTGAGAGATTGGTGGAGGGTCTTACGATAAGGTAACTGTGAGTCTAGATGTCAACACTACTGAAACCAAGCTACCTAAATTATAAAATTAATCAAAAGAAGAAGTGGATATAATAATTTTTTTACCAAATCTTAATAATAACTATCTTGGATCATCAAGTAGTATGTATGGTGTACATTGCTTATATGTGTGTGAGAGCAAGAAAGAGAGCGAGAGAGAGGAAAAGAGAGAGAGAGAGAGAGAGAGAGAGAGACTTTATAATTTCTAAGTGTTCTGCATTGAGCATAAATCCTTTTCGTTTCTGGGAGGACAAGACTTAAAAACTGAGATTTACCAAAAAAAAAAAAAACTACAGCAATTTTCAAAAAGATGTAGAGTGATTCTTAGGTGCCTAAGTACGACACAGCAAGAAAAACATTTAAAGCAGCAGGAAATATAGAGAATATAGAAATATATATAGCCCAGCCTTTGGCAGGGCTTTGGGCTGAAAAGGGAGGGAGAGGAAAAGAGGTCAGAGAGAGGACAGCATTAGGTCAGGATTTAGGCTCAGAAAGAGCCTTGTCTTTTTCCAAGCACTGTGGCAGGCAGTGCCAAAAAGCCTGTGGGGACCCAGGGCTGTGCCCTGACCAGGAGGCCACAGACGTTCAAAGTTCACGGGGGAAATGAGCGTCTTCTCTGCCCTGGTGCTTTGAGCGTCCCTGCCCTTTCCATCTCAGGGCCACGGAAGGGGTGCTTGACTTGCCTGCTTACGTCAAAGCTAAAGAATGGCCTAGATGGCCTCTCCTGAGGCTATTGTGCGGAGAAGACAGATTTATGTTTTGATTTACTCCATCTGCAGTGCAGCAAACCAGAAGCTCTGGCCACTAGGTGGCACCCCCAAATACGATTTCACTTTGAACCTGGTCAAAAAAGTTGATGCGTCAGTCAGGGAACCACTGACACCCTGTAAGTCAGGAACTGTCAGAGGCCGTGGGAGACCATTGAGGGTTTTCGGTTTCTCCTTGTTAAAAACAATTTTTTTTAAATAATTATGTTCTTTAACCGAATCACTGTGAGATACACAATTACAAAGTGGTTCGTGGTTGACCTGACTTTCAGTTATACAATGTACAATAGCCATCCCTTCATTAATGCACATTTAATGCCGCCAATGACATCAGTTTCCTCCCGCCCTCCCTCTTGCCCTCTCCCCTGTCTGCCTCTGTGACAGATATTTTTTCTTCTCTCTCTCCTCCTCCTTTTAGACGCTGTGGGTTGCAAAATTGTTACTAAAGAAGATATCACTTTATCTCCTTTCAGCACCCATTTCTTGTCCAGAATGATCATTTCCAACTTTCATTATCATAGTGGTCCCTTCTATGCCCTAACTGCACTCCCCTCCCTTTGTGGTAAGCTTCATACTAAGGATTGCCAATATGGATATTCCTGAAATAAACAAACAAACAAACAACCAAACTTAGAAAATGAACTTCCATATGACCCAGCAATACCACTCCTAGGAATATACCCTAGGGGCCCAAAATCACAATAAAGAAAAGCCTTCTGCACTGCTGTGTTCATTGCAACACTTTTTACAAAATCTGGAAACAACCCAAATACCCAGGAACAGATGAGTAAATAAAAACAATTTTTTTAATTCAAGCTATGGTATGGTATTACTAACCAAAGACAATAGAAGCAAGGGCCAAGAAAGCCAGTCCATCGTAGGAAGCTTACCACAAAGAATGAAAGAGAGCAGTTAGAGCAGAAAAAGGACCATTATAACAATGATAATTGGAACCCGTTCACTTTGGACAACCACCGGGTGCTGAAAGAAGATAAAGTGATAGGAATGATACCACGTCTGTAACAATATTGTAAATCACCATGTATAAAAGGAAAAAAATGAAGAGAGAGAGAGAGAGAGAGAGAGAGAGAGAGAGAGAGAGAGAGAGAGAAATGTTTGCCACAGAGGCAGACAGTGTGGATGGGAGGGAAGGAAACTGAGGACATTGGTGGTGGGAAATATACACAGGTGACAGGTGGTACACATTTTATGACTAAAACTCCATTCTGAATCACTGTGTAACTATGTACCTCATGGCAACTTTATTAGAGTATTTATTTAGGGACTGGAGTCATAACACGGATGGAAGAACATGCTTGCCTTGCACATGGCCAACCCAGATTCACTCCCCTGGTATTCCCATATGATTGGTCCCCTGAGCCAGCCAGGAGTGATTCCTGAATACAGAGCCAAGAGTAACCCCTGAGCATAGCCAGGTGTGGCCCAAAAACCAAAACCAATTTTTTTATTAAAAAAAAATCATAGGAAAAATATCCAAATTGACAGGCTGGAGAAGTTGTTCTATGCTATGTCTGTGGCTAACCCAGTTCAATTTCCGGCACCAATTATGCCCCCTGTGCCATAACAGGAGTGATCTTTGAGCTCAGATCAGAGCCAGGAGTAAGCCCTGATCATTGGCCTGGCATGCCAACTCACCCCATCAAACCCCCCCAATCAAGCTGAACTACCACCAAAACAATAAACACTCCTCTCCAGAAACATAAATTCAATGGACACACTTGAGGGTCTTCTTGAGAAGGTAACATTCTCCCATCCTACCATCCCTATGAGTGGCTTCAACCCCACCCCAGGCCAATTAAAATGAATAAGTGTCCCCTCATAATACTTCAAAGTGGAAATAGGTTATCAATACCATCATAATGGTCAATAATACATTTATGTAACATTAGCATTAATTGACAACTACAAAATAGTTTCCCATATTGGATCAATTAAAGATGAGGAAGGACAAAGTATTTATCCCAAAATAAAAATACTTTTATTTTATTATTTTTGCTCTGGTAAACATCTCTCTCTCTCTCTCTCTTACACACACACACACACACACACACACACACACACACACACACACACACTATCTCTTTCTCTTAATACCAGCACTACTGTCTGGGCTTTCTAGATAGCAAATTACTATAGAGACAAGTTTTCTCTGCTGTCTTTTCTCCTAAAAGTTGCCTGTCACTGTAAGAACTATCTGTATAAATAGTTCTGTGAGGTTATTCTGTAAAAATAAGAATTTGGGTCTCCTAGCTAAAAGGAGGCATAGTTTGGGAATAAATTAAAAGGAGCCCTGGAAAGGTGAAGACAGGTTTGGACCTTGAATGTGAGAACTCTGCATGTGGCTAAGGAGCAATGTACTTTTACCCATGGCATATTTTGAGTAAGGAGAGGAGACAGGAGATGGAGAAATAAAGGGAAGTGCTGAAAGAACAGGATGTAGTAAGACACATTTTGCATAATTTGCAGATCTGCCTAGGACTGTCTGAATTTCAAAGCCCTAGAAATGAAATATGAAGACATAGAGAATTTTGTACTTTCTGACTATGTAACTCTAATAGGAAACCCCAAAATTCTTTCTTATTTAAATAAAAATTTTAAATGTGATATGCTGATACAAAGAAAGACTTTTTTTGGAAAGCCGAAATATTTTTATACCCACAAATGGTCACTTTAGAACAAAAGTTGACCATTTGTATTAACAATGCAAAATGTTTTGGGAGTTCATTTTTTAATTGATTTAACTAATATATGTCTTTTGAAAAGCCATAGTTCTAAAAAAGAAGCATCATTCTTTTTTATAGCGTCATTCTTTTTGAAGATGATTTTTACATGCTGATAGATCTAAGTCATTGAAAGCTAAATATAGCAATTATAAAATGACCACAAGATTGTTTGATCATGAGACAGTTGCATTATTGATCCTAAGTGAGATGTAGCTTCAAATATTGATTAAGTGTATGTGTTCTTTATGAATATAAACAAATGATGAACTCACTCTGTGATTCATTTTTCTCATCTACGAAATGTAGATCTATAATTGACAGTGTTATTACAAAGTTAAATAAGAGAATGCATCTAAAATACTCACCTTGGTACTGATATCTATTATTAACTAAGTAAAAAGTAATAGCAATAGAATTTGGAGCATCCATGTTCTAATATATGACTTAAGATCTCATAGAAGCAATTTAAAAAATAGATTGCCTCCCAAAATAGCAATTTTCAATAATGACCCTGATTTGGATGCATGCTGACTTTTAAAAAATTCTTTTTGCTTATTAAACAGTCCTTATTTAATCTCAGATAGTGGGTATCTTCTAAGAATTCCCCCAGTCAGAAGAGTTATAGAAATAGGGAGTGTCTACATCAGGGATTTTAAATTATTGTACCAACACATTAGAATTAACTAATATACTCTTTTCTCTACCTATGTCAAAAGTATGTCTTTTATAAGTTCACAAGAAAGATGTCTTACACATTTTACACATTGCTAAAATAGAACCAGTAATTAAATAAGTTAGATGTTATCAATCAATAGATCATTTTGACCATAAATTTTGGACTATGTAGGTTGGCACGCCATATGTAGGTTGGCACATACATGGTAGCTAGCCATCAGAGATACAGAGATGAACCAAATAGACATAGCAGATGGCCAGGAAGTTCTTAGATTCTGAAAATTACTTCTCAGGGACACACATAGATATAGGACCTTATGTCTGGAAAAACACTCAAGATACTGGCAATAGTGACTACTTCCAAGGAGCAACCATTTTTATACCATTTTACACTGTCTGAGTTACCAAGATTTTGCAATTCCTTTGCCAAAAGTAAACAAAGATTGAACATTCCCATTTTTATTTAAATGTACTAGTTCATTTCTATGACTGATCCACATATTCTAAGTGAGGTCTTCATACTTCCCTTGCCATTCAGAAAGAAAATTAAATCGCCCACTGCAATATAATACTGCTATCGATCCTCAGCCCATTAATTACTCCTAATTTCCCTGTAAGCTCATAATAACAGCTGCGAAATCAATCCATCCATGTGCCAAAGTGATGGCCTGTTGAAATGCTTTGCTAAATGAACATGATGGTGGCAGGGTTATCAGATCTGTCTCAGTGACCGCTCAGTTGCTGGCCAGCAGGGTCTGCAACCTTTGGCAGAGCGTTTCAGCATCGCCCTCATCCATCAGCAACATGTCTCCCAGAGGCTCTAAGTAATGACCTTCATCCTGGGATGCTGGGGCTCATTTGCTCTTTGAAACTCACTGCTCTGTGCTTAGCACCAAAGAGCAAACATGTCCTTCAGTTTTAACTTGAAATCTGTCAATCAGTCAATCAATCCTCAAACACTTATTAATTGGTTCCCACATTTAATGAACCATGATGCCTTTTCTTGCTAATCTTTAGATTAGCAAGAGATATATAATATGATGACTAAGCTACAAGTTTCTTGCCTAAGTCTCAAGAAAAAAACATGCCACAATTCAAAGGCAGAATGCCAAGGGGTAGAATGTTAAAAAGAATAAATTAAGAGGTGAAGGGAGAGTATAATCTACCATCTATCCAACACCTGTACACAGGGATAGGTGGTTCACATGGGTTTTTCATTTATTCAACCAGTCTCACTTTTCACTCCGGACTGAGAGATGAAGGAAGTGCCTAATAGCAAACATAGAGTGGTGCAACTGCATTAAAGCTTCAGTAAATCTCACTTCAGAGTTCTGGTCATTTGATTCCAAAGATTTGCTCTTCCCAGAATGTCAGACTTCCCCATAAAAAAGGGCTCTAAACTTTCATTTGAATGAATTATTATTTTAAGTGAAGAGGATGTGAAATTGGAGGAAAGTTTTAAGGAATATAGGCTGAGAAGAAAGTAAGATAAAAGGAAGGAAGGACCGGTTCCATGTTCAAGAAAAGTACTGGCTTGTGGTGTGGAGATAGGAAAAGAAGAACATCTGGCAAGAAGAACACTAGATACTGTGTTGAATCTAACTTCCTGCTCTTCTCAGCTCCTGAGCTGCAAACATGCTTCAGGGATTGTCCAGTTTATGGAATACATGAGATCTTGGGTGTCATTGTGCTTGGTACCATCATACTGGCAATGACCTTCAAGTGGTTCATCAAGTCCTATTCAATCACTTACCTTGTTTTCCTTGTCCTTGCCTTGACCCTCGCCTCCTAACTAATCCTGAGTGCATCAGGGACCATCTCACTCCAGGTTTATGTATTTTATCTTCCTCCTATGATACCCTGTCCCCCACACACATCCACTCTCTCCCAAGTCAAAGGTCACTACTTCATTGAAGCCTTCCTAAGTGTAAGGAGCCCTAACATGCCTTACTACCAACAATTGGTTTGCCACACGTTATTGTTGTTCATGATCTGTCTCACTCTCATTTGGAGAAGGCAGGGGATTTTGCCATTTACTCCCTGCTTTTTAAACAGTGCTTGATACAAAACTTACTGTCAGCAAATAATAATTAAATGAATAAAACAGTTTTGAGGAGAAGTGGAGAGAATACTGGGATTAAGGCATTTGTCTCACATGCTGCCAACCCCAGTTCTAACATTGGTCCCCTGAGTATCATCTGGAACAGCCCTGAGCACAGATCTGGAAGTAGTCCTTGAATATACTAGATATGACCCAAACCACCACACACACACACACACACACACACACACACACACACACACACACACACAAACAAACAACAACAACAACAACAGGTTTTTTTCAATAGAGCACAAGCCAAACTAATTTACCTAACAAAAGTCAAAGAAAAGTTTTGTTTAAATAAGACTTTAAATACCAGATTTGTATAATATAATCTCGTCTTTATATTTATTTGTGATATGTTTGGACATGTATTATCCAATTTGAATACTGACTACTTGAGAACAGCTTGATAAAAATGCCATGTATAGTCTGTATTATAGGCTCATATGAATGTCTGCAATTACTTGAACAAAGTTCTGGAAAATTCCCACTAAATTCTCGGAAAGCAGTATGAGGTTAGAGGAAGCAAGAGAAGATGCACTTTTGCCTTATTCACTTCACTAGCCATAGAACGGTTCCCAGTAATATCTTAAATTTGTTTTGTTTTTGTTTTTTGCTTTTTGGGCCATTCACAGTGGTGCACAGGGTTTACTCCTGGTTCTGCACTCAGAAATTACTCCTGGTGGTGCTTGGGGCCAAGAGGGACATAGGATGCTTGAGAATGAATCCAGGTTAGCCATATGCAAGGCAAGCAACTTACCAGCTACACTATCACTCCACCACACCCTCAAAAGATTCTTTTTAATTTTTAAAAATAACTGAAGACATCAGAATTGTTTCTTATTAAGAAATTTCCATTTTTACTTTTAAATTCTTAAGAGCGAGTGTTTTCCTTCGGACTGGGAGCCTCTGCTCACATACATGTTTGTTCTCTCATGGGAATTTTCTTGGCTACTCAAAAATATTACAAGTGTCGGTACCATCAGAGAGCAAAGGATTATGTTGCCTTCTTTCCCTTGTGTTGTATTTATTTTTAAAGATTCCTTATTCCAATGATTATGATTATGAATTGAGAACGATTACAGTCAAGATGGCCACCGTCCCTATTGTTTGACTTCTCTGTGCCACACATTCTTAAGATTCCTTATCACCTCACCTCAGTCTCTGCAGTTTCCACATCTAGAGCCTAACAGCGTGGTGCAATCCTTCCTCGCAAGGCTGACCAACAGCAAGCACCATGCCCTGATACAGTTTCCCAACACGTGGGGTCTTTCCGCTTCAGCTGGACAGAGGCCCAGAGAAGCTGGGTGGAGGATGTTTGAGGTCTCTACCCAGAGATCAGGCCTGTCAGAACTGAAATGGCTCCACCCAGTGAGCTAAAGAACTGCATGTGGGCGCTATTGGCTTGTGGTGGTGTTTGGTTGGGCAACTGGGTGCTGTTCACAGGGCTGTCACATCTGGGCTGTCACTGCTGCACTTCAGAGAACAACTGCCTGCTAGTGGGCACGCCCTTTCCCAGGCTGGGAGGACAAAAAGTTAGGGTGGGAGAGCAGGAGGCGCTGTGCATTGCGGGAGCTACACAATCTCCTGTACCACTGACCAGGACCTACTCCACCCAAACCCTAGAAAACAGGTGTCCTGCTCCCCAGTCCCCTCATCCATTCGGGGTGGCTTGGGTGATGTTTACATTCACTTATTTCATGCTTAATGAAGTAAGTCTGGGTACAGGCATCAATTTGTTTCCTACTCAAACTGCACCAAAGAATCCTTCTGGTAACACATGCTCAGTCTCCATTAGTCAAGTCTGGAAAATGGGAGGGAAATCTAGGTAGCAATTTTTAACATTCCGATGATTGCCAAATACTTGCATTCATTCACTAAGTGCAGGTGGAGTGAACAGCCTTGCTTAAATCTTTTTTGAAAGGTAATTTGACTACCTTCCTAAAGACTTAGATTTGCTCAGCCTCACTACTAATTCCAATTCAGGAATGTAATCTGAAGAAACACAGGTGTCTATTCAGGGATGTTCTTTCCAAGATTACATCTGTAATGAGGGAATACTTTAGAGTCATTCAGGACTTTATTTTAGATTTTTTTCCAGGGGAATATAAAACTATTCACAACAAATGAAAACTTACGTTTATGCAAAAATGTCCTTCTTTATAAGCACGTGCATATATAAATGCATGATATATATATGTATATATTTTATATGCAAAGAGAATGGAATACTTCCTCCTCTTGAACCTACCTCTCCCATTAGCTACTGACCAGCACACTCCTAGTTTCTTCCTGTCACTTGCTGCTTTCTCTTGGTCTCTTGGATTATATCCTTCCCTTCCTTTAAATATATATAATACATCAGAGTACCCCAGATCTTGGGCTTTCTCTCCATCTATATTTTATACCTACCACCTCCAAGTATTTGTCATTCTTCTATGCTAATGATCCCCAGATGAAAATCTCTCTGCAGTACCCGCCATCTTTCTAATAGTTTGCTGCAGTGGGAATTTTTTACTCAGGTTTCTCATGTCCATCATTGATCTCTTAATTTTCACCTCCAACCCCTACTTAAACCTACAGTTACAGTCCAACATTTTCCCCCTTACTCTCCATTGCTTTAAATTTCACCAGCAATGGAACATCCTTTTCATGACTTATTTCTCTCAGATGTTACATACAATTCACTGGCAAACACTTGCTCTCTACGTTCAAAATATGCGCTAAACCCAGAAACTTTTTCTCATCACCTCCACCATTCAGCCCTGAGCTCAGTTTACCAACATTTCAACCTCCCTAGATTTTGATTAGAGCCTCTCCACTGCTCTCTCTACATCTACATTGACTGCTACTAGCTAGTCTCCACACAGCAGGCAGTGCTCATTAAAAACGAAAATAAAATCAGATTAAAAGTCAGTAATTTTATTAACGTGTTATAAGTTATTATAACTTATAATAAGTTAACTCAGGAATAACAAGATTGTGGGCTTTTCTTATTGGTTCTGTCTGCTTCTCTGTTATTTGTCAAATTTCCAACAATAAGCATGCTTCCCCCTCTAATTAGCAAGCAATCAAAATGTTGTTTTGAATAAACAAAACCATGACAGGTGTCAGCTGGAAGATGAGAAGGATAAATCCCAAAAATCAGATCTGAAAAAGCAACACCAAACTCTATCAACTGCAGAAAACCACTTCACTTTGAGAGCTGCTACAAGGACAGGTAAAAATACCTGGCACTTGTTTTTTGTTTGTTGGGGGGGGGGGCACACCCGATAGGGCTCAAGGATTACTCCTGGCTCTGAGCTCAGAAATTGCCTTTGGTGGGCTCAAGAAACCAGATGGGATGCCGGGAATTGAACCACTGTCTGTCCTGGATTGGCCACATGCAAGGCAAACGCCCTACCGCTGTGCTATCACTCTGGCCCATTGTAAGGCCTCTTCTCCCTCCATCCTGCAGGCACAGCGGATATCACTGTATGATTGTCATAAGGCACAGTTGAGGTTGGAGGCAGCTGCTCTCATGCCATCAAGATCAGCACTTTAAAGGACACCTTTTGGTCATCTGACATAAACAATCTGTGAAAAGTCTGTGAAGTTAGATGATTATATTCCCCTTTACAGGAATAAAATGCACTAAATCTCTTTCCATCACTTTTGTATCTGAAGTTTATTTTTTTTTCTGTCTTACTGAACCCCATCGGAGAGTTGGGGAGAGAAAGTCAGAGTGCAGAGCTCTGGCCCCCTTATTGTGACACCCCGGTGTGTCAATTTTGGAAATCCAACTAACCACAATAGAGTATGAGAGGTCAGGAGTGGACCCAGGCATTGGCCATACCAAAGGGGGATGTAGGCACTGAGATTTGCCTTGCACATGATCAGAAAGGGGTGGTAACTAGCGGGTAATTCCTGGTAATTACCAACTTTGAAAATAAGAAGCAGAGAAACATGATTATGACACTCACACATTTCGTAACTTAAGAGCTCATCCACGCCTGGGACAGGGCTTTAGAAGCCAAACATGTTTGCTGGTCACCATGGTAACTGGGATGAGCTAGTCCTCCCGTTGACCTATTCTGAAGTAACTTTTTATTTGGGGTTTCTAATCCTGCACAGAACAGATTGCTCCGCTGGCATGTTCATCTTTTCACATTTTGCTGTCACCTTCTCTGTGGCTGTTTATACAGAGGTTTCAATGGCCAAGAAAAATGCAGCAATCGCACGAGTGCCCTAAAGGAGAGCACAAATCTCCTCTCTGCTGCTCCATCTGTCTGATAGAGGCTTATCCTTCAGCCATTCAGCAATTCCGATTCTGATTGCCATCACAGATAGGGTGGCCCCTGTCCTTGGCAAGCCAATTAATGGAAATTCAATGGTAGGAAATCGGTGGAGAAAACTCCTGTTCCCAAAGGAATAGACATGGCACTTTAAAAATAGAAAAGGCTAGAGAAAAGACGAACTGTTTTGTAATCTGCAGAACCTCCTGGCTACTCTCACACTTCCCGTGAACTGTTCGACCTCCCCCTTATTACCTATGGAGATCTTCCCCAGACCCTCAGCAAGCACATATCAAAGTATAGATGCTTTGTGTTTTTCTCCCAACTGTCTCCCATTTTTAAATGATAGCGTAAGATGCTATATTTCTTTGAGCAATATGCAAGGATGAAGGGTCACTCTCTGGGCAGGAAATTTTCTTTTCCTGATATTATTATAAGACTGACATTGACATAAAGAAAGATGAGGTGTTTTTGGTAAAGATACAGAGAATAAAAGCTACTCTGGTACATTTTGGGGAATGTAAACCTAGTATAGTCACAATGGAAATGCATAGATTCCAAAAATTGAAGAAATGCCATGTGATTCAGCTATTCTGTTTCTGAAGAATACTAAACCACTAATATGAAAAGATATACATACATGTATATACACATATATAAAAACATAGAAGGGTGTATCTATATTATGTACATGTGCATATAGGCCTCCTTTTTCATTGTTTTTAATAGACATTATTTTAATAGACAATATTTGAAAACAACCTTGATGTCTACAGTAAATGAATGGATGAAGAAAGTGTGGTATATACAGTCATTCATTAGCAATGTTTAACTCAATATGGAATCACATAGACCACTGCAGTCCCAATAGGCTGTCCTACATAGCATAGCTGTACAGTAGACTATTTCATCTAGATTTATATAATTATGTTTTGTGACATTTACATAATTATGAAATAACCACATGACACATTTTAAACTGATGTCTTTATACATTATAATATTCTTTAGCCATTAAAGATAATTTTGCTATTTGGAACAATATGGATGTGTTTTGAGGATATCGTGCTAAGTGAAATAAGCCAGATGTGGAAAGACAAATGCAATAATATACTATCTTTCCTGTGAACAAGATAAAGAAATAAAACAAATGAGAAAACAAAACAAAACATAGACTGAAAAACACAGGACAGGGCTATGATGTCAGGAAAAATATATGATAGAGGGATAAGGGTGAGTAAATAGGACATAAGGATTCAATTGTATGACGGTGAAAGCAAACTAGATTTTGAAGATCAAACATACCACAGCATATACACATGAGGAATGACAATACTGTGTTCCTAATTCAATCACTATAATGTAATTAACCAGTGTTACTTCAATTAAAAAGGTCTGACCAGTTATAGTTGTCATTTATTTTACGACAAAACAGCTGTGAAGTGTGAATAGGGGAACTATATAGCTCTTTGAAAATATAGAGCCATTCCTTTAGATTTTCACTCCTGTCTTCTATCATAAGACCATTGTTTCTAGAATCCAACTCTCCATTTTATTTTCCTTAAGATGTCTTTGTCCTTTCTCAAGTCATTCCCCATGATTTAGCAAATGAAAACCTAAAATTTTCAGGTATTCTCAGAGAAATGATTATGCATTGATGCATAATGTTGTTTAAAAATTAATGAACTGGAGTTAGAACTCTAGAATCACAGTACAATATTTCCACTAGTTAATGATTACTTGGACTCTTTGCCTAATTTCCTCTGAGGGATAATAATTCCTGTAAAGTATGATTTGCTCATATGATAGTAATATAACATCAGGGAATACTAGCAATGCCAAATATGTGTGCCAGAAAAGGAAAGCTAGATTGGGGCTACTAACTGTGGTCATGCTAAATAAAAGAAATAATCATTGAGTAAATTGCTTATAGGTCATGTGTAAGATGTGTATTCCATTAAAGATATGGCAGATCTAGGTCTATTGTAAGTTTAACTCAATTACAATAATTGGATCTATGCGAAGCTATTTAGTCTTATTTCCCCCCCCCAAAAAAAAGCCTCCTCCCTCTCTAATGTGGCTCCTATTAGAGTTTCCTGAGTCAGCCAGCTGTCCAATATCCATTTACAATTTTGTTTGCTCTGTACTACTTACACATTATCCAGCTGCATTGAAACCATGGGTTCAGACAGAGTTTGGAGCAAAAAGAAATAGGATCTTTTTTTCTTTTTTTTTTTTTTTTTTTTTTTTGGTTTTTGGGCCACACCCGTTTGACGCTCAGGGGTTACTCCTGGCTATGTGCTCAGAAATCGCCCCTGGCTTGGGGGGACCATATGGGACGCCGGGGGATCGAACCGCGGTCCGTTCCTTGGCTAGGAAATAGGATCTTCAAGGAGCAAAGTAGTTTTTTTCCAAAGGGAGAAGACAAAGGCTATGTCAAAATAGAACTGAGAATCAAAGAGAGACCCAGACTGAAAGCGAGTGGGCACATATAACATTATTTGCACCTAGGATGACAACTGCTTGTGGAATGAGCCTAAACTATAATCAATGGCAGAGATGAGGTAAATCAGGGGCCATGAGGAAAACATCAACACTCCACTCCACTCCCATTTCTTGCCAGATAAGTGTGGAAAGCACTAGGATTTCTATCAAATCAATTTGGAGGGCCTCACTCTAAGACAGATGAACAGTAGGGATTGAGGGGGTGATGGGTGGAAGTGAGAAAAAAAATAAGTGCCTTTTGACCTTACAGGGCCTGAATCTTCATAGCAATATTCCTAACAAGACACCAAAAGTGAGAAAATGACAGTAGACTAGTCAAAGTATCAGAGTAAAAGAACAGAGTTCCAGGGAAAGTTCTGTGACTAAGTTCATAAAATACCAAAACTGTACTCTCCAGGTTGCCAAATCTGTGCCAGATCCACTACCACCTTACAAATGGCAGTCCTGAACCCCTTTCAGAAGGGAGGTTTCCCATCTGGGTCAACCACTAGAGGCTGGATATCAAAATAAGGAAGTGTGATAGCAAGGGGAGTATAGTTATATGTTTGTTGCTGATAATAGAGCCTCAAACAATAGGCTTGGAAGACATCTGGTCCTCCACACCCAAATGAGAGAATATGGGTCACAGGGTGAGGAAAATCCTTGTAGAGAACTCAGCATGTGAATTAGCTCCTCACCACAACTATCTTCCACACACATAACCAACTTAGTTACACTCAGCCATCTCCGGGACATGCCTTTTCAAAGGGTCATGTCTCAGCAAAGCTTCAATCACTTCCACTGCCTTCTGGGAGAAATCTATGCTGTCCCTGACTCAAAGCTGACAATTGAGTTGAGGGAGGATGGAGAATACAATAAACTAATAAGTCACTAAATATTGTTCTTACTCTGACCAATGACAGAAAGTAGTATGAAGAAAAAAAATCAAAGAAGGGGTTCAAGATGGAAGATAAGGAGAGAGAGAAAAATATTATTGTCCCTAAAAATTATTTCTCCTTAATGCCCACAACACTATAAAAGTGTGTGTGTGTGTGTGTGTGTGTGTGTGTGTGTTTAGTATGTTGTGTTGATGGCATAAAATGTGGACACATGTTAGTTTGGATCCACCTAAAGCACTAGTTTTTAACTGATTTACAACTGTGGACTGGCTTCCATTTAAGGACTGACCTGAAGGATTTGAAAAGAATAAACTGAGCAAACTTAAAGCTCCTCACTCTCCTTAGAGGAGGAAACAGATGTTCAGAGAGAGAGAGAGAGAGCTGAGAAAAGCCTGAACTCCAGGAATGGAAGTAAGGCTCTGTCTTGATACAGAGTGGAGGGGGACAAATGTATGCCTGTATCCTCAGCACTGTTGCCTGTGGGAGCTACACCTTCCTCTAACATCTTTAACTCTTAAATAGGAAGTAGCTCCCAGAACACATAGCTACCATGTGTGAAACACGCCCCTGCCAGGCCTATCCACCCAACCACACCAGGCCCTCTCAGCATCACTGGAAAGAAAAAAAAGGAAGTGAACAACAGCAACTGTGAAGGGCAAGTAAACTTAAAAGTCATAATAATCAAAAGGGAAAAAATAAAAAGGAAACGACTGGTAAGGGTCATTTAAGGTCGTTTAATGAGTGCTCATTCAACTGGTAAGGTTGAATGAGCACTCACATAAATTGTGAGTGGCAATATACACTGATAAGGAAGACTTTTTGAAGGCAAGCAGGCAACATGAATTAAGAATTTTAAATGCTGAATGATTTGAATATTTTTACTTTTGTTTTATGTAAATAATTTAAAATATAAAAATGTGCATGCGAAGTTATGCACAGCTAAATTATTAGCCCATAACAAAATTATTAATAACTGTAGCTGGAAAAATAACCCTAAGTTCCCAACAATTAAAGATCAGTAAAAGAAGGGTTCACTTAACTAATAGGGTTTTAGAAACTATGGGTTTTAGTCAAATGGGAAAACAAAAGCAGATCCTGGACATCATCCTTTAGTGAAATGTCAAATACTTTTGTTTTCTTTCTTCCTTCATCCATGTTAAAACACTTGAATAAAACTCTTCAAGGTTTACAAAGAGTATTACATCCACAGAATGAAACAGTATGCAGTCCTCAAGTATGTTCAAAAATACTTCCTCTTGGGCCCGGAGAGATAGCACAGCGGCGTTTGCCTTGCAAGCAGCCGATCCAGAACCAAAGGTGGTTGGTTCGAATCCCGGTGTCCCCCGTGCCTGCCAGGAGCTATTTCTGAGCAGACAGCCAGAAGTAACCCCTGAGCACCACCGGGTGTGACCCAAAAACCAAAAAAAAAAAAAAAAAAAAAAAAAAAAAAATACTTCCTCTTTCGTGAAGTAAAACATGACATTAAAAATCTTTAATGCTATGGCCTCTAACAAGAAATGTGCATAAATACTAGGGGGTTAAAGCAAAAGTTAAGAGGACTTGTTTCTGAAAGGAAAACAATTATTTGATTTAAATTCACCTGAAGCTGGATGACAGGAAGCAGGCGCTCAACTGTGCATTGAAGATAATAAGTTACTCTCACTGACAAACAAAAATATTATGCACGGGATTATGGGAAAATCCCCAGGGCAAAGAAGCACAAGGGGAAGGTCTCTACACTCAGAGAAGGTAGAGAAAGGAGGAAAGACAATCAAGGAAATTTCTGGGGAACAGGAGTAAGTCAATACTGAATGAGAGAGCTAAAAGATGAAGTTCGAAAGAAAACAGATAAACGCAGAGGCAAAGAGAGGCCAAAGAGCATCCCACCAGTTGGAGAGAGTGACAAAAAGAGACCAGCCTGTGAAAAAGACCAATGGCAGCAGAAGATGCAGTGAATTTCCAGAGCTGAAGGAAATTCCATTTGGCAGGATGGTAACTTGATAGGGGCTCAGAGGGAGAGGAAGCTAAAGAGACAAGCAGAACTAACCCTGTGGAGTGCTTTAGACACTGAGGGCAGCAGGGAGCCCTTTGAAGTGATTTAAGGTCTGATTTCCAGAGATCTCTTCTTTGGCCCTGAGATGATTGGGGTGAGGAACTGGGAAGGGGAAAGGCAGAAGGGAAATGACAGGCTTAAAAACTGTTTTAGTATTCCAGGAGAAGGAAAGACTTGAGTGTGGATCAAAGGATTATGGGTAGTTTTCCCACCTTTTCTGTTTTTCTAGCATTTTAACAAGCATGTGTTATTTTCATAATAGGGGGGAAAATAAGATGTCTTAAGGAAGATGGACTTAATAGTATTCTGCCTGAAAATTCCCAGGAGCCCTTGGGATGATGAGCTAAACCCAGGGCCTAAGTGTCTCTACAGAATCCTCGCCCACACACTGACCCATAATGCACTGGGAACCACCCACTGTCTCGACTCTGAGAGGGAAGAATTTTTCCATAAATCAGGGACTTAAAGTAAATTTGGCAGAAGTAGCAAATAAAAGAAAGATGGTTTCCCTTTTAATTATTTAACTCAAGGTCCATTCATTCAGTCTGTCACAAATATTGGATATCTGTTATGTGTCAGGTACTGTTCTAGGCCCTGGAGACAAAGAAATAACTAAAATGATAAGGTCTCACTTGCACTTTTCTGTTGAGGTCAACTCTTGGAAAGACAGAAAATCTCCAGATTAAAATCTAACTACCAATTTCCCCCATTTTGTTAAGGGCAAGTTCAAGGAATCAAGATTGCAGCCAAGGTGGGTGGAAGAGAAAATTTATTCATGTGGACCAAGAGTTCAGATAGCCCTGCCAGCTCTTGGCCCCAAAACAAAGGATCCACTCCACTTTTATGTCTCCAAATGCAGAAGCAAGCAACCTAGCAGTTTACACAAGCAAAATTGTGTTTAAGGCCGATGTGGTTTGAAGAATAAAGGATTTTGCACTAAACTAATGGTTTGATTCAGTTTCTAGCCACAGCCTTTCTTATTCTCAGAATTCTTCATCATCTTTCTCCACCATCTTTCTTCACTTCCCTTTATGTCCATAAAATTTGTCAATTTCTCTCATATTCCCAGATTTCCATCATTTTCCCTCACAGTTTAATGGGGAAGGGCTTCATTCCATCCTGATACTTACTGAGGAGAATGGTTGAGGAAACTTTGAGAAACGTTGCTGATTCATATCAGTCCTCAATAGCATCTGTACAGAGATCTACATTGCTATAGTGCTTGGCATTGGATTGAATAACATTCTTTCCTAGAACAGGGCTTTCGATATCAACTTCATATGCATGTATTCAACTTTCTCCAAGCCTTTTACACCATTAATAACAACTCACTTTTTTTTTTTTATCTGTTCTCCTAGCCAGATGAGGAACCTCTGTAATCTTTTCTCCTGCACAAATAATTGGGTGCATCTAACAGTACCTATTCATTCAGGGCTTTTATGTTCGTATGTCCCAGTGTCGTCTGTGATATATTTGCTACACGAGCAAGCATTTGGATTGGTGTCTCACCCCCAGATCTTCCTAAACTTTCTACTCCTTGCCAGGAATCAATTTATAGAGATCAACCAAACCATCAATGCAGAGATGGAACACTTTCTCCTATAAGAAAAAAAAAAAGTCTCTCCTAACACTCGGGGAAAAAAAACAAGCTGAGCCTTTGTGTCCTAGATATAAATCACAATAACTGTTACTTCAAATAGTGACACTTTCTCACCTAAGGTAGTATTGCACAAACAAATGGATCAGGGATCCCTGGGATCACCAGATAATCCCATCAGGGGCAATTTTCATTTAAGGCAAGTGAAAAGGAAAATTAATGTGAAAATATCAAATATAGTTTAGGAGAATAATAGAGCAGAAAAGTTAATCCCATACCATGGAGAAAGAAGGTGAGTTGGACAGATGAAGACTGTGGCCTGCAGGACACCACATCAGGTGGCAAATACAAACAAACCTTCACAGTTCCCTTATTACTGGGCATACTATATTGCACACAGACATCCTTTAGAAGCCTTGCCCTGGAGGACAGAACGCCATAGAAAATGGAAGAAAGGGAGACAGAAAGAGGTCTTGATGTGAACCATGTTGAAATTTTAATTTCAGGACTGCCTAAATTTTCTTTTCTTTTTTGGGGCAACAGGGATAGGTCAAATCTGGTGGTGCTCAGAGAATACACTTCTTGGCTCTGTGATCAAGGCTCTCACTTATAAACTCATAGAGGATCATATTGGATCAGACCATGGATCAAACCCAGGCCAACTGCTTGTTTTCTTTCCATATTCTAGTTCTCTCTTTCAGAGCAGAAGGTTCAGTGGGATTTATAGTTTAACAAATATTCCTAACAATTTAACTAATTTGTGAAATACTACTGCAGTGAATGAAAGAACTCAGACTTCAGAATGGAGTAATCTCACATAGGCCATTTTAAAACTGGTAGACACTGTGAGAAAGTGGCCTTGTGGCATCTGATAGCAAAAAGGACTTCAGGAAGAGGCCATAATATTGGAGACGAACTATTGAACTATAATTGTCAATATTATGTACAGGGAATGTAGGAGTGGAGGGGAGAAATGCTAAAAAAAAAAAAAAAAAAAAAAGCTGTAGGCAAATGGAAAAAAAAGAAAAAGAATTAAGTAGGAAAGGTGGCAGAAGAGTTTGAGATTGAAGCCCCAGGTTTTAATGCAAATAAAGCCACAAGCATGTTGTCAAAATAAGCACTACAAAGACACAGAGGATAGATCACTAGTTTAAGTTCTCTAGACGCTTTTTAGAAACCATGAAAGTTTTCTTTGGCCACACTCATATAAGTTTACGAAAAGATGTAGAGCTGGGCTCTGTTCAAAAAGGCAAGGGCTTACATGGCATAACTGGAAGAATCCAAAGTGTTACCTAATGTACCCTGGTGTACAAACCAGGCCAAGATTCTTGCCATGAGAATTAATGTGCATATTCAGTATATAATGAATCACTCAACAAGTCAAGATAGCTTCCTGAAGGGCGTGAAAGAAAATGATCAAAAGTAAAGAAAACCAAAGAGAAGGGCACTTGGGTTTAATTGAAGCACCGACCTGCTCCATCTCACAAAAGAAACTGTGTTAGAGTCAATGGAAAGTCTGGGAAAGATAAGTGTTGCTGAAGAAGGGAAAGACCTCTGAACTACAACAGTAAATGAACCGATAAGTGGAGCTGCAAAGAGAAACTCGGAGTGTAAGATACACAGAGGAGAAAAAGGCCTTATTCTCCCTGTTGACAAAGGTTCTCAAAAGACATTTGATAGGGGCCGGGCGGTGGCGCTCGAGGTAAGGAGCCTGCCTTACCTGCGCTAGCCTAGGAGACGGACCGCGGTTCGATCCCCCGGCGTCCCATATGGTCCCCCAAGCCAGGAGCGACTTCTGAGCGCATAGCCAGGAGTAACCCCTGAGCGTCACTGGGTGTGGCCCAAAAACCAAAAAAAAAAAAAAAAAAAAAAGACATTTGATAGAGTAGATGTCTTGAGTCTCAGGCACCCCCTAGGATGGCAGCTCTTAATCTGTGTCTATATTGTGTTCTGAACTTTGTTAAATTTCTTTCTTCCTTCCCTCACTTAAAATGTCACATAACTGTCCACTGAGTGTTTTTTCTCAGTGGCGGGGACTTTTCACAGCCACGTGGGGACCTGGTGCATTTTAAACAATGATATACATAAAACCCTCCCCCAATAACTGATATCAGGGTAGACATGCAGTGACAAGTTGTTCATGAGTTATAAAAATAAACAAATAGAAAAAAGTAGATGATGAATAAATGTACCATCCTATGCATCTAAAACTCAGTTCTCTGAAAACAAGATGAGTAGACAGAAAGAAGAGCTGGATGGGAAATCCAAACTTGTTTTTTTTTAATTGCCAAATCATTTTATTCATGTGCGAAATATTAATAACCAAAGCAACAAACAAAATTTAAAAAATTAGGACAGGCTCTATAAAACATGATGGTGACAGAGAGAATGGGGGAAGGGAGTTATAGGGAATGTTTTGATAGAATAATAATATTGGACCATTGGTGGTAGGTGTAAGGAGACAGATAGAAGTGTAAAGTTGTTCTCAAGAAGTCTTATAGTAATGTAAATCAATAAAGCTGTATTAAAATAGTGAGAATAATTTTGAATCTTTTTAATTTTAATTTAAATATTAGGTTAAAAATATCTAAATCATATAGACTTAAATACTTTTATTTTTTTTTTTAATTCTAGTTTAGGTTTTAATCTGCTTTGGAGATGTACTGGGAAGTCAGTTGCCCTCTCTGCTACTTGGTGCTTCCTGTTCACTTGAGGAAACTTTACTTGGGGGCAACTCCATCTGAAGCACAGCGGGGAAACAACTTCCTTTGTGTGATTTCGCATTGACACATCAGCCCAGTGTTTGCATGCAGCACCTAGCTGCTGCCTTGAGACAAAAAAAAAAAAAAAAACCATTCCCAGGCTCTGTAAGCTATTACGTGGGGTTGCTATTAGGAACTCAGTGTACGGAAACAGACTCTCAGCCCACCCAAGAATATAGGTCTGACCCTTCAGGACAGTAAATCAGGAAATCAGAGCCAAGAAAGATGGCCACTCCCAGCCCAGTTATGTTTAAATCCCAGAGGGTGCTTCTGTCTAGGATATCACTTATGTAACATCTCTTTGCAAGGACCCTTTTGCTGCCCTGCCCCACACCCATGACTTCAGTACAATGACACATCTGGCTGCTCCACCCAGCTGTGAATTTGCCAACAGTTCAAGGATGTGGACATTCAGTAAATAAACACACAAAAATGAATTTGGCTTTGTGCAACCAGCTCCCAGAGGTTACAGTTCTGTTCCTTTAGGTTTTACATTTCAGTGTAATGGGATACAAAAAATTTGCTAAAGAAAAAAAAATGATATTGTGATGCAGATTAGGAATTTGCAGCCCTAGGAAAAATGTTACCTGGAGATAAGAGATTTTTCATTAATATTGCAGCTGGTTTCGAAGGATATGAACACTAATCTAGAACAGTTCTGCTAGCTGCTTCGTTCAAGATTGATGAATAAGTTTATAATCAAAGCCACATTAAAACTTTTCAATAAAGTTCCAAAAAGAATCAGTTATGTTATGACCAGTTATGTTTTTTTAAAGCATGTACTACTGGAATTTCGCTTCAAAGAATCTGACCCACTAAAGATGATATTAAATATTTATCTATTGTAAAAGCTGTAAATGTCAATGAAAGAACAAAGTTATCAAATGCTAGAAGCATCTCATTAAGAAAATAACTTCAACCGCTAATGAGATTTTGATGAAGATGAAGGATCAGACAAGCTTCATCTGCTGGCGAGATCACGATTGCTATTGTTCTGTTGTTACCAAATGCCAAAAGATGAGAAAAACAGCTGTATCATGCCCTGAATTTAAATTTCTCCTTTTCTACATAGCTAGTACCTTTATGCTAGTACCTTTTTTGCTAGTACCTTTCTATTATAAGGAAAACCTTTATAAACTAAGTCAACATCAATGTCCTAGGAAAATTGTGAAGTCTTTACTGTAGTTAACTTGGCTACCATGGCCAGCTTAAAGAGGTCTAAAATATATAATAGCACATTTTGTTAACTTAGAGGGTAATTTTTGTGATTTATTTTAACCTTCTCTAAAGCATTCTGTCAAGTAACACAACTTTCATATAGATAAATATATACATATGTGTGTATGTATGTGTGTGTTCTAATCTGTTGATGAAGAAACCCGTAACAAACCAACCCCAACATTTAGTGGTTTTAAATAACACTAATTTTCTCCCGAATCTGTAATTTGGGAAGAGCTTGCTCTAGCCTGGGAGTCTGTCCTGTTCTTCCTCAGCAACAGTTAAGGAAGCGTGAAGATTGATGGTGCTTCATTTAAAAGCAGATTCTCTGTCTTTCTTTTTCTCTATATCTTTTTTTTTTTGTTTTTTTGTTTTTGTTTTTGTTTTTGGATTTTGGGCCTCACCCGGTGACACTCAGGGGTTACTCCTGGCTTTGCACTCAGAAATTGCTCCTGGCTTGCGGGACCATATGGGACACTGGGGAATCGAACTGCAGACCATCCTAGGTCAACCGCGTGCAAGGCAAATACCCTACCACCGCTCCAGCCCCTACATTCAATTTTTGAAAACTACTCACCAACATAGGCCTATACTGAAGAGTAGAAGGATTAGACTGCATTTTTTTTTTTTTGGTGTGAAGACTATCAATGATTCTATAACCTTGTGTTATACTTTACCGGGCAGCAGTCATGTGGACTCTCTGAGACAAGAAGCACCATGGTTTTCTCAATAATTCTTTGCTTCTAACTTAATAATGTTTTTGTTGGTTGTCTCAGAATGGCTGGTCATCTCAGAATTAAAAGAAAACTGCTGTAGATTCAGATATCAAAATCAAGTTCAAAACTAAAAGTGAAAGAAAAAAATAAATATATTCCTCAAACCCCACTTAACTAGAATTCTATTTAGGCCCAATTAGCCAAAATTCTGGTGCACAGCTAACCAGGAAAAATTGGAAGATTAGTTCCTCCATTCTTTATTAGTAGTAGTATGTCCAATGAGTACTGAGACAATCACACTCTACTTTTGTCCTAATTTTGTTCTAATTAGCTCAAGCGAGGGTTGCCCCCACACCCCTACCCTCTTCACCCTCTCACTCTCCCCACCCACCTTCCCACCCCCATCCCTCAAAAAGCTAGCACAGCGGTAGGATGTTTGCCTTACATGCTGCTGATCTGGGTTGGATTGGATCCTGGTCCTCGACTTCCAATATGGTCCCTGGAGCCTGCAGGGAGACGTTTCTGAGTGAAGAACCAGGAGTAACCCCTGAGTACCCCAGGTGTGGCCCCCAAAAACAAAAACAAAGTAAAAAGAACAGGAGGAGCTTCAAAGGGCTGCTTCTCCTCCCTCAGTCCAACATAACAATGAAAAGGATCCAAATAGGGTTAGCAGAGGAAAAACTGATGGTGGAATAATTTTCAATTATAGTTTTGTATGTGCTAGATACTGAATTCAAAGCATCATTTGTACAGTTTAAACAGGAAGAAAAATTGGGTCACCACAGAGACATCTGCCATCAAGACAGATAGGGCAGACAAAGGAAAAGAGAGACCATTATGATTTCAGAAACAGTAAAGCCACCCAGCCGATTACCTCCACTTCAGAGAAACATGGCATCAAAATAATTTGAAGGCATGTCAAAAAAGAACTGTTAACTGAACCCAAATTGTATATCTTATTTTACAGAATCTTGGCTCTAAGCTCTGTTCCCCAGTAAAGAGAAAAAGACAAAAGTGTCATTCATTGAGGTATTTTCTTTAGCTCAAATACAGAAATTATTCAAATTTAAGCCATAGCTTTACAACTTAACTTAAAAATACATCAAACCCCCTTTCTTTCCTTCTTATAACGTTGAGCTCCCTGGGCCTATCTCTCAAGCTGTTTTTTTATTTGTTTCAAAACCACACCTTGCAGTGCTCAGAAGTGACTCCTGGCTCTGCACCAAGGAATCATTCCTGGCAGAATTAGGGGAACCATATGGTATTTAGGGGATTGAACCCATTGTATCTGTATGCCAGGCAAGTCCCCTACACACTGTACTATCTCTCTGGCTTTATAATCGCAACAAGCTCAAGACTCAACAAGTCTCAAGCTTTATAATTTTACAAGAGTAAAATAGCAGCAAGCAGGTAGATCTTTTCGACCATTTTCTCATTCAAAACCAATAAGCAAGCATGAACATTTTTTTTAAAAAGGCAGCTGCAGTTTCTGATTCTAATGGTATTTTGAGTTCTATCCATGTAAATTAATAGGCATTCATGAAAACACTAGTGCTTAAGGAAGTGATCTGAAAAATAATATGCCCACAACAGTGAGAACTCCAGGGCTACAACTTGCAACAAGAATGTAAGGAATAAATGTCTAGGTGACAGCACAGACTTATGCCCTGCCCAGCCCTGCCTGGGTGAGAGTTCTAGGAACATGCCTACAAGGGCAATAGTGAGGTTTCAGGAAATACAAAAGCCACTCACTCTTCCCCCATAGAGGCAGAGACCACCCCCCCCCAAAATGTCTGGGTGAGATCTCAGATAAAATAAGAACTTTTTCCTTTACAATGAAAGACTTCTAATATAGGAACCTAGAGATTAAAGGTCTGAAGCATGTGCTTTGTATATAGGAACCCCAGTTTCCAATACTTTGTAGCTCCCCAAATACTACTAGGAGTCCCCCAAATAATTGAAAGAATTCTGATAAAGTAAATTAAATAATTTATCCAACAGGACATAACACATATTAAACAAGCATATACAAAATAAAGTTATTTGCAAGCAATTTTATTTATAGTTTAATTTGGAATAAAAGTCATGCAGATCTTTATTCTAAGCGTTGACTCACTTGATTTAATACAAACTAAAAACAAGCAGAAGTAGTAAAATATAGATGATAGAAGTTACTATGTTTTACCATTTATATGCTAATGTTGCATAATATATGTGGAGATTCCTAATATATTTTATCACGTATAAGCTAATAATTCATTTAAACCTTTCAATGTTTCCATGATTTATTAAATTTAATTAAAAAGTCAAAAATAGGGTCTGGTGTACAATGGGTAGGGCATTTGCCTTTCACAAGGCAAACCCAGCTTCAATTCCTGACATTCCATATAGTCTCTTGAGCACTGCCACAAGTTATTCTTGAGTACAGAGCCAGGAGTAATCCCTGAGCATTTCTGGGTAATGTCCTCAAAACAAAACCAAAATAAATTTTTAAAAAAATGCAAACCCCAAGAAGCCTCACTGCACAAGCTTTGCTTGATATATACCAGTCTGGGACCCACCGGTAGCTGCCAATTCAAGTTTCTCTAAACCAGTTGCACTGACTGGATAGGAATATACCCTTCCTATCCCATTTTATACCCCAAGAGAAAAATCAGCCCCAATGCCCAGGGATGGTGTGGACACCCTTTACTGCAAGGATGCTAATGCATCAGCACAACTAATTTACTTTACACACTCTAAGGGCAGATGGAAAACCAAGGGTTGTACTTCAGTGGCAGAATACCTTCATAAAAGTCCTGGCAGTGAGTGCTCGCTTCTGCAGCACACATACTAAAATTGGAAAGATACAGAGAAGATTAGCATGGCCCCTGCACAAGGATGATATGCAAACTCGAGAAGCATTCCATATTAAAAAAAAGAAGAAGAAGAAGTCCTGGCAATGAAAAGAAATTAGATATATACCTACTTGTCTCACTAAATACCATTTTAGGGTAATGGGAATAGTCCAAATAACAGGCATGAACAGTAGTCCGTTTTATGTGAATAGTAAATCAGGTCAGTACCCAACTGCTGCTGGTGGGAATGTTGCCTGGTTTTATCCCTATGGAAAACTATATGGAGGTTTCTGTGAAAATCTCCAAGCCCAGCAATTCCAATTTTTGATGTCTATCCCCAGGACACAAAAACATTTATTCAGAGGAACATATTCACACCATTATTCATCACAGTTCTCAATAGAATATGTAGGGTTTGGATTAATTTAGGTATCCAATAAGAGAAGAGTAGATAAGAAAGTGCTATATACACTAAGGAACAGTGAAATCATCCAATTCACTGCAACTTAGATAAAACTGGAGAATATAATGTTGAGTGAATTGAGTCGGAAAAACAAATATTATGTGATATCTATTAGAATAACACAAAATGCAAGGCTTCACAGGGGGATACCTAGATTATAAAAATGATAAGGAAAGAAAAGGCAAAAAATAGAGATGAAGGAATAAGGAGATAGACAGGAGGTAACAGGGATCAAAGGTCAGGTACGTAGGTGGTATAGACGTGTGATAAATGTGGTATATGTAAAATCTAAATTATAGAGTCAATAATTCTTTTTGTTTGTCTTTGGGGTCACACTCGGCAGCGCTCAGGGGCTACTCCTGACTCTACACTCAGGTATCACTCCTGGCAGGCTCCTGGGATCCTGGGATGCTGGGATTCGAACCACTATCCTTCTGCATCCAAGGCAAATGCCCTACCTCCATGCTATCTCTTCGGCCCTAGAGCCAATAATTCTGTAAGTGTGAGATCAAAGCTGTAACAACCAAAACTAAAATTGTAAAAATGGGCCTGTCAGAGAGAGAACCTGGGAACACTGATGGAGGAAACTTGATATTGGTGGCGAGACTGATGTTATAAAGTTATATGCCTAAAACTCAACTATGAATAGCTATAAATATGTCACAATGCCTCAATATATTTAAAGTTTTTATAATATTAATAAGTAAAGACTAGACTTATACGGGATTGAAAGAGAGAGCAGAGCAGGCAAAGCCGTAAAAGCCACTGAGCAGATTCAGCCCCAAGTTGCAGGTTTCAAACAGGAAGTGAAACACAGAAGGTCTCAAACACTGCTAGGATTATACTCTGGACACCTCCAAGCATGACCTCCAACATAAACAAACAACAACAACAACAACAACAACAACAACAAAAGAGTAGGATTAGAAAGATCATGATCCCTGGGGCCAGCGAGGTGGCGCTAGAGGTAAGGTGTCTGCCTTGAAAGCGCTGGCCAAGGAAGGACCGCGGTTCGATCCCCTGGCATCCCATATTATGGTCCCCCCAAGCCAGGGGCGATTTCTGAGCACTTAGCCAGGAGTAACTCAGCATCAAATGGGTGTGGCCCAAAAAAACAAAAAAAAAGAAAGATCATGATCCCACCGAATATTAACTATATTTCATGCTACAATCACATCATGATGATTTTGATCCTCATAGAGTATAAACTAATATATTTGAACTGTTTCTTATTTTTAAAAAAAAATACCAGTTTAGAGACCCACTTTAAGATATTTCAGATACTCCTAAGTTACAGAGCAAAATCCTAAAGTGCAGAACCAATCATTAACGTACACAATTATCAGGAGCAGCCGTGAACCACCAGGTTGAGAAAAAGTATTCGATTTATATTTATCAATTTCACAGGATAGCCATCATCTCCACAAACACAAACACACACAATCGCACACTTATATAATGTGTATAAAAGCATAAAGACTGTGTACAAAAATATTCTTTGAAGTTGACTATTTTCCAAACTGAGTTCCAACTAACTATTCTCATTAAATTTGAATGAAATTTATTGAATATAACCCAATGATAGGACAAGATTACGTGGCCCCATTAGACACTAATTTACTTTTTATCTGCAAATCTAGCACAGATGTAAAACAGGGGTTGGCCGCCCCCAGAACATATGCCTAAAACAACAAGCAAGAGGGCGGTAATTGGCATGCAAGCTTGCCTCCTCTCTACTGTTAGTTTTACTAGAAATGAAATTTAGCTGCAAATGCCCCTCTTACCTTCATTCTGTCCACCCAGCTGCTAATAATTTTGAATGTGCATGTCACACACACACACACACACACACACACACACACACACACACACTTAAAACAAGTAGTGTTTAATTTACTGAAAGTCTATAACTAGGTACCAGAACCAGACTACAATTGTAATACAGCAACCAAAGAGGCATCTCGGGTTGACTAAATTCAGCTCAGTTCATTACTCACTGGCAATATAGCCTCCATCAAGTTCTTTGGTCTTTTTAAGTCTAGATGCTATTTAATTAATTCTATTTGTATTAAATGACTTCATTTTATTTCTATTAGACTCCCCATCTTTTCCAGAACCATATTCAGCACATGTGATGGTGCCCAGGATTGAACTTGTAACCGGATGCTTGCAAGACAGCCATAATAAGCCACCTACCTTCGGTCCCATGTCCTAGGTTATTTTTGAGCAAATGAGGCCAGTAACAACAAGAACAATAATAGCTGTAAATTTTCCTTTTAGTACCTAAACATTTTATGTGTCTTTTCCCCTTTTTAGTTTAACAAGGCTTAGAGATTATGCTGAGTTGGGGATGATAATAATAAAGATAGTGAATTACATTTTTTAAATAATCACAAGACCCCAATGTGGTAGATATTAGTCTCTGTATTTGAAAATCAACAATGGAACGTTTAGAAAGGTAGAGGATCTTACTTGTGACATTTGAAGCTTACAAACTCACTATTCTCAACTTGGAATTTAAAAAATGTTCCTGAGCTGAGTGGAAAGAGTAGACATAGTAAAATGAAGAATAGTGCTCCAGAAGGATAAAACTACAGGGGGACAAAATGTGTAGAGAAATTGGGTGCCTGAAGTCTAACTCTCCTGCTAAATACCTACAAGTAGAAAGACTAGTGAGAGAGGCCCAGAGAAGAGGGAAAGTACCAGGAACTCAGAGAGATTTAGGAGCATCCAGGACAGTCAGGTTTATTATCTCAAAGTTTGTTGTATGAGAAACCAGCCAATTTATTACAGATTTGTGTAATAATTTGCTTGTTTAAGAAATGGTTGTGAGTAAACAAGTTACAGAGGTTAAGGCCTTGTATAATCCCTAGCACCACATATATTCTCTCAGCACCATGAAGTGTAATCCAAGCCCTTCCCCACCCCTATTACTAACCCCACCCCAAAGAAAGAAAAGAAATGGCTTGAGACTACTGTATTGTATGTGCTAGACCAGGATCCAATTCCCAGCACTATATACAGGGTGCATTTTTTATGCTCAGTGCATCTCCTTGTCCTTGCTTGAGGCCATATGCACAACCAAGTGTGGCCTTTGAAGACCTCCAAATACTATACTGATGACTAGGGCCTGAGCATTGTACTTCCAGGAGCACTGAACTTCCAGGAAGGTTAACAAAGAATTACTAGTGGGGACTTCAGTGTCCAGAGAGCACTGCTTGAAAGAGACCCTCATGAAAAAAATGGTTTTATCATGTGGTTTGTAATATTTGGAATTATCTGCCACCTAATATAACATCAAAAACAAAAATCATGTTTGCCATCTATCTTCAATGAGCACTTGATCCTCAGTCCTTCACATCTTCATTCCTCCCTTCCCCATCAGTACAGTAGATAGAGAAAAAGGAAATAATTTCATTTGAACGCTGAATACATCTTTGATGCTTCACTTCTGTCTTCCATCATAACTATTTCTTCTCTCCATGTCCATAACCCATCAACCAACACCATAGCCCATGTGTCAGGCCTACTGCAATTCTACCCCAGTGTAATTCCGCCTGCACATAGCTCATTTCAGACTTTCCACTCCCAATTTTAAACCTCTCTACTCTTAGTTCTGAGAATATCCCAGGTGCCTGCCTGAGATTCACAGGGCTCAGTGTGAGCAGATCTTATTCTGTACCCTTCTTTGCTTGCTCACGGCTCTTAAACAATACCACCCTCATGTTACTCCTCAAACCACCAAATGTTCTAACCTCAGAACCTCTGTACTTGCTTTTCCCTCCACTTGCCTTTCTACCTTGATTTTCACATGTGGGTCTCAGCACCAAATCCTCTTCCTCTGGAAGCTTCTGAATTCATTTTCCCAAAACCTTGATATTTACTTCATATGCTCATTACTGTCTGAATGACCTTGCTGGTTGTATTCTTTGTTTTCGTTTCCCTTCTAGATTATAAGCTTCAAGAGTATAAGAATTACATCTGTCCGTAGCTATGCATTATTCCATTTCAACATTGAGGCCTATGTTTGACAGAGTCGGAACTTGATAAATGCTATGTGTAATAAGTGGGTGATTTTTCAGAAAAGCAACACACAGATTTAGACTCTCAGAAATCTGACAAAATTTATGGTTCTGAGAACATATAATTTACTTGTCTAAAATTTCTAAGAGCACAACAGAATTTTAACTTTAAATAAAAGCTTATTCCAGCATATTTGATTCAGAAATAACCAAATGTACTTAATCCTATTAATTATCCTCTGTCACAGGTAAATATTTTTGCTACCAGATATATGCTTTCACCTCATTATAATAACATAATAAGGGATTAGACCTTTGATACAAGTTGCCAAGTGTAATGTTTTTATATCAAACAAGACTCGGGCATTTGGAAGGGAGCCCAACAAACTCAGTTCAAAGCTTCCAGATCCAATTACATGCGGTAGTGCTGAGGAAAGGCTATACTTGAGACTTTTCCTATGGATGGCATAGAAGGCCAGGGATTCTTTCCAAGGTTTTCAATTACATTCCAGGCAAAATAAATAGTGTAGGAAAAGTGGACAAGTAATCAATACAGTCTCTTTAAGAGGAAGATACTTTCAAAACCACAAAGAGAAAGATAGACATTTCTGGTCAATTCTATTTCTAAATGGCTTATTTAACAATTTAGAGAGAATTTTTAGAGTCATGCCAGGATTTTTCCTTAGAAAGCTCTTAGAGTTGGGAGGGAAAGGAACAAGAGTCTTAGACTCATTGCTCTTCACAGCATTTACCCAAATGTAGTGAAGTAGATACCAGAGTTAGAAGGATTGTGTCTTCCAAGACATTACTGTGTTGCATCTTGGATAGCACAGGACAGGAGAGGAGAATGGCAGGTGCAGGCACAGGTTAGCCAAGGTTTTAGCAGCAACAAAAGACACTCAGAAAGTAAATGACACCCTTCTCTTGTATTCTTTTCTTGCCCAGAGTGCAGCCAGTTGAGTTGTAGGGACCCTTTCTATATCAATATTCCTTTATAGATGATTTGTCTTTTTCACCATGTGAATAATTTATTTTGTTGGTGCCAGAGCAATACTGGCTCAAGCAGTCTGTCAACTAGTCAAAGCACCAACCTAGCTCTGGTGGTCAACATATTTTCATTACCACAAATTTCACCAAAAGAAGAAAACCAGTCTTACATAAAATGCTTTCACAATGAAGCATTTAAGCATTTATTTCATTCCATCTCAACACTTCATGTCGTCAGTGACACTTGAGATAACCTGGAAGTATATCAAAAGTACTTCTGCTTTTTGCTAAAATAGTGCAGCTGTCTGAAATACCTGGGTGACTATCTCAGTAACAGTTGTATAAACCATTTTTTTTTTGTGCAGGAAACACACTTTTACTTTAGAGAGCAACTTATTCAAGTTGAGGTATTCAGTAGACATTTTCTTTAAAAAAAAAAAGTAAAATGACCACTTCAAAAATTTATAATAATTTTGTTCACACGTCATCTTTAAGAAATGAGACTGGAGGTATTATCTGCAAATCCAAACATACTAGTAAAATATTCATCCCTATAATGGAAGCAATAGTACAGTGGGTAGGATATTTGCCTTGCAGTTGGCCAACCTCAGCTCAAATTCCTACATCCCATATGGTCCCCAAGCCCACCAGGAGTGATCTCGAGCACAGAACAGGAATAAGTCCTAAGTACCACCAGGTATGGCCCCCAAACAAAAATAAGTAAATAAAATATTCATTTGTTTTAGAACTACATAGCTCTGTGAAGCTCCGTGTTGCAGTGAAAAGAACATACACCAGATTGAATGAAGAAGCTGATCTAAGTACCCAGCTGCCACATGGTATGAAAAGTTGCAGAAAATATGTCAAACAATAGCATGTTACTCACTAATTTGTTTTGAAAACTAAATATATTTGATAAAAACAAATTATATTTTCTGTAGGGGGTCTAGTGTTATTTTTCAAATGAATTAATAGTCTGTTTAAATATCTCAGTTTTACTTTCTAGTCAGGCTAATATCCATAATTACATAATTATGATAAACAAAAGCTCTTTGTGAACCTTAATTTTTAAAGTAGTATTAATGTTGCTCACTCCATCACTCCCTGCCTCCTGTTCCCCTTCTCCTTTGATCATCTCAGTTCTGTTCTCAGAGTTAAAGGGTTTATTTTCATGTACCATTATCCAAACCCTTATTTTATTCCTCTCTATACCAAATACAAGTGAGATTTGTTCTCCTTGTGAATATTTTTCTTAGCATGACCCTCTCTCGTTCTATTCAAGTTGTAGTGAACTACAATATTTCTCCTTTATTTTTTGCAGTAGTTCATTCTACCTGAGTAGAAAGGTACTATACTACATTGTGTATATTTACCACAATCTCTTTCACTTTTTTGTTGTTGTTGTTGTTATTGTTATTGTTAAACACACACATATCAATGCTGTGGATGTTATGTTATTTTCAAACCCAGGGCTTGAAAATGTAGAGTATGTGCTCTACCATTTAAGCCCCATCCCTGACCCCCATTGATTTTTTTACCTTTCTTCTGAAATATGCTGTGTCTCAAGATGGCCCTGGGAACTAAAGTTCCTGCTCGTGACCACACACCCACTCCAAGAAATTACCTACCAGTATTGATAAAGGAAAGTTAAGTGGAGAAAAGGACTTTGTGTGTGTGTGTGTGTGTGTGTGTGT
Organism: Suncus etruscus; assembly: GCF_024139225.1. Classification (NCBI taxonomy): domain Eukaryota; kingdom Metazoa; phylum Chordata; class Mammalia; order Eulipotyphla; family Soricidae; genus Suncus; species Suncus etruscus. The sequence goes on from NC_064858.1 coordinate 97,981,003, forward strand.
GTGTGTGTGTGTGTGTGTGTGTGTGTGTGTGTGTGTGTAAAGAACCAAGTGAGTGCCCAACATACAATGAGTGCTCAGTAAATGACAACTGCTTTGAGCAGGTATTTCTCTGACTGCACTCCAGAGTGTAGACAAGCTCAGGAGCAGCCTAAATCTGTCTCTTGAGATTTTTGACTCAAAAACAGCAGTGCTGAAAGGAATATTAGAACTGATTTCTTCTAGTACTCTTTCAATATAAATGAAAAAAGTAAGGGTTAGAGTGATTGCATGAATTGTTCACAGTATGAAAGCTAGTTACCAAGAGAGCAAAATGACATCTTAAGATGTAACTTAAATTTAAAAAAAAAATTGTTTCAAGGATTCGAGGAAATAGGAAAGAACATTCAAGAAGAAATAAAGTTGAAATGAAAACATCTGGTAGTCCAGCCATGAAGGTTGTAAAACTTGTGTCAGGAGCAAATGGCCACTTTTGAAAGAGCAGAGGGGCTGTGATGTTGGGGCAGAGTTTCTCCCTCTGCCCAAATAAGGGTCCCATCCTGTGAAGCAGAAAGTGCTGTTCTTGGATGTTCATGCCATATCATCCCTTGGTATTGTTTGTCTCAAACAAAGGAAACTCAACCTTGCCTGACACACAAGAGAAATTCACAAAAGGATAAGACCCACTATCTTAAAAAGCATATGGTAGATACGTGATTACAATGAGTAAAAGGATCTGAAGAATTAAAAAAAAAAAAGAAAGAAAGAATAAAAGAAAATTTCTTTTATATCATCTGAGTGGGTTGCTTGCACTTGTTTAAAAACTAGCTCGAAATTGAATAAAATTAACTAGCAGGTGTTAGATGGGGGTGCAGAATGTTAGAGACGGTGTTTTGAACTGAACAGGTAATAAAGAGCTTTGAACATGATGCTAGAGGACAAAAAAGCATGTGTGTTTGCATATATGCACATACAAAATTTTAGCTACGAATGTAGGTTTTCCCCCTTGTGCAGTTCACTTAAGAATTGCCCTCAAAGTCAAATTAAATTGTGTCCATTGTGCTATTTAAAAGTGTAGGGGAGGTTCTCGGGCATGATGGGAGATGTGGTGGGAGTATGACAGGGCAAGGCACTTAAGGAGTAAGGAGCAGAGATTTCAGACTGAAATTGCTGGGTCCACCTGCTATGCATTAATTATACGACAATTACTGTCTGTTGAAATGCTGCATCTTTCAAGAGAAGTACATTTGGGAAGCATTTGACAAATCTACCCATCAAAGAAGGAAAGGTTAGAATTTTGTATGTTTTTTTAACCACCTATATGATTAAAAAGAATTAAGTTGACCACATTAGGTTTTTAAAAAGAGAGAGAGAATATGTGATTATTACGAAATCTGCCCAGATCATCAAGCTTTCCATTGGCTGGAAGCCAGTCTTCCAGTTCTGTTTGTTTACTTTTAGCTTTGACATTGTGCACTGTTTTGCATAGATTTGCATTTTGAGTTAAAGAGGAGGTTGGTGCCAATATGAAATGGAAAAATGCAACTCATATTGCAAATGACTCAATAAACCAATATAGATAACATCCTGCACTCCTAAGAACAATCTCAAAGATGATACATCTTAATGGATATCTTCCCATCAGGAGAAGCACAAATGTTACAGAAAAAGGGAATTGTCCCAAAAATTGAGACAAGAAAGTTGATGTGAATTACAGATGTTGCAGCTATTCATTCTAGACAAGTCCCATTTTTTTTGAAGGATGCTGTCTTCCACCCCTGTTTTCCTGTATGCTGAAGTTGCTGGCTCCCAGACAGAAGGTGCAGCATTTAGGGCATCTACCTATCAAGCACCCTCTTCTTCTGAAGGTGACAGGTTAGAGAAGCCCAGATGTTGTCTATCTTTTGTAAATTCTAGTCTTGGAATTCGAATGGCTCTTGCCCTTTTGTTTTCACAGAACATAAGCAAGCCCTTAAGCAATCCTTTCGAGCCCATACCTTCCTACATTTCATTTATAGATACAGTTTTAACTTGGTGGACAACTACTAGCATTTGATCAGGAGCTGCTGAACTTATGTGTTGTGTGTTTTTGTCTGTGATTGGGGGGGGGCTAAGAATTATTTACATTTGAATTTTGTCAATTTAAACCATGATTTTGGTCTATGTCAGTTATTTTGGAGAATATATTTAAACATACCAACAATTAGATTTCTGAGTACCATTTTCATAGTGTTGTTCCTTTAGTCTCTCCCATATTTTAATTTGTCTGGGCCATATAAACAGACACAAAAAGTAATTTCTATTACCACTGTGATCCACTAAGAGAAAAGTTGTCAGTGGTCTCTTATATAAAATAGGCAGTAAATCAGTTAGTGGCTTTCACTGTAGCGAAGTTTAGAATTGGAGCCTCATCCACAGGCTTAGACCTCACTTTACTTCTTTTCTGACTGGAACCTAAATATCAAAACATTAGCAATATGGCCTTGGACATCACATGCAAGAGGTAGGACCAAGGAGGGGTAAAATTTTTTGATGGGAAGAGAGAAATTTCAGAAGAGGACATGTATACAAGTCCATAAGTTATAGAAGGCAGTTATAAGAAATAGAAGGGAGAAGAAAACTGCTTCCTGAAGTTTTCATCCTTTATAACCTTCTTGAGTACACAATAAGAAGACTTAACTGTATGTTTCTGTTGTTCTGTTCTTCCTATGCTGCGCTGCTCTTTTTGACACCTACCTGGTCCTGGGGCCAAAGTTTTAGGGCAAAAAAAGAAGGCTCTCCAGAGACCACTCAAAGTATTGCCTTTTTCTCAGAAGGAGCACTCTGAGGCCATCAGCCCTCCACACAGATTTAACTAATACTGTAAATTAAGCACTTCAGTGATCCACGAAATATTGAATTCTTCCTGACTCTGCATGAATGTTGTGTTTCTGTTTCCAGAGCCCTCAGGAAGCTGTAACATGCTGATTCTGAGAATTTCGAAATTGGTGAGGTTCCTAGGAGCCATTAAGGAAGAGAGATTTGTTTACTTACTGCTCTTCTTCGGGTTGCAAGGTTTCTTCGCTCGGGTTTCCTTAAAAATTCAGGAAATAAAAAGGCTAAAGGGAAATATCGGAAGGCCTCCTGGATAAACCATCATACAGAGCATGTTCACATTTCGTTAATATTCTAAGCTCAGAGCATTACTAAACATAAGCTACAGTGCAGACTAAAGGTCATAAGTTGTCAGATTTTAATGTGTTTCAAAATCACCAGTGGGACATGCTGAACATGAAGATCACAAAATGTCATCCCCTGAGATTCTGGGTGGCCCTCTCCTTCAAGTGTATGCTTTTAATAAAACATTGTAGGTGAACTGTATAGGTGGTTCAGTAAATCCTATGTAAATAGTCATCAGTTTCTTGAAAGAGCCCCAGTTCTCCAGTTCTCCATGTGCTCACTTTTCATTTTCCCTTTCTGCCAAGATGATTCTCATCAAGATCCCCAGTGACCTCTCTGCTCCCAGTCTATGACAAAGTCTCAGTCCTCGTCTTGCTTTTCTTATTGTCGAATGGTAACACAATTATCACTCACTTCACCTGGTCTTTTGGCATCGATCTTTCTTCGTGTTCCTTGATTCTCAGTTGCATTTTCTCCTTGGTGGATCTTATTTGCATAATGTTTATACTAGAGTTTCCTGGATTTTCCATCTATAGGCTTTTCCATTTCTCAGGCTACACTTATGTCTTCTATATTTTCATCCAGTTCATGGCTTTAAATGTCCTCTTGATGCTGAGGTACTCAACTTTGTGGCTAGAATCAATTCTGCTTTTCTAAACCCCGGAATAATATATTCAATGGTCAATTCAGCATTTCCCCTTGGATATCTAATTAATGTATATAAAATTGTATAAAGCTCCTGAACTCTACTTCCTCTTTTAATTAGTTTGTTTGTGCTACCTGTATTTTTCTTTCTCTCCTTTCCAAAGTGAAATATTTTTAAGATATATAAGATTAAAGAGATAAGGAAAAGTAACTCATTCATGAAAGGAGATGTAATACTGGGAGACAGCACAAAGGAATGGAGTTCATGTTTTATATGCAAGAACCTCAGTTCCCAGCACCACATGGTCCTCAGAGCACCACCCAAAGGGACCTATGAACACCAGGAGAAGCAACAGATAACTTTCAGTGTACCCCAAAACCAAACGTTTTTTCTTTAGGGAGAGGAAGCGGGCCCATATAGTAAAGGAAAAATGTCGTTCACACAGGGTATATGGGCAATGGTGACTCCAAAATGATGTGCACCTCCATCTTTTTTTCTTTTTTCGAATTTTTTTTTTGTTGTGGTTTTTGGGTCACACCCGGCAGTGCTTAGGGGTTACTCCTGGCTCCATGCTCAGAAATTGCTCCTGGCAGGCACGGGGGACCATATGGGACGCCGGGATTCGAACCGATGACCTTCTGCATGAAAGGCAAACGCCTTACCTCCATGCTATCTCTCCGGCCCGCACCTCCATCTTAATAAATAGTTCCAACTTAATAAAGGGTAACTATGTTCTTTGGTCATGCGGTCATCACACACTCTGTTTTCACATACCATATCCAAACACATCAGTAAACTCCATCAGCTTTACTGATAAATATATCTGAAATTCAACCACTTCAATCTGCTTCCATGCTCTTGACTCGGTTGGAGTAGTTCAGTAGTCTCATTGCTAATGACTGATTCTATTTCTACCAGCAACTGGAGTGAGTCTCCTAAAACAAGCCATCCCACTCCTTTGATCAAACTCTGGAAACCGGTGTCATAGATTTAGCTCTGTGGTAGAAACTAAGTTGCCTTGCGTATGTGAGGTATTGAGTTCAATTCTAGGCACACAACCAACAACAGCAAAAAAAATCTTCCTATTTCAAATGAAAATCTAAATTCCCGAAAATGCATCCATGAAACTATTTTCCAGATCCAGAGTTACCAGTTCTGATCTTGTATTGTACTGTTTCATTTCAGCCTAGAGTTTTTATTTCAGCTAGAATTTTCTTCTTCCTTTGTTAGTTTTTTTCTTCTTCTGGAGAACCATATGCTGAATTCCACACTTCCTTTAGCTTCCTAATCAAATGCCATTTCTTGAGAGAGGTCTTTAGTTAAGGTTGACATTGTGATTCCCACTTCTAGATAGTCACACTCTTCCATAATCTACCATACTAAGTTCATGTGAGCTAGTCTTAGTGACTTACCACTAGCAGACAGAATTAGACAGTGTTAAAGGAATGTAACTTATGAGATTAGATGTTATCCAGAAGTAAGATCTAGTCTCTTTATCTTATTCCTTTCTTCAAAGTACTGATATTCTAGATTACATATATGTAAGTATATATGCTTACATATATTCTAAGTATATATAGTATATATGCTAATTGTTTTAGCTTCGTCTCTACCCACTAAAACTAAAGCTCTTTTGATACAAAGACATTAGGGGATGGTGGTTATCGTTGGGACAGCCACAGTATCTAATATACTTCCAGAACATAGTAGGCCCTGAAAAAATACTTATTCAGTAGGTATTTCACAAGATTACACTCACACTCTAAAAATAAACTTCATTGCATATTGAAAAGACATACCACTCAAAACCTACAGAGGCTCGGCTGGGCCCAGAACACTCCGAATGCCAGGATTTCTTGGTGTGTTTGCCTGGTATGTTGGGGGCTCTGGGCAGGACAGCTAGCCATAGGAACCCTGGGCTGAACACTTAGTCCAGGCGAGCATGACTTCATGGTCTTCAGGGCCACGCCTGGTTAATCGGGCCCTGGGGGGAGGGGTGAGAAATTCCTCCCTAGGCATCCAAAACCTACAGAGGCTCGGCTGGGCCCAGAACACTCCGAATGCCAAGATTTCTTGGTGTGTTTGCCTGGTATGTTGGGGGCTCTGGGCAGGACAGCAAGCCATAGGACCCCTGGGCTGACCACTTAGTCCAGGGGAACAAGATTCCCCCCACACCAGGCGGGTCTTCAGGGCCACGCCTGGTTAATCGGGCCCTGGGGGGAGGTGGTGAGAAATTCCTCCCTAGGCATCCAAAAACTACAGAACCGCATGGGGGCTCACGCCCCCGCGCATACCTCATGTACTTCATGTATTCAGAATATTCCTTATTCTTATGTTATGTTTTCCGTATAAAGAATGTTTATTTTGTATTCTCCCCTTTCCCACACCCCTACAAAACTCTTTTTTACTCCTTAACTCTCTAACCCCCTCTCAAACATCACTAACCTAGTTTACTCTTTTTAACTTCAGTAGTGTACAATCGTAATCACAGTCCAAAGCTGTGCATTGTGTGTGACAACCCCAAACTGTTTCAAGATACATAAAATGGACACGTATTTCTTTAGAATATTTTGTGTTTTTTCTCTGACAGCTATAATTCTTACTAAATGTTGTCTTATACAGTGATGCTTCTAACCACTTTTTATCTTCTCTTTTTGAGCTGTTTAACAAAGAATTTTGGTGGAAGAGTCCCCCAGTTTAATGCTTATGATTGAACCATGTCATGGGAATCATTGTAATTGTTCTTATGGCCCCCATATGCGCCAATAACACCATGTGGCATTGATTCTTATTTGCATAGGCACATTAAAATGGGAAAATAGTATAAATACAAATAAGATCCTATCTAATAGAGATTGGATCACACAAATCTTGTAGTGCAAAGGGACCTTACACCCTGAACATTGACATAACGACCTGGCACAGACCTCAGAAGAAAGGGCATATTCCATTCTCCCCTGAACCAGGAAAGCCATCCACGAAACATCCAGGCTGGTTTATAACATCACCTGGAAGCAATCCTCTACCACGGAAGACCTACACTGCTCAGACTTCGACCTGCTCAAAAGAGACTTCCCTTAACACTGAGAAGACTTAACAACAACAACGACCTGCTTACAGGACAGGGCTCCCTGCATTGCCCTTTGATTGTGAGGTGAAAGGAGAGGATGCTCCACCTCCTGACTTCAATGTAAGATATGCAGATTCCAGGATCTTTAATACAGAAACATGATACCAACAACAGAGACTGTGTGAAAAATAAAAGTGTGTTGGCACTACAGACAATGTATTGGATTGGACGATCTAGCTTGCCTGGAGCCTAGACTTGGTCTTGTGCCAGGAAACTTCAGGGGTCTGGTCTCTTTGTACTTAGGCCAAGGTTATTTCTTTCCATGTCCCTCATATTTTGGTGGGCCTATGCAAACAACAATTGCCACTCTAACACCATTCTTACTGTGCTCCTTTGACTCTAATCCTTAAAAAGAACTCACTTAAAATTTGAGGTTAATTTAAGCTAATATGCATGTATATGGAAATGTAAGAAAATACTATGCCTGTAATGTTTAAGGAGTTACGTAAGTTTTATGGCTTTAGATTGCCTTGTGTACTGTTAAGAAATATTATAATGTGTTACAATCTGGGGACTTGAGGGACAAAGTAATTGTACATGGATTCTGTCTTATTTATCTTAATGTTCTTTGGCTGAAATTTCAAAGTTAAGATATCAGCAAGGGAACTTCTGAGAATTATGTTATGGGTGATTGTCCTTCCACTGTAACTTTACCTTGTCCTCTTTCTTTGCACCCTTGTTCTCATAATTAAAAATAAAAATTAAAAAAAAATTAAAAAAAATAAAAAAAAGACATACCACTATTGAGAAAAATGAAATGGCAATGAAAAATCCCCCCCCCCAAGAAAACAGCCTGGGGCCCATACGAATTCACTAATAAATTCTTTCAGCCCTTTAAAGAGTACCTATTACCAATTCATTTTGATTTCTCTCAGAAAATTGAAGAAACATAAACACTTCTAAACAGTTTTTATCAAGTTAACATCATCCGAATAACAAAAGCAGACAGAAACACCACAAAAAAAGGAGAATTGCAGGCTAATATCCTTGGTGAGCACAGATGTACAATTTTCAACAAAATACTAGCAAATAGAATCCAATAATTCATCAAAAGGATGATACGCCATGACCAAGTAAGATTCTTCCCAGGGATACAAGGATGTTTTAACATAGGCATGTTAGCCAACATAATATACCATATAAATAAAAAAAATAAATTATATGATCATGTCAATAAATGCAGAGAAGACATTTGACAAGATCCATATCCATGGGCCCGGAGAGATAGCACAGCGGCGTTTGCCTTGCAAGCAGCCGATCCAAGACCAAAGGTGGTTGGTTCGAATCCCGGTGTCCCATATGGTCCCCCGTGCCTGCCAGGAGCTATTTCTGAGCAGACAGCCAGGAGTAACCCCTGAGCACTGCCGGGTGTGGCCCAAAAACCAAAAACCAAAAACCAAAAAAAAAAAAAAAAAAAAAAGAGCCATATCCATTCATGACAAAACTCTCAACAATATGGGAAATGAAGGAATTTTCTTCAACATAGTCAAAACCATATACGCATGCCCATACTCAATGAGAAAAAGCTAAAAGTTTTTCTTCGAAAATCTGGCACAAGACAAGGTTGCCCATTCTCACTGCTTCTATTCAATATAGTACTAGAAGTACTTGCCATAGCAATTCGGCAAGAAAAAGATATTAAGGGAGTCCACATAGAAAAGAAAAAATGGGTTGAGAAGATCAACATTATTAAAATGTACTCCCCCAAAGCATTACAAAGATTTATAAGGATATCCATGACATATGTCAAAGAAATGGATTAAACACTCTTTAAACTCATGTGAAAAAAAGAAACTTCCATGAATAACTTGGGAAGAAGAAGGTAGGATGCATCAATTTTCCCAACCTCAAACTGAAGCAGCAATAAGGAAAATAAGCAATAAGGAAAACAGCATAGTATTTAAATAAAGACAAACCTTTAGATCAATGTACATAATCAAGTAATCTTTGATAAAAGAGCAAGAAATATGAATTGGAACAAGGAAAACCTCTTCATGTGGTGCTGGGAAACATAATCACTACATGCAAAAAAAAAAAAAGAAATCCAAACCTCTTGTTAACACTATGCAAAGAAGTAATGTAAAAATGAATTAAAGACCTTGATATTAGAACCTGAAATCATAAGGTACATAGATAAAAATATGGGCAGAATTCTCCATGTTATTCAAGCTAAAGGCATCTTTAAGAATAAACTATCACTGACTAATCAAGTAGAAATAAATATAAGCAAAGATATACTACATTATTATAAATATAAACAAATATAAACTACATTAAATTAAGAAGCCAGTGCAACTCAAAAGAATTAGTGACCATGATTGGGAAATTTCACCCAATGCCCATCTAATAAGGAGTTAATAGCTACAATATATAAGGCACTGGTAGAACTTAATAATAAAAAATATTGCCTAACCCCATAAAAAATGGGAGAAAAGATAAACAGAAACTTCCTCAAAGAAAAAGTACAGATGGCTAAAAGTCACATGAAAAAAATGTTCCACATCATTAATCATCAGGGAGGTGGAAATCAAAACAACACTGCAATGTCATCGCACACCACAAAAATTGACACACGCTAAAAAATAAATAGTATAACCTGTGCTGGCCTGGATGCGGAGATAAAGGGGCCCACATTCACTGCTGATGGGAATGTCAACTGGTCCAACCTTTTCTTTTGGAAAGCAATATGGACATTCCTCAAAAACCTAGAAATTGAACTCCCAAGTGACCCAGAAATACCACTTCTGGAAATATACCCTAGGGTCCTACACTCAGAAATCGTTCCTGACAAGCTCGACGAACCAAATGGATGCTGGGAACTGAACCTGGGTTCATCCCAGGTTGTCCATGTGCAAGGCAAATGCCCAACCACTGTGCTATCACTCTGGTATTCACACCCTAGAGTCCAAAAAACACAATATATAACAAGAATCTGCACTCCTGTGTTCATTGCAGCATTAATCACAATAACCAGAAAGTGGAAACAACCCAAGTGCCAGAAAACATATGAATAGATAAAGAAACTGTGATACATTTATAAAATGGAATACAATGCAGATGTTTGGAAAAATTAAATATAAAATATGAATAAAATATGAAACATGAAATTTGCATGGATGGATATAGAGAGTATTATGCTGAGTGAAATGGCCAGGATAGACAAAAATAATTCAACCCATATGTGGGATGTAAAAGAAAGATAGCCTGGTAATACTTCTCAAAGATCATAGAAATGAGGTTCAGGAGGATTGATCTATCATAGTAAGGTTGCCCACAAATAGTGGGGGAGTGCAGTTAAGGCAAAGAAGAAACCACTATAACAGTGACAGTTGGAAATTATCATTCTGGACAAAAAGTGGGTGATGAAAGATGGTAAAGTAATAGTAGTTCGGTAAAAATATTTCAAACAAGTGTCTAAAAGAAAAGAAAAAAGAAAACAAAACTGAGAGGGAGAAAGAGAAAGAAAGAAAAAAGAAAAGGAAGAAAGAAGGAAAGAAAAAGAAAAGAAAGGAAGGATAAAGGAAGGAGGAAGAAAGAAAAAAAGGAAGGAAGGAAGGAAGGAAGGAAGGAAGGAAGGAAGGAAGGAAGGAAGGAAGGAAGGAAGGGGGAGAGAGAGAGAGAAAGAAAGAATGAAAGAAAGAAAAAAAGAAACAAAGAAAGAAAGAAAGAAAGAAAGAAATAAAGAAAGAAAGAAAGAAAGAAAGAAGAAAGGTTGGAGGAAGGAAGGAAGGAAGGAAGTAGTAAGGAAGGAAGGAAGGAAGGGAAGGAAGGAAGGAAGAAGGAAGAAGTAAGAAGGAAGGAAGGACGGAAGGAAGGAAGGAGAAGGAAGGAAGGAAGGAAGGAAGGAAGGAAGGAAGGAAGGAAGGAAGAAAGAAAAAGAAAAATCTGTCAGAAGCAGCAGGAAATGTGCACTAGTGAAGGGTCAGGTGTTGGGAATTGTATGACCGAAACTCCGTCATGGACAGTTTTGTAACTATCACGGTGATTCAATTAAAAAATTTTATTTTATCAGATATTATTGATGAAAATGGTAGAATTTTCCAGAACAGGATGTTTACTTCAGTATGCCTGGCACAAAAGAAATGGGTTCTTTAAATTAAGATACAAAACACATTTCAGTAGCTCTTTGAACTATTCCTTGCCGGTTTATCTCCTGTTCATTCAGAATCTCCAAAATCAAAGAAAGCCCCTTCACGTAGAAGCCACTTCTTTATAGTTCTCTATAGAGCTCTGTAACTCGCCATCTTCTAGCTCTAAGGCCTCTGAGTTTATCATAGAATTTTTTTTCTCCCGACCTTTAGACGTTAATAGTCATTCAGAGAAAAAATTTATAAAAATACCGGAGCCCTTCTCCCTGGCCTGGGGAGTGCTGGGAGGCTTGGCAGGTTCCCAGCGTCCTTGTCTTTTCCCCCTGACTCCAGGCCTTCCCTGGGTGCCAGCTCAGATGGCCAGAAGTGGGTTCAGGTGGACTCTTAGTGGTCCTTAGGCTTCCCCCCTACCTCTCCCTACACTAATGGGAATGCGCTTTGGGAGGAGGGCGGGCCATTCTAGCACTGGTTTATGTTGGGACAGTCACTGGAATTTTTTTTCTCCTTGTTTTCCTATTGATAGTATTGTATGCATATATTTTATATATCCATAACATTGTCTTGTATTGTGACCTTGATACTGCCCTACAAATCTCATTTCTAATATTTTACTGCCTCAGTCCCAACCCTTATTTCCCTCCATCTTCCCATGTAGGTATGGCTCATGACATGAAGCTCACCACATAGAGTGATGAGTGCAGTTAGAGAAATAACTACACTGAAAACTATCATAACAATGTGAATAAATGAGGGAAAAAGAAAGCCTGTCTCAAGTACAGGTGTGGGTGGGGTGGGGAGTAGGTAGATCTGGGAAATTGGTGGTGGGAATCCTGCACTGGTGAAGGGGGGTGTTCTTTACATGACTGTAATCATACAACTACAATTATATTTGTAATCACGGTGTTTAAATAAAGATAATTTATTAAAAAAAAAAAGAGTACAGGTGGGGCGGGGTGGGGAGGAGGGAGACTTGGGACTTTGGTGATTGGAATGTTGCACTGGTGATGGGGGATGTCCTCTTATATGACTGAACTTCAACCACAATCATGTTTGTAACCAAGGTGTTTAAATAAAAAATATTATTAAAAAAATAAATAAAAATTTAAAAAAAATAGGTGTTTCTAACTAACACTTTACTGAATGGCCTCTTAAAACCCCCACTGTCTTCATACCCACTGCCAGACAATAAGATAATCCCCAGAGCAATTGACAATTAAGAACCTTTCAAAAACCATTGTGCAGTTAGTTATCTTTTAAACAAAAGTCTTTGAGTTACATGATCTGCAGTTATTATGGACTTTTACCATTCACTGGCAGGAAGCAGGATAAGTGGATCATTTCTACAAAACAATAATGTTCAAAACTTTCAGATTGGCCAAGCAATAGGAGCAATTTTTTTTCTAACAGGATTGATACCGAGGATAAATAGATGTCTGATGAACTCTGATGCACTGTTACCTGAGCCCTTCAAAAACTATATTTATTCATTGTTTTCTTCCAAATCAAAGTTACACAAAGGTGCTCAGGAAATGTTTGTCCAATGGACTAGTAGGCAAAGAAAGAGCTTTAAATTCCTAAATAAAGGTTCTCTTGTCTTATTAGTTGGAACACCTGGATCTGCATCCCAGGTGGCCTCAGCCAAAGGTCTCACCTGCCACCAAGGTCAAGAGACTTGTCTTTTAAATCCTGACCTGTCACTACTTAACTGTACAGCTTTGGTAGTATTACTTAAACACTCTCGGACAAAGTCTCCTCACCTGTAATATGGGCATAATGTTTACCACAGTTTTCCAAAGGGTTAAAATAGTAAATATGGGGGCCGGCGAGGTGGTGCTAGAGGTAAGGTGTCTGCCTTGCAAGCGCTAGCCAAGGAAGGACCGCGGTTTGATTCCCCCCACCCCCCACATCCCATAGGGTCCCACCAAGCCAGGGGCAATTTCTGAGCGCTTAGCCATGAGTAACCCCTGAGCATCAAACAGGTGTGGCCCGAAAAAACAAAACAAACAAAAAAATACCAGTAACCAACACATATAAACAATCAATCCATATTTTTAGTAGTACCTACATCCATTTCACTATCAACAAAATATTTTCCACTTAGTCTATTCGCTCTCAACTTGGGAAGTGAAATAAATAAATAAAATATCTATCAAAGTTCTCTGAAATAAATTCTATTTTTTGAAACACAACATTCTTGAATGGTTGCAGGAGCACAGACCCTATTATATTAGAGGAGGAAACTGAAACGTAAAGAAATAAGTTACTTCCATAAGCTTACGAAGTAAGTGATAATAAAACAGTCTCACACTTAAAGCCCCAAATCTTTTCATCCTCTCTTTTACACCCTCAAACAAATGAATAGAGGCAGAAATCCAGCAACAATGAAAAACCCAAACACCATTGTCAATCACTATCTCACCTGTAGCCGCCCAGGCAAAATAAGTTACTAGGCAGCCAACTCCTTCTGGAATCCCAAATTCAGGTCTTAATAAGTTGCAAACCAGTGAGAATTTCTGACCCAAAATAGAGAGAAGACTTTGAAAGGTGGTGTCAATCTGCTATTCATTTTCTGACTGCGAGGTGGTGGTGGCAGCATATTGGTCTACTCCCAGCAATATGCTCTGTGTCAGGAATCTTGACACTGAGAAGTCATTATTTCGTGCATATCACAATTCTATTTTTTCTGGTCCTGCAAATACACACTATGGGATACCAAAAATGGAAGTCAATATATACAGCTATCATTTTGCGGTGCAGCTAACAAACTAGATCTAGGACAGAAGAATAAATCCTCAATTAAGTGCCAAGTACAGTTCTGGGCCTTTTTTATTTTCAATTAATATTTAAAACAGTTTTGAATCTTTGTAGTATACAGGATACCTTCTCAACACTCAGTTTCTCTTATCAAAATAACTATTCTATTTTCACTTATGGTGCCCACACCTCCCCATGTAATCAGTATGTTCTAATATTGCTGATCTGCCCTACTGCTAGAGATGGGACAAGCAGGTTCAGGAAAATTATATGACCAAAATCAAGTCAATAAGAAGTTTGCCTAGAATTGCAATAATCATTGAGAGCAACCAGACATAGTATCATATTTGGCTACACAAGATCAACTGATTTCTTTCTAGAAATCATCTCTTGACACTGAATTAAACTAATAAACAAAAAATCTCTCTACTTCTTAAATTTTCTGCTATGTGGAAGTTAAAAAATGCCAAATATTTATGTTGATTGTTCTATGACTCGCAACATAAAGAGTTTTAACTGTTTTGGTCAGGATAAAGTCAAATTACCATAACAAGGAAACCCACCTATAACGTAGTAGTTTCCCTCTCATGTAACAGTGCATAGGTGTTCGAGGAGGGCAGGCAACTCTACCCTATGTGTTCTTTTAGAGACCCACACTCACCCTAGCCCTACTCAGCACTGGTCTAGTCTCCACAGTCAAAGTTGGTATACTCTTGTTCCATCTTAGAGGAAGGGTAAATGAGCACAAAAGAATCTTCTATCACAAAGCTGTTGTGTCACACATTTCCATTTACATAGAATTAATCACATGACCACTTCCAACAGCTGGAAAATTTGGAAATGTGTTAGTAGCCAATTGTTATATCAGCACAAAAGAGAACAAGAATAAATGTTAGTGGACCATCAGCAATCTTAACCACATTAACTATTATAAAAATTTATTTTTCAGAGGAAAAATGTTAGAATAAAAATAGAACCTAAGGGCTGGAGAGATAGATAGTACAGCAGGTAAGCTACTTGCCTTGTATACAGTTGATTCAGGTTTGATCAACAGTATCCCGTATGATCTCCTAATCTTGTCAGGAGTGATCCCTGAGCTCAGAGTCAGGAATATGAGTCAGGGTGTGACCCTAAAATGAAAAATAAAATTTAAATAAAATCTAAAAGCATATAAGCAGCAAGAATTTGAGCCCAAGTCCCAAGTCCTACAATCAAATTTTTAATGAGGCTCTTCTTATTCTTCCAGGAATATAGTCACCTAAATTTCAAGTCTTAAAACAACAGTGTTAGCAAGCATAATATAAATTGTTGATCCCTGCTCTATCTGTTACCTGATTCACTGCAAAGATAACTGGAGTAGAGTTGAATGGGATAGCTGGAAAGGGAACACCAAGATAGTGGGGAAGTGAAAAAGTGCCTGCCAGAGAAGCAGCCCATGGGGCAGGAAGGAAGCTGGGGACATTGGAGGAGGGAAATGAACACTGGTGAAAGGATTGGAATAGGAACATTATACACCTAAGACTTAATCATGAGTAACTTTGTAATTCATGGTTATTCAATAAAGAGATAACTATCTTCCTTCTTAACTCCCAAACTTAAATTTATTCTCTCTGGAAAAAGGGATTGAACAAGAATTAATGTGATTGCATCAAATCTACAAAACATATCTACTGAGTGACATCCAGTTTAAAGACTTGTTACTTGATAGCTGCAAAAGAAATACAGAAACTAAGGTCAGAAGCATAAAGAATGTGTTATCTGAAGGAGCAAGGAAAATGTATACATAGAGGAAGAACAGGCAGTAAAGTCAATAATGAAAAGTGTAAAGAAAAATTGAGGATGCCTAGGTAGATTTATGCTATCTCAGGTGGCATGACTTTCCTCAATTTTAAATTTTTCATTTATTTATTGGAATTTATAGGGCATTCACATAAAGTACAAAAGGGGTATAAAGTTTGTGAAAAAGAGAAAGAAAAAGTTGCTCCTAACCCTATGGAATAGGTAGATAATTTTAAAGAACATTTTACATAAAAATAAAGAAAATATTAAGAGAAATACAAGTATTTTCTCTATTTCAGAATTGTTTGTTGAGCGCACATAATAAGAGTTTTGCCTACAGGAAAACCTTCTGTTTAGTTATCTCCTTGTCATTTCACTTATTAATTAATTGTACTTTTATTAAATATGCCAAACTTTATTGGTCAGGTAGGAAAAGAGTGGGAACTTGGGAGAACTTCATTCTTAAAAACTTCCTCTTCCAGCTGATTTCCATATTAAATTACCCACATAATGATAGAGAACTCACCCCCATGGAATAAAACGGGCATCACTGGCCATCACTTCCAGTAATAATAGCATAGGGCAAAGGAAGTCAAGTTTCCTGCCCTTTGACTTTCCAGCTAAACTAGAGAAGACATTATAGTTCTGAGAACCTTTAGAGAATATTGCTGACACATCAGTTTTTATTCTTTTTTGAACCTAGTTCCTCCAGACAATTCTATTATAAAAGTCCTTCCTGTGGGGCTGAAAAGATATTATACAGTGATTAGGTATCGGGGATTAAGGCACTTGTTTTGCATATGGCTGACACCAGTCCATTTCTCAGAACCACATAATTCATATGTTTGCCACAGGTCTATATGCCCAAGCATCTCCAGAAGTCACCCAGACTCCAGAATCAGGAGTAGCCTCTGTGTTGCACCTACTGTTGAAAAAAATAAAATAAAACAAAATTTTAATAAAAATAAAAATTCTTCCAAAGTGGTTCTGCCATAAATGTGGCTTTGCTAAAGGATAACTCCATGGGTCGGTATGTGAAATCAGTAATAAATCAGTAAATGAACAACATGCAATACTGTAGGTAAGGGTATAAATGTACTTGATAACGTTTTACATGAAATTGTGTGCATTGCAGGTAGTAGAGCAGATGGCTGCCCTCCAGGGAGAATGGGGCACATCAGAAGGCCTAGTACCCGTCTTAGTGGTGAATTTTAAGACCGCAGAGATTGTAAAAACAGAGTCAGTCTGGAGCGGGAAGAGAGACACCCTTTTCAAGATCTAGAAAATATTGGAAGCAGCATTTCTTTAATATCGCCAAGAAAATGTGCTGATCAGCTTTAGAGAAGATACTTGTTCCTTCTGCATTTCTTGGTCTGATTCATGAAATCTTCAGCTGGTGAGAGTCTGAGTGACTTCTGATCCAATTCTGATACTTTCCCACCCATGGATGAATGCCTAGTCTAGAAATCAAGCTGCTGCCTCTCTCTGGGCTTGCTCCTCCCTTCCTCCCAAGCTTCTCTTTTCTCATTCCCTACAGCACTATTCTAAATAGCACCTAGTGGCAGCCTTTTCAGGCCTCAGCTTCTGCTTGGCTTCCTGAATCAAGCTCCGGCGCCTGCTCTTGCTGGAACTTGGCCCAGAACTTTAGCCTCCTTGGCAAGGGCATTGACAACACAGCTGGCCTTCAGCCACCATCCTGTTCCTCTCTGCAACCAGTCAGTCCTGACTCAACCCGGATGGTCCCACCCTGACCTCCATACAGCCTCCCCCCAGTGTCCCCTCTTCCTGGCCATCAACTGGATGCTGGCACAATAGATCCACAAATAATTCAGTGCTCAGTTTTGCCCTACTCTGTACCCCCCCCCCACACACACACACACTAGACCCCATAGATATCCACAGTGGTTAATCCAGCCCAGGTTCAGCATACACAAACCCAACACAACCAGCTTTCAGAAACAAGTAGTGATGGCCTTATGTGAATAATGAAAATACCAAGATGGAAGGATTCCAAGTGTAGTTAAATCTGATGCTCAACATATCATTTAAGTCCTAGAGTCCTTTTATACTCTGCCTTCCGCCATGCAGCTGATTCCTTCCACACACCAGGCAGTAGCAGATTAGACTTAGCTGCCACCATTCCTAAAAGCCACTTGCTAATCTTCTGCTATAGGTAGCATGAAATCTTCCATCTTTGGTGAACATTTGACAATAAAATGGAAGTAGACAAATGCTATCAATAAAGACTTTGGGGTTTGGTTTTTTTGTTTTTGTTTTTGGGTTTTTTTTTGTTTTGTTTTGGTTTGGTTTGGTTTTTGGGCCACACCCGGCGGTGCTCAGGGGTTACTCCTGGCTGTCTGCTCAGAAATAGCTCCTGGCAGGCACGGGGGACCACATTGGACACCGGGATTCGAACCAACCACCTATGGTCCTGGATCGGCTGCTTGCAAGGCAAACGCCGCTGTGCTATCTCTCTGGGCCCTGGAGTTTGGTTTTTTAATGATTTTTGTTGTTGTTGTTGTTGTTGTTGTTGTTTCAGTGCCAGTGATTAAATCCAGGATTATACATGCAAAGCAGGTACTTCCCTGAGCCACATCCACAGCCCAAGACATTTTAGTTAGTGCAACTGTGTTAACCCTGCATGACATACGCCATACAATAAAGTCTAGAAATAGAAAGGGATTATTTTTCTAATACAGCTTTGTTTCTTTGTTGTTGCTATAGTTGATTTTTTGAAGAGCAAAGAACTTCTGGAAGCCTCAGAAAATATTCTAGCTGCTTGGCTAGATTTTATCATATGCCCATATTTTAACCAACACTTAGCAAATGGATCGAGTCATGGGCACTCTCTGAAAGCATATATTGAGCACCTGATATTGGAAATTTAATGTTATCTTAGAAACGAAGTGCAAGCCTGGAACACTGCTCAAGAGCCAGTGTGTATGCTGAAGGTCTGGATTCTTTCCCTGGCACCGCATGTCTCCTGTCTCCTGAGTACCAAGCTAGGAATAGTCCTAAAGTATTCCTAGGTGTGATCCAATAAACCAATCCCCAAAAAAGTGAGTGTGGACAAACAAGAAGCTTTGTGAAATGCATATACATACTTGCATACTCAATTGATTGAGAGCTTATCCCTCTCCCCTGGCTCATCATAAGAGATTTTAGCAGATTTATGAAGCATGTCAGTTATGATAGCTGAGATTTTTGCAAGATTTTCTCACTTAAACTATAAAAGACAAAAAAGGAAATTACAGAGAGGCTATTTTTCTTAGTTTTGAGGCCTGGCTTCTCTCAAACACTATCAAACACGTTAAAATCGTGCTGTCTTCCCACCCAGATAATGCTTTTTCTACTCAGAAATTCACATTTAAAAGGGGTAGGGGAAAAAGAAAATATGGGCTACCAATATTTCCAAGTCTGGGCTGATCCTCTGTGGAATGCTCAGGATGGGTGAGGCAGACACCCCTTTCTGCTTGAATCACAGCAGTTCAGTACTACATCCCACACCTTCTAACAGAAACAGTTCAGCTTCAAGACTGGACTCAAATAATATGAGTAGTTGAACCTTCTCAAGTGCGACCAGACTACAAGGGCTCAAAACTCAGTGACTATTTACAAAATGAGGGTGGGCTGAACCCCCTGTAGACCCTGACACCAGAATACCCAGCAGCTTTTGCCCACACCCTCCATCTTCCCAGCAGAAAAGTGACCTTGTTCTTTTTACCAAGATCCAAAAGAAAAGAATAGCCTCCTATACTTCCCAGGAAGTACAGTCAGGCTGATACCTTTGTGTCATTCTCAGAATAGGTGGGAGCAGATTCCTCTTTCTGCATAAATCACAGAAGCTCAGCACCACTTTACACCCTCTTACAAAAATGACCCAGCCTTGCTACTTAATTTTATCCAACTGCCAAGCTACCAAATTTGTGTCAGATCTATAGACTGTGGCTGGGCCATACCTCAGCATTTTATAGTAATGTCAGCCCAGTAGTGTCATAAGAAATCTGATGAGAAAGTTTCCTAGTAATATACTTAGCTCAGTGAGCTGAAACAGTCACACAGAAGGCTAACTTGTACCAAATGCAGCCCGGTAAATCCTTAAAAGCTGACCTTAGAAACACCTTGGAGAGATATAACAATTATTTAAAACTGACCCTTCTTTATCTAAGTTTTGATACTTCCATTTGCCTTTGTGTTATAATAAGCAGTAGGAAGTAAATTTGTTTGTGCCCATATGGAGGCAGTCTATGTTGTTTGGTGGAAAATTAGGGACACTGGTGAAGGGAACATCACACTGATAGTGGAAAAAAACGATATTATGAACAACTTAGTAAATCAGTATCTTGATATTTTTTGAATTTTAAGGGGTTGATATTAGCTAAGATGAGAATTACAGGGGGCCGGAGAGATAGCACGGTGGTGGGGTGTTTTCCTTGCATGTGGTCGACCCAGGACGGACCTGGTTTGATTCCTGGCATCCCATATGGTCCCCCAGCCAGGGGCGATTTCTGAGTGCAGAACCAGGAGTAACCCCTAAGAGCTGCTGGATGTGACCAAAAAAACTAATCAATCAATCAATAAATAAAGTTTTAAAAAAGATGAAAATTACATTAATTTCTGTGTTGGTTAAATGAATGTTAATTTTAGAGCTGAGAGAGCAGTTCACTCAAAATTAACCTCACTCAAAATAGGTTAAAATACCTATTTTAACTTAACTGGTTTTCTCTCAAGCTTGACTAGACTCCGTGTTTGGATTACCTAAATCTCTTTTTGAGTTAAGCCTCCACAAGCATATCTAAGTTGCAGAACGTGGACTGTACATTTTCACCAAAAGGTAAAAGCCACCAGGAAGCAACCACCAGTCTGCTCTCTGATCATTTCAAGTATCCCAATTTATATTCTCTGCATGCCGCCCAACTTCTCACACCTTTTCCCTTCCTTTAATGAAAATAAGAATATAAAACTTTTGTCTGATTATACTTATCTTAATCAAAAAAGTTAGGCTTAAACTTTTATACAAGTCTCTGAGGGATATAAAAATAGGTACATAATTTAGTATTTAACATCAAAGAGCTGACAATCAAATTGGAAAGGCATCAGCAAGAAAAGAAAAAGTAGCATTAACAGGTAAGTTGGAAAAAATATATTTGGGAAAAGGGGAAATCATCCATCCCCCAATAGGTGATCATAAATTTTGTTTTTGTTAAGATGACTTACTACTTTATCATAAAGTTTTCAAACATATAAAAAAAATAGTCTACATTGTAGTCTACACTGTGGTCCCATCATCATTTAGACTTTATCAATATCTTCCATATTATCTATCTAAATATTTACTATAGTAAATATTTTAAAGAAATTTGCATTTTAAAGAAAGTTGCAGCTAATATAACACTTTATAGTATATATTTTTAGAATGCAATTGTTTAAAAATAACGTTTGCCTAAAACCAGAATACCTTTATCACAGCTAAGAATCTTTTTTTTTTTTTTTTTTTTTGGTTTTTGGGTCACACCCGGCATTGCTCAGTGGTTTCTTCTGGCTCTACACTCAGAAATCACTCCTGGCAGGCTCAGGGGACCATATGGGATGGCGGTTTCAAACCACCATCCTTCTGCATGCAAGGCAAACACCCAACCTCCATGCTATCTCTTTGGCCCCCACAGCTAAGCATCTTAATGATAATTCTCAAATGTAATCTAAATTCAGCCAATAATAAAATTTTTCCTACTATTCTCCTGCAGAAATTTTAGCTAGATTTTGCAAACCAGTTTATATATTACATTTTAGAAATGATGTCTCTACCAGTCCATGTAGGGAGATTGCCATAAATAGTGGAACAGTGCAGTTAGGACAGAGAAGGGACCACTATGAAAATGGTAATTGAAACTGATCACTTGGGTTATTAACTTGGTGTTGGATATAGATAAAGTAATATGCACAGTATTCTTTCATTAATAATCATGCAAACAACAGTGTCTAAAAAGAAAAAGAGGAAGAGAGAGAGGAGCAAGATGCCTGCCCCAGAGGCAGAAAGGCAGTGGGGTGGGAGGGAAACCAGGGGTGGGAAATGGTCATGGATAAAGGGTGGTGTACATTCTAAGACTGAAACTCAATCATGAGTAACTCTGTAATCATGGGTGTTTAAATACAAATAAATTAAGTCTCTGTTGCTTATTTTAATCTAAAAGGGCTTTCCCCTTTTTCTCCCCACTCCTCTTTCTTTTTATTATTGCTGCAATGACCTGGACTTGCACACTTGGTTGCAGTGTTCCAGGCATCTAATACTGTTCTGCCCCAAGGTGTTATAAGCAGATCCTCCTGGATTGTGCTCAGCATATGGGCTTAAGCTCATGTTTGAGCAGATGCTGAGCCACTAAGCTGTCCCTGCTCTTCCTTTTTCTATTTTTTTGTGGTTATTTTGTCACCTTTGATGACACCAGCCTGCTGTCTTGTAATACGCCCACATTCAGGATTTGTCTGATTGTTATCTAAATATATCATTTTAACTTGTTCTTCTAGACACCCTGCTAAGTAAAGTTCTTCTTAAATTCAAGTTAAATAAGTCAGAATCCTGAGGAGAAGCAGGTGGTACAATCTAAAGGTTAAACTAAAAGAAGTTAAAGAGACCTGTGGGCAGAATTAGCAAAGTACAGGGATGGTGAAGCACTTGTGGAGGCAAGTGCAAGGGTAAGAGGGTCTACAGAAGATGCATTTTTGAAAAAGAAAGTCTCCAATATGAACCACAGATAAAAAAAATATATTGATGCCTGGCTAAAACTGCAGCTAGGCAGGGAGAGTTGAGACAAAGGATAAATACCCCAAATCTCTCTCCCTTATTTTCTAAACTTCTATTATGTCCCCCTTTCTCTAACTGGTAAATCTAACCAGAAACCAAAAGACAAGGGAACCTGGGTGATACATTCTGCAGAGAGATAACTCTGTAAGCATAAATTGGGAAAAGGCACCAAGTGGACTGACAGTGAAAAACTGAGTATAACTAAAGCACAGCTTATATATTTGGAGGGACAGTTTATGTGGCAATGCACATGCCAGCATATTTAAGACTATTCCTGGTACTCCATGTTTTCTCCAACACTTTTGGGTTTGGTCCAGGTGGTTCCTGAGCACTGCTTACCAAAACTTCAAACCATTAAGCCACACTAACCAGCAGAACCCCACCAGGAATGGCCCAGGTATACAAAGAATCATTAAAGGTGGCTTTCTTTATTTATTTTTGTTGGATAGATGTTACATAAGTTGTTCTGAGAATTTCTAGACTGTATAATATCAGAAAAAACATAGGCCATTTTACCATTATATCTAAGCTTGATCATTTAGTAATAGTGTTGATAGTCAGATCTCATCGCTGAGATTTATTTTTTTTAAAAAAAAGTGTATTTTTGCTTCTACAATAAGTAATACAAGGGGAAATACTTTGTGACACAGGAATGATTTTTTTGGCCCAACAACCTTTCACATGACCAAATTCTCCATTGATGGTTCTTATCTGCATCAATTATCCCACTGGTGCTTGCAAAAATGTAGGTTTTTCAAATTATTCTACATAATAATGAATCTGATAAAACTTCTGAGATTAAAAGTAGCTAACTATAACGATTTTGTATTATGCAAATAGAAACATTTACTGCCTACTCTTCCTTAAGGAGGAAGTCTTTCTTCAACTATAGGGAAAATTACAAGTCTTTATTTAAAAAAAAAAAGATTAAGTAAATGTTTACTTCCTTCTCTTTATATATACCAACTCTCAAAATTAGAGTCAGCACCAAGTAAGTAATGAGCTCCTATTCCCTCTTCCTCCTTCTCTCTCCTCTCTGTTAGCCTTTGTCTCTCTGTCACACTCTCTCTCTTCCTCTTGTTCCATTTTCCTCTTAATGCCTAAATTGTCCCAAATTTAACCAGTGAAAATCTCTTCAGGTTGACTCCTCAATATAGCGCTGATAGTCTCTAAAGATTTCCTTTTTTCTGTAACTAGGAATGTCCTAGACTCACCTCAGTTGTTATGTTTTTTTACCCCATTGCTTTTCAAAAGTGCATTGGTTCAATTCAATGCTACAAAGAACTCAACATAACATGCCAGGGATACTTATTACTAGAAACATACTTATGACTTCTTCCAGGCCTCTACAATGCCTGGAGTCCATACATATGCACACAACCTCCGTGCATCCAAGCATACCTTGAGCCAGTACCGTAGTTCATATCAAAACATGGCAGGGTAGTCAAGAACAGTTTTCAGAAGTAAAGACATGAGCTGACCTTAAAAAGTCTATACAATTTCTTAAATTAGGAGCCGGAGCAGTGGCACAAGCAGTAGTGTGTTTGCCTTGGACACACCACGGTTGGATTCCCCGGCCTCCCATATGGTCCCCCAAGCCAGGAGCGATTTCTGATCACGTAGCCAGGAGTAACCCCTGAGTGTCACAGGGTGTGGCCCAAAAACCAAAAAAAAAAAAAAAAAGAACCAATTTCTTAAATTAATTTTTCTATAATGTTATCTTAAATTTTATATAATAATTTTATAAAATATTTTCTAAAATAATACATTTTCTTTTCATTTATATAAATATTTGTATTATTTAAAATTTTATATATATTTCAAAAGAAATAAAATGATGGAAAAATAATAAATTTATTAATAATTTTACAACCTTTAACACATCACTTTAAATATTTTTAAATATTTTATTATTAAAATAAAAGGTGAAAATGAATGGGGTCAAAGGGCAAAGAGGGCTCCAAAGAGGAATTTTCAAGTCTCTACATTCGGAGTAGGAACAGAAATAGAAAGCAGGACTTCGCTCACCATTATGCCTCTATTTGCACTGCACTTTCCTCTATGCCTCCAAATACTATTCAAAATGTTGCTCAATTGCCTTCTCAGGTTCCCCTACCAGGGGAATTCCCTTCCCAAACTGTGTATCTGAGGACCAGACAACAGTTTGCACTTGACCTTCTTTGGAAGTATTTGTCTCTCTAACCAGTTTTCACAATCCTTGAAGTCAGACACTACATCCAATTGTCTTTAAATTCTTCCAGCGCTTTGCTCAGAACTAACAAAAAAAAGCTTCAGAAACCGAGTTGTAAACCGTACAAAAATTACTCTACAAGTTCATACTCTATTGTGCAGACCCTTTGTAACTCCTCTTTCCCCGTGTTGAAATTATTTCCTTCACCAGACCATCTTCTCCCAGGTTATTTATTTTTGAAACTTAGGACTTAATTCTTTCTCATTGTGAAAGTAAACTAAGGTTACAACTGAGTGCAGCTCTTTCAGTTGCCTAGTAATGCTTCAGCATAATTTAAGGCTGCTCCCGATTTTCAAATAACAATTCTAAACACCTCTAGATAGAATATATTATTTTAAACAGATGTAAAAAGTGCTCCACATTTGCATGTAAAAATGTCATTATATTGAGAATGGTAAAAGACACGTTAACGCTTTACAAAGGAAGTGATAGAATTGCCTTCTTGGTAGGTTGTAAAGAAAAAAGATAACCTGCTGATATTGTTTAAACTCACTGTGATAGAGGCAGATGGAGACATTATTATGAGACCTGGAGGTCCCTTTTGGCTTTGATTTTATTGAGTAATATAAATTTACACAGTTGCTTTGCAACTGAACTAAATTGGTTTGGATCTAATCGTTATTATTGGTAAATAGCAATTTCAGTAATACTTGACAACAGAAAAAAATCCGTTGGCCTTCATTTTTATCTCTAAAATGAAAACGCTGATTGATTAACCTCTAGTGTCACGAAGCACTATAATGCTATATATCTTCGGGGAGTCTACTATGGTTCTGGTGCATATTTCCTTTTTATTAACAGCATAATTTTTGGTTCCAACTCTTTTTTATGATTAATAGACCTGTCTTCCTTCATTTCTTCCTTTTTTCCTTTCTTCCTTCTTTACTTCCTTTCTCCCCCTCTCTTTCTCTCTCTCTTTCTTTCTCTCTCTCTTTCTTTCTCTCTCTTTCTTCCTTCCTTCCTTCCTTCCTTTCTTTCTTTCTTTTTTCTTTCTTTCTTTCTTTCTTTCTTTCTTTTTCTTTCTTTCTTTCTTTCTTTCTTTCTTTCTTTCTTTCTTTCTTTCTTTCTTTCTTTCTTTCTTTCTTTCTTTCTTTCTTTCTTTCTTTCTTCCCCTTTTGTTTTTTGGCAGTGAGTTTCTCCTGGCCTGGCACTCAGGAATCATTTTTGGCAGTGCTCAGAGAACCATCAGATACCAGGGATCAAACCCAAGTTGATCACTTGCAAGTACAAGCACCTTGTACTAGATCTCCAGCCATAGATTTTTCTAAAAAAAATGAATTTAGCCTTATCTAATACCTTTAGATCCCTTATATCTATATTGTAGCTTAATAAAAGAAAAAGAGACAGGCTAAAAAAACATGGACAAGAGTTCAAATTCAAGCTCTATTACTTACAATATATATGTCTTGGAAAATTTAGCAATTGCACCTAAATTAAAATAACACCTAACATTTATTCCTATTCATACAATGATCACTATCACAAAGACAGTAATGTGTTTATTTGTAAATAAAAAATTAGAACATTGTGGGGCAGAGCCATAGCACAATGGTAGGGCATTTCCCTTGCACATGGTAATCTAGGACAGACCTTGGTTCGATCCCCAGTGTCCCGTGTGGTACCCCTGAGCCAGGAGCAATTTCTGAACACATAGCCAGGAGTAATCCCTGAGCATCACGAGGTGTGGCACCCCACATCCCAAACCCCCCTCAAAAAAAAAACAAAATTAGAACTTTGTATATGACTGGCATAAATGTAAAATGGTACAAGTGTTTTATAAACAGTATAAAAGCTTCTTAAAATTGTGAGCGTTTTTTTTTTTTTTTAGGCCAACCTCACTATGCTCAGAGATTACTCTGGCTCTACACTCAAGAATTACTTTTACTAATTCACCAGAGATTATATACTGGGGATTATACATGGGCAAGGCAAGCACCCTACCCTTTCTACTATCTCTCCAGCCCCTAAACTCCTTTAAAAGAAAATTTAAAGATTATTATATAACCCATCGATTCTATTTTCAAATATATATTCACAAAAGCATGGGCAGAGAAGATAGCTCATAGGCTGAGTGCATGCTTTGTAGATTCAATCTTGGCACTCAAGGTCCTCTGGCAACACTAAAAGCTACTTCCAAGCATAGAACTAGGAGTAACTTCTGAGAACAGTTGTAACAGAACCCCAAAAGCACCGCAAAGCAAAACATAATCAAAATAAGGATCTTTAAGAGATATTATTGTTCACAGTGACTAAGTGAAAAATATATAAGCATCCTTTTATGGGTGAGTAAATAAGCTGAAAATTTACACACACATACGCACACACACACACTACCAACAACAAAAGGTTTTAAGGTTTATGCAACCTTAAAAAGTTAAGACATTCTGACAGTTGCGATGACATCAATGAAGCTTGAAAACATAATGTTAAGTGAAATAAAACAGTCACAAAAAAAGAAAAATGGTGAATGATCACCCTTAAATGGGATGCTTAGATTCTTTGAAGTCATACCGACAGAAAGTAAAATAGCAGTTTTAAGGAGCTAGGCTATGAAGGAATAAAAAGTTCTTGCTTCTTGGGGTCAGTTTTGAAATGTGGAAAATAGTTCTAGAGATGGTGGCAAAGCAAAATTAACCCCATAGTGCAAAACAGTAAAAATGGCTAGAACAGTAAATTTTACATAACACATTTTACTACCCTAAATAATTATCCATGTCTTATGATACTGCTCTAAATGTCATATTAGAGCGTTTAGAAGAAAGGCCTGGTGTACTGCTTGGCACATTATGAATAATGAATGTCTACTGACGTGCCCTTGAGATTAGTTTTGGTGGGAAGAGGTGATTAGACTAAAAAAGACTGTCCATTGTGCTCATGAAAATTCTCAGTTGTTAGCATCAGAAACCTATTTGGGAGCTGGAGAGCTAGCTCAAAGTTCTTGTGCACCTGCTTTTTAAATAGAAGGTATGGATTTGCATAACCACCTCCCCCTCCAAGTAGTGCCAGAAGTAGCCCTCAAATAATATAGCAGGGGTGGTCCCTGAACACCTTCTTGTCATAACCTTTCCCAAAGAAGATATTCAGATATGAGAGAATTCACAAAACCAAACAGAAAGTTAGAGAATCATGCCCAGCAGAGGCAAAAAGTCACACCAATTAGCATTTATATAGCAAGAAGTTGGCCATCATCAGGGTTGTCACTAACATAAATAAATTCCAATTGTTTCCCGTCTCTGGCAGTCACTCTGATCAAAACTCAAATCCAAGGAAAAAAGCTTGAATGAGACTAGGTCCATTTGAATCATCCCCTTTCCCCTCTCGCTCAAGAATGAGCAAGTTATCTTAGCTAACAGTCCCACAGAACTTGATAGAAAGAGAACCTTTTCCTCCAAAAGGAAATGCCAATCGTTTTGTCAAAAAAGAACTGACAAAATCAAAAGTTAAATTCCCACTTATCACCGATACTTTTGGAATTGGGAAATGCAGGAAGTGTTTAGGACAAGAAGATACTAGAGGAAAATGTTTCTAGATTTATCTTCTAGGTACATCTTCTATTTAACTTCTATATATAGAAGTTAGCATCAGAGGACCAGACATCTGGCCAATCTTAGTCTCTAATCTGAAAGGTTCTGTCTCAACAACAGTGATGCTCTTGATATTCTGTGAAATTGTTCCTCTCTTCTCTATCAAAGTCTATGACATAAACCTTCATCTTTCTCTCCTGATTCCATTTATCGAACCCTTTACCTTACTGGAGCTTTAAATTCTAGTCTTTGCCTGTATAAAATGACTAGCTACCAATCTCAGGTTAGTCATCTGGATCTTTGGATTTAATGTTCTTTTCTTAACATTGTAATTCATTTTTTTGGGGGGTTTTTTTTTTGGTTTTTTTTTGGGGGGGGCCCCACACCCGGCAGCGCTCAGGGGTTACTCCTGGCTGTCTGCTCAGAAATAGCTCCTGGCAGGCACAGGGGACCATATGGGACACCGGGATTCAAACCAACCACCTTTGGTCCTGGATCGGCTGCTTGCAAGGCAAACGCCGCTGTACTATCTCTCCGGGCCCTTGTAATTCATTTTAATTAAAACTTATATAGAGTCTTAGCACTTGATGCCTCTACTTTATTCTGTATAAAATGAAACCTGAAAGGGAATGGACAACAGTAACCAATGATTAGTAAGCCTGATGCTAAAAAAGTTCTATTTGAAGAGGATCAAACAATCCCTTTGATTAAGTGCTTAATGTTTCCAGTGAGAAACATCAACACTACCATTTACTGCTAAGTCTGAAACAACTTAACACAATATTCTAGAATGCATTATGATACAAATATTATTCCCCAACACCTCATCATAAAAGCCACAGTATAGATAAGAAACAAAAAAGCACAAAATTGACAAGTATTACTGTAATCTGATTTTT
Organism: Suncus etruscus; assembly: GCF_024139225.1. NCBI lineage: Eukaryota > Metazoa > Chordata > Mammalia > Eulipotyphla > Soricidae > Suncus > Suncus etruscus. Next base: position 98,010,008 of record NC_064858.1, read on the forward strand.
TAATTCAGCTTTGCCACAAAGAAGCTAGGTTGCCATAGATATTTACTCACCTCTCTGAACACCTTTGAAAGTTCTTCAAACCTTCTTCTTCATGTAAATTAAATGATTGAACCAGATCTGGCCTTTACG